>NC_059109.1:31641375-32293042 GCF_020740685.1 Jaculus jaculus | reverse complement strand
GGGATAAGGCTGGCTATCTAGGGAGACCCATCTCCCTACAATATAAACAAATAACATAAGTAAATAAAGGCCCAGGGAGAGCTCAGTGGTAGAGCACTTGCCTGACATGAAAACGCCCTGGGTTCAATCCTTGACACAGAAAATAAATGAATAAGATGAAAATGTGCAAACATTGTTTCATTTATGGCATTTTTAAATAGTTTCAGGTTTTTTTTTATTATTTTTGAAGTCAGTCAATATAGTCAAGTTGGTACCTTTGTTAGCCTCCTCCCTGTCCTCCCTGCTCCACAGGGACCCCTCCCCCCCGTGTTGGGGTATATGGGTCATGCATTGTGGGGTTAGCCTTTAGTTTTGGGTAGGAGCAAATGTCTCTGCGTGTCATGACCCAACATGTGGCTCTGATATTCTTTCCGCCCCCTCTTCCGCAAATTTCCCTGAGCCACATTGGGTTCATATTAAGTCTGCTTCTGTGTTGAGATCTTGGGTGCCTCTGTGTCTCTGGATATCTGGTTTTGGTAGGGGTTGATTGTTCTCTGTGTTTATCTCCTTCACCATTGTGCTGGTTCCTGGTTTGCCAAGAAAACAGCATTCTTTCATGTTTCCCCAATTGTTCTTAATTTCATTGGGGCCATTTTGAGGTATGATGGAGTAGTTCTCTCCTTAGGATCTGCTTCTATCTGCAAAAGAGAAGCAGATAAAGTAAATGTGATAACCATTGCTTTTTAGAGAGCATTTAGTGAAGAGCAGGTTCATTTTTGGATATGGTTCTGACTTGTTTCCCAGCTTCAACTATGGGTTCCCTTCCACTGAGCAGATCAGTTAGACAAATCAAGAACAGTTGGTTTGCCACCAAGGCTATGCACCAATATTGTATGAGCATCACATCAAGCTGTTTGCTGCTAAGTAGGTTAGGCCATGCATTGCTTGGACAGATATTGGTCATTTCCCCCAGTTGCTCATGTAGCACCTTCTGGCACTAGACACGCTGTCTGGTGACTGACTCTCTTCCAGCTTCCAGCCATTTCACTCCATGATACGTACCACCAGTGTATGGTGTCTTCAGCAGTAGGGTCTTACCACTAACCTATGGTGGGTCTTCAAGCACTCTGACATAAATCTGTCTTCTTTTGGAAGACCTTGCAGGTCTCTGTGATCAAAAGCTCACTGTGGATGATAGCCACATGCTGGTACTAGGAGTTACAGGTCAGCACCCAAGAAGAGAAGGAATAAAAGGATAAGTGATATAAAAGAGACAGAGAGAAGAGGGAGAGAGAGAGAGAAAAAAAAAAAGCAAAAACAGGAGAAGATAATGGTTAGTTTTCATCGTACCCTCTCTAGGGCCTTGTGAATCTCGTGTTCCCTCTAAGGACCTGGTGGAGGTTCAACCATTTGGTCTGCCTTTTAAGATATAGACTTTTATGGTACAATTGCTGTTTGGGTCCAGTTTTGTATCCCCCACTGACTCTCTTACCCTGCTCTCCCTCCCCACCCTCCCTATTTTCCAGTCCTTGAGATGCTTTATAGGTATGTTGGCAACTTGGGTAGATTCATGTTAGGAGCTGTAGATGAGTGAGACTATGTGTCAATTATCTTTCTGAGATTAGGTGAGTTCACTGAGAATGATCTGTTCCAGGTTCAACCATTTTTCTTCATATTTCATTGTGTCATTTTTCCTTACTGCTGTATAGAATTCCATTGTGTAGATATACCACATCTTAGTTATCCATTCGTCTAATGATGGACATCTGGGTTGATTCCAGCTCTTGGCTATTACAAATTGAGCAGCTATAAACATGGTTGAGCAAATCTCTCTGAGATGAGGTGTGGAGCTTTTAGGGTATATGCCCAGTATGGGAATAACTGGGTCTGTTGGTTACTCTATAGTCAGGTTTTTTTTTTAGGAGTCTCCATATTGCTTTCCAATGTGGTTGTACCATCTTACATTCCCACCAACAGTGAATGAGGGTTCCTATTTCTCCACATCCTCACCAGCATTTGTTTGCATTTAACTTTTTGGTGTTTGCTATCCTTACTGGGGTAAGGTGGAATCTCATAGTAGTTGTAATTTGCATTTCCCTGATGATTAGGGATGATGAACATTTCCTTGGGTGTGAGTTTGCCATTTGTGTTTCTTCCTCTGTGAACTGCCTGTCCAGTTCCTTGCCCCATTTTGTGAATGGGTTGTTTGACTTTTTATTGTTTAGGTTTTTGAGTTCTTTGTAGATTCTAGAAATTATGCCACTGTCAGTTGTATAACCAGCAAATATTTTCTCCCATTCTATAGACAATCTACAATGTTTTTGTTGATTTCCATCTCCCCTCCCACTCTCCTCTCCCCACCCCAACTTTTTTTTCCCAAGGAAGGGTCTCACTCTAGCACAGGCTGACCGGGACTTGCTATGTAGTCTCAGGGTGGCCTTGAACTCATGGTGATCCTCCTACCTCTGACTCCTGAGTGCTGGGATTAAAGCCGTGCACCACCACACGTTTGACTCCACTCTTTCTCTCCCTAACCCCCTATAATTTTTATATTCTATTTTAAAGAATTAGAATTTTCTTAGTAAAATATTTACTGAATATTTGGAAATCATTGAGGAGACTGGGGAGATGGCTGATGGAAAAGCATTTGCCACACAAGCATGAGGGTTCCTAGCACCTATGTAAAAGCGGGTGTGGTGGTTTGATTCAGGTGTCCCCCATAAACTTAGGTGTTCTGAATGCTAGGTTCCCAGCTGATGGAGATTTGGGAATTAATGCCTCCTGGAGGGAGTGTATTGTTGGGGGCGGGCTTAAGGGCTTTATAGCCAGATTCCCCATGCCAGTGTTTGGCACACCCTCCCCTGTTGCTGTAGTCCACCTTATGTTGGCCAGGGGGTGATGTCCACCCTCTGCTCATGCCATCGTTTTCCCCTGCCATCGTGGAGCTTCCCCTTGAGCCTGTAAGCCAAAATAAATCTCTTTTTCCCAGAAGCTGTTCTTGGTTGGGTGATTTCTACCAGCAATGTGAACTGGACTGCAACAGCGGGACATAGCATTGTGTGCCTAAAATGCCAGTGCTGGGAAGGTGGAGACAGGCAGACTCCTGGAGATTGCTGGCCAGGTAGTCTACTTGAATTTGTGACCCCCAGGTTCAGTGAGAAACCCTGTCTCAAAAAATAAAGAGAAGCTGGGCATGGTGGCACATGCCTTTAATCCCAGCACTTGGGAGACAGAGGTAGGAGGATCACCATGAGTTCAAGGCTACCCTGAGACTACATAGTGAGTTCCAGGTTAACCTGAGAGCTAGAGTGAGACCCTACTTGAACCCCCCCCCCCCCCCCGCAAAAAAAGTGGAGAACAATGAGGAAGATACCTGAGATAGTCTCTGGCCATCACATGCATGTGCATACATGTTTATGCATATGCCACCCACTACATGAACACACATTGTGGTGGTTTGAATAGATTGCCCCCAATATATTCAGTTTTTTTATTGTTTGTACTTTGCATCTTAGCTACCTGGCTGGAGGCAGTGTCACTGGGTGGATCTTAAGGTGTGGTGGTGGGTTTCAGATTTCAATCTAAAGATATGCAAAGTGTGCCTAGCTGGAGTTCCTGAAGTGTGCTATGGCTTTTGGCTTTTTGGCTTGCACTTCTCTCTCTCCACTTGGTCCTGTGAAGGCAGGCCAGCTTCTTCTGCCATTTATGGAACTTCCCCTGGATCTGTAGGCTTCAATAAATATCCCTTCCTCCATAACTGTGTCTGGTTTGGAAGTTCATCTCAGCAAACCTGAAGCTGTCTGCTACACACATACAGACCACATGCATACTCATACCAAAACATATATACATATATACACATATATCACTAAGCTCAGTTAAATGGTAATCACATTTTGTATAGTTTAAATATCCCCATACAAACAAGCTCCCCCCTCAGGATACTTATATTTTTTTCAAGTTTTAATATGAAATTCTGGTTTCTACTTATAACCATTCTTGCTCTGTGTATACCCCCTATACTTTCTAAGATTATTTGGAAGCAACTATCATCTCTGGTATAAGGTAAATAATTTTTGGAACTGTATCAGCACTGGTACAGCCAGATTTCTTTCACATGCTCTATAAGCCTGTCAATGTTCACACTTCTCTGATTATTTTTGTATCTCCTTGGCTTTTTTTTTACATGTGTGTATGTAATGTGTGTATGTAGTGTGTACGTGTGTGTAGTGTGCATATGTGTGTTTCCTTGCAGCACTCCATGCACTTGCCTGTGGCAGGTATGCTTGCTTTCAGTGGCCAGAGAGGAACAACAGATGTCCCATTCAATCACTTTTTTGCCTGTTCTTTTTTTTTTTTTTTTAATATTATTTATTTATTTGAGGGAGAGAAAGAGGCAGAGAGACAGAGAGAGAGAATGAGCACACCAGGGCCTCCAGCCACTGCAAACAAACTCCAGATGCATGCGCCCCCTTATGCATCTGGCTAACGGGGGTCCTGGGGAGGCTTTGCAGGCAAATGCCTTAACTGCTAAGCCATCTCTCCAGCCCCTTTTCTTGAACTGGAGTCTCTTACTGATCCTGGAGCAGTTTTTTCATGAGTGTAGTTGATTCCTGGGTCACTGCTTCCCTGTGGGACTGGGGTCACAGGTGTGCGTGGCCACACCTAGCTGTTTAGGATGGGTTGTGGAGAGTTGAACCCCTCAGTTCCTTGCGCTTGCACAGGAAGCGCAGTTGACCACTGAGCCATCTCTCCTACCCTGTGTCTGCTTTCTAAGTTTCTTTGAATCAGGTCCAGTAAGGACCACACAGTATAGTTGGGTGCTGTTCCTTTCATATGAATTACAGAGTTTTCCTTCCCCTCTTCCAGTTCTTCAGTTGAAGAAACTGAGTCTCTTGTTCTGGAGTTTTCTTCATAGTCTAGTTCAGTTGTTTGCACTCACCAGAGAGTATTTAATACATTTTCATTTCCATGTGTTTGATATAGAGTGCTGGTTGGATCTGAAGGCAAATGAGGTCCAAGTGGTGTTTTAATTTCCGTTGGGGGCATTCATGCGTGGTGACAGTTTATGTGATACCACTGCTGGTGTTGCCACATGATGGCACTGCATTTCTCTCCCATTTGTTAGCTGGCGTTCTGCTATAGATTCTTCTCATCAACTGCTTCCATATCCAGAGGTTCAATTAGTAAGTGATAACCAGACAAATGCTTCATTTTTGGTCCAGCTTAGTCAGGTTTCCAGGTAATGAGTTATTTCATTATGAACTCCCAAACTTATATAAAATGCTTTTATTGTGGCTACCATACTGTGCGGGGGGGGGGGGTGTCTTGCTCTGTGTGTATGGTGTATGCATGTATGATGTGTGTGGGGGTGGTACACGTGTGCTACAGCCCACTTGTGAAGGTCAAAGGGCAACCTTGAATGTTGGTTCTCGTCTTCCACATTGTTTGACACGGGGTCTTTCATTGTTTGCCCCTGTGAGCACCACGCTGCATTCTCCCACTCCCATAGGCGCACTGGGGTTACGGAGGTCTGCTCTGCCTGCATCTGGCTTTACGTGAGTTCTGGGCATCCCAGCTCTTGTCATCAGGCTTGCACAGCTAGCTCTCGTTTTAAGTATTATGCCATCTCCCAGGCCCACTTTAAGCGTGTGTGTGTGTGTGTGTGTGTGTGTGTGTGTGTGTTTGTGTGCAGGCACACACATGCACTGATTTGAAACTATATAGTAAGGCAAGGTGAGGTCTTTCCATTCTTCCCATACCTATACAGAAACACAGACTGCATATATGTAAATATATGTACTTTCTTTTATTGGGTTTTTCTTTCTACATGCACGCTAGGCAAATACTTTACCAGTGAGCTACATCCCCAGCCACAGCAAATAAAATTTATTAACTGTTTGGTAGTATCTTTTGTTTAATTAAGTATTTATTCATGAGAGAAAGACGGAGAAAGGGCACACCAGGCCCTTCTGTCACTACAAAGGAACTCCAGACACATGTGCCACTTTGTGCACCTGGCTTTACATGGGTACTGGGGAATCAAACCTGGGCCATCAGGCTTTGCAAGCAAGTGCTGAGCCATTGCTGCAACCCAACCGTATCTTTTTATTTTCTTTTTTTGTTTTTTTGAGGTAGGGTCTCACTCTAGCCCAGGCTGACCTGGAATTCACTATGTAGTCTCAGGGTGGCCTCAAACTCATGGCAATCCTCCTACCTCTGCCTCCCAAATGCTGGGATTAAAGGTGTGCGCCATCACACCCGGCTCCAACAGTATCTTTTGATTTAGAAATGTGTGCCCTTCAAGTTCTAAAAAGTTTATTGTATTGATTAACAATAATAATTTCCCTTTTCTCTCTTTCAGGTGGATGTTAAGACTCTTAGACTAATCCTCTATTGCTCTAATGTTGTATAGTTTCCTTTTTTGCCCTGACAGATTGTTTCAATTGTTCTTTTTTTTTTTTTTTTTTTTTGGTTTTTCGAGGTAGGGTCTCACTCTGGTCCAGGCTGACCTGGAATTAACTCTGTAGTCTCAGGGCGGCCTTGAACTCATGGTGATCCTCCTACCTCTGCCTCCCGAGTGCTGGGATTAAAGGCATGTGCCACCACGCCCGGCTCAATTGTTCTTTTTAAAAAAATATATTTATTTATTTGTGAGAGCCAGAGAGGGAAAGAGGCAGACACACACACACACACACACACACACACACACAGAGAGAGAGAGAGAGAATATGGATATATATGGATATGCTAGGGCCTCTAGCCACTACAAACGAACTCCAGATGCATGTACCACCTTGTTCATTTGGCTTACATGGATCCTGCGGAATTGAACCTGGGTCCTTTGGTTTTGTCGGCAAATGCCTTAACTGCTAAGCCATTTTTCCAGCCCATAATTGTTGTTTTTATTAAAATTAATTTATTATTTATTGACAAGTTCCATAGTTGTAAACAATATCCCATGGCAATTCCCTCCTTCCCTGCTCTTTTCCCTTTGAAACTCCACTCTCTGTCACATCTTTTTATTTTTATTTTTTTGCCTTCTTGATTGAATATCCACAATATTTCAATATTTTCTTAACTTTAACTTCCAGATATTTTTGAGGCAAGATCTCACTTTAGCCCACGCTGACTGGGAACTCACTCTGGAGCTCCAGTCTAGCTTTGAACTCATGACTATCCTCCTACCTCTACTTCTGCCTACCAAATGCTGAGATTAAGGATGTGTTCCACGATGCCTGGTGACATTGGACTTTTTCTTTCCTTCCTTGGTTTTGTTTTTTTTTTTTCGGTTTTTTTCGAGGTAGGGTCTCAATGTAGCCCAGGCTGGCCTAAAGTTCACTTTGTATTCAGGGTGGCCTTGAACTCATGGCAATACCTCTGCCTCTCAAGTGCTGGAATTAAAGGCGTGCTCAGCCACGCCTGATGGCATTGGACTTTGTAAACAGTGTTGGGACTTTTAAAGACTATGAGAACTTTTGAAGTTGGGCCAAATGCCTTTTGTAGCATGGGATAGCCATAAGCCTATGGGGTCAGGGAAGAAATTTGTCGTTTGAATATGAAGTGTCACAGGTGGGCATGTGTGTTTAAATGCTTTATCTCCAGTTGGTGATGCTTCCTGGAAAAATTGCAGAACTAGCTGGACGTGGTGGCGCACACCTTTAATCCCAGCACTGCGGAGGCAGAGGTAGGAGAATCACTGTGAGTTCGAGGCCACCCTGAGACTCTATAGTGAATTCCAGGTCAGCCTGGGCTAGAGTGAAAAGAAAAAATTGCAGAACTCTTGCAGGGTAGAGATCTCCTAGAGGAAGTGGGTCACTGGAGGTGGGCCTTGAAGTTTTATAGCCTAGCCCCACTTCATGTTCATTGTTTGTTTCCTAAGTGGATGATATGTGACCAGCCAGCCTCCTGCTTCCAGCACCGTGCCTTCCCCACCGTGATGGGATGAATCCCTTCAAAATTGCAATCCAGAATAATCTCTTTCCTTCCCCAGTTCATATGTTATAAGTGCCATCCTGGCATATAGGAAACCACTGCTGGCTCCAAGGAACTTTACAGCAGCCTGTGGGCCATGTAGGTTCCCACACATTCCATGCCTCACCACCCCCAATCGGTGCGATTAGAATCAGGAAATCGCCAAGGCAACAGGCGTCTTCTGAGTGTGTCTTGCTTTAGAGCCTGGGGGAAACAGTGTCCTGGGTTCTGCATGAGAGGGAGAATTGAGGGAAACAGTCTCTTTGTCAACTGACCTCAGCATAATACCCAGAAGAAAACGGCAGCTCTTTGTGAGGTAGGAGACTGCAGCAATTGAATCATCTGCCAAACTGGCTCAGGGTGCTAAGTCTCTCCAAGCAGCAAACCAAACCTGGCAGGGAGGGTGCTCTGGAAGCCTAGCAATTGACCATCAGTGGGTGCAGTCTTCAGTCTCTGGGGCAGCACACAGGCTTTGGAGCTCACTCTTCACCACAGGAAAACGCCAGTGATCTCCATACCTCCATAGTGTGAGCACTGTGCTGCTTCAATGTCTCAGCAAGTCTGTTCCCGACTCTCTCTCCCTTTCCATGACTACCCTGCATGGCTGACTTCTGCCCAGACCCCGTGGCCAGTATTGCTTGGATTCCTTGACCTGATGACTCTATTTTCAAGTCTACAGGGTACTTAGTCTCAAAACAATGGACTCTCTTCAAGATGATGACTGACCGTAGCACTCTGAGCTATGAGGAGTAACACAGTGGATTCCTTCCATGCTAGCCTGCAATGCAGAAGTCACTGTGAGACCACATCCACACACCGGATAGAAGCCTCTTGGGAACTGTGGGTTTCTTCTGTGACTAGGACTGCCAGTCAGTTGTCATGGGGGATGACTGACTTAACTTGTTGCTGCTTCTGGTTCTCCTCCCCTGGGAGGGAGGGTTGGAGTTGCAGGGTTTTTGCTACTTTTCTCTATGTCATCTTTGCGATTTTTCTGTGCTTTTTAGCTATGCTGTCTCCTCTTCGGTTCTAATGATTGTTCTCTCTTTTGTCCTTAGAACATAGTCTCTTCTTTTTGCCCTGATTGCTTGTATTTTATTTAGTTATTTGAGAGAGACAGAGAGAGAGAGAGAGAATGGGCATTTCAGGGCCTCCAGCCACTGCAAACAAACTCCAGACACATGCATCACCCTGTGCATCTGGCTTATGTGGGTTCTGGGGAATTAAACCTGAGTCCTTGGCTTTGCAGGCAAATGCTTTAACTGCTCAGCCATCTCTCCAGTCCTTTAAAATTTTTTTTTGTATTTTATTTATTTATTTGAGAGAGACACACACAGAGAGAGACCTGATTTATTATTCATAGAGTTACACCATGGAAGTTTCTAGTCCACCATTTTATAACAGAACTCTTATTACTTCTTGTTTCATTTTTGCTAGTTTTGTCTTTCTTGGAATTTGTCCATTTTGTGTTTGTTTTTCTGCATCTTTATTATGACCATCTATAGTTTTACCTATTTTCTTGCAAATAACATGATTTCTTTTCTATTTATAGCTTATTAAGTCTCCGTTTTTTACACATACCACCTTTACTTCATTCATCTGTTGATTGGTACATAGGCTGATTCCATTGTTGGCTATTATGAAGAGTGTCACAATAACCATGAGTATTCATGTATCATGAATGTATATAGTGAGTATATCATGCTTTCACATGTGTTGTGGTGTGTGTGCTGAGTGTGGTGTATGAAGTGCATATGCAAATGCACATGACCCATGCATAGGCATAGGGGGGACCTGAAAACATTGGGTGTCCTTCTCTTATTGCTCATGCATGTGTTCTTTTCCTTGAGATGGGATCTTTCCCTCAACCCAGAGCTGCTATGCAACAGCTGCCCCAGCAATTCTCTAGTCTCCAACCCTGCTCCATGCCCTATGGACTGTAGTTACAGATCTTCTTGGCCATGCACAGCTTTCTGTGTGCAGGGTTTGGAGAGTCAAACCTATCAGTCTCTGGCCCAAAGGCCCTCATGCTCAAGTAGCAAGAGCTCTTCACCATTAAGCCGTCTTCCAAGCCATCTGATGTTTAAAAATTATTTTTTTTTTCATTTATTTGCAAGGGAAGAAAGAGAGAGATAGAGAGAGCCTGCCTCTTGCTACACAAACTAACTCCAGACTCATGCACCACTTTGTGCATCTGGCTTTGTCCTGGTAGCCCAGGAAATTGGACAGCCACTCAACCATGGGGATCTCATGAAAGTGAAAAGCTATTGTACAGCTAAGCAATCCACCAAAAGAGTCAATAACCACAGAGTGGACAGAGTGGGAGAAAATCTTTACCAGTTATTCATCAGACAGAACTTTATTATCTATAATCTACAAAGAACTAAGCAATAAAAAATCAACCAACCCAGTCAAAAAATGGGGCAGGGAACTGGACAGAGAGTTCTCAAAGGAAGAAATACAAATGGCTCATAAACATCTCAAAGGATGAGCTGTATCTTAAGCCCTTAGGGAAATTCAAATTAAAACTACTTTGAGATTTCATCTCACAGGTCAGAATGGCTATCATCAAAAAAAAAAAATCAAATGATAACAAATTCTGGCCTGGGTATGGGAAAAGAGAAGCCCTTCCTTGTTCACTGTGTTGGTGAGAGTGTAAACTTGTACAGCCACTATCAAAATCAGTATGGAGGATCCTCAAAACCCTAAAAATAAATTTACCATTTGACTATCCCACACCTAGAAAAACATCCTAAAATATTCTACTCTACTACAGAGATACCTGCTCAACCATGTTTGTTGCTGCTTTAGAATTGAATCAGCCCAGATGATGGCCTTCAACTGATGAATGGATAATGAATATGTAGTGTATATATGCAATTAAATTCTACTCAGTGGTAAGAATAAAAGAAGAAAATAATATCTGCAGGAAAATGGATGGACCTGGGGTAGGGGGGGAAGATACATATTAAACAAGGTCACACAGGCTCACAAAGACTAACACTGCATGTTCTCCTTCATATGCAGATTCTAACATGGCGTAGTTTGATTTGCTTATGTGTTTTAGTAAGAATCAGTAGTACTGGTAAGGAAGCTGGAAAGAGGTTTGGCGAAAAGAGAAGGAAAGGTTGAGAAGAAGGGGCACTTAATTGGCCAGTGGAGGGACAGAACACAATGGGTGGAAAGGTCTAAATTGGGGTTGGGGTAAGGATGGGATGGGGAAATATACAAAACTAATGGTGATGTCTGGTGTGGTGGTACATGCACTTGAGAGGCAGAGTAGGAAGATCACCATGAGTTCAAGACCACCCTGAGAATATATAGTGAATTCCAGGTCAGCATGGACTAGAGTGAGACCCTACCTCAGAAAAACAAATGAACAAACAAACAAAACTAATGATGACATGAATCAGTACCATAAAAACCTTCATGTTGATTAGCTAATTAAAAGAAATAACTGGTTATAAGAGGGGAGAGGGTTTGTCCAGGCTAATGTGTCCAGTAGGGGGTAAAGAAAACCCTAAAACCATAGACACTGGCTAGCAAATCCCAGTGCCAGAACTAGATTAGACTCCACAGAGAGCTGTTGGTCAGGGAGGCCCATGAGGTCCCTAAAACAAGCCATTGCCAAAGCACTTGGTTACCCACCAGAGCTAAATTGTAAGACCCTATTGCCTAAGACACTGCAGGCTGCAAGCACAGCATAACAAGAGATCCCCCAAGAACTGAGAAGGAAGCCAGCTCCTTGCTGATCAGCTCTCATAGTGCTGGAAAGTGCTACATGAGCTGCTGGAGGATAAAAGTCACCAACAGTGTGAACAAGCACCAGATCCTGCAAGATACAAAGTCACCCAAATGTGCAAGATATACACAGCTGTACGGTAGTGATACACAGGCCATGGGGGTAATCAACTGCTCTCAGATAGGAGGTCTGCTCAGTGGGAGGGAATTCATTCCTGACATTGAGAGCCAAGTCAGATTCCTATGGATAGGAAGGTCATAGACTAGAGAGAAGCTCCCACTTTCCTTTGCCTTAAAAGAGAGGGCGTCAAATGGCAATGGTATGACAAAATTCTACTTCCTAAAAGGCAGACCAAATGGCTGAACATTCACCAGGCCCTTACAGGGAACACCTGAACCACAAGACACCGGAGAGGGTACGATGAAGACTAACCTTAATCTTCTACATCTTCCATCCCTCCCTCTCCCTCTCTCTCTCTCTCTCTCTCTCTTCTCTCTAACTCTTATATATTAGTTATCTTTTTCCTCCTTCTCTTAGTGGGCACTGACCTGTAACTCCCAGTACCAGCATGTGACTATCATCCACAATGACCTTTTGATCAGAGAGGCCTACAAGGTTTCCAAAAAGACAGGCATATTTCTGTCAAAGTACTTGATGACCCACCAAAGGTTAGTGGTAAGACCCTATTGCTGAAGTCACCTTATGTGGTTGACATGTAAAATGGAACAGCATAGCTAGAAGCTGGAAGAGAGTCAGGCCCCAGACAGTCAGCGCGTCTAGTGCCAGAAGGTGCTACATGGGCGACTGGGGGAAAATGACCAATATCCATCCAAGAAACTCATGGTCTAACCTACTTAGCAGCAAATAACCTGGTGTGATGCACACACAAATGTAATAGTGGCATACAGCCATGGTGGGAAACCAACTGCTCTTGATTTGGCTGATTCCCTCAGTGGTACAGGACCCATAGCTGGAGCTGGGAAACAAGTCAGAACCATATCCAAACATAAGCCCACTCTCTAGTATCAAGCTACCATCAATCAGGGGCTACAAGAGGGTTTACACCTATTAAATTCTCTATTAAAAAAAGTAAGAGTTATCTCATTTGTCCTGGTGCTAACCTACTCTCTGTTGGAGAATCTACTTCTGTTTTTCAGATAAGGAGAGAGCCACCCCATCATACCTCAAAAGGGCCCCGGCTGAAAGTAAGAAAAATTGGCAAAACAAGCAAGAGTGCTGTTTTCCTGATGGACCGGATACCAACACAAGGGGGAAGGAGTTCAACACAGAGAAAAATCAACTCCTACCAAATCAGAGAGCCAGAGACCCAGAGGCCCCCAACACCTCATCACCGAAGCAGACCAAAAATGAACCCAACATGGCTCAGGGAAATTTTGCGGAAGAGGAGGCGGAAAGCCACATGTTGGATCATGATATCAGAGACATTTATCTTACCCATAACTGTGGGCTAACTCCACAATGTATGACTCGTATACCTCAACAAGGTGAGGCCAAGGGGAGGGGGCAGGTCATGGATAAGCCTAATAATGGTACCAAACTGACTGTATTTACTGAATACTAAATTATTTTAAAAAAAAGAGAGAGAGAGGGCGTGCTCATCAAAATATCTGAAATCACTTTGATCTGTACTGCTGTTGCTCTGGGATGGAGAATTTTTGTTTGTTCCAAATGGCAGTGAATTCCAGGGAAAACCAAAATTCATCAATATGACAAGAAAAGATGGCTGATTGCCTACCATGAGATGAATGATCTCTAGCACATCTACCAGGGCCCTGAAGACTACAGAGGACGAGATGATAGCTCTCACTGCTGTCCTAACATCCCTCCAGGGGGAGGGTGGGAGACACTGAGGAGACTCAAAACTCAGTGTCAGAAAATCAGAGGATGCAGAAAGCTCAACACTAAAGGAAACTTCATACACCCACCAAGTCTGAGGGAAGACTGTAAGAGCCACAGGGCAGGAAAATTGTAAGAGCCACAGGGCAGGAAGATATATTTCATGATATTGTCTCTCCACCACTCCACTGAGACTGACTGGGGCATTCATGAGCCTACAACGAATACCAACAGCTCCACTGAGCAGGGAGATGATCAATATGCAATATATTCATACTGTAAAGTCCATAATAATAAAAATAACTATTTTTTCTTAAGCCAGGCATGGTGGTGCATGCTTTTAATCCCAGTACTTGGGAAGCAAAGGTAGAAGGATTGCCATAAGATCAAGGCCATCCTAAGACTGCATAGGTCCAGATCAAAAAATCAGATGATGGGCTGGAGAGATGGCTTAGTGATTAAGCGCTTGCCTGTGAAGCCTAAGGACCCCAGTTCGAGGCTCAATTCCCCAGGACCCATGTAAGCCAGGTGCACAAGGTGGTTCATGCATCTGGAGTTTGTTTGCAGTGGCTGGAGGCCCTGATGTGCCCATTCTGTCTCTCTCTCTCTCTCTCTGCCTCTTTCTCTCTCTGTCTGTCGCTCTCAAATAAGTAAATAAATAAAACAGATGACAAGGAGGTTGAGGAATGGCAACTATTATAATTCACTGCTGGTGGTAATGGAAACTGGTGTAGCTATTATTGTTAGAATTCAGGACTGACTAGAGAGATGTGAGAAATACAAGAGAGAAGGAAAGCCAGAAGAGACTGCTTTTTATTGGAGGGATGGCAGCTTTCCTGGGGTGAAGTCACCACTGCTGCCTTTGAATGTGGGAGAGAATGGAGATATATAGTAAGTTCTTTTGGGAGACAACAGTGGGGAGAAGGTAAGGTCTTTTTTTTTTTTTGTTTACTAATTGCTTGCCCAGAGTAGCCTGATGGCTCTTGAGGCCAGATCTTTGAGCTATAAACTGGCTTTGTAACACAAGTATCCTATCATGCTATGGTCCCTGAAAGTTTTATGGTCTACTGAGGCCAATGGTCCAAAGCCAGTGATTCATTACCCCTTCAGTTACAGAAACTAGTACAGACGTTTTTAAATATTAAAAATAGTGTTATACACACACACACACACACACACACACACACACACACACATATCTCGTGTTTGGGAGATGGTTCCATGGGTAACATGCTTGCCATACAAGCAAGAGAACCTAGACTTGGAGTCTTAGAACCCACTAAAAGCCAAGCATGGTAGCCCATACCTATAACCCCAATGTTGAAGACACAGAGACAAGAGGTCCCTGGGGATTTCTGGTTAGTTTAGCTAAATTGGTGAGTTCAGTAAAAGGTCTCATCTCAATTAATAAGGTGGAGAGTAACTGAGAAACACACCGTAGACCTCTGGTCTACACACACACACACACACACACACACACACACACACACACAAACGGGCATATAAACAAAGACATATTAAAAGCAAAACTACTATAAGACCCAGGTATACCATTCCTGTCATATACCCAAAGGACTATATAGTCTACCACATAGATACTTACACATCCATGTTTATTGATGCTCTATTTACAATAGCAGAGAAGTGGGAATCCTCCTAGATGCTCATCAACAGATCAACGCAGAATGAATGTGTGGTACATACCCACACTGAAAATTTAGCCATAAAAAGAAATTATGAATTTTGCAGGAAAAATGGATGGGTCTGGAAATCACTTATGAAGGTATTCTGGACAGAGATAGGAAAACACTGCATGCTTACTGTCAAAGGCAGAGCTCAGCTTTTACTCTTTGTGTACATGTACATATGTAGGTGTGCGTGTGGTTGTAGGTCATGAAACTAGAATATGGACCATAGGAGGGAAAAAGAGGCGTTTAGGAAGAGGGGAGGATAATGGAATACATGGTGACATGAAAGCAGTAAGGAAGCTGTTGTGGTTTAAATGTAAAATGCCCCACTTCTCAGGTTCCTGTGTTTGAACAGTTGGTCCCCAGCTGGTGGCACTGTTTGGAAAGCTTGAGGAGGAAGTGGCACGCTGCAGCGGGTGGGCCTTGAAGTCTTATTCCCGGCCCCACTTCCTGCTTGCAAACACTGTGTGACCAGCTCTGCCTCTGCTCCTGCCCTCATGCCTTCCTCACTAGGAAACTTCTCAAAACTTTATGCTGAGAACAAACCCTTTCCTTGAGTGGCTTCCTGACAGTTATTTTGTCCTAGCAATGAAAAACGAAGTGACACAGAGTCTACTGGGGAGGGAAGGATACAAGGAGAGCAGATGGGAGGGGCACAGAGGAATGAAGGAGGATCAACAAAAACAAATTATGTTTCCTAATATCATAGTGATGGATATAGCTCAGTGGTCGAGCATTTGACTGCAAAATGCCATAATGAGACCTAATACGTCATATAGTAATTAAGAAAAAAATATATTAAGATGCTCCCAGGCCCATTCCATGGTAGAGAATTCATGCCTGATACTGAAAACCTAGTCAAAAGCCAATGATTGAGAAGGTCATAGTCCTAAGAGGGAAGCTTCTACTGTTGTTTGGCAGCTCACTAAATTGTCCTCCATATATTTTTGTTCTGTCCATAGGTTCGTGTTGCTCTCACTTTCAGTCAGAGAAGCTTCTTTTTGTAGATGACAAAAAGCCATCTACTGGGGAGACTCAAGACTCATCAAAGTGCTGAGAAGTGACTGTCAGCTGGGTGTGGTGGCACACACCTTCAATTCAGCATTCAGGAGACCACTCTAGGAGGAGCCCTGTGAGTTAGATGCCAACCTAGAGCTATAGAGCAAGTTCCAGGTCAGCCTGAGCTGAACAAACAAACAAAGGACATTTAAGCGCTCAGGACCAAATGACACATATTTATCACACCCACACAAACTGAGAGAATACTGTAGAAAGCATGTAAAACCCAGAGGATGGGGAAGGAGTGTCTGGAATTCTGACTTCTTGACACAAAGTTGCCATTGCATTCACGACCTCAGAGGGGTTGTGGTCACCTGCACAATACTGAGTCATCAACATGTCCCCATGGATAATGGAGAAGGCAAAAAGAGAGAAAGCGAGTGAGCTGGCAAGATAGCTTATCGGTTAAAGTGCATGCCAGCAAAGCCAAAGGACCCAGGTTTGATTCTCCTGTACCCACTTAAAGCCAGATCCACAAAGTGGAACACACATCTGGTGTTCATTTGCAATAGCAAGAGGTCTTGGTGTGCCCCCCATCAAATAAATAAATAAAATATTTTATAAAGAGCGAGAGAGAGAGGGCTGGAGAGATGGCTTAGCGGTTAAGCGCTTGCCTGTGAAGCCTAAGGACCCGGGTTCGAGGCTTGATTCCCCAGGACCCACGTTAGCCAGATGCACAAGGGGGCGCACACATGTGGAGTTCGTTTGCAGTGGCTGGAGGCCCTGGTGCGCCCCTTCTCTCTCTCTCTCTCTCTCTTCCTTTCTCTGTCTGTCGCTCTCAAATAAATAAATAAAAATAAACAAAAAAAACTTTTAAAAAAAAGAGTGAGAGAGAAGCCGGGCATGGTAGCACATGTCCAATCCAAGTTCATATAGTACATTCAGATGTTATACCTCTATTTTTTAAAATTTTGATTCTTCTGTGTTGGGAGAAATTTGAATTTTATTTTGTTGTTTTTGAACATTTTTTTCATATATATATATATATATATATATATATATATATACACACACACATATACATATATATATATATATGTGATATACCCTGATCATGATCATATAATATATATATATATGTATATGAATATATATACATACTCATGATATACCCTGATCATAATCCCTTCCTACCACCCATCTTTCTTCCCATTTCTTCTTCTTTCCAACTAGTCCCTCTTCTATGTTGATGTCATTCGCTTTGCCCTCATATTGTACAGGCCTTGTGCAGGTAAGCAACTGTCACTTTGTGTCTGGAAGACAGTGTCCCAAAGCAGTCCTGCCCATCCTTTGGCTCTTATACTCTTTCTGTCATTATTTTTCAGTCTTTTTATAATAGGTCTGTTTAAGTTGTTTATATCTTCTTGATTTAATTTTGGTAACTAATATGTGTTTAGAAATGTATCTATTTCTTTTGGATTTTCTAAGTATTTAAAAATATAAGTTTTGGAAGTATTCCCCAATAACCTTCAATGACATACTTCATTCAACATGTGTTGTTCAAGCCAGGTGTGGTGGCACACACCTTTAATCCCAGCACTCAGGAGACAGAGGTAGTAAGATTATCACGAGTTCAAGGCCCGCCTGGGACTACAGACTGAGGTCCAGGTCAGTCTGGGCTAGAGCAAGACCCTAACTTGAAAACACCAAAAAAAAAGTCTCCAAGTACTATGTAGTTTCTATGATTCCAACTGCTGCTAATTTCTAATTTCATTCTATGATCTGATAAAATACAGGTAATTATTTTGATTTTTTTTCTGTCAAGTAAATAAATATACAAATAAATAAAACAAAAAAAAAACCAGTTTTTCTCTTCAGATGAGACTGACCATAAAATCACCTTACACAGGTCTTTACTAGCTTTTGAAGACTGATAAATTATTATGTTTTTCCTGTCTTCTTTTAAAATTATTAAGTACACCCATCTAAATAAAGGTGACTTTGTAGGGTTTCAGGCAGCTGTTTAATATTCTGTTAAGAGGCTTCCAATGATTTTCTTATGAACATGGTACAACTATCTAGAAAAAACTACTACTGATCTTGATAAAGGAATTTTGGGGTTCCTTGTATGTCAACACACTGCTAATTTGGGGTATTCTCAGATTGTCTTATGGATTTGAAGAATAAAATCCATAGAGCAAAGGATAAGGTTCAGAAAGATTTTATTATACCTTAAAGCTTTAGGAAGGGGAAGAGAAGGAGGGATTAAGTTCAGAATATAAGAGAAGAAAGCAAGGTGGAGCTCTTGCCCAAGGAGGTAAAAGTGGTTTGAGAAGTCCACCTCAAGGCTCAGGTTGGGGTTTTTTATGAGCCTATGGATGGGCAGCTGGTTTACCAGACTAGTCGTGGCTTCAGGTATCTGCAAGGATGATCTCCTCTAGGAAGGGAGGGAAGGACTCCCCAAGGGGCCATAGATAAGGAAAGGACAGACCCTTTGCACTTTTCTTTTCTTCTTCTTCATTTTTTTTTTTTTTTTTTTGATTTCTATTCTGCAAGTACAGGCAGTTTGGTACCATTATTAGGCTCATCCGTGACCTACCCCCTCCCCACTGGGTCGTGCATTGTGGAGTTAGCCCAGTTATTGGTACGATAAATCTCTGTATATCATGACCCAACATGTGGCTCTGACATTCTTTCTGCCCCCTCTTCAGCAAAATTTCCCTGAGCCATGTTGGGTTCATTTTGGTCTGCTTCGGTGATGAGGTGTTGGGGGCCTCTGGGTCTCTGGCTCTCTGATTTGGTAGGTGTCGATTTTTCTCTGTGTTGGTCTCCTTCCCCCTTGTGCTGGTATCCGGTTCATCAGGAAAGCAGCACCCTTGCTTGTTTCGCCAATTATCTTTAGTTTCAGCTGGGGCCCTTTTGAGGTATGATGGGGTGGCTCTCTCCTTAGGATCTGCATCTATCTGAAAAAGAGAAGCAGATTCTCCAACGGAGAGTAAGTTAGCACCAGGACAAATGAGATAGCCCTTACTTTTTTTATAGAGTTTAATAGGTGTAGGCCCTCTCCCTTTGCACTTTTCTGACCTGTAATAGTGTAATGACCTAGTTTTCCCTTACAGGCCCAAGGACAATTTTTGCACTTATACAGAAAACTACTTTGGGGTCTTGTCTCTAAACTAGTCTGGAGAAATGGCTCAGCAGTTAAAGGCACTTGTTTACAAACCCTAACTGCCCTGGTTCCATTCCCTAGTACCATGTAAAGCCAGACTCACAAGGTGGCACATGTGTCTGGAGTTTGTTTGTAGCAGCAAGAGGCCCTGGCACACCCATACTCTCTCTCAAATAAACAAAAACATTATTTTTTAAAATCACTATTAACATTAAGTAGGCTATTCCAGACATGGTTTGCTTGCTGATATGACATAGTTTATACTATACACTTCTTGAATTTTTTAAAAAATTAAGCTGTCAAAAACTCCGTGTGGTGGTGCACGCCTTAAATCCCAGCACTGGGGAAGCAGAGGTAAGAGTTCAAGTCCACCCTGAGACTACATAGTGAATTCCAGGTCAGCCTGAGCTGGAGCAAAACCTTACCTTGAAAAACAAAAACAAAAAAAGCTGTCGAATATGTTAGGTAAACATATTCAATGGATGTAAATCATTATATAGTATATTACCTTCACAGAGGGTAAGTATCAAAATTTAGCCCTTCTATACCCCAAACATGAGTGTCAGGTCTGTACTACTATAAAGAAACCTGTGCTGTAACCTTAGATCACTGTACCCCAAATCAGCCACTAGTTTAAGCATTTTCCTTTCTAGTCAAACAACCTGTCTGTCTTCCAGGAGTTTTACCCACTAACTCCTACAAGCAGCTATAAAAATATTCCACTGGGGCTGGAGAGATGGCTTAGCGGTTAAGCGCTTGCCTGTGAAGCCTAAGGACCCCGGTTCGAGGCTTGGTTCCCCAGGTCCCACGTTAGCCAGGTGCACAAGGGGGCGCACGCGTCTGGAGTTCGTTTGCAGAGGCTGGAAGCCCTGGCGCGCCCATTCTCTCTCTCTTCCTCTATCTGTCTTTCTCTCTGTGTCTGTTGCTCTCAAATAAATAAAAATAAATAAATTTAAAAAAAATATTCCACTGAACTCTCAAACCTTTACAAAGTTTTGCCTACATACTTATATGTTTTAAGAAATGTATTGGGGCTGGAGAGATTGCTTAGTGGTTAGGGCACTTGACTGCTGGGCCAAGGACCCAGGTTTGATTCCCCAGGACCCATCTAAGCCAGATTCACAAGGTGGCACATGCATCTGGAGTTCGTTTGCAATAGCTGGAGGCCCTGGCATGCTCATTCTCTCTCTCTTATCTCTCAAATAAATAAAAATAAAATATTTTAAAAGAAATGTATTATGTTTATATTTATTTAACTCCTATTTAATTATACTTAGTTCTTGAATGCAAAAAGCTGGTCTCACTTGGTTTCTGTAAGCGTCAAACTTATTTGGTAGAAAAGCAAAAGAGATCAAATATTAAACCCGCTCCAGTTTACAGCTAGGCCTAAGGTTCAGTTTTCTGGAGAGGCAGGCAAGACTTGTGGGAAAAATCAAGAGCAAAGGGCATGCCCAATGTGGTGGGCTCTGGGGACTGAGTGTGTTCCTGGAGACATGTTCAAACATACCCAGACATGTCCCTTTTGCAACCCCTTTGTGCCTTCTGTCCCAACCAGGAGATGTATAACTGTAAGTGCTGCTTGCCTAGCCAATCATTTAAAAAGATTACCTAACCCACCTGGAATTCCCCTAGTTGTGCTTAAAAGAGGCCTTCAGCTCCTCTCAGGGTCGCCATTCTGTTCGAATGGTTGACCCCTGCATGCTGGCTGATTCTGCAGAATAAACGCTCTTTGTTTTTACATACTATTTGAGTCTGGGGTCTTTCTTCAGCAATTCTCCGACCCTTACAGAAACCATGATTGCAGGAGGTAAAAATGAACAGACTATAGTAGTTTTGTATATAGACAGGCAACACCAGGCACCTGACTTCATTTCTTACTTAAATTTTTGCAAGGACCTTATTGACCACCATTAGTGTGTGTTTTTCCCCCCTTAAAAAAAAAAGGCTTTTGTTGGGCTGGAGAGATGGCTTAGCGGTTAAGCGCTTGCCTGTGAAGCCTAAGCAGTTCCAGGCTCGATTCTCCAGGACCCACATTAGCCACATGCACAAGTGGGCGCAGGCATCTGGAGTTTGTTTGCAGTGGTTGGAAGCCCTGGCTTGCCCTTTCTCTGTCTCTCTCTATCTGCCTCTTTCTCTGTCGCTCTCAAATAAATAAATAAAAACAAACAAACAAAAAGTCTTTTGTTGAGCCAGGCGTGGTGGTGCACACTTTTAATCCCATCACTTGGCAGGCAGAAGTAGGAAGATCACCGTGAGTTCGAGGCCACCCTGATACTACACAGTGAATTCCAGGTCAGCCTGAGCTAGAGTGAGACACTATCTTGGGAAATAACAACAACAAAAGCCTTTTGTTCTAAGTGTTAGAATAAAAAGCTACCCAGTTGGCTTCTCTGGGCCAAAGAATATAAAGCATTGTCTTGGGCCTGTGAGAGCATACCTGCGTTTATTTTTGTATGTCATTATGACATGATGTTGTAATCTACTAAATTCATACTCAAGAACCAACAATTGCATTACAAAAACCAAATCTCAGCCGGGTGGTGGTGCATACCTTTAATCCCAGCAGTCGGGAGGCAGAGGTAGGAGGATTGCTGTGAGTTCGTGGCCACCCTGAGACTCCCTAGTGAATTCCAGGTCAGCCTGGGCTAGAGTGAGACCCTACCTCGAAAAACCAAAAAAAAAAAAAAACCAAAAAACAAAACAAAACAAAAAACCCAAAAACTAAATCTCATGTTTTAAGTAAATTTACCCTTTTATGTTGAGCCATGCGTCTAGCTGTTCTGGGACTCTTGTGGTCTGGTGGACACTTCTTAAAATGTAAGCCATTATTTGAGAAAGGATTAAATTCCGTAATTGAATTCGAGAGATCTACTTTATAGACTCATGTATGGGTCAACTTTTGTTGCTAAAAGGTCAGTTTTTTTTTAAGGGCATGTCTGAGAATATCTTGTAAAGGTATCATAGCCCTGGTCTGGGGTTTCGTGATATCAGCCAGGATCTGGCTGCCTTACTTACCGAACCCTAGGCTCTTTACGAAAGGATCAAAGAGAAAAACGAAAACAAAGAAACTAGCTAGTGAGGCTGCTTTCACAGCCACACAGCTGAAGTCCTTAAGCAGTTATTCCCTCCACTGAGTCACCAAGTCTATTCTCCACTGTTCCCGGTTCGCCCACACACCTATGCTTCACTCTCCAAATCATTAACCAGTAAAGTCAGCCTTGCCTGCAAAGAATGAGGGACACATCAAAGAACATCAATCATGGGACCTCCCAGTCAGTACTGGCAATACCTAGACCGCCTACTGACTTGTGGACAACACGGAAAATTCGTTGGATAGATGCAAGAATCGATAACTTCAGCACACCTAGCTATGGCTAAAATAAGATTCCTCAGCAAAGTCATACAAGCTCTTAGCGCAAGATGTAATCGCGTGGAAAATAGTCCTCCATTTTCCACCTGCGGGCTTGGTGCCTGTAAGGTCTTCTCCCGTCACTGGCTATATCAGAGGCCGAACAGAACTTTTCACCGTAACAAACCATTGGCCCTTAGCTAGCTGCAGGGAGGTGGTAGTGCTCTGCCCTCTGCCCCTTCCAGCGTTTTCCCAGTCACGCGGCTGGGTCGGCCTGCTGGGGGGACGCGAACTACAACTCCCACAATCCTCCGCGGCTCCCGGAAGCACGGCGGGGAGGGCCACGCCTGGGCACTCCAGCGACATCACAGTCTCCTGGCCTGCGGCGTCAGCGTTCACGTTGAGGCGGGTCGCGGCGGTCCCGAGGTCGGCGTGGGGCGAGAAGCGAAGTCGCAGTCGCGGCCGCTACCACGGCCACACGAACTCCAGCGACGGCGGCCACCTGGGCCTGCAGCGGGAGCAGTGGTGTTGGTGTGGGGCGGTCGGAGCCATGGAAGACCCTGGGGCGGAGGTGAGTGGTGGAGCGGCGGCCTCGGTCTCAGGGCCGAACCGCGGAGGGTGCGCGTGGCCCGGTGCGAGGCCTGTGCTCGCTCCGCGGCGGCTCGGGCGGGACCTCGCAGCCTTGCGGCCGCGCGCAGGCCCTCGGCGCGGGGAGCTACAATGGCGGCCCCGGCCCCGCAGGCCCGCTGCTGGGGTGGGAGCGGCGCCCGGGAGCGACTGCGTCCCTCCATCCCGCCTCCCTCCGCCACGGCCTTCCTTCCTCCGCCTCGGCCATCCCTGCTCCGCCGCGGCCATCCCTCCTCCGCCAGCGGGCATCCCTCCTCCGCCAGCGGGCACGGTTGTCTGGAGACCCTCACCCGTTTGGAGGTTCCGTTGCCTGCAGCTCCACGACGCGCTAGCAAAAGCCACCACCGTGCAGTTGTACGATTTTCCCCTCAAGAGCTTTTGTCCCAACCGTTCCTTTTGGAACAGTCTCTTCCTGCAGTGTGAGGCTGAATAGATAAGCATGCTTTGACTTTTGTTTACAGAAAACAGAATCTGTCCCTCCAGCTGGACGTGAGACATCTGAGTCAACTGCGGATGAGAACGAAGATGACATTCAGTTTGTTAGTGTAAGTAGCAACGGATAAGTGGGGCTTTCTAGGAGCGAAGGATCAGGGTAATTATGTTATGTACTTAGACACTCATGACTGTTGAGTGTTGACTGTCAGGTGAGGTGTAGTACCACTTAGGCACCTTGATGCTGGAGACAGTTATCAGAAGAGATACTTGCATCACAAAAGGTATGGTCTAAAGAATGCCAGTGCACTTAAACACCTGTCATGATTTCATCTACACCAGTTTGTATTTTAAGACAGAATTCTGGACTTTTGATGTTGATGTTTTCAAGATAGAATCTCTAGCCCAGGATGACCTAGAACTCACTCTGTAGTTCCAAACTCACTTAAACTCACAGTTACCTTTCTACCTCTGTCTCTCAAGAGTGCTGGGATTAAAGGGGTGTGCCACCACGCCTGGCAAGAGACTACTTCTTTTGTTGGCTCTCCTGGAAGGCTGTAGTCAGTTGCAGCTTGGTATTGAAGTTGTACGATTTCTGAATATTCATGTGATATGTGTTTGTGGATGTTGGGCAACTATGTAAGTGGCTATTAAACACTCACCCCCCAGCATTGGGCCATTGTGCCTATCTGTTGTTATATGGTGCTTTAACTGGGATGTTGTTGAGTCCTTTATAAGATAGTTTTCTTATTTTCCTCCACTCCACATTGTACTCTGTCCTTTTCATTTTGAATTTTGAAGAGTTGGTGTGAGGTGTGGGGATGCATTGTATCTTGACCCTTCTCTTTGGACTGAAGAGTCCTTTCTGAGTCAGGTCCTTTCTGAATCTTGGTATAGAATATTCACCTTGGTGTTTCCTGTAGAGAAATGTAGGAGTAACTGCATGAATGGTGCCTGTTTGGGAAACGGTCAGAATAGGTTAAAAAAAAATGTTCAAAAGTAAATTTTGTTTTTATACTTTGTGGAGTGAAGAGCTGCATTATAGCAGTATCTAAATTTTATTTTAAAATTTGGTTTATTTTTATTTATTTGTTTGAAAGTGACAGAGAGAGAGAGAGAGAGAGAATGGGCGCACCAGGGCCTCCAGCCACTGCATACGAACTCCAGATGCATGCGCCCCCTTGTGCATCTGGCTAACGTGGGTCCTGGGGAATCGAGCCTCGAACTGGGGTCCTTAGGCTTCACAGGCAAGCGCTTAACTGCTAGGCCATCTCTCCAGCCCTAAATTTTATTTTAATACAAGGTCGCTTTTATGTTTGTACTTGTAATAGCATACAAACATTATATTGTGTGTCTAACTTGATATAATCTTTTATGTTTATCCCTGTTTCCAGAGGAAGATTCAATGGTTTGACAGTCCTGAATGGAAAAGGAAGTGCATGTTTTAAGAACGATTACAGTACTTAAAGCAGTCTGTTAAAAACTTTCCCTATATGTGTAAATGATATCACTTATATGACAATTAGTGATAGCTTAATTCTATTTTATTTATTTATTTGGTTTTTCGAGGCAGGGTCTCACTCTGGCTCAGGCTGACCTGGAATTCACTATGGAGTCTCAGGGTGGCCTTCAACTCACGGCGATCCTCCTACCTCTGCCTCCTGAGTGCTGGGATTAAAGGCGTGCGCCACCACGCCCGGCTTTTAATTCTATTTTAAGGTATATTCAGGATCCCAGCACTGGTGAGGTCATGGCAGGAGGATCCTAAATTTGAGGCCAGCCCTAACTATGTAGGAAATAGCCCTGGGCTACTTAGTGACACTCTGTCTCAAAAAATCACCACTACCTATCACAACAAAAACATTAAGAAACCTACCACAACAAAAACATTAAGAAATTTTGCCCGGCGTGGTGGTGCAAGCCTTTAATCCCAGCACTTGGGAGGCAGAGGTAGGATCACCGTGAGTTCAAGGCCACCCCGAGACTACATAATGAAATCCAGGTCAGCCTGTGCTAGAGCTAGACCTTATGTCAAATCCTCCCCCCTCCAAAAAAAAAGACAGAATTTTGCATACTCTTTGTTACCCAGTCTTGTATTTTATTCTTCAGGTATTGAGTATCCAAAACAGTTCTGTGTCTGAATTCTTCACATTTAAAGTACATTATGATATCACTTTTTTTTTTTTTTTTTTGGAGGTAGGGTCTCACTCTAGCCCAGGCTGACCTGGAATTCACTATGCAGTCTTAGGGTGGCCTCGAATTTACGGCAATCCTCCTACTGCTGCCTCTGGAGTGCTGGGATTAAAGGCATGTGCCATCATGCCCAGCTATGACATCATTTCTTGATTTACTCTGGATTTCTTTTTTTTTGTTTGTTTTCTGTTTTTTGAGGTAGGGTCTCACTCTAGCCCAGGCTGACCTGGAATTCACTATGGAGTCTCAGAGTGGCCTCAAACTCACAGTGATCCTCCTACCTCTGCCTCCCGAGGGCTTGGGATTAAAGAGGTGCGCCACCATGCCCGGCTTGGATTTCTTAGTAGCTCTTACTGGTCTAATTTTCTTACATGGTGGCACAACCCACTTCTTGTATTTCACAAAATATAGAACCTCAAGCCAAATACAGCATGATGGAGATGATAATAAGGATATGGGGATCAAAAAATGAGCCTTTTTGTTTAATTTTAAAATATGTTATTTTTTATTTGACAAAGAGAATGGGCATGTAGGGCCTTCAGCCACTGCAAACGAATTCCAGATGTGTGCGCCCCCTTGTGCAAAACCTGGGTCCTTTGTCTTTGCAGGCAAACGCCTTAACTGCTCAACCATTCCTCCAGCCCCTTTTCGTTTAATTTTATTGAAATATGTAGGGAAGTACATAATTCATAGGTGTCACTGTTAGGGTTTTGCATTTATGGTCAAATCCACGCTCATTGCTTTAGAAATGGTTTGTGTATCAGCAGCTCTTTCTTGAAAGAAAATGGGTTTTCTAATTATAATTCTAAGAATGAAAGCTTTTGGTCTCATTAAAGGTGTGTTTTTAAAATCTTATTTCTATATTTGACAGAGAGAAAGATAGATAGAGAATGGGTGTACCAGGGCCTTCAGCCACTGCAAACAAACTCCAGACACATGTGCCACCTTGTACATCTGGCTTATGTGGGTATTGGGGAATCAAACCTGGGTCCTTAGGCTTTGCAGGCAAGTGCCTTAACTGCTTAAGCCATCTCTCTCCAGCCCCTTTCTTTCTCTTTCTTTCTTTCTTTCTTTCTTTCTTTTTTTTTTTTTTTTTTGAGGTAGGGTCTCACTCTAGCCCAGACTTATCTGGAATTCACTGGGTA
This sequence comes from Jaculus jaculus, assembly GCF_020740685.1. NCBI lineage: Eukaryota > Metazoa > Chordata > Mammalia > Rodentia > Dipodidae > Jaculus > Jaculus jaculus. The sequence goes on along the minus strand of NC_059109.1, from coordinate 32,265,891 downwards.
GTCTCAGTCTAGCCTCGAACTCAAAGCAGTCCTCCTACCTCAGCCTTTTTACTGCTGGGGCTTAAGGAGTGCACCACTGAGTATCTTTACTTTTCTCATTGCTGTGACCTGACAAGCAGCTTAAGGAAGAAAGAAAGGGTTTATTTTGGTTCAGTTTGAGAATATGGTAGGAGGGTTTGCCAACAGGAGAGTGAGAAAGGTGCTTACATTGTGTTTGCAGTCAGGAAGCAGGAAGAGATGAATGCTAGTACTCTGCGTTCTTTTTATTTAGGCTTGCTTTCTTTTTATTTAGCCTGGGACCCCAGCCCATGAATGGAGCTGCCTGCATTCAGGGTGGATCTGCCTTTCTCAGTTAAACCTCTTATATTTTAGAGACAGAGAAGGAAGGGAGAGAGGGAGAATGGGCGCGCCTGGGCCTCTAGCCACTGCAAATGAACTCCAGATGCACGCACCACCATATGCAACTGGCTTATATAGGACCTGGAGAATCGAACCTGGGTCCTTAGGCTTCGCAGGCAAGCGCCTTAACTGCTAAGCCATCTCTCCAGCCCTCAGTTAAACCTTTCTTGAAAGACCGTCAAAGACATCCAGAGGTGTGTTGCCATTTGATTCTTTGTTTATTTTTTCAGGAACTTAAATTTACTTATTTATTTGAGAGAAAGAGAGAATGGGTACATCAGGGCCTCTAGCCACTGCAAACGAACTCCAGACACGTGTGCCACCTTGTGCTTTACATGGGTACTGGAGAATCAAGCTTGAGTCCTTTGGCTTTGCTATCAAGTGCATTAACCACTTAGCCATTTCTCCAGCTCTCTCTGTTTATTTTTTATTTTATTTGCAAGAGAGAGAGAGAATGAGCACATCAGGGCCTTTTGCCACTGCAAATGAGCTCAGCGCATGCACCACTTCATGTGTCTGGCTTTATGTAGATCCTGGGGAATTAACCCCATGTCCTTAGGCTTTGCAGGCAAGTGTCTTAACCGCTGAGCCATCTCTCCAGCCCCTTATTTTTTAAAATTTATTATTATTTATTTGGTGTTACAAGGTAGGGTTTCACTGTAGCCCAGGCTGACCTGGAATTCACTATGGAGTCTCAGGGTGGCCTCGAACTCACAGCAGTCCTCCTACCTCTGCCTTCCAAATGCTGGGATTACAGGTGTGAGCCACCATGCCCAGTATTATTTTTGTTTTTTCTAGTTAGGCTCTTACTCTAGCCCAGGCTTCCCTGGTAAAATATTTTTATTTATTTGAGAGAGGGCACAGATAGGAAGAGAGAGTGAATATGGGCATGCTAGGACCTCCTTCCACTGCAAACAAACTTCAGACACACATACCACTTAATGCATCTGGCTTTATGTGGGTACTGAGGAATGGAACCCAAGCCATCAGGGTTTGCAGGCAAGCTCTTTTAACTATATTTTCAGCTGTCCATGTGAGTCTTAATCTGAGAAGCTGACAAGTTTAACCATCACTCTCAAGAACTTGTGCCTACCTCCCAATTCTGAGATTACAAATTAAGAAACTTAACCATCACACACAAGAATTTATGATCCTCCTGTCTCCACGTTCTGAGATTACAAATTGATGGGCTTAACCATCACACTCAAGAATTTGTTATCCTCCTTCCTCCAAATTCTGAGATTACAGGTGTGGGCCACCATCCCTCACCTAAATCTTTTTTTTTTTTTTTAGTAGGGTCTCACCATAACACATTCTGACCTGAATCTCACCTTAGTCAGTAGTTCCAGGCTTATCCTTTTACCTCTGGCTCCCAAGGGCTGAGATTAAAGGTGTATACCACCACACCCAGCTCAGACCTAAATCCTTTTACATACTATTACATGTTTAGAGGCAAAGTATCACTTGTTAGTCTGGGCAGGCCTTGCTTGAACTTGTAGCAGGCCTCTTGCCTCAGCCTCCTGAGTGCTGGGATGATAGCTATCATAGGCATATGTCACCACACTTGACTTCTAATTGCTTTTGTTTCTTTGAGATAGCATTTTATTATTATTGTTATTGTTATCCTATTTTTCATGAAATGGGTACACCAGGGCCTCTAGCTGCTGCAAACTATGCATTCACCACTTTGTTCATCTGGCTTATGTGGGTTCCATGGAATCGAACCTGTGTCCTTACGCTTCACAGGCAGTTGCCTTAACCGTTAAACCTTCTCTCCAACCCTGAGATGGGAATTACCTAGGCTGACCAGGAACTCCTGTGTATTATATCCCAGCTGGCCTGAAACTAGCAATCCTCAATCTCTTCGGTTCTAAGAGTATACGAATGGATTCATGGAACTTCTGCCTTTGCTTTTGTGTTTCTGATTACCTAGGGACTATAGGCAAGTTTCTAAGTAGTATTGCTTGAAGAGTATAAGTTAAGCTAATCATATGATTGGTAGAAGCTGTTACACTTATCTCCTTTACTTTGAGTTGAACATGTGACTTGATGATATTAATAGCAGGGGTAGGTAAATTAGTTACTTTTCTCATTGTTGTGAGAAAATAACCTGACAAGAAGCAACTTTATTTTCACTTGCACTTCTAGGGGCATATGGTGTAACATGGTGGGAAGGCATGGTGCCAGGAGCAGGAAGCAGCTAGTCACATTTCGTCTACAGTCTGGAAGCAGAGAGCAATGATTGCTGGTGCTTAGCTAGCTTTCTCCTTTTTATTTGGTTTGGAGCCTCTTGCCATGGGATGGTGCTCCCACAGTTAGGGTGGGTCTTCTGCCTCAGTTAACCTAATCTAGAATCTCCCAGCCGTGTACAAGATGTGTCTCCATGGTGATTCTGGATACAGTCAAGGTGATTACAGTAAGTTTTAGTCTAATGTTTGACCATCCTGTTTCGAATAATTCCCCCCCAGCCCCCGCAAGGTAGAGTCTTGCTCTAGCCTAGACTGACCTGGAATTCACTAAGTAGTCTTTGGGTGGCCTTGAACCTATGGCGATCCTCATACCTCTGCCTCCCACTGCTGGGATTAAAAGCCTGCACCACTACACCCTGCTTTTTTTTTTTTTAATTTAAAAATATATTTTTTTATGTATTTATTTGAGAGAGAGAAAAAGATGCAGAGAGAGGATATGAATGAATGAGTACAGGCATGCCAGGGCTTCCTGCTACTGCAAACAAACTCCAGACATATGCGCCACTTTGTGCATCTGGCATTATGTGGGTACTGAGGAATCGAACCCCAGCCATCAAGCTTTGCAAGCAAGCATCCTTAACCACTGAGCGGTCTCTCCAGTTTCCTTTGTTTGTTTTATAATTTTTTTTCTTTTTCTTTTTGAAGGTAGGGTTTCACTCTAGTCCAGGCTGACCTGGAATTCACTATATAGTCTCTGGATGGCCTCAAATTCATGGTGATCCTCCTACCTCTACCTCCCGAATGCAGGGATTAAAGGCATGTGCCACCTCATCCAGCACCTTTGCATTTTAAAAATATATTTTATTCATTTGATAGAAAGAACAAGGGAGAGAATGGGCATGCCAGGGCCTCCAGCCACTGCAAATAAACTCCAGATGCATGAGCCAGCCCCCTGTGCATCTGTCTTACTTGGGTCCTGGAGAATTGGAACCGTGATCCTTTGGCTTTGCAGGAAAGCCTTAGCTGCTAAGCCATCTCTCTAGCCCCTATTTTTTTCTTAAACTTTCTTGGTAAAAACTTGAGCAGAAGTCCTGATTACTTTATTACATTTTGGCTGTGTAGGAGTTTTTCCTGCTGCTTTTATCTTGGTGTCTGGATCACCACCTCAAAGGATAGCAATTTTCTGGATTGTTAGAGGAAACATGCTATCTGGAAGGAGAGAATCATATGATCAGAGCTTCTACCTCTACTGGGCAACTTCCTCCACTCAGAAGTTCTAACCTCAACCGTATTCTCATGGATTCCTTTTTCATGTTTCCTATGTGCTTTATTTTTTTTCTTTTGCTTTTTTTTTTTTTAATTTTCTTGTTTATTCTTATTTATTTGAGTGCGACAGAGAGAGAAAGAGGGAGAGAGAGAGAGAGAGAGAGAATGGACACATTAGGGTCTCCAGCCACTGCAAACAAACTCCAGACGTGTGCGCCCCCTTGTGCATCTGGCTAATGTGGGACCTGGGGAATTGAGCCTCGAACCGGGGTCCTTAGGCTTCACAGGCAAACACTTACCGCTAAGCCATCTCTCCAGCCCTCTTTTTTGCCTTTTTGAGATAAGGTCTTGTTATCTATTCCAGCCTTCAGATTGCTGACATATGAACCACCTGTTACATATATTGAATATTTTTCTACTACATTGCCTACTTGTTTTTAAAAATATTTTATGTATGTATTAGAGAGAGAGAGAAGGTGAGGTAGGGTACAAACAAACTCCAGACACGTGTGCCAGCTTGTGCATCTGGCTTATGTGGTTACTAGGGAATTGTACCTGGGTCTTTAGGCTTCACAGGCAAGTGCTGTAGCCTCTAAGCCATCTCTTCAGCCCTACTTGCTTTTTCAAATTTAATTTTAGTTTGTTTTTGGTATCTCACCCTAACCCAAGTTGATCTGGAATTCAGTATGTAGTCTGACGGCGACCTTAAACTCATGATCCTGTCTCCCAAGTGCTGGGATTAAAGGTGTGTGCTACTACACCTGGCCTACTTGCATTTTGTAGGGTGTGATTTCTGTGCTCACTTCTTTTTTCAACATTACTCTTTTATTTACTTAATTTTTTGAGGTAGGGTTTTGCTCTAGTTCAGGCTGACCTGGAATTCACTATGTAGTCTCAGCTGACCTTAAACTCACAGTGATCCTGCTTTAGCCTCCAGAGTGCTGGGATTAAAGGCATGCAATACCACACCTGGAACTCAAGAATGTGAGAATGAGAATGGACACCCCAGGGCTTCCAGATGCATGGTTCACTTTGTCCATCTGGCTTTATGTGGGTACTGGGAAGTGAACTCTATGTCATTAAGCTTTGCAGGCAAATACCTTAACCACTGAGCCATCTCTCTAGTCCCAACATTACTTTTTTTTTTTTTTCCCCTCGAGGTAGGGTCTTGTTTTAGCTCAGGCTGACTTGGAATTCACTGTGTAGCAATCCTCCTATTCCAGAGTGCTAGGATTAAAAGTATGCACCACCACACCCACCTATTTTCCAACATTATACTCTTTTAAAATCATTTCAAAATGTGCTGTTGTCAGTAGCACCCACCTTCTTGGTGCTCATTGCTTTTGTCCACATTTAGTACTGATGTATTTTCATTGATTTGTGATGATTTCAGTTTAGTTGTAGAGTCTAAAAGTCTTCTAGGGGAGAAATCCCCAAATCTCTTTATTTCTAGGTATATTTATAGCCCCACCCCTACATTGCAGGCCTGTATTAACAGCTGTCTGCCAGATACCTTTGTGTACCACTGATACTTTGAGCCCATTATGTTCAAATTTGCGCTGATGGCATTAGTTAGTATTCTAGTCATTTAAGCTTAACACCTCAACATCCTTGACTCCTTGAAATGTTTCATTTTTCTGGGTTTGGGAGGAGGATAGGGTCTTTAGCTGCCCTCAAGCTCACTGTATATAGCCCAAGGTAGCCTTGAACTAGCCCGTCTATCTTCTTTTCCATTTTGCCCAGATTCTCTTATATATGCAGTACCTCTCTCTCTTTCTTACAATCACTGGATCTACATTATTATGCTCCTGTACTAACGAATTATCTTGCTTCCCCAATTCTTCATATTTTTCTATGTGGTTAATCTTAGTTTTTAATTTGTAAGTGTGGGTAGGGAGAGGTGTCTGAAGGTCAGAAGACAGCCTCAGGTACTGTCCTCAGAAACACTGTCCACCCTTCTTTATTTTTTGAGACAGGGTCGCTCATTGACCTGGACCCCACCAGTTAGACTAGCTAGACTGGCTGGCTGGTCAGTAATCCTCAGGGACCCTCTGTCACTGCTTCCCCAATGTTGGCATTATATGTGCGTACCACCATGCTTGGTGGTTTTACATGGATTCTGGGGCTCAAATGCAGGTCCTTATGCTTGTGAGGACCAACAGTTTCCTATCCCCCTCAGCTGTTTGAAATTAATCTTGAAGCACAGCACACTGTTAATCCTGCCTTGAAAGTGTTCACTGATGTTCTTTTGCCTAGAGAGTCAAACCTAGGCTTTTTTTTTTTTTAAATCATTTATTTATTTATTTATTTGAGAGCGACAGACACAGAGAGAAAGACAGATAGAGGGAGAGAGAGAGAATGGGCACGCCAGGGCTTCCAGCCTCTGCACACGAACTCCAGACGCGTGTGCCCCCTTGTGCATCTGGCTAACATGGGACCTGGGGAAGCGAGCCTCGAACCGGGGTCCTTAGGCTTCACAGGCAAGCGCTTAACTGCTAAGCCATCTCTCCAGCCCAAACCTAGGCTTTTAAGCCTGGCATTCATGGCCTTTTCTGTGAAAAAGTCATGAATGAAAAAAGGACTGGCAAAGAATCTGGGCTTGAGATTTACTGTATAGGCACTGTGATATGAGGCCAAGCTATTGGTCAAAGTTTTGAGCTTTGAAATATATGTGTCTTACTGTCTCAAGACTTGCATATGCTAGGCAAATGTTCTGCCACCGAGCTATTTGCCACTCATCCTACCTGAAAAGTGTTGAGTCATAGTATTTTTAAACAGTATTCATGTATTGTTTCTCCTTTCTCAGATTGACATGGCCATAATAGTCTGTAGGGGTTTAGGCTTTTCCTTTTAGGTGTTGCCATTTTGTGTTATTGTTTTGAGAGTTTTTAAAATTTTTTATTTTATTTATTTATTTGAGAGAGAGAGAAAATGGGAGCGTTTGGGCATCCAGCCACTGCAAACAAACTCCAGATGCATGCACTCCTTTGTGCATCTGGCTTTGCAGGCAAACACCTTAACTGCTAAGCCATCCCTCCAGCCTGTCTTGAGAGTTTTACTACTATGTGCCCCAGGCTGGCCTGGAACTTATGGTCCCAGTGCTCTGCTTCAGCTTCCCAAGTGCTAGGGCTACAGTCATGCATTACCTTTTTCTCTTTGTCCCCTGGATATTTTTATTAGTTCTGGTAATTTTCTGCTGTTTGTAAAGCTTCCACTTCAGAACTAGTTCCAGCAAAACACACTGTTTTAAGCACCAGCTTGGGCTGACCATGTAGGCACACACCTTTAATCGCAGCACTCAGGAAGCAGAGGTAGGAAGATGGCTATGAGTTCCAGCCCACCCTGAGAATACATAGTGAATGCCAGGTCAGCCTGTGCTAGAGTGAGACCCTAGCTCGAAAAACCATAAATAAATAAATAAATAAATAAATGCTAGCTTGGTTGAAATATTAATGACATGAATTTGCTCAATTTTTTTCATAGGAAGGACCACTGAGACCTGTTCTGGAATATATTGATCTGGTCAGCAGTGATGATGAAGAGCCCAGTACATCTCATAGCGATGTAAGTACATTCCATTTGATCTAAACTTGTATAAGTTAAGAGGCCTTTTCTAAAGAACTAAGAAAGCAGCAATGGGGTTATAAGCAGTACTGGTTTAGAATGGTCCATTTTTCTTAGAATGAGTGGGCAATACTAGGTAGTTCAAGGAGTTTTTCTAGGAACATCTGTTTCTTTTGTTTCCTTCCACAGTGAGAGTATGGAAAGATAAAGTGACTAGGTACTCTTAAGTTTTGAGGTGTTATCTGGTAAAAGTGAAATTTAGTAACTGCAGGCATTTTGCCTCTCTACTTTCTATAACTCATCTAGTGCCCTGTAGAACTGGATTTTTCATATGCAGAATATGTGACCACAGAACATTTACTTCAGAAGAAAGGATGTATGAAGATCCTTTAGGAAATACACTGTGGGGAAGGACTTATAGTTGATATGTTCCTTATGTTTATTCCTTTTAACCTCTCTCCCCATACTTGGAATTATTACCTGTGACTTGCTAGTTACAGGTATGACCTTTAAACTAATTCCTTACTTTGAGAATCTGAGCCCTTTGTAGCAGTGTTGGCTTTTGTCATTGCATTAGGCCAAATTTCTACTAATAAGCTGTTTTCTAGATGGATGAGAGAATTTCTGGCTCTTGCTCATGGTGGCCAGAAAATTTGTTCTGATATAGGGAATTGAGACTTAAACTGGGGATCAAAGTAACTGTACCTCCCACAAATTTTGCAACTTTGGGTAGATTAGGTAATGTTTTAACCTCAGAGGTTCTGTTTTGTTTCTTTTTTTTAAAATGTTTTTTGGAGGGAACTATAATTCAAACAAGAGTAACACCTACCTCACAGGGTTGTTGTGAGGATGAGATGAAGTAACAAATATGGAAGCTCCTACCAGAAAACAGGAGTATAGAGTTGCAGAGATTGGTCATTGGTAGGGAGTTCATAGGATCTTTATGTAGCAGGAATATATAGCTGCAGAGATTGGTTATTGGTGGAGAGTTCATAGGATTTGTTTTGTTTTGTTTTTATTTTTCCAAGAAGCAAAGAGAATGGACATGCCAAAGCCTCCAGCTGCTGCAAACAGACACCAGATGGATGCACCACCATGTGTATCTGGTTTATGTGGGTCCTGGAGAATTGAGCATGGGTCCTTTGGCTTTGCAGGCAAGCACCTTAACTGCTAAGCCATCTGTCCAGCCCCATAAGATTTTTATAAAGTAGTAATATACAGCAGAAAGATTGATTATTGGTGGGGAGTTCATAAATTTTTTTTTTTTTTTTTTTGGTTTTCCCAGGCTGACTTGGAATTCACTATGAAGCCTCCGGGTGGCCTTGAACTCATGGCGATCCTCCTACCTCTGCCTCCCAAGTGCTGGGATTAAAGGCATGCACCACCACACCTGGCAAGTTCATAAAATTTTTAAAGGGACTTCATAATGACTCTAATATGCTGGGCGTGGTGGTGAGCATCTTTAATCCCAGCACTTGGGAGGCTGAGGAAGGAGGATTGAGGTGAGTTTGATGCCATCCCAGGCTGCAAAGTGAGGCTCTACTTTAAGAAAAAGAATTTTTTTAAAGACTCAAATAAGGGCTCTTTAGAAGGTTTTTCTTAGTGCTTATTTCTTTCAAGTTTTCTCTGTTGTCATTCTTTTCCACTGGTTGCTTATATACATTGAATGGGATTTTTGTGGCTCTTTGTAGTTGTTAGTTAGGACCAGTGGCTTCACCACTACTTCTTACCTTGGCCTGGGATCTCACATCAAGCCAGGATAGCACACTTGAATGGAGCTTATCATACACATTGGTTTTTCATAGTCTAGCACTGGTGCCTCTGGTTGTTTCAGGGCTGAGGGTGGTGACCCTGTAGATGTGACTTTGGTATCCTTTGCTGACATGTATGTAACATTTGAATTCTACATACTGGACATACATCTCTGCACTTGAAAGTTGATATATTAAAAGCGTATTTTTTTTCTCCCTTGGTTTTCTTGTTCATGTGGATAACCCAGAGAATGCCTGAATCTAAGTTGTCATCCTCTGAGAATCACCGCCCAGAACTGTGCTCTAGCGGCAGTGCTCCTCTTCCCAGTGGAGACAGCAGCTCCTCCTCTGGGGCTTGTGCCAACAGTCCACAAAGAATAGTTTCTCAACCTTCCTCTGTTGAGAACCCATTGGTGAGCCAGAAAAATGATCAAAACCATTCAGATGTTAAAATCTCTGAGACAGAGACACTTAAATCACAAACCTATCCAACTCTGACTCCAGCTTCACTTGTGGTCCCCCAAGAGTGTTTGGCTGTTTCTGAGGTCAAAGATGATTTACCTATTGAGCTGTCTTCATCTTCACAGCATGGACAAGATGCCATCCTCTACCTCCAGACACAAGTGGCTGAGATGTCCCGAGTGATACGTGATCTGCAGTCCAAGAGCTGCTTTAGATTCCATCATTCTAGGTTGAGTGAGAAGTCTTCAGTTTCTTGGGATATGTCCACATCCAAAGAAGGCAGCTTATCCACAGTTGATGAAGAGGCTGTTTGCAGATCCTCATCAGCTGATGACAAAGTACAAACAGCTGACCTCACCCAGTCTAGTTTCACAGGACTTTTGAAGAGAATGGAACAAAGAGGTGTTATAAAGAGTGTGACATTACAGTCTGAAACTGAAGCATGTGAGGGAAAACCTGATTATGTGACCTCTAAAAAGCGCTTGGTTCCTCCATTACATCCTCTTTTGAGAATTGCCACCGCTGAAGTTTTTAAAGACCCAGCGGATTGTCATCCCTCTTCCTTCATGGGACATAGGGTATATCCTGTGGCCAAGGACACCTCTCCTTTCCAGCCAAACCCACCAGCTGAGGGACCCATCGTAGAAGCACTAGAACACAGCAAAAGAGGAAAAACACTGTCTCCTTTAGATTCTACCTCAAAAGAAATGGAGGTCATGGGTTGCAGGTTCTACCATGCTGCCTCCATTGCAGCCCGAGCTGCTAGCTACATGGCCTATATGACTCAGTATCAGCGTAAACTCTGGGAAGACATGGAGGATCTGGTGCATGACCCTGAGTTCGATCGTGGGAAAGCAAGGTGTGTGATATCCGATGGCATGGATGCAGGACTTTGGCAACTTTGTACGACTAGAGACATAATGGACTCTGTAGTTAGAGTTATGGCCATGGCAGTAGACTATAGAAGACAGGCCTGGCTCCGACTTACATCACTCACTAAGAGAGCCCAGGAGAAGATCTTACACTTGCCCTTTGATGGTACTTCTCTTTTTGGACAAGATGTGAATGCTGTCGTTGCAGAAGAAAACAGTGTTAAGGAAAATGAATATAAGGACTATAATAAATATTATAACCAGCATCGATACTTTTATAGTCATGACCAGAAAACACATTATCACAATAGAGGGTACTCCAAAGGGGATTGGTACAAATCCCGAAACCACCCCTATAGATACAGGAAAAGGGGAGACTCTCCTGAATGCTATGGGTACAAAAATTAACCTGTTGGTGTTTTGAGGAATAACCATCCAAGATCCTATTTCACTTGTTCTGCCCCACTCAGATAGGATCTAGAGGTAGGATGTTACCTCAAAAATTGAATGTATATCTGGGATGATCATAGCAAATGTTGGAATTTTAGACTTTTAGATTGAAATATGTTTAAGAAGATGTCAGCTTTATTGGCTGAGTGGGAGCATTAGTGTAAGAAGTGTTGGACAGAGGTTCTTCCATTATTTCTGGTCCAAAATAAGTACAGAGGAGGACACAGGAATCCAAATCCTCTTGTGATTAAAGGAAAAGTAAGTTTGTTCCTCAGGAAAATCTTATTGGTAAACTGAGGACTACAGATTTTGGATTTGGGAATAATTGACTGTTTTGTCTGTTTATTAAGAGCAGAGGTAAACCTTTCGTCATCAGTTCTTCCTTCAGGCTTCATCTTGATAGATCTTCAAAAAAAATGATGGATCTGGTGCAGTCTCTTTGTCACGATGGTCAACTCAATGTGAGTTCATATGATTACCAAGCTTTGCAAGACACCAGACTCAGCCATGAAGCTATATGTCAGCACAAATTCATGAAAAATTTTGCCAAGTTCATTTGGCTTCAAAATGGGATAGATGTAAGAGGTCTGCTATGGGAACCAACATAGAAAAAGACTTTTTCATCACTATAGAAAATGTCACAGTAACTTCTCTTCATCAAAACTATGATGGTCACCATGCTGTCACCATCCATAAAGCTACATGTGAGATAGTTCTTTGTTGTCATCACTCCTTATCAAGCCCTCATATCAACTGCCTGTGAGACTCAGTCTTAGAAGTCTCTAACTATAATGTGAGCCTTTCACTAAGATGGTCTTCTTAAATTAGTGTTTTAATCAGTTGATTCTTTTGAGCTTGAAAGCTCCATACAGTACATGTATCAGTGTCCTGGAAATACAGAATATTATTTATGTCATCCAGGCATGCAAATCAGAATTGGTTAAGAGCAAGAATTACAAACAAGCCTGACAATCAGATCCTGTATTGAAATAAAAAGGAATGCAATGAGTAGATTTTGTTGAGAACTCAAGTTGGAAAGCATAACTGGAAGTTGTGAATACAAGAAGATACAACTCTGTTTCTGCATATCCCAAGAACAACACCTACTAATGATTTCTTGAAAGGCTAACATGAGAGTTTCAGTGACATGTTCTTGGTTAATTAATTGGTCACTTAATGCAGTGACTCACTGTAAGACATGACAGTTAATCTCAAGGCAATGGCACTATGATATATCAGCCCCTTAGGTCCTTGTCTTCACAGCATGAGTTATAGGAATAGAGAAAAATGTCAAGTGTAACTTGGCGGCCAAAACATAAGTTTTGACAGATGTAATTCTGTAACTTCTAAGTTGGCCTCTTGATTGTAGTTTTTAATCTGCTTGATGAAAGTGTTTCGCATATTAGTGGACTTTATCACTGTTTCAGTGCTTATGTGGTTTCTGTCTCTTAGCATAGTTCTTGCACAGTGGTGGTTGGCATTCTAAAATGTTCATCTTTTAGTAGTTTATGGGAAACTCACATATTCCTACTTTCCTTCAAACCATATTTAGCACCTTTTCGTCTACTTATTTCCCACTTCCTGTTTGTGCCATAGAGATCAAAGGCACAAATTTACCTACTTGTAAAAAGTAATTTTACCAGATAATTTTAGGGCACTGTATTAGTCCTGTTTGTTCTGATCTAGTCTATTGAGATCATTTAGCAACTTTAGCCAAGTTGTATCTAAAGTTAATATTAATTTACCTTATTTTTATTTGTTTTCTACAAAGTTTACCTCTGCTTCTTAAGTTTATGCCAGTATTCTACAGAACCTTTCAAACTGAACTCTAAAACCTATGTAACAACAACAACAAAAGTTTAAGAACTTACACAGAGATTTTTGGAGTTTACATCATGTTTACTGCACCAGTCTTGTCTCCTTGACAGTAGTGCTCTAGTTTTCTTCTGAGAAAGGAGCTACCTGATTTCACTGGAAAAGGTTTTAACTTGTGGCTAAGTGTATAACACAAACAAAACATACACTTAGCCTTAACCATTTTCACGTTATTGTGCAGATCTTAAGTATTTGAGACGGCACTACTCTGTTCCTTATGATGTTTATGTTGCTTGGTAATGAAGACAGAATAACATTGCTGGGGCTGGAGAGATGGTTCAGTTGGTCAAATGGCCTGGAGTTTGGATCCCCATCACATACAAAAAGTTGAGTGCAGTGGTACTGGGAGGCAGACGGGAGGAACCCTAGGGCTTGCTGGTCATCTAATCTAGCTAAATTGGTGAATTTAAGGTTAAGTAAGAGACCCTGTCTCAAAAAGAGGTTAAGAGTAATTGATGACATCCTTTGAACTTTTCACCTTCCTGTGCATGACACACATTTACACACGTGCACACACACAAGTAGTATGTTAAGTGTGTTTCTTAACCCCTTATATTTGATAAGCTCAAGCAACTTCAGGGAATTCTGCTTTTCTGAAGGTGAAAAGGTATCCAGAACTAGATTTGTGGCAAGTTAATGAAAGTTTTTGGCAGTTGAGTGGGTTGGGGACAGTGCAATAGGGTGGGAACACCTTTTAGCTATAGTTTCTTGACTCAGAGCATTATCCCCATATTTTTTATGCTTATCTTAAAAAAAAACCTGTCCTATTTGAACAGTGGTATTAGAAAACTAAAAGTTAATACTTGGTCTAATGACACAGTCCCTGTAGTACCTAGATTTATAATTAGTCAAGTAGTAAATATTTATACTGTGCCTACCATGTATATATTCTAGTCTGCAGCTAGTTCCTTGTTTGGCTTGTCTCTGACTTAAATTATGTCTAAAGTTCTTAAGAAGCCTCAAATAGTTTCAAGTTTAATTTTGGTATTCTCCAAAGGGTGTGTTTAGTGGCCCTTGTTCTAGAAAGTGTTACTTCTTGAGTAGACACAACATGTATATGGAAACAGTGTTATTTCTTGTAGTTACTATTTATAGAGAAATGCTATTTCCATGAGTTGTTATATGAAGTGCCTTTTTAAATTTTAAACTTGGATGTATTTATGTGAATTACTCTTAGTTATTTTCTTCATTATGTGAACAATTGCACTATATATTATATACACACATACATTGCTTCTGAATTTCCTTCCTATTAACTTGACAGAAATTTTAGTGATTAGTCCATTAAAGGAACTTTCCCCCCTTTCTGCATGTTCTAGTTTTTCTTGTTAAGTCATTTGTCTCACATCTAATCTTGTTCATAGCCAGTGACACTTACATTTGATAAGTAGATGGGCTTACTGGGGTAGAAGAAGCAAGGACATTAAAAACAGTAAATTTAAATTGGTTGTGGTGTTGCACACTTTTAATCCCAGCACTTGGGAGGCAGAGGTAGGAGGATTGCCATGAGTTTGAGGTCACCTTGATACTACATAGTAAATTCCAGGTCAGCATTTGCTGATACTATGTATATGTGTGTATGTGTATGTATATATGTGTGTGTGTATATATGTTTGTATGTATTATATATATGAAGCTATGTGACAGCTTCCTTATCAATGTAATTACATTAAATTTTTTTTAAAAAAGCTTGTACCTTTTTCAGCATATTTCTATTTATTTACCTAGCGTTCAAAATGTCTTTTTGAGGACATAACCTCTTTCAGGCTACTCAGATACTACATAGTACTACTACACTGAATGATACCTCAGTGATCTGATTGACACTGTCCTGACACATCCACTATTACTTCTCAGGTATCATAAGCAAGGAGGTTCAAAAAGACAAACTCCAGAATTCCCTGTAGCTCTAAAATTGGATACTGATAAAAGGTGGACATAGAGTTAAATGACACATTACTATTCTTGAAGGTATAATTAATTGGGGTTCTGATGAGGGTTTGAAATTAGAGATTATATCTTTTTAGAAGTGATGTGAAGATTGAAGTAACTGAAACCTTTTTTTAATATAAACATACTCTGTCCAGTCTTGCTGTTGAGGTTCCTTTATTTTCAGATTTGCCATTATGTGCTTAATGTTTGTGACTAGACCAGTGTGTCTTACGCATGTCATCCTATATTGTTTTAGTGGGTGTACAAACCAATCAGTTATTTTTTTTTCATTTAAAATAAAGAGGATGTTAACAGTATATGGATGATCATTACTGTACTGAATGCAAATCTTTTGGTTATTTTTTCCCAATATAAGTTTTGTAAACCATTAAATGTATGGAATTTCTCCCCTACTGGATGATTAACAAGAACTGTTTTATTAAATCTTTTTCTCTTACTACTGGGGTGCCATTTCATACTTACTTGTCTTTCTGTTTACTTGACAACATTGTAAGGAATTGAAAAAAAATATTTATGTTGGGTAACATTGAGATACCACTAAAAATTTGCTGTGTGTGTATGTAACATCTGTATGGCATATGCTGTATGTAGGTGTGTTTGGAGGCCAGAGAGAGACTTTGCTGTCTTCCTCTGTTGATCTACCTTATTTCCCTGGAGCTCTGTGTTTTGGGGTTGTACTGATGGGGGAGCCCCAGCAATTCTCCTGTCCCCATGCTGCCCCACCCCAGCACTGGGGTCACAGGCATGAATGACTTGTGGTTTGAATGTGACTGTGTAAATGTATGGCCCTAGAGGCTTAGGTGTTTTATTAAAATTGAGCTTGTAACATCAGCCTCTCATAGGCTAGAGGGGCCATGTCACGGGGGCGGGGTGGGGGTTCGGGGCGTGGATCTTGAAATCTAGCCCTAAAGTGTGTTTAAAGGCAAACCTTGCCCTACTAAATGTGTTCAGAGCAGTATGAGCTCTGGCAGTTTGTACTTGCTGGTATTGGTATCTCTGCTATGATGTATGGTGGAGTCAGCCAGCTTCTTCAGCTATTGATAGCTGAAGCTTCACCATTGATGGTGTTCCCTTGCATCTGTTAGCCTGAAATAAACTTCCTTGCATAAGCTGTGTCTGGTTGGATATTTGTCTTAGCAATGAGAAATTGACTGCAACAGTGACTATGCTTGGCTTTTTACATGGTTCCTGGGGAGCACATTCAGGTCTGAATGCTTGCATAGCAAGCACTCTTCTAGACCATCTCCCTAGGCAGGCCCCCAGTCAAATCCTTTTTAAGATAGAGTTTTAGGTAGCCTCCCAGGCTGTTTTCAAACTTCCTGTGTAGTGTGATGGCCTTCAACTTCTGATACTTTTGTCTCCACCTCCCAACTGCTGGCAGTATAGGTGCACATATATATTTATATGTCCTTGGCTTTTAGTCACTTTTGATGAGTCATGCCCATTTGTTTTTTTTAAATACTTTAATAGAATGTTTCAAAAGTATGTCTGATTTTTCCCTTCATTTCTTTGACATTAATTATATATATTTCTACTATTGTATAGTGGTCAGGATTTTTCATTTTGTTTTTGTTTTATTTTGAAGACAGGGACCCATTTCTTAGCTCAAGCTGATCTGGAACTCAGTGTGTAACCCAAGCAGTCCTCAAACTCATGGTGATCCTGTTGGCTGTGCTTCCTGGGTGCTGCAGTATAGATGGGAGCCACCATCCCCTACTAGCAGGATTTTGATACTGCTTTGCATTTGTATATTTATTTAAAAAATTTTTAAATATATTTATTTATTTACTTACGGGGGAGGGGGTGAGAATGGGCATGCCAGAGCCTCTAGCCACTGCAAGAGAATTCCAGACTCAAGCGCCAGCATGTGCAATTGGCTTATGTAGGACCTGGAGAATCAAACCTGGGTCCTTAGGCTTCACAGACAAGCACCTTAACCACTAAACCATCTCTCCAGTCCTCTTTATTTATGTTTTTGGTTTTTCAAGGTAGGGTTTTACTAGCTCAGGCTAGCCTTGAACTCATGGCAAACCTCCTACCTCTGCCTCCTGAGTGCTGAGATCAAAGGCGTGTGCCACCACATGGACCCTCTATTTTTAATATTTTTATTTATTTGCATGTGTGCATGATTGGGTACACCAGGTCCTCTTACTTTTTCACTGAAGACACTCCAGACATACACTGCTTTTGTGCCTGACTTTAAGTAGGTATTGGGGAATGGAACCTTAGCCTGCAGGATTTGTAAGGAAGTGCTTTTAAATATTGACTCATGTTCTCAGCCTGTGCATTTTTATTTAAATACCATGTGTTAAGCATTTGTGGTAGGAAACTAATTTTCTATAATATCCTTTTTTAAAAAGTGGACTGGGGCTACAGTACAGTTGGTAGAATGCTTGCCTAGCATACACAAAGCCCTAGTATTTCATAAACTGGGCAAAGTGGCACGTGCTTGCCATCCCAGCACTCAGAAAGTAGGGGTGGGAGGAACAGAAAGAAGTGCAAGGACATTCTTCGCTGCATAGAGATTTTGAGGCCAGCCTGGGGTACATGATCATTCCTTCAAAAAACAAAAATACATAGTCATTCAAGTCTCAAAAGTACTTCTTGGCTATTGAACTTTAAAGTTTTTTGACTTAGTGTGTATGTAAGTGTGTTTATGCATGTATAAGTTTGTGGGTGTGCATGCCATGTTGCTTGTAAAGATTTTAGGTCAACTTCAGGGTGTTGGTTCTTTCTCTGTACCTTATTTGAGACAAGGTCTGTCTTGTTGCTTTTTGTCCCGGGACAGTCGGTCTAGCTGGCCTGAGAGTTTGCAGATTCTTCTGTCTGCCTCCAAGTCCCTTCTGTGCATTGTGTCCTGCCTGGTGTGGGTGCTAGGGATCATACCAGTTGACAGTCTTAAGCAAGAGCCTTTGACTTCCTGGCCTCTGAACTTTCAGTTGGTTTTTTGATAGTTGTTGTTTAATTATTATTATTATTCTTTTTTTTTTTTTTTTGGTTTTTTGAGGTAGTGTCTTGCTGTAGTCCAGGCTGACCAGAAATTCATTATGTAGTCTTAAGAGTGCGCATAAGCATAAATAATTAGAAGGCAATTTGGTGAACACAAAATACCCATTTAGGCAATAGTAGCTTCCTCTCTAGGGCTTTTGACTAGGTGGTGGTTTGTTTATTTTATTTCTTTGGTATAGTCGAGGTAGGGTCTCACTCTATCTCAGGCTAACCTGGAGTTCACTATGTAGTCTCATGGTGGTCTCAAAATAATGGTGACCCTCTTATCTCTGCCTCCCAAGTGCTGGGATTAAAGATGTGTGCCACCATGCTTATCTCCTTTTTTATTAACAAAGAAGTTCCCCTATTAATGTAAGATTTGGAGGTTCAGGAGGGATCTTATAAACCCTGATTTGAGTTCTTAGCCTGTTTTTTTTTAATTTTTATTAGCATTTTCCATGATTATAAAAAAAATCCCATGGTAATTCCCTCCCCCCCCCACTCTTTCCCCTTTGAAATTCCATTCTCCATCATATTAGCCTGTTTTTTTTTTTTTTAACAAAGAATTGGTTAAAATGGATTAGAGGAGGGCAAATTATGAATCACTGATGAGTTTATTTGGGGAGAAATCCTAAACTGTAGAATTGTGAGATTCATTGATGTGAACTTGGGATCTAAGAAAAGGCTGGCATAGAGTCACAACACATAGAAGATAGAACCTAGGAGCTTATGTAGAAATGCATGATTTAGAAGAAACATGCCATGGTGTGGAAGGCATAGCATAGTCTGTGAGGTTCATTTAAGAGAAACTGAAGTCTAGGAAAAGATTGGAGCAGAGTCAAAAAAAAAAAAAAACATGTGGAAGATAATAGGATCTAAGAGATAAGTAGAGAGAGAAGAAACATCTCCTGTTGAAAGCACAGCATCAGCCCTGAGCCTCCCCATGGAAGAAAGTTAAGAGTGTGGTGATGGCTTATGGAGTAATAGCAGTGGGAAAGTACCAAAGCAGAGACCAGGAAATTCAGATGAGAAATGGGTAGGTAGTAAAGAGAGTTATATCCATGGTTACCCCAAGTTGAGAGAAACATGTAGCAGGCCCAGAGTTTAGAGGAAATACCCACATGGTAGATTTAAAGTGTAAAGGAAGTAGGCTCAGAGGTCAGAAGAAAATCATAACATGTAATTAAAGTGATATGTTACCCCAAAGCATAAGGCAGATAGAGGCAAGCTGAAAAACTACCCAAGCCAAGAAGAAGTTCTCCCTGCTACCCAGCCTGGCTGGAGAGGGGAGTGTCAGACTTACATGGATTCAGCAGAGATCACAGGCAGAGAGGGGAAGACCAGCACGGACAAGCCTCTATAGTAGATTAAAACCAGATTCAGACTTAGGTAAGGGAGAAGATCTGATTGGTTTGCAAATTCAAGGAGGCTAAGCGAAAGGCTAGCCCACCTAGGGAGTGTGCTAGGCTGGAGGCAGTAAGGGGCACAGCAGCCCTTGTAGATACAACCAGATCAGACACAAATTCCAGTATTGCCAAGGCATAGTGGCATCTTAGATTTCTTTGGGCTTCTGTCCCTAACTGAAACTGCCTAAAAGAAGCTAGCTTTCTCTTATTTCTCCTTCAATATAACTTACTCATAATATCTTTAATTTTGTTTACACCCTCCTCTTCTCCACCCCTTTCCCAGTACCTAGACATTTCCACCCCAGTTACTCAGCCACTCTACTTACATATCTACTAATTCCTCCCCTTTCCCTCACTTCTCAAGACCCCTTTCTAGTTTCCTGGTCTCTACTGCTAACTCTTGCCCCAACTTACATATAAAACTCCATAGTGTATATCTACCACATCTTCATCATTTATTTATCAACTGATGAGCATCGTGGCTGATACTGTTCTTAGCTATTATGACTAGAACAGCAATAAACATGAATAAGCAGTTATCTCTATAGTAAAAGTGTAGAGACCTTAGGATGTATGCTCAGGAGTGGTATAGCTGGGTCATATAGTAGATCTATTTTTAGCTTGCTTAAAAAATATATTTTATTTTAAACTTTTTATTTTTTGTTTATTTTACTTTTTTATTTGTGAGCGACAGACAGAGAGAGAGGGAGCATGTGCATGCACACACGCCAGGGCCTCCAGCCACTGCAAACGAACTCTCAGACACATGCGGCCCCCTTGTGCATCTGGCTAACGTGGGTCCCGGGGAATCAAGCCTTGAACCTGGGTCCTTAGGCTTCACAGGCAAGTGCTTAACTGCTAACCCATCTCTCCATCGCCAAAAATATATTTTTTTATTTACAAGGAGAGAGAGAGAATGGACGCACCAGGGCTTCCAGCCATTGCAAACAAATTCCACATGCATGTGCCACTGTGCATCTGGTTTTATGTGCGTATTGGGGAATCAAAGCTGGGTTCTTGGGCTTTGCAGGCAAGTGCCTTAACTGCCAAGCCATCTCTCTAGCCCCCTATTTTTAGCTTTTTGAGAAAGCTGCACACTGATTTTCATAATGGTTGCACCAGTTTAGAATCCCATCAACTGTGATTAAAGGTTCCTGTTTCCCTACACCTGAGCCAGTATTTGTTATCATTTGATTTATTGATGATAGACATTCTGACCAAGTGAGATTGACTATCAAGATAGTTGAAATTTTCATGTGAGAGCTAAAATTGAGCATTTTTTAAATTGGCTGGCCATTTGTGTTTTTTTCTTTTGAGAACTATTCAATTCCATAGCCTGTTTTTTTGAATGTATCATTTGAATTTTATTGCTTAGTTTTTTAAAGACTTTGTTTGCACGTGTGTGTGCATATGTGTATGTGCGTGGGTGGGGGGATGAGCACCAGACACTTGTGCCGTATTTTGTACTCAGCTTATGTGGGTGGCCTGGGGATTGAACTGGACAAGCAGGCTTTGCAAGCTGGTTCCTTTAATGGCCAAGCCATCTTCTCAGCTCCTTATTGTTTAGACTTTTGAGTTCTTATCCTAGGTGGTAATTCCTCTGCACTGATAGACATGCCCAGAACAGTTCACCTATCGAATTGACAAGACCAACCTTCTCCCCTTCTTCCCCGTTTCCCCTTCCCGTCAGCCTCCTCTCCTCCCTCCCTTGCAGTGCTTAGAGAGTGAACCCAGAGGCTGTGTACGCTAGCCAAGTGCTCTACCACTGAGCTACAGCCTTGGCCCTCCACGGTTTCCTTTTGCTCAGCTCCAGCATGGCTTAGCGTGGTGCTCTACCCACTCTTATGTTTCTAGTAAGTTTCATTAGGGCTGCCCACAGGATTCTGGATCAGGAGGTTCTTTTATTTTTTAATTTTATTTATTTAGACAGAGAAAATATAAATGAATATGGACCTCCAGCTACTGCAGTCAAACTTGAGACACATCTGGCTTACGTGGGTACGGGGGAATCGACCCTGGGTCCTTAGACTTTGCAGGCAAGCACCTTAACCAGTAAGCCATCTCTTCAGCCCATGGGGCTCATTACCAGTGTCTATCATCCTGAACAGATGTTGTTTCTAGAATATTCTGTTACTTTGACCAGTTCTTTATCCCATTGCCAGGATCACAGTCTTGATTATTTACCTTTATAGCAAGTGTAGGCATGGGTCTTCATCTCATTTATCTAAGTTTCAGAGTGAATGTCAATATCCATAAAATAACCTGCAGGAATTTGAATGGAATATCTCCCCCCCCCCCCACTTTCTCTCTCAAATTAGGAAGATCGACAGATTGACAATATTGAGTATTCCTATCCATGAACATGGAATCTCTCCAGTATTTTAACAGTTCTCTCATCAGATTATTTTTCTTAGTTTTAGATCTAAATACTTTTTTTTGTTTTTGTTTTTTGTTTTCTTTGTTTTTTCGAGGTAGGGTCTCACTCTGGCCCAGGCTGACCTGGAATTCACTGTGTAGTCTCAGGGTGGCCTCAAACTCACGGCGATCCTCCTACCTCTGCCTCCCAAGCACTGGGATTAAAGGTGTGTGCTACCATGTCCGGTTCTAGACCTAAATATCGTGTTTAGTGGGGTGTTGAGCTGAGTTATTTTAGTACCAAAGTTCACCACCTCATTGCTAATTGGTAGGACAGTAATTGACTTGTGTAGATTCCTTTGTACCCTGCCACCCTGCTATAATCATTTACTAGTGCCAGGGGGCTTTGTTTCTGTCAGCTATTTTGTATTTTCTACAGACATGATGCAAAGACGGCATTTACTTCTTCAGTGCCCAATCTGTATGCCTTCTATTTCCTCCTTTTTCCAGTAACTTAGACTTCTAGCATAGTGTTGAAGTATGTTAAGAGAGACGTCCTTGTCCTGTTCTTCATCTTAGTATGAAAACTTGAGTTTCTCAACAGAAAATATGGTGTTAGTAACAGTAAATATGGTGGATTTTGTTGTAGATGGTTTTTTATCAAGTTGCAGTTCTATTCCTCATTCACTAGGGTTTTTTTTTTTTAATCATAAGTGGACATTAGGTTTAGTCAAATGTGCCTTTTTGCATCTAGTATGATGGTGTGATTTTTGTTTAGCCTGTTAATGATATGTTTATAATTTTTGTTTGGTTGTCTGTCGCAACATATTATATGTTGCCTATTTTTATCTTCTACATTTTCCATGACTTTCATGGTTTTGAATGTTTCTGTTTTTTTCTTTTTCCTTTACATATCAGTTATTCTTGGCCGACCTACAAAATATTATGGTAAAGTATAAAATAACTCAGGTTATTAGAAATATAACAGAAGAGCCGGGCATGTGGTGCATGTCTTTAATCCCAGCACTCGGGATGCAGAGATAGGAGGATCGCCCTGAATTTGAGGCCAGCCTGAGACTACCTAGTGAATTCCAGGTCAGCCTGGGCTAGAGTGAAACCCTACCTCAAAAAGAAAAAAAAGAAAAAGAAACAAGTAAATAGTTTTAATATAATAGGTATTTTATAAATTAATGTGTCATCTAAATGATAATTTTGCATTAAATGAAAATCATTTTTACTATTGTAGGAGAATTTTAAACGCAAAGACTATATTGATCATCAGAAGGATAAAGTTGCTTTAACTTTGGCTCGCCTAGCTCGCCACGTTGAAGTAGAGAAACAGCAAAAAGAAGAGAAAAATAGAGCATTCAGGGTATGTGTCTTTTTAATTATGTTATTCATTTATAAATTTATTCATAATAAATATGTAAAAATTCCAGAATGGCAATTAATGAAAATGTAACTTAAGTAATTTTTGAAGAATTCTGGTGGGTGATAAAATTCCAGCTTAGAAAAAAAAAAAGAAAGAAAGAACCCAGCATGTCCTGTCATTGAATCTTCCCTTTTCATTGAGCTGCTTTTTGTTATTACAAATTGTTCTAGAGATTTTGGCTTGAGAATTTTTTTTTCAGTTGTCTTCTCACACATTTATTTCAATTCTGTTAATAATTTGTTGTTTGTTAACTTACAGAAAATTCAGTACTATTAACATTGTTTTAACATAGAAAGTTGCATATTTTTGTATGACAATAAAATGTTTTTATACTTAAAAAAAGAAAAGAAATAGTCTGGCCTGGTGGTGCATGCCTTCATCCCAGCCCTCAGGAGACAGAAGTAGGAGGATTGCTGTGAGTTCAAGGCCACCCTGAGACTACACAGTGAATTCCAGGTCAGCCGGAGCTAGAGCAAGACCCTACCTTGAAAAAGAAAAATAAAAGAAATAGCAAATATATAATTATTTTGGACCTTTGAAGATTGTTGATGTCTTTATTACTTAAGAAGGTTTTGTTGTAATGAGTTTTTGTAAGGAATAAAATACTTTTTTGTTTTGGTTTTGGTTTTTTGAGGTAGAGGCTCACTCTAGCTCAGGCTGATCTGGAATTCATTCTGTAGTTGCAGGGTGACCTCAAACTCACGGTGATACCTCAGCCTTTCAAGTGCTGGGATGAAAGGCATGCACCACCACACCTGCTAAAAAATTTTTTGATAGTGGCTGGATTGCACCCATACTAGGAACACATGTGTAAAAAGAACTGACTACAACAAAAATCTTTTCAAGAGGCATTATGATGTACTTGTTTGTAAATGGATTCTAGTATTGGGTTTGAATCCCGCTATTAATCCTGACATTGTTATATATCCCTTAGACAATTTAAGAATCACTATATACAATGTGATTAATGAGTATAAAAATAGATTTGTGGTTTAATACAACTAGCTTTAGAAACTTTTGGCACTGTGTACAGCATGTATCTAGGTCACCATTGGTACTGGCTACCGCCTGCTTCTGTAAGTAAGTTAGTGCTGGAACCCCGTCATACTTGTTTGCACACTGCCTGTGGTGCTCTGATGCTACCATAGCTGTGCTGTGCTAGTTACAGGCTCCCATCTGCAAAGTCTGGAGTGTGCACTATCTGATCCTGTTTGGAAAATGTTTGCTAACCCTCAGTGTGGTTGGTAACAAATACTTTATACATATTAGTGCTCCTGAGTGTCTGATATTAATATTACTCATTTGAACATGTGTTTATTAGGCTCTCATGTATTTCAGATTAACTAGCAAAATGTGAAATAATCCTTCACATTTCTAGTTCAAGATTACTTTAATGATACTTAGCTTATGTTTCTTGCCTTTTTCACTCATCAGATATGGTTCATATAATTTGAAATTACTCCTTGTTTTTATTTTGCTTCCTTTGTTCAGTACCATTTGGTGACCTAATCACTTCTAGTACATGTCTGTGTCATTATTTACTTAATATTTTGTTGTTGGAGGGGCAGACTTGGAGCAAATAGCTGTGTGATCATTATCTTAATGCACAAACCTTTATTTTGACATGTGTATAATCTTTGATATAAATTTCTAGATGTGGAATTCTTGGGATAAAGAGTAATCAGTATTTTCTGATCACAGATGTGTCAAAATCTCTCCCCACACCAGGAAACTGAGTAATAGTCAACTGAATCTTTCTTTAATATCTTTAGGAAAAAATTGATTTTCAACATGCTCATGGTTTACAAGAATTGGAATTTATCCAAGGACATTCTGATACAGAAGCAGCAAAACTCTGTGTGGACCAGTGGCTAAAAATGCCAGGTATTCCCTAGAGGTTACACTTGGGCTACTGAACTGATAGAAGCTTTAAGGCAGAAAATGTTTATATTTCATTCAGTTGCTAATAAGTGTATGAGGTGTTGAGTTTTAGTGGTACTAGAATTACTCCATAGTGGTCTATTTGGTAAGTAGTCTACTTTACCAATTGTCTCCCTCCTGTGCCATAAGCCTGAATATAATCAGTTTAGATCATTCCTGTGTTCATTAGCTGCTGTTATTTATGTGGTTGTATGGTTAGTAGTTATTACATAAAGTAGTCTGTGTCTATACGAGGGCATATAGCAGTTTGAAGTCTGAAAGCCTTCTCTATGGGGATAGGATTTAAACACATGATCCTTTTGTGAAGTTGGTCTATGAAATTAAATTACCTTGCTCATGATATTTTATGATTTGGTCACATAATGGGAAGTCAAACTCTCTTCTTAAATAAGCAATAAGACATTTGTAGAACTACTACTTAAAAGACTATCTTTAACTGGGCGTGGTGGCGCATGCCTTTAATCCCAGTACTCTGGAGGGGAGAGAGACAGAGATAGGAAGATCACCATGAGTTTGAGGCCACCTGAGACTACATAGTGAATTCCAGGTCAGCCTGGGCTACAGCAAGACCCTACCTTGAAAAACCAAAAAAAAAAAAAAAAAAAGACTGTTTTTTAACTTATTTAGTGTTACATCGCAAGACACATGCGTTGGTTCATCAGTGCATTGTAGGTAAATATTTTGTAAGGACGCGTCCATGTGAGACCCTTCTAAAGCATTGCTAGTTTCTTTATTGTTTTCTCTGAGTTTCCTGGGAGGGCCACTATAAAAGAGTTTTCCCCCAGTAGATACTCAGGAAATTAAGAGCTAGTAGAAAACTACTTTTTTTTTTTTTTTTTTTTTAATTTTTATTTGAGAGAGACAGACACAGAGAGAAAGACAGATAGAGGGAGAGAGAGAGAATGGGTGCACCAGGGCTTCCAGCCTCTGCAAACGAACTCCAGAGGCGTGCGCCCCCTTGTGCATCTGGCTAATGTGGGACCTGGGGAACCGAGCCTCGAACCAGGGTTCTTAGGCTTCACAGGCAAGCGCTTAACCACTAAGCCATCTCTCCAGCCCAAAAACTACTTTTTAATTACATTGCTTGGCATAATATTCAAAGAACCTGGGTCCTCTGTCATTCAGTTCAACCAGTTTAAGTGCAATGATAGGTAAAGGGAGAACAAGAATTAGAAGATCTTTACCAGCTTACATAAGGGAGATGAAGGTGTAGGACTTTGTTTTCTAATATGTTTTATCTTCCACATTTTTTAGCTGGTGGGTTTAGGGAGATGGACTTTTTTTTAACCCTCAAGAGATTGCTACTTAGAGATACGAAGGGCTATTTTTGTTCCAATAATTTTATTTGCTTTAAGGTTATTATAAGTAAGCTGATGTTGTGTTATAATTTTCCTTGTCTTATCATAATTCTGATTGCCAGCCCAATAGACAAATATCTGAAATAGTAATTTAAGAATTTATATTCTGATGATGTAGGACTCAAAACAGGCACAATTAATTCTGGAACAAAAAATTCATTCCAAAGCAGAGGCCAAATGCGGAGATCTGAGAAACCACTATTATGTCCAATAATGCACTGTAACAAGGAGTTTGACAATGGGCACCTTCTCCTAGGACATTTGAAAAGGTAAATAGGTTGATGTTGAGACTAGTGGATGTGGAAGGCAAATGAGCTATAGAGTAACTTTAAATTTTTTTTGTGGTGGTGGTCTCATGCATGCTAGGCAAACACCACTACTGAACTATACCCCATTCCTCAAAGTGATTTGCTAACTGTTGTAGCTATAGCTTTATATTCAAAACTCAGGTGGTTTTGTGTTAGTTTGATATACTGTTTCTAACTTACATTTAAATTGGCTGGAAAACTAGGTGGTCAGATGTTTTTGGTACTGCATTATAGTTAGTTTTACAGAAATCCAGTCTCTGAGTGTAAATTTCAAGAGACACAGGCCACTTGCAGGTATTTGGTCTGTTCTACAGAAAGTAATATAACATTCTAGAAAAGTTAGTAAGGCAAAGTAGTGTAAGCAAAATTCATAGTAAAGACAAACTACCATAAAGCCCATTTTGACTAGTTTGCTGGGCTTTTCTTTCTTTCCTTTTTTTTTTTTTTTTTTGCTGGGTGTTTCTTAGTGGAGCACAAGAACAGAACATTTCCCCTTTCAGATACCAGAAAGTTGTGGAGTTGAGAATTTTGGGCTCCAAACCTTTGTATTTTGCAGATGTTTCATAGGGACACCTTGAATTGCATATATGTACTTAGTTTCACAGATGATGCTAAATAGTTAAACCTGGAATGTCAATCTTTCTATTGTAACCTCTTTTGTTGAATAGGTTCGATCATTCTCCGTGTGATCCAACAATTACATTACGTGGACCTCTCACCAGTTCCTTTGCTTGTGTAGTATGTTGTAAAAGTTTCAATACTCAACAGCAATATAAGGATCACTTACTTGCTAAGGTAAGAACATGATGACCTGATCATAGATATAATTTTTTTGATCTTGCAATCACTAATGATACATATAAGGATAAATATTACCATGATGTAGTGAAAATAAAATGAGTTGATGCATCAAGTTTTTGAGGGCTGGCAAACTAGATGGCTAAAAGCCAACAATCCTAAAGACGTTATTAAACCCCACTTGTTGTGAAATTGCTCTATGAAATTAAATTAACTTGCTTAAGATGGTCTATGATTTGATCATAATAGAAATTGAACCCTATTTTCTGTGTCTGTGTCTGTGTGTGTGTGTGCACGTGCACATACGTGCACACATGTGTTGTATGTCTGAGTCTGTGTTGATGCACTGCCCCATGCTCTCACCTGTGGTGGCAGGAGGACAATTCAAGGGTCTCTCTTTATTACCCACCTGTTCTTTCTCTGCAGTGGAGTTGTTTGCTGATTTCAACCTTGCTGTTTGCGAGCTCTAGCAAGTCTCCAGTGTCTGCTCCCCTATAGTACTAGGGTTGTAAATGTGTGGCCACACACAGCTAGTTGCTTAAGTAGGTCCTAGAGATTTGAATTCAGGCAGTCTTTGGCCCCCTTAGGCCCTAATGCTTATGCAAGAAGCACATTTAACCACTGATCCATCTCCTTTTCCTAGAACCCTACTTAGTCCATTACCTTTTGCTTCTTTTTTTATTTATTTATTTATTTGCTTTATTGATGTATTTGAGAGAGACAGACAGAGAGAGGAGAGAGAAAATGGGCCAGGGCCTCCAGCCACTGCAAACGAGCTCCAGACGTGTGCACCCCCTCGTGCATCTAGCTAAAATGGGTCCTGGGGAATTAAGCCTCGAACCGGGGTCCTTAGGCTTCACAGGCAAGCGCTTAACCGCTAAGCCATCTCTCCAGCCCACCTTTTACTTCTATAGGTAGTAAATGAGACCTTTGTAAATGGTATAAAGAAGTAGAATGATTACTTATAAGACTGTTATTAACTTTTTTTTTTTTTCCTAGGTAGGGTCTCACTCTAGCTTAGGCTGACCTGGAATTCACTCTGAATTCTCAGGGTGGCCTCAAACTCATGGCAATCCTCCTACCTCTGCTTCCCGAGTGCTGGGATTAAAGGCGTGCGCCACCACGCCCAGCTTGTTATTAACTTTTATTAAGTGTTAAGTCTCAAGGTACATGATTTGACCCATAGATATCTAAAATCACATTTTACATGGTTCAAATGTATTCTTTTTTTTTTTTTTTTTTTTTCTTTTTTTTTTTTTTTTTTTTTTGGTTTTTCGAGGTAGGGTCTCACTCTGGTCCAGGCTGACCTGGAATTAACACTGTAGTCTCAGGGTGGCCTTGAACTCATGGCAATCCTCCTACCTCTGCCTCCCGAGTGCTGGGATTAAAGGCGTGCGCCACCACGCCCGGCTCAAATGTATTCTTTTTAATTAATTTATTTGAGAAAGAGGCAGACAGAGAAGGGGCACACTAGGACCTCCAGCCATTGCAAACAAACTCCAGATGTATTCGCCTCCTTGTGCATCTGGCTTATGTAGATACTAGGGGACTGAACCTGGGTCCTTAGGCCTTGCAGGAAAGTGCCTTAACCACTAAGCCATCTCTCCAGCCCTTCAATGTTTGTTTTTTTCTTAAACCAAATTTGATTGTAGGTATCTTTAGTTACTTACATTATAGAAGTGATACCATTGCCCACTCCCCCCCACCACCATGTGGGTTTTTCATCTTTGGATTCAAATAAATTGGATCAAAAGTATATTTCAAAAATCTCTATCTTTCTGGGATTGGTGTCTGCACATCATTAGTCTCAGTACTTGGGAGGATCGTCATGAGCTCCAGGCCAGTCTAAGACTATATAGTGAATTCTAGGTCAGCCTGGGCTAAAGTGAGACCCTGTGTCAAACAAAAAAGCTATCTGGGTTAGGGAGATGCTCAGTGGATAAAATGCTTCTTATGTAAGTATGAGTGTCTGAGTTTATATCCCCAGAATCTGTATATGCTGGATGATATAGTAGGTATCTATAATCCCAGAACACCTTATGGTGAGATGAGAGATGAAGACAAGACACTTTTCAGAAGATTGTGAGCCAGCCAGCCTGACAAGTGCTGTGGTGAATAGTAAGAGATCCTATCTCAAACAAGGCAGAGATGAGGACCAGCATGCAAAGTAGTTTTGTGACCTCCACATGTTCATCGCACCTCCCACGCCCCCCTCCACAGATTGTATCTGGCTAGCCATTGTGACTCATGTTTATAACCTAGAACTAGGAAGCTGAAGGAGGATTTCTGTGGGTTCAAGGCTAGTCTGGGCTCAGTGTGAAACTCAGAAAAAAACAGCATTAGTGTTTGATTCCAATGGAGGCAGAACCACTGTCAGGTTGCTCACAACCTGACTGGCGTGATCACAGGCATCAGAGCAGGGGAGGAGGCTGGTTCTTGCTTGTTGGGGCTTTGAAACTACAGATGATAATCCGAGAGAGCACTTTGAGACATGAGACACACTGACAGATTGTGTGGTAATGAAACCCCCCAAAAAACATTTATAAGTTTATGGGGGCCACCTGAATGAAACCACAGGTGGCTGTGGTGGTGGAGGTGGTGGTAGTAGGGGGAGTTAAAGAGGACGTGATGGTAGCAGCTCTGGTGGTTGTCCTGGATACAGTAGTAGAGAAGGCTGTGGTGGTGATTTGCCAGGATATGAAAACCAAAGTGGATATGGTGGCAGCAGAGGAAGGTCTGATGGTGATGATGAAGGGGTAAATTTTGGTGGTGGTCACTCTGGTGGAGAAGGAACCGTAATGATTTTGGAAATTATAGTAGACAACACCAG
Source organism: Jaculus jaculus (assembly GCF_020740685.1). Taxonomy (NCBI): domain Eukaryota; kingdom Metazoa; phylum Chordata; class Mammalia; order Rodentia; family Dipodidae; genus Jaculus; species Jaculus jaculus. The sequence goes on along the minus strand of NC_059109.1, from coordinate 32,235,694 downwards.
TCATATTATGGACCCACAAAGGGGTGCCGTTTTGATGGAAGAAGCTCTAGTAATGGTGATGATAGAAGTGGTATCTAATTTGACTTCCCTAGTCCTCTTCCTTTCCTTCCTTCCTAACTTTCCTAGACCAGATGTGTATCTTCAAAGAAGATTGTAGCAGTTACCTTCTTGTAACTGCTTGTAAGACAAACACCTGGCAGAAGCGGTTTATGGAAGGGTCTGTTCTGGCTTATAGTCTTGAAGGGAAGTTTCCTCACAGTAAGCAAAGCAAGGCAGGAGCAAGAACCTGACTTCACATATCAGCAAGTGGGAAGCAGCAAGAATGAGCTCAGTGGCACAGGCAAGGCTACCCCAGCAACACATCTACTCAAGCAAGGCTCTACCAGTTGGGGATCAAGTATGAGGCTTAATCATAATCACATGAAGCCATGGGATTCACATCATATCCAGACTACCAAACAGATTTTGTTACGTAGTCAGTTTTAGAAAGTCTTTATCTGTAGTATAAGAGAAACACACACACACACACACACACACTTTAAAGTTCTTATACATAGCTTGGACTTTAGAATGAAGCTATAGTAGTAAAACAAAAGTAAAATGAAGGTAAGACAAAAGGGAGAGAAATATCAGAATTTGACAACTCATTATAGTAACAAATAGGTACCTAGCATTGAGTTAGAATTGAAGGGAATACAAGTGATGGAATTCAGGTAAGGCTGGAAAGTGTGAACAGGATAGAGACTGTGGGAATGGATGGCATACAGAAAACTGTTGAAATGGAAGGCCTGAGGACCATGGGTAGGCTTGATGCAGAGTAATCCCTGTTCATGTCCTGGAACTTGGCTTTCACCATGAGTAGCTCACCATGATTAAACTGTGTAAACATGACGGTTTTGCTAAATATCTGCTTTCCTTCTGTAGGAAGGTGGTACATGACTTCAAAGTAGAACACAGTTCACACTGTCTTATTGCTAGAGGAATTAAGTATGTCCTGTGTGACTCCATTGAGAAAGATTTGTTGGAATTGGGCTCTATGTAATGTTGTATTGTCGTCCTCCTCCCCCCAGGCTGATTTTGCTTTGTATCCTTTCACAGAAATAACTGGTAGCTCTTAGTAAAACTGTATACTGTTTCCTTTGAGTTCTCTTAGCAAATCACTTTTCCTCAGAGTTAGTCTTGAGGACTCCTTACATACAGTAGAAACCCAACTATAAAGGGTTAGGATCTTAAAGTTGATACTGACAAGATGGAGTCATTATAGAACCATTGTAGAGAGAACACCATCTGCTATGGTTTAGATATAAAATGTCTCCTGTAGGCTCATGTCTTTGCACTCCTAGACCCGAACTAATGATGCTGTGTTGGGAGTTAGAGCCTGTCCAGTGGGAATGGATATCTGGGATGGAGGGGTTGGACCTTGAGCTTTATAGTCTGGCTCCACTTTCTATCCTGTATCTGCTTCCTGATCCACTGGGATATGACAAGCAGGCATGTTGTTCTCTTGCTTCCACATAGGTGTTCACAGCCATGCCTCCCTTACCAGGAAGGACTGTGAGCCAAAACAAACCTCTCCTTCCCTAAGTTGCTTCTTGCAGGTATCTGGTCCCAGCAATAAGAAAAGTAACTGATACCTGATTATAGAAAGTACCTACCCTTGTAGATGTCCAAGCCATCGCTCTTGCTGTTGCAGTCAGGTTCGCATTGCTAACAGAAAATCCTGACCAAGAGCATCTTGTGGAGAAAAAGGGGTTTATTTTGGCTTACAGGCTCGATGGGAAGCCTCATAATGGCATGGGAAAACGATGGCATTAGCAGTGATGGATATCATCTCCTGACCAACATCAGGTGAACAACAGCAACGGGAGAGTATGCCAAACATTGGCATGAGGAAACTTGCTATAATACCCATAATCCCACCCCCAACAATACACTTTTCCAGGAGACATTAATTCCCAAATCTCCATCAGCTAGGAACCTAGTATTTAGAACACCTAAGTTTATGGAGGACATCTGAATCAAATCACCGCATTCCGCCCCTGGCCTCCATAAACTGATAACTATCTATGATGTAAAATGTAATGCATTCAGTCCAACTTTAAAAGTGCTCATAGTTTTTATCAATATTAATGATGCTCATACATTCCCATTGTCCAAGGTCTTTTAATTGAGCCATAATACCACCCCCCCCCAAAAAAAAACCAGAAACATTCACACTGCAAAAGATGGCATTGGGTATAGCAAAGAAAAATTTAACCAATACAAGATTTAAATAGGGCAAACATCAAACTCTGTAGCTCCAAATCCAACAACCCTAGTTAGTGACAAATCTCGAAGTCTGATAATTCTAACCAGCAACAAGTCTCTGGAATTCCAATTCTACCCCTCCAGCTAGGCTACTCACAGTCCTGGAAAACTTCATCCAGGGCTAGCATCTGTCCATAGCAGCCATCTCATCGTGGCATCTCCAGTGGGTCTCCACTGCAATCCACGATTTATCCTCATGGCCCCATGGGGTCTCCATGCAGGCATCTCACAAACCTGCTTCACACTGCCCATGGCTATTTCCAAAACACAAGACTGTTGCAAATTCAGTGACCTGCTTTTTCCAAAAATACACTGTCTCTAGTAGGCATTAATTCCCAAATCTCCATCAGCTGGGAATCTCGCATTCAGAACACCTAAGTTTGTGGGGGACACCTGAATCAAACCACCACACTAGCTATGAATGCAGCTATGGTGGTTTGAATGGAATGTCTTTATAGCCTCAGGTGTTTGTGAGTAAGTTTCCTACTTAATACACATGTGGTAGAGTCTTTGGGAGGTGGAGCCCTGCTGGGGCAAGTGTGTCACCAGGGGTGAACCTTGGGGTAGAGTCTAGCCCTGTGTGTTCAGTTAGCTCTTGCTGTGCTGTGGATGTATGATGAAGTGAGCCTATTTCTGCAATGATGAAGCTTCCCCAGGAAACTATAAGCCTAAAATAGACTTTACTCCCACAAGCTGCTTCTGGTTGGATGTTTATCCCAGCAACAGGAAAGTAACTGCTTACAGCAGCCCAACACAAAATCCTAAATTAAAATAATATGAGAATTTTTTAGAAAAAAATTGTAATTTTAATATGTGGTTCATTTCTGTGAGCTTTGTAGATGCCAGTTTCATTCTTTTTTTTTTAAATTTTTTTTTGTTCATTTTTTATTTATTTATTTGAGAGCGACAGACATAGAGAGAAAGACAGATGGAGGGAGAGAGATTGGGCGCGCCAGGGCCTCCGGCCACTGCAAACGAATTCCAGACGCGTGCGCCCCCTTGTGCATCTGGCTAACGTGGGACCTGGGGAACCGAGCCTCGAACCAGGGTCCTTAGGCTTCACAGGCAAGCGCTTAACCACTAAGCCACCTCTCCAGCCCTCAGTTTCATTCTTATTGTCAAAAGATTGGACAACCCTGTGCAGAACTGAAAGTATTTTACAATTCTAGAACCTAGTTCCTTCTCTTTTTATAGGGACACCAAAAAGATCAAATAATAGAAGTACAGAAGTGTTCAGAGGGAATTCAAAGATATGGACAGGAGATCAGTTTAAGTTACTTCTGCAGAAACTTAGAAATGAGAACAAACTTCTATCTGGGCTTGGTAGTTCACACCTGTCATCTCAGAATTCAGGTGGTTGAGGCAAGAGTATAGCCATGAGTTTGAGGCTAACCTGTGCTACGTAGAGAGGTCCAGCCAGCATTCAAAATTGGAGCTCAGGGTCTGGAGAGATGGCTTAGTGGTTAAGGTGCTTGCCTGTGAAGCCTAAGGACCTATGATCTATTCCCCACATCTGTGTAAGCCAGATGCACAAGGTCCACACACTTCTGGAGTTTGGTTGCAGTGGCTGGATGACCTGGCACGCTAATTCTCTGTTTTTCTCTCTCTAAAGAAAGAAAGCGAGAGAGGGAGGGAGGGAGGGAAAAAAGGGGTGGGGTGGGGAAGGGAGACGGGGGCTCAGGAGATAGCTCATTTGGTAACATGTTTGCCATCCCAGCATGAGGACCCAAGTTAATGTACTTGTAAGCTTAAATCTGATCCAGATTTAACTTCTCGTTCTTTTCAGTACTGCTTGATGCTTTATTTTCTGTGGAACCTTCTATAGGCCACTTCATTAATGCTTGTACTGCTTACCTCTTATTATCAATCTGGTTATGTTTAGCTGTAGACAACTCTTTTGTATTATACTTGTGACCTTGGTTGGAGCTTACCTGTACAATACCATGTCACCCTGGCTGGAGTTCTCCAGTGTGTCCTGGGTGGGTAGCTGGGTGCCAGGATCCTGCCTTCCACTTTCTTGAACCTTTCCTGCAAGCCAGGCTGGCTTCTCTGGTTGTGCTGGGGTCCCAGGTGTCTGTAGACAGGGGCATGCAGGTCTGTGTGGTCCCAGATACACAAGCCAGGCTACCCGCTTTCGCTGGATCTCAGATGTTTCAATTTATCTCTACAATGGTGTTATTGTTCGTATGTACAAAGATGTGAGAGGGTATATAAAACTGAGTAAGGTACCCTGAGCCTTAGGTATGCATTATGTTATCATTGAATCTCAAATCAACCAGTAGAGGGCGCTGGAAGAGTGTATTAAGCTTCACGTTCTTTATTATGAGTTCTGTTGTAAAGATACTCCAAGAGAAGATGCACATTTTATGGATTTTTTTCTTGTTTCTCTCCATAATTTTCATTTTTATTTTAAGCTTTTTCTCTCAAGGTTACATCTTCTAAATTTTCGTGTGCACATGAGTCTCTTGAGATTTTGTGGAAATGATTCTGACTCAGTGAGTCTGACATGGGGCCTTACTTCATATTCCCAATAAGATGGACAGTGCCAGTGCTCAGTGCTGCCAGTCACTGGGTCACAGTGGGACATGGCTTTAGTTACTTTTGACCTTTGAGCCACTTAGTGGGTATCATCTCCAAATATTGCTGCTTTTTTCCCTTTTTTGTTTCTTTTGTGATGGTAGTGGTGCCTTAGTCTCCCATGTGCCTCATTAGCATTTGTGGGTCAGTGGGAACTCTTGATCCTTATTCTGGTTTTATTTATCTTATTTTATTTTTTGAGGCAAGCCTAATAGATTGGCCTTTTTTTTAAAAAAAAGAAAGAGAGAATTGTCCTCCCTATCGCTAGGAACTTTACATTACTGTCTGTTTCAATGAGTTTTTCTATTCTAGACGTATCATATAAATAGACTTAAGCAATATGTGGCCTTAGTGACTAAAGTTTTTCACTTACTGTGTTAACCTCTCTCATTGTGGTAATACTTGAGAGAAGAAGTTTTTACAGAGGAAAGATTTATCTTGTTTCATGTTTTTTGTATATTTTCAAAGTTCTTTTATTTACTTATGTATGTATTATTTATTTATGTATTTGAGAGAGGGAGAGAATGGGCACTCCAGGGCCTCTAGCCACTGCAAATGAACTCTACCTTGTACATCTGGCTTAAAAGAGTAACTGGGAAAGCAGGCCAGGGTCCCTTACGCTGCGCAGGTAAATGCCTTAACTACTAAGCCATTTCTCCAGCACTTTTTGTGTTTATTTTTATTATTTATTTACAAGCAGAGTTGGTGGAGCATGGGCACTCCAGGGCTACCTGCCACTTCAAATGAACTCCAGACATATGTGCCACTTGGTTCATCTGGCTTTACATGGATACTGGGAAATTGAACCCCAGCTGGTAGTCTTTGTAAGCCAGTACTTCAACTTCTTAGCCATCTCCCTAGCCCTGACTCTGTTGATTTTTAGGGAAATAGCAATACTAACATGTAGAGGATAGGCATATCACACTTAAGCCATTTATCTCTGTAGCAGCTATGAAGCAAAACTGAGAAAAGACAGAGAGTAGCTGTGGTTAATATCTGTCCCCAGCAACTGACTTCCTCCAATTAGGCTTCACCTTCTGAAGTTCCCATTGCCACCCAGTAGTTCCATCATACTATGAATCCATCAATGGTATCATCTGTTGATAAGCTCAGAGTGCTAATGATCCAGTCACTTCTCAATGATTAGACCCACCAGCTGGGAACCAAACCTTCCACATATGAGCCTTTTGATGAGAGAGTTACTTATATCCAAACCATAGCACTATAAAATATTTTGAAGACTTACCTTGTTAGACCTTATTTCTTTATATTGCCAAGCAATACTAATGATTAGGAACTGACTACATTTTATTTGACAGCTCAACAGTGGATAGATGTTTGGGATACTTCCATTTTTATGACTACTATGAATAATTCTTCCATCATCAAACATCCAAGTCTATGTAGACCTTTCTTTCTTTATTTGTTTATTTATTTATTTGAAAGTGACAGAAAGAGGGCTGGAGAGATGGCTTAGCGGTTAAGCGCTTGCCTGTGAAGCCTAAGGACCCCGGTTCGAGGCTCGGTTCCCCAGGTCCCACATTAGCCAGATGCACAAGGGGGCGCACGTGTCTGGAGTTCGTTTGCAGAGGCTGGAAGCCCTGGCGCGCCCATTCTCTCTCTCTCCCTCCCTCTATCTGTCTTTCTCTCTGTGTCTGTCGCTCTCAAAAAAAAAAAAAAAAAGTGACAGAAAGAGAGAGAAAGAGGCAGAAAGAGAGAGAATGGGCACGCCAGGGACTTCAGCCACTGCAAACGAACTCCAGACACATGTGCCCCCTTGGGCATCTGGCTAACATGAGTCCTAGGGAATCAAGCCTTGAACTGGGGTCCTCAGGCTTCACAGGCAAGTGCTTAACCACTAAGCCATCTCTCCAGCCCTTATTTTTGTTTTTTGAGGTAGGGACTTGCTGTAGCCCAGGCTGACCTGGAATTCACTATGTAGTCTTAGGGTGGCCTTGAACACGTGGCAATCCTTCTATCTCTGCCTCCTGAGTGCTGAGATTAAACACATGCACCACCACACCCAGCCTAATATTTTATTTTTATTTACTTATTTGAGAAAGAAAGAGGCAGATGGAGAATGGGCACGCCAGGGCCTCTAGCTACTGCAAGTGAACACCAGACACATGCATCACCTTGTGCATCTAGCTTACATGGGTACTGGGGAATTGAACCTGGGTCCTTAGGCTTTACAGGCAGCACCTTAACTTCTAAGTCATCTCTTAAGTTCATATTTTTGAGGCAGGGTCTTATTCTTGCCCAGGGTGACCTGGAACTCACTATGAGCTTGCCTCAAACTCACATTGATCCTCCTACTCCAGCCTCTCCCCCCCCCCCCCAAAGTGCTTAGATTAAAAGGGTAAGCCACCATGCCCATCTTAACATGTGTTTTGAACCTTCTAGAAAGTTGAATTTGCTGGGTCAGTGTTGAGATATGTGAATTGGGGTAGACCACACATATATCTTTCATTATTCAAACATGAATACCTTCTTGCCCTTTAGTGCCACTGTGGATAATGAGAAAAAAAAATGTAAGTAAGAGTGTATTTGTAGAGATGTTTACAACATCATTATTTATAGTGTGTGATGAAGAGAGTCCCACCATAAAGTAGTTTGCAAACAATAAGTATGAATTGGCCTAGGTTCTATCTGCAGGACCACTACCAAAAATCCAGAAAAACACCAGGTGTGGTGATACATGCCTTTAATCTCAGCACTGGGGAGGCAGAGGTAGGAGGATCGCCGTGAGTTCAAGACCACCCTGAGACTTAGTAGTGAATTCCAGGGCAGCCTGGACTAGAGTGAAACCCTACCTCGAAAAAACAAAACAAATCCAGAAAAACTGTGTACTGTGATCACATATATGTCTTAATATGATATTACGTAAATGTGTATATAAAGAACAAAAATCCATAGTAAACAAATCTTTTATTTATAGAAAAGCCTTAAATTTGGTACCTCATCTTAAAAACTGTGTAGTTACATACAGGGAAGAGTATTTGTGTTAAAAATTAGTAGACTATTCCAAATAAGAAATTTCAAAGTTAAATCTTAAAATATTGAGTAATAATTTGAGTATTGATTTCATTGTCTATAACACAGCTTTTCTCCCATTATAGGTAGCTACAGGTGATGGCCACAATAGCAGCCTTCTTCCACAAGTCATCCAGTGTTTTGCCTGCCCAAATTGCTTTCTCCTGTTTAGCAGCAAGGATGAGTGTTTGAAGCACATGTCTAGAAAGAATCATTTCCATCAGAGCTTTAAATTGGGTGGTATGTTTACATGTCTACTGAAAATATTAAACTACTTAAATCTTTGAGAACTGATCATACTTTTCCAGTCATCTTGAAGTTATTTTTCATTTTTATTTTTTCATTGTTTTGGTTTTTCGAGGTAGGGTCTCTGTCTAGCCCAGGCTGCCTGGAATTCACTATCCCTCCAAGGGATTAAAGGTGTGCGCCACCACAACCAGCTTTGAATTTGTACTCATCAGTTTTAGAGCCATGAAAATGAAAAATACTTATTTCAAGTCTAAAAAAGTTTCTTCTTTCCTATTTGTATTTATGAACAAAGTTTACTTCTGAGTAGTGACAAGAAACATGGGAAGAAAGCATTTATATAGCATAATGTTTTTGTTATATACATGATATCTGAAAAATTAGATGTTCTTTGCATTTTAAGACTCATTTTGAATATAAAGCTTTCTTTGTATTAAAGGCTAAACAATGGCTTCCCTTAAGTTGTACTACATAAACTCTTTTCAGTCACTTAACTGATGGTAAGAGGGAAAGAGGAAGGTGGGTCCCTTTGTCCATACCACTCTGTAGTTACATCTTATCTTTCAGATAACAAGGCACATCCAATATCATTTCCATCTTTTGCAAAGAAACTTTTGATCTCTCTGTGCAAAGATGTTCCATTTCAAGTGAAGTGTGTTGCCTGCCACCAGACATTGCGTTCCCACATGGAGATCACTGCCCATTTCAGGTTTGTGGAGTTCTGTTCTTAGGCTGTGGGGCATCCTGGGAGTTGCTCACCATTGGGAGGATTCGGCAGCTACTTTTCTTTCTTTCTTTCTTTTTTGTTTTGTTTGTTTGTTTTGTCAAGGTAAGGTTTCATTGTAGCCCAGGCTGACCTGGAATTCACTATGGAGTTTCAGGGTGCCTTCGAACTCACAGCGATCCTCCCACCTCCGCCTCCCAAGTACTGGGATTAATGGCATGCGCTATGACACCCGGCCCGCAGCTACTTTTCTATTCCATCTGTCTCTCCTTTGAAAATGAGGAAAATAAAGTTAGGGGTAGAGGGGAGAGTAGATATATGTATATTTTGAACATACACAGGCTAGCAGTTCTATATCACTCTATGTGAATGTGTGAGTAGAGGAAAGGGTGAGGATATCACCATGGCATACAGTTAACCAGAATAGAAAGTACCATATATAGATGAGAAGAATTAATTGTCATTGACACACTAAATTCATAAGGAAATTTAAAGGGATTTTAAAATACGTGATACTTTTCTTTGTCATTACAATAGATTTTTTTTTTTTTTTGAGAAATTTTCCCTATGAGGCTTCAGCTGGCCTGGAACTCGAGGCCTTTTGTCTCAGCCTCCCGTCTGGACTAGAGTGGAAAATTTTAAGCAACATATGAAATTTGGGTAAATAGTCTAAAAAATACTGGTACACCTTTCTTCAGACTTTTAGAAACTATCAGCATGTGACAGTCACATGCTGCCATGTACAACACATAGTTTGGAAGCAAGTATTAAGTGTGATATTTGCTTCTTCAGTTTGTAAATGACAAGGATTCTTTAAATGAAATGGAAAGATATGGCCCTTACCACACGTTAAAAAGTAATTTTTAATTTTATTTATTCATTTACTTATTTGAGAGAGAGAAAGGAGGGAGGGAGTGACAGGCAGATAGAGAAAGAGAGAGAGAATGGGCACTCCAGGGCCCTCTAGCTAGTGCAAGCAAACTCTAGATGTATGCACCACCTTGTGCATCTGGCTTACATGGTTACTAGAGAATTGAACCTGTGTCCTTATGCTTTGCATGCAAGCATCTTAACTGCTAAGCTACCTTTCCAGCCCCCCAAAACTAATGTAATCAAATATCAAGACTCCCTGGTTATCTCTTGTAATTTTTGTAGTTTGTAGGTTAGACTCAAGGTCCAAAGTGTAGTTTCTTAGATCTCTCTTTTTTTTCCTTTTGAAATATGTCAGAAGTTTGTATTCTACTAAATGACACAGTTACATTTATGTAAGTAGAACAACTGTTTTCACACTCTGTAAGCAAATAGATAGGTAAGATAAGTGATTTAGTAGAATATAACAGGTCCTGGTTCTCTTCTATTTCATGAATTGAAATCTTGTCTCTGCCTTGTATCTTAACTTTTTATTGTACGAAGCAAACAGTAGTATAATGAGCACTCATATATCTATGTCTTAGCTTCAGTAGTATATTGCCATGTATATTGCTCCATGGAGTCTTTTCCCAGTCATTTCCCAACTGCTCATGCAGAGACAATCATTATCTATTTTTTTTTTTACATTTTTTATTAGTTGTCTTATCTCTAGAACTTCATGAAAGTATATACTTTTACTGTTTGCTGTGCTATCTGTGAGGCTTATCTATATTGCTTAGTACCTTGCTTCTTTTCACAGGTGAACAGTGTCTACTGTATGACTAAATGTGCTGTTGTTTGTGCAGGTCTCCTGTCCATGGGTGTTCAGGCTTAGTTTGTAGCTCTTGTCAGTAAAGCTGCCCCAAATACTTTGTACAGGTCTTTCTGTAGGTGTGTGTCCAGATCTTGGACGACTTCGAAGTGCCAGGTTGAGTGAAGGTGCACACTGACTTCTCTAAGAAACCATCAGAACTCTGCTTCATCCATGCCACCAGTTGTTGCCAAGCTTTCATTTTAGCCACCCTTGAGTCTTGTTGCACTGTTAATGTGCGTTATTTTGATGAACAATGCCAATCACTTTCATATGCTCATGGAGCATTTGTTTATCTTCGTGAGGTGTCCAGTCAAAGAATTGTGTCTATTTTTAAATTTAGAGGCTGGAGACATAGATAGTTCAGCGGTTAAGTGTGTTTCATAAGCAAGTGTAAGGACCTGGGGCAGGGGTTGCTGAGACTGTCCTAAGTTCAAATCTCCTGGTCCCACTTAAAACAGCTGGGTGTGACCACGTGCACCCATAGCTCCATCCCACAAGGGAGCAGAGACACGAGAATCTTCAGAGCCCAGCTAGCTCCAGAATTAATTAAAAAGGTGATTCAGACTTAAAGCAAGACCAGGGGATGGATCATGAAGTAGATCATCTGATGTTCCACTATGGCCCACACTGACCAGCTTATAGGGCACAACAACGGCACATACATGGGGATACACCGCACACACATGCACATACGCACGCACACTAATAATAAATTTAGGGAGTCTTTTTCTGTTTTTATGGTAGTGGAAACAAGGATTCATTATGTATTTTAGATACAAATCTCTTGCTGTTTGTATTAATGTTGTGAGACTTTCTAGAATATATTTGTAGTAGTCACTGGGAAGTGGTATTACCTTAAAGAGGTGGCAGCTCTGGGAAGTAATTAGATTACAGGAGCATCACCCAGAGAGGGTTGATGTTTTCCAGTGGAGTGGTAGCCTGTGGGACAGGACTAGTGATCCGAGTAAGGGACTGATCAAGCAAGGCTTCTCTGTGTGTCTGGCTTCTTTGTCATGTACTGGCTGCTCTTCTTTTTCACAAGTCCACTTGTTACTGTTTTCTATGTTACAATGCAATGTGAGGCCCTCCTGATCTCCAGAACTTCTCCAGAACTATGAGCTCAGTAAACCTTTCTTGTGGTTTGTTTGAGAAAGTCTCACTCTGTAGCCCAGGTTGGCTTGGAATGCACAGTGTGCCCTTGAACTCACAGCAGTTCTCTTGCCTTAACCTCCCAAGTGCTGGGATTACAGACCACCACACTACCACCAAATGAATGAAGGGATGTGGCATTACTACACAATGTAGGAGTATTTGGCCTAGAAAGAATGAAATGTTGAAGCATACTGCAGCTCCAATAAGCTTTAGATGATGCTAAATAAAATGAGCTGTTTCATTCATAAGTTCCAGAGGAAGGAAATCTAAAAAGACAGAGTAGTTTTGTAGAGCTCGGTGAGTACTTGGGGCTGGGGAGCGCTGGAATGGAGCTGATTGCCAAAAAGCATGGAGTTTCTTTGAGACATGATGCAGCATTGTAAAATTTTCCAACCTAAATGTCCAAATTTGTACAGCCATCACTACAGTGCTCATTTTGAGGCTTGTTTTTTAGTGGAAGAGCAAATATAAACACAGTATATTCCCAATATAAAAATAAATCTTTTTTGTTTTTCTTGAAGCAGGGTTACACTGTAGCCTGACTAACCTGGAACTTACTCTGTAGCCCAAGCTGGCTCAGCTTGTGATGCTAGAATTAAAGGTATATGCCACCATGCCCAGCTCAAAGTATTCAATTCTTAACTTTTTTTGGGAGGGGGGTTCAAGTTACGGTTTCATTCTAGTTCAGGCTAACCTGGAATTCACTATGTAGTCTCAGGGCAGCCTTGAATTCATGGCAATCTTCCTACCTCTGCTTCCCAAGTGCTGGGATTAAAGATGTGTGCTGACACGCCTGGCTACAATTCTTAACTTTTTAAAATTTATTTATTTATTTGAGAGAGAGAAAGAGGCAGATAGAAAGAGAATGAGCACACCATGGCCTCTAGCCACTGCAGACAAACTCTAGATACCTGTACCGCCTTGTGCATCTAGCTTTACGTAGGTACTGGAGAATCGAACCTGCATCTTTGTCCTTATAGGCAAGCGCCTTAATTATTGAGTCATCTTTCTAGCCTCTCAATTCTTAAAGAATAGAGCTGAGTGTGGTGGTCTTATCGGAATACCTGTAATAGCATTTAGGAGTGCTGATGCTTCAGGATAGCAAATTTGAGGCTAGCCTAGAGTTGTGTTCTATATATAGTTCACTTAGCCTGGAGAGTCTTTTTTTTTTTGGCGGGGGGGGGGGTTCAAAGTAGAGTCTCATTCTAGCCCAGGCTGACTTGGAATTCACTCTGTAGTCTCAGGCTGTCCTTGAACTCACAGAGATCCTCTTTCCTCTGCCTCCTAACTGTTGGGATTAAAGGCATGTGCCACCACACCCAGTTACCCTGGAGAACCTTAATTTGCTTGTCCTTTGGGGTCCTTATTTGGTGTGAATCTGATGTTTACTGAATTTTAAATTATTTCCTGATTCATTTTAACCTTTTGTTTGTTTGTTTTTGTTTTTTCAAGGTAGGGTCTAGTGAAGGCTGGAATTCACTATGTAATCTCAGAGTGGTCTTGAACTCACAGCAATCCTCCTACCTCTGCTTCCTGAGTGCTGGGATTAAAGATGTGCACCGCCATGCCCAGCTCATTTTAACCTTTTTATATGAATCAGAAAGATAGGATATAAGTAATACTCAAGTATTTTGAGGTGATAGTGTCTCTCAACTGCGTTTTTCCTGAAAAATATCCTTTAATTTTTATGTATATGTTGGTTATTTTTAAATTTCAGTCAGAAAAAGCAGAGATGGCATATTTAGAAAACATTTTTTTTTAATCCAAATCAGGGTTCGCTGTCGAAATGCTGGACCTGTAGCCATAGCTGAGAAAAGCATTCTTCAGGTTGCAGAGCAATTCCTGGTACGAGGCTATTGTCCAGAGTGCAGCCGTGTCTTCGTGGATGAAATCAGTGCCCGGAGTCACAAGAAGAATTCAGGACACAAAATCCACTTCATTAATTCAATGGAAGAATCGGTTTTGCTTTATTGCCACATCAGTGAAGGGAATAAATCTGCTTGTGACTTACATTCACCCTTACATCAACCAAAACTCTCATCACTTAAACGAACTATGTCTTTCAAAGATTCTATCTCAGAGAATTGTGCCATTCCACAAAAGAAGAGGAATTTAGATGATAAAAGCCATGATGGTGTGATTGGTGTCCAGAAACAAGAGTCAAGAGCTAAAACTTGGTTTTGTGAATGCAATCAGCAATTCCCAAGTGAGGATGCTGTAGAAAGACATGTGTTCTCAGCAAACACAATGTGTTACAAGTGTGTCGTCTGCGGGAAGGTATGTGAGGACTCGGGAGTCATTCGTTTACACATGAGCCGGTTTCATGGTGGGGCACATTTAAACAACTTTCTGTTTTGGTGTTGGACATGCAAAAAGGAGTTACTAAAGAAAGACGCAATCATGGCACATGTGACTGAGTTTCACAGTGGGCACAGATACTTTTATGAGGTAGATGAGATGGAAAGTGAGACTTTGCCATCATCCTCCGTGGTGAGTAATTTGAGTACTAACAAGCCTTCAACTGTTACTATTGTTGATCATTGCCCAGCAGATAGTCCTGCAAGGGGAAAATGGCAGTGCCGAATTTGTGAAGATATGTTTGATTCCCAAGAAGGTGTAAAACAGCACTGCATGTCTGTGGCAAGTCACCAGTTTCATAGATACAGCTGTGCCCATTGCAAGAAGACTTTTCATAAGGTAGAAACATTGTACCGACATTGCCAAGATGAACACAACAATGAGATCAAGATTAAGTACTTCTGTGGGCTTTGTGATCTTACCTTTAACATAGAGGAAGCATTTTTGAGTCACTATAAGGAGTGCCATGGCATTGATTATGTGTTTGTGCCAGAAAAAGTGGAAACCACAATTAAAACTGAAGAGGATTTTCCAGTAGTAGAGACTAGTACTCTGTTAGTGTGTGGTTGCCGAGAGAGTTACAACTGCAAAGTGAACAGGAAAAAAGACCACGATCATTGCCTCCGAGTCCTGCTGGATAAAGGGAAGCTGTGGTTTCGCTGCAGCTGGTGCTCAGCCACAGCACAGAGGCTGAAGGACATGAAGACACATGTCCAGCAGGTGCATGGCCAAGGCCAAGGCCAAGCAAGCAAGAGTGCCGAGGAGCAGTTCGTGCTCAAGTGCGGTGCCTGCACGAAAGCCTTCCACAACCCAGAGAGCGCACTGCAGCACTTCCACAGGAAGCACAACGCCCCCGCCCCGCAGCTCGGACCAGGAGCCCAGGAGGACCCAGGCTGTCAGAACATAGGTATGGAAGTAGATGGAAGTTTGAAGAAAGAAACATGTGGGACGTCAGCTAATTACCTCAGACATACTATGCTGTGTTCCTCATTCACCTACTTTAAACTTAAGGGGCAAGTGTATGCTGCCTTTAAATAATATATATTTTAGAACTCAGTTTATTTTATAAAAGGCATGAGAATTTGGATGGAAATTGCTAGTTTTTCAAAAACAGTTGAAAAGTATTCTCAATTTTACTATCATATTTTTCTTAGAACATTAAGGCTCAATGAAAGACATCAATTTTTTTCTCTTCTGTTGTGTGTTTATGTGTGTTGGAAGTGTACTACCAGTTGAACTTTATCGCCAGTCTAGATGGGATCCTTTGGTATCTCTTTGGCCTCTTTCCTTCCCACCCTCCCTCCCTCCCTCTCCCTCCTTTCTTCTCTCGCTCATTGTTTCTTTCTGTTTTTGAGATAAAGTCTTACACTCTGGTCCATGTTGACTTCAACCTCACTCTTGTAGCCCAATATGACCTCTAAATTGTGGCAGTCTTTTTGCCTCAGTCTCCCAAGTGCTGGGACTATAGTCAAGAGGCACCATGCTTGGAATATTGGTATCTCTCTCTCTCGGTATATTGGTATATCTTGGAATATTGGTATATCTCTCTCTATCTGTGTGTGTGTTTTGGGTAGGGAGTGTGCTAGGGTCTCTTGCTGCTACAGCAAATAAACACCAGATGCTTTTTTGCATCTGGCTTTATGTGAGTGCTAGGGAATTGAACCCAGGACAGTAGCTTTGAAAGCGAGTACCTTTAATCACCAGGCTATCTCCCCAGCCCTTAGCTTTATTCTTTAAATATGAGAAAAAGTCAGTAGGTTTTTAATATTAACATGGTAAGTTGTACAATGTAAAGTGAAAACAATGAACATATGAAAATTTTTATTGGCAAAATATTATTATGAACCTCTGAATTTTTATTGATCTATTTTTTGACATGGTGTCCCACTGTGTTGGCCAGACTGCTCTCTAACTTGTGAACTCAAATGATCTTCCCTTACTCAGCCTCATGAGTAGATAGGACTCAGCTGTATCACTACAGCCAGCTGTCCACCACCGAGTCTTCACAGGCCTGCTCTGTGCACACACATCTCAGTTTTGCCTCTAGATGTGGGTGCTTGCAGTCTAGTACTCTAAAGGGTGAATTAGCAATTCATAGACTTTGTTGTCTTATGCACTTTTCTTTTGCTCTGGCACTTGTTGGGAGTTTGTGTTTGTATTGCTATAAGTTGAGGGTAGCATCTAAATTTAGAATTACTCAGAGCTTGGAGGTATCAGAAGGCTAAGACACGGGAGAAGATGACAGTGGTATATCCAAGGAACCTCTGTAGGCATAGTAGAAGCTGCTCATTTAAAGCTTTTCATCACCACTGCTGGAAACCATAAAGCCTTGTCAAGGTAGAAAGTCAGGCAGTACAGGAAAGGGGCGGGAAATGGGAGCTGGCAACTGGTCCTTAGGCTTCACAGGCAAGCCCTTAACTGCTAAACCTCTCTCCAGCCCTAAGGTTTTTGTTTTTTAATCCTTACTCAGGTATGGTGATACATACCGTAACCTTGAGGGCCAACCTTGGCTACATGGTGAGGCCAGCCCGAACTTCATGAGATCCTGTTTCAAAACAAAACAAATTAAAATAATAAGATCTTACAGTTGAAAGTAGATTGTATTAAATGTGTGTGTGTGTGTGTGTGTGTGTGTGTATGTATGTGTGTATATATATATATATATAAAAAATGAATATTATTTGATTTAAATTAAAGTACCATACAGGTTTGAATTTCACAAAAGGTATAAACAGAGATGAATAATAGGAGCCACTAATGTATTTTCATATTAGCCTTCCAGTATCTTACTTATTTTTTAAAAATATTAAAATACTATTAATTATTATTAATTAAAATATTATTAAGGAAGATAGAGAATGGGCATGCCAGGGCCTCCTGCCCACTGTAAATGAAATCCAGATATACGCTCCACTGACTTTAGATGGATACAAATGTATCAAACCCAGGTTGTCAGGCTTGATAAGCCAGTGCCTTAAACCACTGAACCATCTCTCCTGCCCAAGGCTTCTAATATCTTTTAGATTTGAGAAGCTGGAATGTTTATAGAAATGCTTACTGGATTTATGTTAATGTTTTTGTGTTCTCAGAGGAAGGAGTTGTTGAGCTTCCAGATTTGGACTACCTGCGAACTATGACTCACATAGTCTTTGTAGATTTTGATAACTGGTCCAACTTCTTTGGTCATCTGCCTGGGCATCTTAATCAAGGAACATTTATTTGGGGCTTTCAAGGTATGTGTATCAGACCGCTTCAGGTTCACTGAGATGAACTTCCAGACCAGGCACAGTTATGGAGGAAGGGATTTATTGAAGCTTACAGATCCAGGGGAAGTTCCATAATGGCAGAAGAATCTGGCCTGCCTTCACAGGCCTAAACAGAAAGAAGAACAAGCCTAAAGGTCAAAAGCCACAGCACACTTCAGGAACTCCAGCTAGGCACACATTGCATATCTTCAGATTGGAATCGGAAACCCACCACCACACCTTAAGATCACCCAGTGACATTGCCTCCAGCCAGGTAGCCAGCAGATGCAAACTACAAACAATAAAGAACTGAATATATTGGGGGCCATCTGTTCTATTCAAACCACCACAATATGGTAAGGAAACATCTGAGAATGAGATTCATCTTTAAGAGAGTCTACAGAGCCTTCAAGAATAAAATACTAGAACACCATTTGAATATTGTTACTATTCATTATAGCTATTCTGTTAGATTATTTCTTAAACTGTTTCTTTGATAAATGTTAACTCTGTTTGGTGACTGAAAGTTCATGCATCTTTTTATATATTTATTGACTTATTTATTGTGGTTCTTTGAGGTAGGGTCTTGTTGTAGCCCAGGCTGACCTGGAATTCACTATGTAGTCTCAGGGTGGCTTTGAACTCAGCAATTCTCCTACCTCTGCCTCCCAAGTGCTAGGATTAAAGGTATGCACCACCACGCCTGTCCCATGCATCTTTTTATACACATTGAAAAGTGATTCATTCAATACCTGTGATGTGCCAGGCTTTTAAAGTACAAGTAGTCAGGCTGAGAGAGTTTTTGTTTTTATGTGTTCTGTTTTAAGTTACAGCACTAACTTAAAAAGAAAATACAAGAAAAAGCAGTTGGAAAGTTGACTTTTTATTTTGGGTTTTTAAGGTATACCATTAATAAAAGGCACAATTGGCTTTTTAGCTTTGATCTCTTAGCAATAAGGGTAGTGTTATTTACAGCAAATCAAAACTGCCTCTTCTGGAACTGGTTTTGATAGAGGCAGAGGTAGGAGGATTGCCATGAATTCAAGGCCACCCTGAGACTCCTGAGTGAACTCCAGGTTAGCCTCGGCTAGAGTGAGAGCGTGTCTTAAAAACCAAAAACAACAACAACAACAGCAACAACAAAAACTGCCTCTTCATTTCATCCTTGATGTTCAAACCCCTCTATAAACTGTTGACCAGACCTGTAGGAAAGAAGTCTTTTACAGAGGTTTAGTATAGTGAGTATCTGCTATAAAGAGTATTAAAAATAGAAACTCATTCATGCCTGGATCAATTAGCCATTGTGAAGTCTGCCTTTGCTTGTTGTCCATCCTTTCTATCCATAGCCCAGCTGTGACATACTTGTAAAAACCACCAATGCTTGCATTTATATAGAATGATTATATTCAGAGAGTTGTCATATATATTACTTGGATTCTGCCTACCATCCTTTAACTTAGTAGGCAGATTCAGGGAGGTTCCTGTATTTTCCCAAGACTGTAAAGCAACAAGGTGTTGCCTACAGCAAGAGTGAGTTCTCTTACATTCTAATCTAGTAATTTCCCAGTAGAAGGGAATATTCCTAGTGCAGGTTTTTCTGTGATAAAGATCCCAGTGTTTTCCCTCCCTGCAGAGTCATTATTGTTTGTATTATCTTTTAAATTAATAGGAGGAAACACCAATTGGAAACCTCCACTCAGCTGTAAGATCTATAATTACTTGAACAGGATTGGCTGCTTCTTTCTTCATCCTCGCTGTAGTAAAAGAAAAGATGCTGCTGATTTTGCCATATGTATGCACGTGAGTCACCACTTTATTCAAAATCCAGTGCTAAGTTAAGATCCATTTGGACAGTTTATTTTCCATTTGAACTGTACTGACAAATCTTTAGTGCTGATTTTTGTATAAAACCTGCTTCAGGTTCTCTTCATGACTTCTGTTAGGGCAGAAGCCACTGCATGTTTATTTACTGTTTTATCTCCTAGTAAAGCTTCATCTGTATATACATGATACTGTATTTGATACATGCTAATATAATTTCATATATTAACATCTGAAATAGGTACCTTATCAATCACTGTTACAGTAGATTTACATATGCCTCTGACAGTCACCTAGAGAAATTACTAACCCAGGCCCATTATACATTAAATTCTTTGCTTGATTGTGTTACACAGATTTAGCTCATCTTATAATTGTTCATATCATTATGATTAAATGTGTCAGAATTTACTTATGAAGGCTGGGACTAGGGAACAAGCCTAATATACCTTCTTAGGTATGTTCTTCTTGTGAAGTAGATGTAACTTTAAAACTTGCTGATCTCTATCAACCTGTTCCATTTGTTTCAACCTAGGCTGGCCGTCTAGATGAACAGCTGCCCAAGCAGATTCCTTTCACCATCCTCTCAGGGGACCAAGGTTTTCTGGAGCTAGAGAATCAATTCAAGAAGACCCAGAGGCCAGCCCACATACTAAACCCTCACCACTTAGAGGGAGACATGATGTGTGCCTTGTTAAATAGCATATCTGATACCACCAAAGGTATGCAGCTGCCGTCACAGCACAAGCCGCCCAAGAGGAAGAGACTTCACTGCTGAGAGAAATCAATAAAGTGCCCTCTGTCTGCTAGAGAACCATCTGCTCTTCTTATCTTACTTGCATTCTTTTTTTTTTAATGTTGTATTTATTTATTTGCAAGTACAGAGATAGAATGGACATGCAGTCACTACAAACAAACTCCAGATACCTGTGCCATTTTGTGATCTGATTTTACATGGGTACTGGAGACTTGAACCCGGGTCATTAGGCTTTGCAGGCAAGCACCTTAACCACTACACTATCTTTCCAGCCCATCACTTGCATTCTCATTTGTTTATCTCATTTATTCATGTATGTCTATCTGTCCATTTTGAGTAGGGTCTTTTATAGCCATACCAGGCTAAAACTGTGAAGCTGGCCTTAAACTGCAATGCAAGGATTACAAGCCTATGCTACCATACCTGGTATAACTCACGGTATTTTTCAAAAGCCTTTTTAAAAATTTTTTTTTTTTTTTTTTTTTTTTTTTTTTTTTTTTTTTATTTGAGAGCGACAGACACAGAGAGAAAGACAGGTAGAGGGAGAGAGAGAGAATGGGCGCGCCAGGGCTTCCAGCCTCTGCAAACGAACTCCAGACGCGTGCGCCCCCTTGTGCATCTGGCTGACGTGGGACCTGGGGAACCGAGCCTCGAACCGGGGTCCTTAGGCTTCACAGGCAAGCGCTTAACCGCTAAGCCATCTCTCCAGCCCTCAAAAGCCTTTTTAAAAGTGAATAGACAAAATCAATATTCATGTGTATAAAATACATATTTGCATGTTGAAAGCTCAAAATGCAGATCTTCACTTTATTTTTAAAATTTCAAATTGCCTAGTAGTGAATTTTACATAGTAAGAAATCCAACTCAAAGAAAAATATCCTTTTTTTCTTTGGTCTCCTGAGAGATCAGTGTTATCCGGGCACATGCTTAAGTAGAACAACGGTCTCAGCTGTCACTCTTTCTACTTTGTTTCTGTGAGATGGAGACTCTTACTGAACCTGGAGCTGCCAGTTTTGGTCAATAAGCCCCAGTCTCCATCGCCACAGGACAGGGGTTACAGGCATGCATGGCCACATCCAGCTTTTTATGTGAGTGTTGGTATTCAACTTGGGCCATCTAGTTAACTTTGAGCTCTTTCTTTAATATTTTTTTTTTACTTTATTTTTATTTATTTGAGAGAGAGAGAGAGAATGGGCACATCAGGGCCTCCAGCCACTGCAAACAAACTCCAGATGCATGCGCCCCCTGGTGCATCTGGCTTACGTGGCTTCTGGGGAATCAAACCGAGGTCCTTTGGCTTTGCAGGCAAATGCCTTAACCGCTATAGCTTTGAACTCTTAAGGTCAGGTGATCCTCCTTCCTCAGCTTTTCCAGTACCTGGGACTACATGTGTATGCCACCACACCAGTCTTCCACTTATAAATAGTTCATGTTGCGCCTTGAAGTTTTGGTTACCTGAAACTGCCAGAATAAGGCCTTGCTTAGCATGGTGCTCCTGTCTTCAGATCTGACTACCAGACAGTTTCTTAAGGCAGTGTTGTTTTGGGGCAGGAGGCTTAATAGATCTTCTTGCTAATCTGATGAAAGCTCTCTTTAAATTTTAGATATATATTATCAGTTACAATTTCAAGATTTTTGGCCAGTGCATGACTAATGAACTCGCATCAACCTAAGTGTTATTGTTTTCTATTGTAGTGTTGGTGACTGTACCAAGGACCTTGTACATACTAGCAAAATATCACCACTGAGCTACATTACCAGCCCTGTGGAAGGCGACATAGTGAGAATTTCTGCAATTACTTTATAGACAGCCTGATGATATTCCAGGTTTAAGAATTTCTACCAGAAATTGGAGTCATTCTTATTCTTTCCACCTACTCAGAACTTAATATGGCCAAGATTAGGAAGTAGTTTTATTAGATTTTTTTATGTGAGTGCTGGGGATCAAACTCAGACCCTCATGTTTGCTGGGTAAGCACTCTCCCACTGAGCCAGCTTCCCAACTCTTATTTTCTTCAAAGGTACCAATAAGTATTTATTTGCACACAGCCAGAGGAGAGAGAATGTGCACACCAGGGCCTCTAGCCACTTTGTAATGAAATCCAGATGCATGTGCCACTTTGTGCATCTGGCTTTACTTGGCTACTGAGGACTCTAACCCTGGTCGTTAGGCTTTGCAGGCAAGTGCCTTAACTGCTGAACCATCTCTTCAACCCCTTTGTAATGATCTTTAAAAAAAAATTTTTTTTAATTTATTTGAGAGACGGATAGAGGCAGAGAGAGAGAGACTAGGCACACAAGGGCTTCCAGCCACTGCAAACCAACTCCAGATGCATACACCACCTTGTCCATCTGGCTTACGTGAATACTGGGGAATGCAACAGAGGTCTTTTGGTTTTGCAGGCAAGTGCCTTACCAGCTAGGCCATCTCTCCAGCCCACCTTTGTAATGATCTTAATCAGAGGAGACACATAGACTGTCTATTCGACCTTTTGTGTTTTAGTTACAAATCTTCTCATGCAGGGTTTATGCTTCAGAGATGGATATACCACCTGTCAAATGTGAGTGCATACCATATTCCAATCAGTATGTTAGCTGCTTACAGTTTTTAAATATTCAAAAAAGTATAGACCTATTTAAAGAATGTGTTTCCATGTTTTTTATCCTCTTTATACAGTTTTTAGCCTCTTTATATACTATGATATGCATGTTTTTGTTTTCCCTTTTTAATATATTTTTTAAATTATTTATTTATTTTATGAGAGAGAAGGAGAGAGGGAGGATGGGCACACCAGGGCCTTCAGCCACTGCAAATGAACTCCAGATGCATGTGCCACCTTTGCATCTGGCTGACATGGGTTCTGGGGAATCAAATCTTGGTCCATTGGCCTTGTAAACAAGCACCTAAACCACTAAGCCATGTCTCCAGCCCTGTTTTCCCTTTTTTTGAGGCAAGGTCTCACTCTAGCCCAAGCTGACCTGGAACTCACTGTGCTTTCCAAGTGCTGAGTTAAAGGCGTGTGATAACATGTCTTGCCTCTCTGTATGCTATGAGATAGGTTGTATAAGATAAGATGTATTAAAGTACATTTTCCCATTTTATTGGTGAGGAAGCAGGGATTTAGAAAATCTAAATAACTTGTCTGTAGACACAGTGCTTTTCTTTCATCACTGTCGCCTGCTTTCTCTCATGGAAACTTGATTTCATGAGTTAGAGCTAGTTCTCGAGTGTAAGTTCTTATGTCTAACCGTGTTCTGCTGTAGTCTAAGGACATTGCAGAGTTTACATAAAGATGCTATAGATGAGAATTTTCTTTAGTATTGAGGAGGATTTGCTTTATGTATTTGAGTCAAGATAGATGTGGTTATAAGATTTCTGCTACCTTGGAAAGGAAAAATTATTATGTGTCAAACAAAGTCAAGGAAAATAGTCTGCATTATAGTTGCCCTAGGATCTTAGTCTCAAGATTAAACTAATATTCCCATCTTTGGAGGCTGCTTAGGTATAGTATACACACACGAATATCTGACACTTCAACAGCCTGTTTGGGGGTCTGCAACATGGAGGTTCTAGGAAACTCACCAGAAACCTGTGCCATGGCCTCCTCTACCCATTCTCTACCAAGTGTAAATGAATGTTTTGGAATATGTATGGGTGCCTATGCTTTGTGTACCAGTGTTTGCTTCCTTGAATCTGAAATGCAATGAAAATGATTTTACGATAATAATATTGAAAACTTCTTAGCCTGGCTAGTGAACCGAAAGCTTTGTTGCATACATTTGGGTGTGGCTTCACTTTGGATAAATGAGCCATATGTGTTAAGTATAGTTGGTATCTTTAGAGACACACCTGTTAACACAGATTTTTAAATCTATCTTAAAAATGGAAAAATTCAACTATACTGTGAAAGTGTAGAAGATTGAGGCAGCACAATGACCTGTAGAACAGGCATCATATAAAATAATTACTGAATTCTAAAATCCATGGGTTGATTCTTCTGACTGTTAATTTTGTGCAGATTAACTGAAAATCAAGGAATATTCATGATTTTCTGTATTTTATAGGTAGGACTGATGGAAGCAAAAGAAACCTTTTAAGTTTGAAACCCCGTAGCAATCAAGTTAACCCTTGTGATTCAAACCTAGTTTATAGCCTTGGGCTGGAGAGATGGCTTAGTGGTTATGCTGCTTGCCTGCAAAGCCAGAGGATCCCAGTTCATTTCTCCAAGACCCACATAAACCAGATGCACAAGAGGACGCATGCATCTGAAGTTCATTTACAGTGGCTGGAGGCCCCGGTGTGACATATTCTCTCTCTCTCTCTCTCTCTCTCTCTCTCTCTCTCCCCTTCTTTTTCCCTCTCAAATAAATAAAAATATTAAAAAAAAAAAAAAGCCAGGCATGGTGGCGCACACTTTTAATCACAGTACTCAGGAGGCAGAGGTAGATCACCATAAGTTGAAGGCCACTCTGAGACTACATAGTAAATTCCAGGACAGCCTGAGCTAGAGTGAGACTCTACCTCAGAAAACCAAAAAAAAATAATAGTAATAATAATTAATAAATAATAAAACCTTAGGCTTTTATGAATCCTTTGGACTTGTTGCTTTTGACTGACCGTGACTTCATATTGAAGTAACAGAAACCCCTAGGTAATTTTCTTTTTGTTCTTAGTGTTTGGGGGCTTTAATATGCCTTTCAAGATGTAAGTAAAATATTCTGTTTTTCTAAGACATTGCTTGAGATCTGTTAAGTACTTTGAATGGCAAAACAAATTTCTTCAACAAAGACATACAGTGAAATACAGAGAAATTTTATTCATGGACAATTGTGAATCTTAGTGCTCAGCTTTTTCAGAAATACATCTGCATTTCTTCTGTCTTACAGAGTGTGACAGTGATGATAATGTGGGTGGAAAAGATACTTCAATAGAAGAATTCCTGTCCACAGAAGGTAATCTAATAGTTAATCCTTTCCTTGCCTTTCTTACTGTTGTTTTTAATTTCTTAAGCTTTTACTTTTCTTGTTTTCTAGTTAAAAGTTTTCTTAGTATAGAGGACAGCTTTCATTTTCTTACCTAAGATGATTTAAGGATAAACCTACTTCAGAAGACTAGAACAGGTTAAGTCATTATGGCCTTTGTGCCAAATCCAATGAAGTACTACCTTAGTTTGAAAATAAAGTTTTATAGCCAGGCATGGTGGTATACATCTTTAATCCCAGCACTCGGGAGGAAGAGGTAGGAGGATCACCAAGAGTTTGAGGCCACCCTGGGACTACATAGTGAAAATGAAAGTAAAGTTTTATTTCGAATTTACATTGTTGATTTTTTGTTTGTTTGTTTTTTGTTTTGTTTTTTGATGTAGGGTCTCACTGTAGCTCAGGCTGACTTAGAATTCACTATGTAGTCTCAGGGTGGCCTTGAACTCATAGCAATCCTCCTACCTCTGCCTCCCAAGTGCTGGAATTAAAGGCATGTACCACCACGCCCAGCAATATATATAGATAGTCAGACAGATAGATAGATAGATAGATAGATAGATAGATAGATAGATAGATAGATAGATAGATAGATAGATAGATAGATAGATAGATAGATAGATTGATTGATTTTGAGAGAGAGAGACAAAGAGAAAGAGACAGATACAGAGAAAGTGAGTATGGGCATGCTAAGGCCTCCTATCACTGCAAACAAACTCCAGATACATGTACCACCTTGTATAGCTGGGTGGGTAATGGAGAATCAAACCTGTGTCCTTAGGCTTCACAGACAAGTACCTTAACTGCTAAGCCATCTCTCCAGCTCATAGTTTTCTGTCTTATTAAAGGAAAAGTTCTTTCCTTCCATAGGTTAAAAAAAAAAGCTTTTGGAGTCATTAGCCATTAAATCATTTCTTAACTGTCCCACTGTTTGTGTTATGTAACCATTTTTTGCTTTGTATTTTCTATAATAGACTGCATTTTTTAATAACTAGAGGAAATGAGTTGATAGATTTTAGTATATACTTTAAGCTGCACTGAAGAAATTGAAAGTGTATTAGTGTATTTGACATTAAGGGAAAAAAAAGTGGTTTTCATTTGCATTCCATTGTAGTATTTTCTTATTCTGTGAGATTTGAGTAGAGAAGGATTGTGACTAAACACACTAACAAAATGACCTTGTGGATTTATTTTTTATTTATTTTTGTGCATTTGCTCAGTCTCATAATTCATTGTGACTGAGAGCAGCAATAGGAATTTTGGGCTTTGAATCTGGCAGTGGGATTGATTCGTTTTTTGTTGTTGTTTTTCTGAACACAGATGATTAGAGAGAGAGAATAGGCACTTCTGGGCCTCCAGGTACTGCAAATGAACTCCAGACGAATGCGCCACTTTGTGCATCTGGCTTACATGGGTTCCAGGGCATCACTTTTGGGTCCTTAGGCTTTGCAGATAAGCACATTAACTGCTAAGCTATCTCTCTAGCCCTAATTCTTTTTTTAAAAAAATTATTTATTTATTTAAGAGAGAGGGAGAAAGAAGAGACAGATAGAATGGGTGCACTGGGGCCTCCAGCCACTGCAAAGGAACTCCTCCAGATACATGCGCCACTTTGTGCATCTTGCTTAGGGTACTGGGGAATAAAACTTGAGTAAGCCACCTCTCTAGCCCCTGACTCATCTTTTTAATGAAATAGAAAACACTGATCTTAGATCTGAAGACATGGCTCAGTGGATAAAGAACTTGCCAGTCAAACTGAATATCTGAGGTCAGATCCCCACTGCCCTGCAACAGAAGCCATAGAGGACTTCTGTAATTCTAGCACACTGGTTGGTGAGATAGCAGGAAGCTCGTTCTGTTAGTCTGGCAGATGCAGCACTGAACAACAAGGAGAATGAGAGATCTGCCTCCAGTGAGTTGGAAGAGAAGATTGACATCCAAAGTTATCCTCTTACTCCATAAACACACAACAAAGGAGAAAGAAAAGAAGGAATGAAAGGAGAAAGGGGCCTGACAAAAAAGGGAAGAAAACTCTGGTCTTTTCT
The DNA here is from genome assembly GCF_020740685.1 of Jaculus jaculus. Lineage (NCBI taxonomy): Eukaryota > Metazoa > Chordata > Mammalia > Rodentia > Dipodidae > Jaculus > Jaculus jaculus. Next base: position 32,208,726 of record NC_059109.1, on the reverse strand, counting down.
TAGACAAAATTTACTAGGTAAACAAAGTTGACAAAAAGCCTTGCCTCATTAGAAGTATTTTGTATGATTTTTACCCAGCGTAATCTTTCAGGCTTTACTCAGTGCTTAGCAGCCACAGTGAGTTAGCCAGTGAAAGAACTTTTGCTTATGCAAAACTGCCAACTAAATTGTTTGTCAAAGTAATGAGAAGATAGACACAAACAGGAATTAAGATTTTGCAACCTTTGTTTGCAAATCAATAATTAATTCCAGGACAAATTCCAGTTAAGAATAGAAATCTTAAATAGCCACACTTTGGAAATCTTCCTTTTTGTGGGGTCATAGCTAACCCAAGAAACCTAAGATGTATGTAACTAGATTGTCCCAAAAGTTCCAGTGTTCTACTCTATATGTGATACATTTTATGGTTTGGAAATTGAGATTTCACATTTTTATGATGCTTTAGTTTGGAAAAAGAATTACTGTTAAAAGAACCAAAGAAAAGATCCTTCAAATGTTTTCCTAGTTATCATTTAATATTACAATCTACTACCCATTCCAAGAAAAGTGTGCGCTAACTAAAGAATATGATTTTCTCTCCACTTTCCTCTGATAACCCTTTTTCTTCTCCTCTTTATCAAACAAAAAGTAGCTCATCTCATAGCTCAGGTTAACAGAATTACTAAGACAATTTTGTGTGATCACTACCTATTTATTAATTTTTTGAGGTAGGGTCTCATTCTAGCCCCAGCTGGCCATGAACTCACAGGAGTCTTCTACCTGTGCCTCCCAATTGCCAGGATTAAAGGCATGTGCTAGTACTTTTTTTTTTTTTTTTTTTTAAGATTTTCAGGGTTTTGTGTTTTCTTGTATCTCTGGAAACAAGGTCTTGCTGTGGAGTTTAGACTGGCCTTGAACTCCTCATTCTCCTGTCTTAGCCTCCTTAGCTGAGATTTCTGGCTTACACCACCATGCCTTCCTTGCCGAGGTTACAGGCCTTCCTGATACTCTGGTTTGGGACAGTGCTATATCTTCTGTGTCTGTGAGACTACAATTATACTATATCAAGTACATGTAAAATATTTCAACCCACATCTTGTCTTTAGTGAGTTCCTTAAGGAGTTAGAATCACATTTTATTCATCTTTTCCTTCAGTGAGATGTAGTATAGTGTTTAGCACTAAATAATACTTGGTAGATAAATTCAAGTTTAACAACTTAGAGTCCTTTAGATCTGCCAGGCCCAATGTTTTATCACTGGAGAAGTCAGTTGGAGAACAAGCAGTGATTTTGTTGACCCTGTACCATGGAAACAAAGTAATGCTCTTGCCCATACCTTACAATAAAACTCAAAACAGCTTAAATATCCTCTCAAATGGCTTCTTGTTTTTTTTTTCTTTTTTTCAACATAACACTGCAAATATTTGACAATAGATGACAAAAGGCAGAATAAATTTGTGGCTTTGTCTTGGTGCGGGGGTTGGGGGGGAGTAGGGGGGTGGAAAGCTATTCCCTTCCACGGATGGTTGCTGTCCATAAACCAATTGTGGCAACTCTATATAATCTTGTATTATATACTAGAGAGGGTAGATGGAAGCCACATAATGTGGTGGTTAAGTGTTTTCATTGAATCCAGATTGCCTAATTAAAACTCAGTTCTGTTGCTTGCAAGTGTACAAGAATGGACAAGTCATCTAACTGTAAACTTTCTTGTTTATTTTTTTGTGTGCATGTGCTTGTTTTTGCTGTTGAAACTGGCTATTGGAATGTTAATGTCGTACCTCTGGAAATAGAGTCCACTTCTGTTGATTATTATATCTGCAGTTGTGCATTTATTTCCCAAACTAGTTTTGGAAAAGCTTCATTCTATGCTATGTGTGATCATTTTAGTTTGTTTTCAGGAGTTAAAGCAAAACACCAACAGCTCTCCCATGCTCACAGACTAACTCTGAGCTTTCACATTTATTCAAGGACACATGGTGTTAAATGTCAAATGACCCCCATAGCTTCCTGCGTTTGAATGCTTGTTCCTCAGCAATTTGGGAAGATTGTGGAGCCTTTAGGAGGTGGAGTTTGCTGGGAGAAGTAGGTCCCTGGAGGTAGGGCGGGAGGTTTTAAAGTCCAGCCCTTCTTCCTCTGCTGTTTGCTGTCTTCTGAGGTGACCACGCCTCCTTGCTGTCTGGAACTGTAAGCTAAATCAAGTCCTTTTTCTTCCACAAGTCACTTCTGGTCAGGTATTTTGTCCAAACAATGAGAAAGTAACTGATACAGTGGTGGAAGCATTGGGATCTTTTCAGATGTGTTCTGAGTTTGCATCCTGGGCATGTATTTGACTTTCTGAATCTCCCAGTACACACTGGCATTTGAATACCTTAACCTCTCAGAACAATTACCTTCCCAAATTTTGTTCCCAGGCTTTAGATGGTGTTTTAAAAACTTTAGTTATTTGAGTGAGTGTGTGTGTGTGTGTGTGTGTGTGTGTGTAGGCATATGTGCCACTTTGCAGCCAGCTTTACATGGGTACTGAGGAATTGAACCTGAGCTGACAGGCTTGCAAACAAGTTCCATTAACCACTGAGCCACCTTCTAGCCCAGATGAATGCCTTGTGTTAGTCCTTCAGATAGCCCCAGGGAGATTAAAACAGGCACACACAATAGTTTGTAAAGTATGCTCTGCTGTTTTTGGAACCTTAGTCCAGGATCCACATGGGAACACAGGCAGTTGTCGTTAACACTTCCGGGGGGAAGAGCACAAATCTGTCTTATCATTTCTTTCAGGCTTCCAGGTTTGCACTGAGGGTGTGTGTGTGTGTGTGTGTGTGTGTGTGTGTGTGTGTGTGTGTTGCTTATGCGTTTGTGTGCACACGTGTCGAGGTCAGTAATGCTCTTCACCTTACCATTCTGTGGTTGATTATACTTGCTAGCCAGCAAGTTCTTGGGTTCTGTTTTCTCTACCTCCCCAGCACTGGGAATATAGACGACTGCCCCACACCCAGCATTTTCTAAACTCAGGTCTTCACACTTGCACCACACACACTTTACCACTGAACCAACTCCCCAGTCCATGTCCTTGGATCCATTTATGTGTATGATGTACAGTTAGAGATTATAACTAAAGACTGTTGATGATCCCCTTTTGTTGCTTTCTTAATGTTCTGAGTCCCTTTGTACCCCTGTTCCACACATTCTTTTATGGCAGACTGAAACTGTCTTTTGATTCCTCAAGGCACTAAGAGCTTGAGTGAAGTCTAGCCATCTTAGTCTGCATGCACTGGAAAGTGCCTTCAGGCAGAACATGATACAACCAAATCTAATCCTCTCATGGATCATCATCCTTCTTGCTTTATGTTCTCAGGAGCCTTGAAGTACTTCATAACCCAGTGTAAGCTGCTCCACTACCAGTGGATATGGAACCATTTAGTTGCATTCTAGTCTGTTTTTGTCCAGTTTAAAAATATATATATTTATTTATTTGACAGAGAAAGAAGAAGAGAGAACGAATAGGTGCACCAGGGCCTCCAGCCCCACTGTAAATGAACTCCAGACGCATCCCCCCCCCTTGTGCATAACTTGGCTAACTTGGGTCCTGGAGATTTGAACCTAGGTTCTTTGGCTTTGCTTAACCACTAAGCCATCCCTCCAGCGCCCCCATTTTTTAAATTTTTTTAAAATTTTTATTTATTTATTTGAGAGCGACAGACAGAGGTGGGGGGAGAGAGGGCATGCCAGGGCCTCCAGCCACTGAAAAGGAACTCAAGATGCATGTGGCCCCTTGTGCATCTGGCTAATGTGGGTCCTGGGGAATCGAGCCTTGAACTGGGGTCCTTAGGCTTCACAGGCAAGCGCATAACCACTAAGCCATCTCTCAAGCCCCTTTTTTCAAATTTTCTTAACAACATCCATGATTATAAAAAATACCCCATGGTAATAACCTCCCTCCCCTGACTTTCCCCTTTGAAATTCCATTCTCTATCATATCCCCTCCCCATCTCATTCAGTCTCTCTTTTATTTTTATGTTATGATCTTGTAGTGTCAGGCACTGTGAGTTCATGGATATCCAGGCCATTTTGTGTCTGGCCCATTCTGACCTATAACTTATTACATAGTCTAAGCTGTCCTTGAACTTGAGGGTCTTTCTGCCTTGGTCTCTGTGTGTGCCAGGTCCACAGGCATGAGTCCCCTTACCCACATACAGTTAGAAGACTTTAGAAGAGAACACCTCACCTCTGCTCTTCTTCCCTGACTTTTGGACAGTATTCTCTGTGTAGTAAAGTGCACACAGAACGTGTACAAAGCATTTTACAAAGTAGGCAACTAGCCAAGTGTGGTGGCGCACACCTTTAATCCCAGCACTTGGGAGGCAGAGGTAGGTGGATCACTGAGAGTTTGAGTCTACCCTGAAACTACATGGTGAATTCCAAGGTCAGCCTGAGCTAGAGTGAGACCCTACCTCAAAAAACCTAAACAAACAAAAAAAAGTAGGCAACCACTAACAATTTACGGGTTAAAAAGTAGTCTGTGGGGGTAGGGAAGTTGGCTCAGTGGTCAAAGGTACTTGCTTGCATATCTACTGGCACAAATTCAATTCCCAGCCACCCATGTAAAGCTGGACAGGTATTTGCAGCAGCAAGAGACCCTGACAGGTGCATACAAATAAATTTAAAAATGTATTTTTTTAGGTAGGCTGTCACCTAGGTATTTGTTTCCTAGAACTAGTAGAGTGCAAATTGGGTGGGTTAAAAGCAGGGTGTGGTGGGGTACACCTTTAATCCCAGCACTCGAGTGGCAGAGGTAGGAGGATTGCAATGAGTTCAAGGCCACCCTGAGACTACATAATGAATTCCAGGTCAGCCTGAGCTAGAGTGAGACCCTACCTGGGGGGTGGGGGGGGAATATAGATATATTGTCTGAGAGTTCTGAAAGCTGTATGTGCTCAACAGGGTCGTATTCGGTCTTTGAAATCCTGGGTACCTTTTATAGTGTGCATATATGTCATTGCAATATATGCCTGCATTTTCCTGTGGGCATCTTCCGTGGTGTGTGTATGTGTTTTCATGAAGTATTTTCCTTCCCTTACATGGAGGACACTAGTCATATTTGATGAAAGACCCATCCTAATCTTTTTTTTTTTTTAATTATTTATTTATTTATTTGAGAGCGACAGACACAGGGAGAAAGACAGATAGAGGGAGAGAGAGAGAATGGGCGCGCCAGGGCTTCCAGCCTCTGCAAACAAACTCCAGACGCGTGCGCCCCCTTGTGCATCTGGCTAACATGGGACCTGGGGAACCGAGCCTCGAACCAGGGTCCTTAGGCTTCACAGGCAAGCGCTTAACCGCTAAGCCATCTCTCCAGCCCCCATCCTAATCTTAATTATGCTTGTAAAAGACCTTTTCCAAGTTAGATTATTTTCAGATTCAGTGGTGTTATGTTTTGAATATTCCCATAAAAGTAGTTGAAACTTAATTGCCATTGTGACAGTATTAAGAATAGAAAGCAGGACTGCTAAGAGATGATTAGGTTATGTGAGCTCGGCCATTAGGACTGATTAATGTTATCTCACAGTAGGTTGCTAGAAGATTGAGTCAGTTGCTTCTTTCTATATTCCATCAAGTGAGGATGCAGAATTAAGGCCCTTGCCAAATGCAAATCCCTTGACCTTGGACTTCCAAGCCTCTAGAATTGTCAGAAAGACGTTGAATTTCTCTCTTCCAGTTGCCTCCCCTTTTTATCACTTCGTAGTCACTGTTGTTACTAACTACTACAATTCAATAGTGCTTGATTTATTAAAGTGGAATTTTAGTGACCATCAATGTTCAATGAAGCTTATCTGCACTCTCCAGTTGTGGGCATGAAGCACTTAAACATAGTTTGACTGCGATACTGCAATTTAAATTCACTTGTCTACACTATTGGACAGCCTAAGGACAGGTTTTGTTTACTTTATGTTAATTTATTTATTTGTGTGTGGGTTCATGCCAGAGTCTCTTGCCACTGTAAACAAATTCCCTTCTAACTTTACACAGGTACCTGGGGAATTGAATCCAGCTCATCGGGCTTTGTAGACAAACATCTAATATGCTGAGCCATCTCTCCAATTCCCTATACTCTTGTGTTGTGTTGTGTTGTGTTGTGTTGTGTTGTGTTGTGTTGTGTTGTGTTGTGTTGTGTTGTGTTGTGTTGTTGAGACAGGGTTTCACTTTGTAGCCAGGCTGGTCTAGAGCTGGGATTAAAGGCCTGAGCCACTGTACTTGGCTTGGGTTGTATTTTTTCCTCATTTGTACCAGAAATAGACTTAACTCAGCTTGTTAGCATTTTAGAATGAGCCAACTATCTTGTCTTTCACCACGCTTTTTTGTTTATAATGAGACAGGCTCACTCTGTAACCAAGGTTGGTCTAGCACTGCTATAACCCCAGGCTTGCCTTGAACCCAGCAGTCACCTACCTCAGCCTCCCAGGTGCTGGAATTGTTGTGTTGTATTCTGTAATCAGCATCGTTTTAAAGTTTCATTTGTGTTTCAGCAGGTAGTGTTGGTTTCTTTCTAATACCTGTGTAAAATTCCACCTGTTATTTATAGATGTTACCTTCTTTTTGGTTTTTGGCTGTTACAAGTTAATTAGCTCTGATCATTCTTATACCGTACATGACTCAGGTTTTTTTCTGTGAATAAATATCTAGGAGAGGAATTGTTTATGTTTACCTTGAAGAGGTAAGGCCAGATGTGATTGTGCCCATCTTATTGGTTCCAGTATTGTCTCCTCTTTCTGTTGATCTACAGACTTCTGAGTGCTATGGTGTCTTTTGATGGGCAGAGTAATTCTAATTCAGTCCTAATATCTGCCTTTTTGGTAATTTTTGAATCTCACTTGCTAGTTTTTCTCTGCACTCTTATTAGAAGGATATTGCCATGTGTTTCCTTCTAGAAGCTTTTCTGTTTTGCCTTTTACAATTAGATACAGTGTATCAAAGTTTATTTTTGTATATTCCTTAATATGGGGATACATTTTATTTTTTCCTACATGACTGATGTCAGTTGATGGAGCACCATCTATTAAGAAGGTCACATTCTACTGTGCTTCGGTGCTGCCGCTCCTCACAGTGATACCTCTTTCGACTTACACCCTATATAACAAGTATTTAGTCTTGTCACTCTCTTCTTTGCTAAGAATGGTTTAGCTTTTCTTTTTTCTTTGTTTTAAACTTTATTTGTAAGGAGAGAGAGAGAGAAAGAAAGAATGGACAGCCTCTTGCCACTGCAAATGAACTCCAGATGACTGTGCTACTTTGTGTATATGGCTTTACATGAGTACTTAGGAATCGAACCCAGGCCAGCAGGCTTTGGAAGCAAGTGCCTTTAACTGCTGAGCCATCTCCGCAATCCTGTCTTAGCTTTTCTTAGTTAACTCACCTCTTTGAGGTCATCTCAGGACAACTCACTAACTGTAAAATATAGGTGTGACAATGCCCAGTTTATGTCAGCTTCAGTATCAAAATTACAGACATTCTAGCAAAGCCGAGCTCCCACTGAGGAAAATGCATGTGTCCTAGAAGTGCCACTGGTGCTTGACATATCAGTGGACCAATTGAGAAGAGAGAATCTGCTCTGAAAGGCTAGTGAAGGCCAATGAGTTGATTCCTAGTTCTAACCTCCTGGATTTTAGCCTCATTTGCAGAATGGAGAAAGACCTGAGAACCCAACGATGCCTTTCCTGTTCACTGTTGTATTCTTGTTCATGGCATATGGTGGGCATTGTTTCATATGTACATATACAATATGCTTCTCAGGTGACATGTAGGCATGAGTTTCATTTAGCCTGAGATGCTACAAATCTTAGCTAATTTGCCCCTACCCTTATTGAGGTATAAGAAATGAAAACAAGAAATAAGGTTTAATAGCCTGTAAGAATTTGCCATTTCATATTTACCCTCCTGTATCCTATGTGTCACTGTAAGTCTTGTAGGAAATATGTGATACAGAATTTTTTCTGTGTTGACACAAGTCAGTGTTACTAAATTCTGTGGCATTTCTACATCCCCAACTAGAAATATCTTGTAAGTTCTTTAGCACATTAGTTCATGTATAATGTTGAACTTGAGATCATACCCAGATTCTCATTTTTCGAGATACTCCATTGTTATTTTTGAGAAAAATACCACTTTTCTTCCACTTTGATTTTCCTTTCCATTTTTCAGATGTGGAATTAGAAGAAGCTATTAGAAGAAGTCTTGAGGAAATGTAATTAAAGATATTACTACAACAGCAAGTGACCTTGAGGACACTCAGGATAATATATTCTTGACCTTGTTTTATAAGGAGGACAGAAACCTACCAGGAAAAACGTGTCTGAAGCATGACTTTCCTTTCATTTGCTCAGAATTTCATATTTGCTTTGTATTGTATGCTGTCACACAGAACTGGAAGGAGTTGATACATGGCAGTGCACATAGGAGCCATGTGTCCTAACGTGAGCATCACCTTGTCCAGCAAGCTTGGAATTCTCTATTTAGGTGAAAACCTCTTAATGTTTTCTAAGTAGCATTATTCTTCAGGTTTATTTGTAATGTACAACTGAGTCTTTTTTTTTTTTTTCTTTTTGAGAGAAAATGAATATAAATAAAATGAACCATTGCTTAGTTTTTCCAGAAATTCTCTGTCTTATGTGGTCCTAATATATAGATAATCTGAGATCTATGATTTTTAGAAGGTAGTAATGTAAATTGAACATTGTTGCAGTCAGGTTTGCATTGCTTGTAGAAATCACCCAACCTCAGGAGCTAAATGTAGGAGGATCGTTGTGAGTGAGTTCAAGGCCATCCTGAGAATACAGAGCAAATTCCAGGTCAGCCTGTGCTAGACCCTACCTCGAAAAACAAAAAGAAAAGAAAAGGAAAAAAAAAAAAATCACCCAACCAAGAGAAGCTTTTGGGGAAAAAAAGGGTTTGTTTTGGCTTACAGATTTGAGGAGAAGCTCCATCATGGCAGGGGAAAATGATGGCATGAGCAGAGAGGGTGGACATCACCCCCTGACCAACATAAGGGAGAACATAGCAACAGGAGAGTGTGCCAAACACTGGCATGGGGAAACTGATTATAACACCCATAAGCCTGCCCCCAACAATACATTGCCTCCAGGAGGCTTTTATTTCCAAATGCCATCAGCTGGGGAACCTAGCATCTAGAACACCTATACTTATGGGAGACACCTGAATCAAACCACCACATTCCACCCCTGGCCCCCATAAACTGATAACCATCCATGATGTAAAATGCAATGCATTCATCCAATTTTAAAAGTCCCCATAGTTGTTTTTTTTTTTATCAATTCCAATGATGTTCATACATCCCCATAATCCAAGGTCTTTTAACTGAGCCATAATACCCCCAAGCGCCCCCCCCCAAAAAGAAACCATTATGTCACAGAATAAACATTCACACTGCAAAAGATGGCATTGGGCATAACAATTCAAAAAACCAATACGAAATTTAAACAGGGCAAATATCAAACTCTGTAACTCCAAGTCCTACAACTCTAGTCAGTGACAAATCTCCAAGTCTGATAATTCTAACCAGCAACAAGTCTCCGGAATTCCAATTCTGCCCCTCAAGCTAGGCTACTCGCAGTCCTGGAAAACTTCATCCAGGGCCAGCAGCTCTCCTTGGCAGCCATCTCATGGTCCTGGCATCTCCGCTGGTTCTCCACTGCAACCCATGGTTCATCTCATGGCCCCATGGGGTCTCCACACAGGCATTCAGCAAACCTGCTTCACACTGCCCATGGCCATTTCCAAAACACAAGACCGTGTTGCAACTCAATGACCCGCTCTTTGCTGCATTTCTTATACTCCACAATACCAGGCAGGGTGCCAGTTTGTTAATCCAGGGGGTAATAAAGCTGGCTTTGAAAAACAGGAAACTCCTTGAGCACTCAGTCCCCTTCAAAAGAGTCTACATTCTTGCTGTTGCCCCAGCATAGGTCAGCTGGCCAGTCTCAAAGGTTGTAATCTCATATAATTGCAGCTGAAAAGGAAGAAATTTCAGGCCAAAAATTTCATTTCTGTGCTATATCCCTCTGCTCACACCAGTCCGTTTCTATGCAAAGCAACCCTACACAACTTCTCAGGACATGGCCATAACAGCAAGCCTCTCACACAAACTGCTTCTAGCCCAATCCAGACAAAGCTCCTTTTCACCCTCATAAGCTAAACCTCACTGCATTCGGGTCTTTCAACTCTGACCAGAAGAATCCATCAAGCTGTACTTACAGCACTGCACAGCATCTCTTAGGCCAAGGTTTCAAATCCTTCTACATTCCTCTTAAAAATCAGCTCCAAAAGGCCAAAGCCACATAGTCAGGTGTCTAGCAGCAGCGCCACTCTGTACCTGTTGCTGTCAGGTTTACATTGCTGGCAGAAAACAACCAACCAAGAGCAGCTTTTGGGAAAAGGGGTTAATTTTGGCTTACAGACTCGAGGGGAAGCTCCATCATGGCAGAGGAAAACAATGACATGAGAAGAAGGTGGACATCACCCCCTGGCCAACATAAGGTGGAACATAGCAACAGGAGAGTGTGCCAAACAATGGCAAGGGAAAACTGGCTATAACACCCGTAAACCTTTTCCCAACAATATACCACCTCCAGGAAGTTTTAATTTCTTTCCAGTTGTCATCAGCTGGCAAACCTAGCATTCAGAACACCTAAATTTATGGAGAACACCTGAATCAAACCACTACACCATGAAAACAGATTAAAAGTCCACCTGTGGGGCTAGAGAGATGGCTTAGCAGTTAAGCGCTTGCCTATGAAGCCTAAGGACCCCGGTTCAAGCCTCGATTCCCCAGGACCCACATTAGCCAGATACACAAGGGGGCACATGTGTCTGGAGTTCATTTGCAGTGGCTGGAGGCCCTCGCACGCCCATTCTCAATCTGCCTCTTTCTCTGTCACTTTCTAATAAATAAATAAAAATACAAAAAAATAAAAAAATTAACCTGTGATGTTCTGTGTGTATCATGTGGATATATTTTTGCTTGAGAATAGCATATTGCTAAAAATTTTTTTAATGAAAATGAAACGTTTCCTTTTAGATTTTTATATGACTTGTATAATCTTGTTTAAAGGAATGTCAAAATATATGGATAGAATTAAACTTATTTTTAATATTAGTCCCTTATATATTTGTGTAATCATGATTTTGTTTGTAAATACAATTTTCCAAAAATAATCTGAAGGTCTGCTCAGGAATAATCTTTCTTAACTAGTTATTTCATATGAATCTCATCATTTCCCTGAGTTGCTTTATATATTCAGTTATTACATATTTAATTCTTAGGTGTTGAGGCTCCATTGTGAATAAAATTTACATACATACATAGATTAGTAGCCATATTATCTTGGTATATATGTTTCATGTTATTTGAGCAGAAATGTCATACCTAAAATTCTTTTTTTTTTTTTTAACAACAGCAACAGGAGAGTGTGCCCATATCTAAAATCCTTAGGTAGTAATTACTATTTCAAAAAATATTTTTATTTATCTACTTGAGAAGAGTGTGTGCCAGGGCATGTCAGGGCTTCTTGCTGCTGCAAACAAACTCAGATGAATGCACTGTTTTGCGCATTTGGCTTTATGTGAACACTGGGTAATCAAACTAGGGTCAGCTGCCTTTGCAAGCAAGTGCCTTGTTTTTGTTTTGGTGGTTTTTCAAGGTAGGGTCTCACTCTAGCCCCCAGGCTGACCTGGAATTCACTATGGAGTCTCAGGTTGGCCTCAAACTCACGGTGATCCTCCTATCTCTGTCTCCTGAATGCTGGGATTAAAGGTGTGCACCACCACGCCCGGCTAAAGCAAGTGCCTTTTAACCATTGAACCATCTCCCTAGCCCGAGTAGTACCTCCAAAAAAACAAACAAAAGTTTCTGTAGCTGAGCTTGATGGGTCATCCCTGTAATCTCAGTGCTCAGAAGGCTGAGACAGGAGGATCACCCAAGAGTCAGAAGCAGCCTAGAGTGAGACCTTGTCTCAACAACTCTCTCTACAGATTTTCTTTGTGACAGAGATGATGTCAGGACTTTGTTGTGTCTCTGCAACACCAGATATATTAATATCCAATGGAGTCACTGCTTTATTAGTGGCCTTTCCAATCCATACTAGAAACTTTTTTTTTTCAAGCTAGTGTCTTGCTCTAGCCCAGGCTGACCTGGAATTCACTCTGTAGTCTCAGGGTGGCCTTGAACTCCCAGTGATCTTCCTATCTCTGCCTGGCTTAGAAACTTTTTTTTGCTTGTTCAAAATTTTTGTTGTCACTTTTTGCACTGGGGTTATAGCTCAGTGGTATAGTGCTGGCCTAGGGTACCCAAGGCCCTAGGCCCTGGCACAGAGGCCTAGAGAGAATGCTTGGGTGTCCTCCATTGCTCAGCCACATTTTCTTGAGATGGGGTCTCACTGGTTTTGGAGTGTGTTGTTTTCTCGAGCAATTCTTCAGTCTGCTCTCCACAAGATGGGTTATAGATGTGCATGGCCATACCTAACTGTTTACCTGGCTGGTGCTAGAGAATCAAACACAGGTGGTTTCTAGCCCCTCAGCTCTCCTGTTTGCACGGGAAGCACTCTTGCTTGCTGAGTCATCTCTCCAGCCCCCTGGGTCATGCTTTTAAGTTTGATGTTAAAATGGTCAAGCAAGGCTTTCCCAAGTAGATATGGTGCTGGGCCTTAAGCACCTCTGCAGGAGCTTACTGAGTAGGAGCAAAAGTAGCATTTCAGAGAGTACAGTAGTGAACTCAGATGTGGGCAGCAGGAAATGGCACCATATGCTTCATTATCATTGGCTAGGATACACTGATGGTCTGCGTGTTTTTGTGCTGGGGATATAGCGTGGTGGTAGAGTACTGCCCTAGACCCAGCAGTGTGTGCACACACATGTGCATACACAGACCACACAGTTTGCACAGTGTGCATGGTAGAGAGCAGCTAATGCTTTTGACAAGACATGAAAGAGAGATTTCTTTGTGACCTTTAAGGTAATTAAAGTTTTGGTTAGTAATCATTAATGATTATATTTCTACTTGAGAAATAATGTAAAAACAAAATAACTACAATTTGTACTTAGACACAGAAGGACATCGAGTCATTGGATGACAGAATGTTAGGGATTGCTAAAAGTGTTTCTAATATTGATAAAGGTGCTCATTTTGTTATTCCATCATTCATTAATTCACCCACACCAACCAAGTCTCAGGGACTGTTTTAATCACATAGGGTGCACTAGTGATCCTCGGTGGAGCACACACAGGGGGAGTGAATGGGACAGAGTGCTAGATAATAAGTAAACTATCTGATAGCGACAGTGGTGGTAAATGATGAAGAAATGAATAAACTGTGCAGGATTGGTTTGCTGGTAGGGCTGGAGATCACCCTGAGCCCTGTGCATGCTAGGAATGCACTCCACCACTACACCGTGTCTCTGGTCCCAGCCTTACTTTCTCTTACTTTGAGACAGTCTTGAACTGAAGATCTCCCTATCTGAGTCTCCTGAGTGCTGGGATTGCAGGAATGTGCCATGTCCAGCTCAACCTAGTTTTTCTAACAGGTTGATCAGGAAAAATAAGTGAGTTTAAGCAAAGACTTGAGGATGATGAGTGTGTGAGCCATCCAGTATAGGTTGTCCCTGGCTTACGACCATTTGACTTGGGGTGTTTGGATGATGATGCTAAAACTACATACATTCCAGAGAAACAATGATTTGCTTTTCTTGTCTGCAAAAAGTCGTGGAAGGTTTGTGAGTAAACAGTGTGATCTTCGATGATTGGTTATTGAGAATTCACACAAGATATAGGCTTCTAGAAGTGGAGAGACCAGCTAGGGCACTGCTGTCATCCAAGTGCACATTGACCAGGCGACTTGGAACAAGCTTGGGTTACAGTAGAATCGGAAAGAGTCCAAATACATTCGGACAGTAGAATTTGGATTTACTAAGGTATTGGATCTAGGATATGAGAGTCAGAGTTGGCATGATTCTAAGTCACTTGCTTTTGTTCTCAATACCAGAGATTGAACCTATAACCCAGGGCACTGGGTTCACATCTAGGTGAGAGCATAGCCAAGACAAAAGGTCAGCATCTATGTTCTCCTTGGACCTCTGTTCTTAACTGACTACCTATAAGAAAAAATCTGCCAGGTGTGTTGGCTCACGCCTTTAATCCCAGCACTTGGGAGGCAGAGGTAGGAGGATGGCTGTGAGTTCTATACCAGCCTGAGACTACATAGTGAATTCTAGGTCAGCCTGGGCTAGAGTGAGACCCTACCTCAAAAAACCAACAACAAAACCTCTCTTGCTCCTATTCTCTATCCTTAGCACTGGGCTATGGCCTTTTATATTTTATTTTGAGATAGCATCTTGCTGAATCTATCTTTGAACTCACTATGATCCAAGCAGGCCCTGAGCTCCTGTATCAGCTTCCAAAGTAACTGGTATTAGGCTTTTGTCACCAGATACAGCTTAGGCTTCCCCGAAGATTTCAAGGCTGTGTCATGAAATGACAAAATGTCACGGACAGTTAATGAATATATTTAAAATGAATTCCCATGAAACTGGGAGCCACAGTGAAGGGCTTGTGTCTCAGACATCAACAGTTTAAATGGCTTTGATCTCTTGATTAAAGGTTGCGATTGAGCATCAAATTATTATTTTGTCCTGTGCATTTTCATTCATGCAATGAGGCACAGAGTCATTGTGAAAAGAGTAAGACACAGTATTTAGATTATATTTTGAGCCCTGCTTCATTTTTTTTACGGACTTCTGACTTTGGAGCTTTATTCCATTTTTTTTTTTTTTATTCACAGAGTGTGAACTAGCCTTTAAAAAAAAAAAACTTTTATCTGCAAGGAGAGAGAGAATGGGCACATCAGGGCTTCTATTCCCTGCAAATGAACTTAAGATGCATGTGTCACTTTCTGCATCTGGCTGTATGTGGGTACTGGGGAATTGAACCCGTGTCGTTCCGCTTTGCAGGCAAGTGCCCTAACCACTGAGTCATCTCTTTAGCCCAAAATAGCCTTCTTAATTCAGTTACATTTTACTCAAACTCCAACAAACGTCAGTAAAAATCTCCATTAGAAAGCGTGAAAAGGATATAAATTCGCCTTCCCACATAGAACTGGGCAGAGGAAAATGCCGTAGCACTTATTTGTTCATTTATTTTTACTTACCTACAGCTTCCTGTTGTCCTCATCTTGGGAAAATGACTGCTAGGGGACAGATCAGACAAGTGTAGAGTTCCTGCAAGGAAGGTGGATTAAAATACCTTCTGTGTCACAAAGAGCCCTCTTCTCCCACCTCATGGGATTGGAACGTTTTTGTTTCAGCTATGAATTATGGGTGCCAGTGGAAAGCTCACTAGTCATCGGAGAGCCTGGGCCGCGTTAGATACCTTCCCTTCCCGGGAGCGGGTCTGTGCCCGGCCGGCGGCCCCGCCCTCCCTCCGTCGCTCGCGGCGCGGGGAGCGGGTGTCCCCGGCGAGCCAGCGCGCGCCCGCCTGCCCTTGTTTGGCCACGCGGTGCCCGGGCCGCCCGGCGGCGTCAGAGGTGGGGGCCGCGCGGTGGCGGAGTCGGTGACGGCGACCGTGACGGTGACGGCTCCCCGCCCGCCCGCGAGGGTGACCTCCGCGCCCCGCCTCGCCCGCCCTGCCCCGGGCTCAGATGGCTCAGGCGAGGATCAGCGCCAAAGCCAACGAGGGGCGCTTCTGCCGCTCCTCCTCCATGGCCGACCGCTCCAGCCGCCTGCTGGAGAGCCTGGACCAGCTGGAGCTCAGGTGAGCGCGGGCACCCAGGGATGGAGGGACGGCGAGCGAGGGATGGAGGGACGCGGACTCGGAGGGAGCACGGGTTCCAGACCCCCCGCCCCGCGCCCCGCGCCCCGCGCCCCGCGCCCGTCCCTGCCCGCCGGCGCAGGCCTCCCCGGGAGCAAGCGCGGCGGGCGGCGGACCGCGCACGGAAACCCGAGGAAAGTTGCAGCGGCGACGCGGGGAGAGGACGAGGGCCCGCACCCTGGGTCTGTAGGACAGAACTTCCAGAAGCTTCCGTGGGGTCCCAGATCCCTTTGTTCGCTACTTCTGTGGGAGGCGGCAGTTGACACTGAGTTGTATTGTTTTGTTTCTCCAAAGCATTTCACGGCAAGGTGGGGGGGGGGGAATCCCAGCTTCCTCCAGAGACCAGAATTAGGGGGCGGGGAGGTAGGTTCAGCGGGGCCGGAGACCACGCGAGGAGGGCGTCGGTCCAGCTCTCCTCCCTGCACGCGCTCCGCTCACTAGTTCTCCCGGGAAGACTCGGCCACAGCTCCCCTGCGAGTCTCCGGTGAAGGCATAAAGGACTGTCACCTTTTCCTTTCCATCTGCTGAGGATCGGGTGAAGGAATCCGCCCTGTGTGGAATTCTAAGTGGTTGGATACTAACACATTTTGTAAACACTTTTCCCTTAAGCGCGTATGATTTTTTTTTTTTTTTTTGTATTTTCTGTACACACTCGTGTCTCTGAAATTTGGGTTGTGAAATGGAAATCCTACTGAGGTTCCCTTAATCTCTCTAGTTTCCTCCCGCTTGCTTCTGGCGGCCCCAGAGTGTGAGCCCAAGCTGACCATGCCTCCCTCCGCCCACACACCAGCAGCAACAAGTAAAACAGCCACCTTCTCTTCTAGCACTTGTTCTATTTACTAGCTGAAAAGAACAGGAACTTAAAACTCTCCATCTCTAATAACTTCATAAGAAGCAGCAGAGAGAGAGACCAGGGTTCTGCGCATAATGAGACAAAACCGAGAAGCGCTGTGCCTTCAGGGACCTAAGGCAGAAGCTCAAAGCCTCAGGTCAGGGGCTAGGCTACTTCAAGTCCCTTTGAGGAATATTTCTTTTTATGTGGCATCCCAGCAGCCCAGGTCTTTGGAACTTCCGCAGTATATTCTCATTTCAAACTTTCTCTTCTGGTCAGAAAGATCCCCCCACACACTCCCCAGGGGTGAGGAGGTTGTTACCACTCCTTCAAGCTGAGTCATTGTCCTGAAACCTGAACTATTGTCTCCCAAGTGGTAGGTGCCGAGCACTCACTGCACAGCGCCTCTTGAAGAGAAAGTCTTAAGATCTGAGTATATTCCAATATCTGGTTAATGTGAAATGAGTTCTAATTAGTGCACATGAGTGATGATAAGTTTAGCAGTTGTTCTGGGCAGGAAAGTGTAGCGTGTGTTCAGTTGTTGAGAGATTTTACTAGTAAACTCTGGACTTTGGTAAACTTTGTTTCTTCCTTAAAGGATGCAATGCACACCAAAAACAAGTATGTCAGTAGGTAAGCAGAAATTGAGAAAAATGCAAATAGTGCAACTTTTAAGATATTTTGTGGGTTTTGTTATTTTTTTAAGCCATAAGGGCAATGAATGTCACGCTATTAAATTAGACTGCTGTCCACATGTTAAATGAAAACATGAGACTCATGTCATTTTCCTTTTTTTTTTTTTTCTTTTGAGGTAGGGTCTCGCTGTAGCCCAGGCTGGAATTCACTATGCAGTCTCAGGGTAGCCTTGAACTCATGGTAATCCTCCTACTTCTGCCTCAAGTGCTGAGATTAAAGGCGTGTGCTACCATGCCCAGCCCTCCTTAATTATGCATGTATGTATGTATTTATTTGAGAGAAAGAGGAAGAGAAAATGGCCATGCCAGGGCCTCTAGCCATTGCAGACGAACTCCAGACTCGTGTGTCACCTTGTGCATCTGGTTTATGTAGATACTGGGGAATCAAACCTGGGTCCTTAGGCTTCACAGGCAATTGCCTTAACCTCTAAGCCATCACCCCAGCCCTTGTTTGTTTTTTTCCTTCCTTCCTTCCGTCCTTCCTTCCTTCCTTTCTTTTTTACTATTTTTATTTTTCTTGGGAGAGAGACAGAGAATGGGTGCACTAGGACCTTCAGTCTGCTGGGAACGGATGTCAGACATGTGTACCCCCTTGTGGCACATGTGCGACATTGCATGCTTGCATCACTGTGTCTGGCTACATGAGACCTGGAGATTTGAACATGAGTTCTTAGGCTTCGCAAGCAAGCACCTTTACCACCAAGCCATCTCTCTAGCCCTCATTTTCATTGATAGCTTGATTTTGTGTTAAGTATGATTGATAAAGTATCAGGTTGGATAGAGTGAACAATTTTTAGTTAAATGCTTGTGTTTCTGCCCTCCAGTCACAATCATTCTGTTGGTTGTGAAAGAAATTTCTTGATTATGAAACTGAAAAGAAATTAAACCAAATGGTTTATGATCTGGAGTATAAACTGGCCTATATTATGTTGAAAATTCTTTTAAAATATTGCATCCTGTTCTACAAACTGTTAAAGATTCTCATTTCAAATACCTTTACCATTACACTAGCTTAAAATTTGAAACAAAATTTTTTAAATTTTATTTTATCTATGTATTTGAGAGACAGAGAGAGGGAAAGAGAGAGAGGGAGAGAGCACATGCCAGGGCCTCTAGCCACTGCAAGCAAACTCCAGATGCATGTGCCACCATGTGCATCTGGTTTACGTGGGTTCTAGGGAGTCATACCTGGGTCCTTAGGCTTCACAGGCAAGCATCGTAACCGCTAAGCCATCTCTCCAGCCCAAAACAGATTTTTTTTTTTTTTTGGTGTTTTGTTTTCTTTTGTTTTTCGAGGTAGGAACTCACTCTTGCCCAGACTATCCTGGAATTCATTATGTAGTCTCAGGGTGGCCTTGAAATCACAGTGATCCTCCTACCTCTGCCTTCCGAGTGCTGGGATTAAAGGCATATGACACCACGCCCGGCTCAAACAAAAAAAAAATTTAACCACATTTCACTTTTATTGCTTTGCTTCCTTTCTTTCCTGGCTTTCATGACCAGTTTTATGGAATCTGAGTTTTGCACTTGTCATGGTTTTGACACTCTGCTAATTATTATGCAGGTATCAGAGTTTATAAATGTATCCGTTATTTTCTCATCACTAGGATAAAACGAACAGTTTATGGAAGGAAAGGAGATAGGATGGCTTTGAATTGTGAAGGAAGTATCATGGTGGGGAAGACATGACAGGAGCAGACATTCACCCTCACATTGTCACATCAACAGGGAGGAAGTAGAGAGCAAAAAGGGCTGGAAGAGGAGCTGGGTTGTAATAACTCAAGGCCCACCTCCAGTGACCCACTTCTTCCAACAAGGCTTCACCTCCTAAAGGTTCCACAACCTTTTCAAATAGTACCACCATCTGGGGAGTAAGTCTTCTGATACACAAGGCTAAGGGGAACATTTTATATTCAATCCACCACAATAAAAAAATACGTGTATTATCTGTTTGTATGTCAGATTCCATTTCTTTGTGGAAGTTATGATTATCTGTATTCTATAGGTGAGAAATTGAGGCTTCAAAGTAAATGATTTGTCTAAAGTCACACAATAGAATCGTGGACTTGGACACAGGAAGGCTGGCTTTTGAAACTAAAATCTTATTTCTGAGTAAATATGTCCCTTTTTAAATGGTCACATCTATATGTGAAAAAATATGATTTTATTGAAAGATAAATATTTAATGTAAATTAACTTTGCATTCAATAAATACTGAACACTCAGCATGTCCCAGTACTTCTAGAAGGCTTGCAGGTGGTAAGACAGCTGTTTAGGGTTTTGGAGATTGGCAAAGGGGAAAGTGGCAGGTAGTACTGGGAGACTGTCTGTCTGCGCACTTCCTAACATTCACCACATAGTGGCTTTTTTCTCAGCTCTTCACTCAGCCAGGAAATGATGACTATGGTGAGGGGCCTGTGAAACAAGCCATTCTCTTGCCTTCAAGTTTCTTACTGCATAGGGTTTCTTGTTAGGGTGTGTCAGTGTTCTTGTACTCACACAGCAAGATGACAGTGTAGCCAATGATGCGTGACAGCCTGTAATTTTAAAGGGCACTTTTCATATGCATTGTAATTTGAAACTTTAAAGAACCCTTCCAGAGAGGGCAGCACATATTATCGTTAGAAATGAAGGACTAAGTGGCTGGCCAAGACCAAAAGACTAATAAGTAGGTCTGAACACCGACATCGTGATTAGGAAAGCTCTTTGAAACTTCACTTTGCCAAGCATATGACATGAACTCTGCAGCAGTCTTTTGCTACAGGGGTATCAAGTAAGAAAGTAGTCTGTGAGTGTAAGGCTTGGTTTTGGTGTGGTGGCGCAGGCCTTTAATCCCAGCACTCGGGAGGCAGAGGTAGGAGGATCGCTGTGAGTTTGAGGTCACCCTGAGATTACATAGTGAATTCCAGGTCAGTCTGGGCTAGAGCAAGGCCCCACCTAGAAAAAACAAAAACAAAAAAATAATAAAGAATTGTTTTTGGAAATTATTTTGTTCAAATATACCTATGGATGTAAGCATTCATCATTTCCCTTTCTTTTTCCTCTTCTTCTCCTCCTCCTCCCTCCTCCTCCCTCTTCCTTCTCTTCCTCCCTCTTCCTTCTCCTCACTCCTTCCTTTTCCTCCTTCTCCTCCTCCTCCTCCCTCTTCTTCTTTATGTAGGGTCTCTCTCTAGTCCAGGCTAACCTGGAAGTCATTATATAGTCTTAAGATGGCCTTGAACTCAGTGATCCTCCTACCTCTGCCTCCCAAGTGCTGGGTTTAAAGGCATGCACCACCACGCCCCGCTTATTCCCTCCTTTTATGAAGCTTACAAGTAAATGATTTGTCTGAAGTCATATGGTAGAGGCTCACATCCCTCTTGTTAGCACATGAGCTTATGTTCATACTCATAAGTATTAAATAACTCCTATGACGCTATCATGGGCCAGCACCTGTTCTAGCACGTCATGCATAGTGACTTGTACTTCTGTGTCTAGGGTTTAGTCAGTGCTGTGCGTTCTTGTGTAAAACTCCTTCCTTGTTTTGCTTCATTCACTCACAGCCACTGTCTCTGAATTTCGCACATGGAGTAGTGACCAGAAAGTGAGAGGTAGTGCTGGCAGTTGCTGCTGCCCGTCTTGTGAGTTTCTGCAGTAGTTACGGTCTCAGTAACATCACTTTGTACCATGCTTACCCTTCCACCACTGTGTCCTTATGGTACCTCCAGTACAATTTCCCCCGATGCCAGCGTCCTGAGGACCAGCTGGGAGCATGCGCTCCAGTTTCATCCTCATGGAAATTCTCATTGAAAGCCAGGCGAAGTCAGGCGTGGTGGCACACGCCTTTAATCCCAGCACTAGGGAGACAGAGGTAGGAGGATCGCCGTGAGTTCGAGGCCACCCTGAGACTACATAGTGAATTCCAGATCAGCCTGGACTAGAGTGAGACCCTGCCTTAAAAAAACAAAAACAACAAGATTCTCACTGAAATGCTTTAGTGCCAGCCTGCTTCGTTGTGATGTGGTGGTGTACCAGGAACACAGCCAGCCTGGCATGAGGAGAGGAGCTCTCCCAACTTGGACGTGTAGCTCCTTTCAGGCTCTGTCAGGATGGACAGAACTGCTGCCTGCACCAGAACTGTTGTCATGTGAGATCCTCGGAACGATGAAGACAAAGCCAGAGGCTGGAAGTCTCAGAGTTCCAGCAGAAAGCAACAGAAAGGCAGACAATGCTAGAGACACAAAAGCTAGAGACCTTCTCAAACTAATGGAAAAGCTATAGAAAACAAACGACAACAACCAAAAAAAGAAAAAAAAAAAACACAATAACAACTATGAATTGAATTTAATGACAGAGTGATACTTTTTTTTTGATTTTTTTGAGGTAGGGTCTCACTCTAGCCCAGGTTGACCTGAAATGCACTATATAGTCTCAGGATGTGATGGCCTTGAGCTCACTTCTTCTTCTTCTCCTCTTCCTCCTCCCTCTTCCTTCTCCTCCTTCCTCAGCCTCCTGAGTAATGTAATGGGATTAAAGGCAGTGTGCCACTGGGGTGGGGTTTTTTTTGGGGGGGGTGCTTTATGAGCCAGGGCCTTACTCTAGCCCAGGCCGACCTGGATCTCACTGCAAAGTCTTAGGCTAGCCTTGAACTCACAGGGATCCTCCTACCTCTGCCTCCCAAGTACTAGGATACAAGGTGTGGACCACCACGCCCACTTACATTTATTTAAAGGTTTTTAAAAGAACAAGTTGAACCTAAGATGTAGTTCCTGGTCTGGGGATGAGGCTTAGTTGGTAGAGTGATTGCCTAACATGCACAAAGCCCTGGGCTTGATCCCCAGCATCCTATAAATGGGGTGTGGAGGTGTACTCTTGCAGAGGTGACTGTGGGAGAACACAAGTTCAAGGTCAGCCTGGCTACACAGGGAGCTCAAAGTCAGCCTGTGGTACATGAGACCCAGTCTCTTTTTAAAGTGCATTTCCTGTAAACAAATGATCAGGGCTAGAGGAGGTAATTGCTTTAAGGGAAGGGAAGGAGGAAGTTGTGAAGGAAAATTCCTGCCAGAGGGAAACTGAGTCAGGGAGAATGGTATTGGAAAAAGGAATAGCAGATGAAAAAAAATATCCCTACAAAACTCAAACCCCCAAATTCCTCTTTTCTTTTTCCCTCCCCTCACCCCTTTTCAGTGCTGGGGATCCAACACAAGGCTTTGCCAGACTTGGCAAGTGCTGGACATACCAAATGGAGCTACATTTCCGGCTCAAAGTATCTTCTTGTATTTATTTATTTTGGCTTTTCAAGGTAGAGTCTCACTCCCTAGCCCAGGCTGATCTGGAATTCACTATGTAGTTGCAGGGTGGCCTTGAACTCCTGGAAAACCCACCTCTGCCTTTAGTGCTGGGATTAAAGGCATGTGTCACCATGCCTGGCTCACAGTAGTTTCATTAAGTTGTTTTTTTTTTTTTTTCAGAAGTCTCCTTTTACTCTGTGCTATATATCATGCTTAATGTTGTAGCTTCTTACTGTACATGAGTCTCTCTAAAACAGCATTTAATTCTATTTTAATCACCTGTATTTCCATATAGCCTCAAGTGTTAAAAACAAATCTCTCAGCATCTTCTTGTTCACTGATCACATGGTTGTGCATCATTTATCTAAATAGTGGAGCCATGATTAGTGGTTTTAAACTAAGCATTTCATGGTAATGCTAGTCTGCCTTGTTCACATGTACTGAACTGTAATTTATCTGTCAGCGTATGGTAATGTAACCAAAAAATAGTGCTGGAAGAGAGCATTACTAGTATCTTATGGATTATTGTGTTTATTTCTCAGCTAAATTGTTATCTGCCTCTACTGCTCTGACAAACACAATTTTATGTATATATTTGGTATCTTGAAAAGTAAAGATAGGCTGAGTGCTACTTTGGGGTCTGGCAGGTGGGTAATGTGGCTGGGATGGAAGCGGGAATCCTTTTTTGGGGAACAACATGGGTGAACCAAACGTTGCTGCTCCCTTGCAGCAGCAAACTGGGTTAATTCTCCCATGATCTTGTGTTTCTGGCCTCATTCAAATGAAAACTCCATCAATTCTTTACAGTAGCCAACAATATGCTCATTGCAACCTACAAGAAGAAAGTGCCCTGGAAATAGAAAAAAATTTTAAGATGTAAGATTTTTCCCAGTCTTGTTTTTTATAATTCTGTAATCTAGCTTTGAATGACAGGCGCTGCTGGTGTGAATGTGTTCAGCAAGTGCATCTGGGTGTGGCTGTGAAAGTAGGGAACAAAGTATTTCCATTATATTGGAGGCTCAGAGCTGGGCGTGGAGCTCAGTCGGTAGAGTGCATGTCTAAAGCCCCGGGTCCAACCCGTCGCATCTAGCCAGTGTGGCCGCACAGCCTGTACCCCTCAGCACTCAGAAGGTATGAGCAAGAGGATTCGCATGTAGACAGGAGTTCAAGATCACCCTCAGCCACACAGCCAGCTGCAGGCAAGTCTGGGATACATGAGACTCAGTCTCAAAAAATAAAAGTTTAAAAAATTAATGAGGCTTTCTCCTGAAATCTGAGAAAAAATTCTAGGCTGAAGGAATGACTCAGTGAATAAACCACTTGCCAGCTTAAGCTGGAATAGCTGCTGGGTTTGATTTCTCGACCCCGTGTTACAAAGTGAATCCTAGTATGCAGATAGTGACTGTGAGGTGGGAGGCAGAGGAGGATTTCCCAGAAGCTCACATGCACACACTCAACAAAATAAAAGTTTTAAAAAGATGCCTCAGTCTGGCATAGCACTTTAATCCCAGCACTCGGAAAGATGAGATAGGAGGATTGCTGTGAGGTTAAGGCCAGCCTGGGTTTCAGAGTAAGTTCCAGATCAGGTTGGCCTAGAGTGAGACCCTGCTAAAAAAAAAAAAAAAAAAAAAAAAAAAGCCGGGCGTGGTGGTGTACACCTTTAATCCCAGCTCTCGGAAGGCAGATAGGTGGATCACTGTGAGTTCGAGATCACCCTGAGAATACAGAGTGAATTCCAGGTCAACCTAGGTTAGAGTGAGAACCTACCTTGCAAAGCCAAAAAAAAAGAAAAGAAAAGAAATCAAGGTTTCCAGTTATAAGTTGGACCTATAAAAATAGCATATCTCAAGTCAGTAACAATTGGCTAGAAAATGTAATTAAAGCAGGACATGGTGACTTACTCTTGTAATCCCAGCAAGGTAGGAAGAACACTATGAGTTCAATGCCAGCCTGTGCTAAAGAGTGAATTCTAGGTTAACATGAACTAGAGTAAGACCTTGCTTTAAAAAAAAAAAAAAGAAAGAAAGAAAGCCGGGCATGATGGCGCATGCCTTGAATCCCAGCACTTGGGAGGCAGAGGTAGGAGGACCACCAAGAGTTTGAGGCAGCCTGAGACTACACAGTGGTGAATTCCAGGTCAGCCTGGGGCTAGAGTGAAACCCTACCTCGAACAAGGAAAGAAAGGAAGGGAGGGAGGGAGGGAGGGAGGGAAAAGAAAAGAAAAGAAAAGAAAAGAAAAGAAAAGAAAAGAAAAGAAAAGAAAAGAAAAGAAAAGAAAAGGAGTATAATTAAAATTATTTACAATTGCAGCACTATCCAGTCTCTAGAACCCTTATGAATTCACAAGGCTTCTATGAACAATATTTGAAAACTCTTACTAAAGAGTACAGGGCTAGGAGGAAGGCTCAGTGCGTTCAGATCCCCAGCTCTCACACAAATGCAGGTAGGCGTGTTGGCTGCACGTCATCCCAGTGCAGAAGGGAAGACAGGGAATGCCTCCAGCAAGCTGGCTATCTCAACTAGCTGCATTGGCAAGTTGTTCACTCAAGTGAGAAACCCTGCCTCAATAAAATAAGGAGAGTGATCAGGAAAAGATAACAGCTGTCAACCTCCGTCCCCATGTGCCCACAGGCAGGCACACACATACAAACACACACAGAGAGAAAGAGATAAATAGACTGCAAAAGTATAGAAGACTGAACTTTTTTATATTTTTTATTTTTATTTATTTATTTATTTATTTTTGGTTTTTCAAGGTAGGGTTTCATTCTAACCCAAGTTGACCTGGAATTCACTATGTAGTCTCAGGTGGCTATGAACTCAAGGCAATCCTCCTACCTCTGCCTCCCAAGTGCTGGGATTAAAGTATGTGCCACCACACCCGGCCTAAAAGACTGAAAGAAATATGAATTAAATGACACTGTCATAAAGTTGTCCAGTTTCCTATAAGTTTACTGGAGAGTTTACCTGGGAGAAGAAAGGTGTATAAATAACAGCTATCGTAGAAGACTGGGGTGCTGTTCTACTAATTACAAGGCTGATTCTGGAAAAAGCTGAGTGCTGCTATAAAAACAGTCAAATACAGTGGCATATGGAGTAGAGATTTCAGAGGTAAATAGTATATAAATCATTTGGATAAAGATAATTTGGCATAACCAATTTTAAGGAAAATGGTTTGCTGTTTGAAAGAAAATACAACTGGTGGGCTGCGGAGATGGCTTAGCAGTTAAGGTGTTTGCATGTGGAACCTAAGGACCCACGTTAGCCAGATGCACACGGAGGCACACGCATCTGGAATTCGTTTGCAGTGGCTGGAGGCCCTGGCGTGCCCATTCTCTTTTTCTCTCTTCATCTCTCTCTCAAATAAATAAATAAAATATTTTTTAAAAAATACAACTGGTACCTAAACACATCAGTATATAATAGTGTGTTAAAGACACAATGTCAGAGAGGTGGAACTAAAGTAGGAGATGGAGGATGTGGGGAGATGTCTCAGCAGTTAGAGGCACTTGCATACAAAGCCCAGTGACCCTGGTTGCACCCAGTTCCTTGAGAAGCACATGCATCTGGAGTTCATTTGCAGTGGCAAGAAGTCCTAGCACCACCACCCCTCCCTCTGCTTATGAATAAATAAAAAAATATTTTAAATTAAAATAAAGTAGGAGATGAAAAAACATCTTATGTTCCAGAGATGAGCAAAGCACTTAAACAGAACTTCAGAAGTATAAGTTACAAGAGAAGACAAAGAAAAATGAATCCTCACTCAGGAGACTGGGACAAGAAGTCCTCAAGTTTGAGGCCAGCCTGGACTACGTAGTTCAAGACAGCCTTTCAGACCCTGGGGGCGGGAACTGGAAGAATTTTTTTAACGAGTCTCAAAGTAAAGACCTCACTGGGTGTGCTAACATGCCTGTAATCCGAAGTACTTGAGAGGCTGAGGCAGGAGGATCCAGAGTACAGGGCCAATCTCAGCAACATAACACAACTCTCAGAAAAAGGGAGGGAGGAAGGGGAGTTGGAGCGGAAACGAGGAAGAGAAGGGAGGGATCGCTTCAGTGAAGGCCATCCTGAGCAAAGCTCACACGTGGAGGATGGCGGGGGGTGACTGCAATGTCTGTTGGGTATGCAAATTCGTACTCAAGCTGCCGCCTGACAGTAACTCAGAGTGGAGTGGCAAAATCAAATGAGTATACATATGGCATAGTGTGCAGCAACTAGACGCTACCTGAATGGCTCTGAATAAAATAAGGGTGAAATAAAAAGAGAATGAGATAAAAATTAAAATATACAAATTAGGGCTAGAGGAATAGATTGACCATTAAGGTGTTTGCCTGCAAAGCGAAAGGACCCACGTTTGATTCCCTAGGACTCATGTTAGCCAGATGCACAAGGGAGTACACGCATCTTTTTTTTTTTGAGGTAGGGTCTCACTCTAGCTCAGGCTGACCTGAATAATAAATAAATAAATAATAAAATGTCCTATGCTCAGGGAAGAAAATGGGAGCAAGTCAAGTGGATAGTAAGAACATCTGGAAGAGCTTGTTTCTGGGGGGCTCATACCTATAATCCCAGCGGTCACGAGGCTGAGGTAGGAGTATTCACAGGTCGGTGGCCAGCCTCGGCTACATAGTTCAAGGAGACTTCAAGATCCTGTCTCCAAAACAAAACTTGGAAGAATTTTTCTTAAGGAATGATTTTTTTTTGTTGTTGTTTTTGTTTTTGTTTCACTGTAGCCCAGGCTGACCTGGAATTCACTATGTAGTCTCAAGGTGGCCTCAAACTCACAGTGATCCTCCTACCTCTGCTTCCTGAGTGCTGGGATTAAAGGTGTGCACCACCATGCCCAGCTAAGTAATAATTTTTTTCCATCGCTTTACTCCTGATTGTTAAACTTGGGCTGGAGAGAGATAGCTTAGTGGCTAAGGCACTTGCTTGCAAAGTCTAAGGACCCATGTTTGACCCTCCAGGTCCCATGTAAGCCAGATGCAAGGTGACATAAGCATACAAGGTGAAACATGCACACTAGGTGGTGCACTCCTCTGGAGTTCGTTGCAGTGACTAGAGGCCCCACCAATTTTTCTCTCCCTTACTCTCCCTCCCAGTCTTGCTCTATCACATTAAAAAAAAAGAAAAAAAAAAAAAGGCCAGTCTATTGACCTTGCCTCAAAAGGAAAAATAAAAATAAAAAAGCTGGGTGTGGTGATGCATGCCTTTAATCCCAGTACAAAGGAGGCAGAGGTAGGAGGATTACTGTGAGTTTGAGGCCACCCTAAGACTCCATAGTGAATTCCAGGTCATCCTGGGCTAGAGTGAGTCCTTGCCTCGAGAAAGAAAACAAAAAACAAAAACGAGCAAGAATGAAGGATGAGAGCTGAAGAATTGGAAGGATCCCAGTCATGTAACAGCTGATCTGTGTTCCCAATTCACACAGGGTTGAAGCTTTGAGAGAAGCAGCAACTGCCATTGAACAGGAGAAAGAAATCCTTCTGGAAATGATCCACAGCATCCAAAACAGCCAGGACATGAGGCAGATCAGTGATGGTGAGAACCACTTCCACCCATGGGGCTCATGTTTTAAGATGTTTTTGGTAAATGTGGGTCAGGCTTCTTTTAGTATGTCTGCCCTGGGCCTCAGCGTTTGACAGCAGCGGGCAGCTGAGCAGTCTGTCCGTCATTGCTCCTGTGTGCTGCCGACACCCCCAGGCTGTGGCGGGCAGGTAGGCCACAAGCAGTAAGACCCAGTGGCAGGCTGCAGATAACAGTTCTCTACGAGGTGTAGGCTGCAGGACCCTTGCGATCAGAGGGAAAGGTGAAAATGGAGGCAGAGACAGATGATTGACTTGAGGAGTAACAGAGAGAAGAAGTGGAGAAAGCAGAGGAAAGGCAAATTATGGGGCCAAAAAAGCATTAATGTAGCAAAACTGCCTGTCCGTAGCCTTGGAGGGCACCGGTTCTATCCAGTCATTCTCTGATCTGTGCTCCACAAAGCATGCCAGTGGGCCAGGGAGCCGGTGAGATACAACACAGACTTCCGGAACTGCTGTCCATCTACAGTGACTCTCATCTAGTCCGTCTTCACTGTCATGGCTAAAGATCAGTGAATTGGGAAGGAAGTTATGGAACAGGACAAGAAACAAATTTTTGACCGTTTCCTACAAATCATGAAATGCTGGGCCTGTGGCCCGTTCCATTATGTCTGGAAGAAACAAGGTCAATGTCCAGTTTGGTTGGGGGACCAGCTTGTCAATGGCGCTTCTCAGCCAAAACTTGGGACAGTGTTTCGTGTGTGTGTGTGTGTGTGTGTGTGTGTGTGTGTATGTGAGAGAGAGAGAGAGAGGTGTTCTCCTCTATGGCCCTTATGCTTTATTTCTTTGAGGCAGAGTCTGTCTCGGAACCTGGAGCTCTCATTTTTAGCTAGACTGACCCACCAGTGAGCCCCAGCAGTTCTGTCCTGCCTCCTTCAACTCCGGGGTTACAGGCATGTGTGGCCATGCACAGTTTGGCCCATGGGTGCTAGGGACTGAACGCAACTCCCCGTGCTTCTTCAGCAAGTGCTTTGGCCTGCTGAGCCGTGGCATCGGGCCCCTAGGGCAGAGGCTATAGCACGCACGTCCTGATGTGTACAGCTGACCTCCACACTCCCCGGCAGGAACCCTAGGTACAGTGCTTGCTTTTTTGGGGGGCGGGGGGAGTTTCTAGGTAGGGTCTCATTCTAGCCCAGGCTGACCTGGAACTCACTATGGAGTCTCAGGGTAGCCTCGATCTCATGGTAATCCTCCTACCTCTGCCTCCCCAGTGCTGGGATTTAAGGCGTGCGCCACCATGCCTGGCCATTGTTTGCTTTACACAGACTTGATTTCTATCCCAGTTACAAACGTAACTGTCCGAACTTGTGTGGACGTGCAGACTTGAGAAGCTACATGTATAAATATTCTCAGGGAAAAGCCATCTCACCCTTGCTCCATAACCTAATACTTTACTTTCTCAGTTAATCTTTTATGCTTTACTGTATGTTAGTGTTTACCTTTCTTTTTCTTTTGCTATTTTAAAGACATTTTTATTTTTTTTTTATTTATTTATTAGAGACAGAGAAAGGGAGAGAGAAAGAGAGACTGGGCACACCAGGGCTTCTAGCCACTGCAAATGAATTCCAGATGCTTGCGCCACCATGTTCATCTGGCTTACGTAGAACCTGGAAAATCGAACCTGGGTCCTTAGGCTTTGCCTTAACCACTAAGCCCAGTGTATACCTTTCTAAAACAGTCACCAAAGTGCATATAGAAAATAGCCACAAATACCAGGCATGGTGGTGCATGCCTTTAATCATAGCACTCAGGAGGCAGAGGTAGGAGAATTGTCATGAGTTCGAGGCCATCCTGAGATTACATAGTAAATTCCAGGTCTGCCTGGGCTAGAGTGAGACCCTACCTCAAAAAACAGAAAAGAAAATAGCCACAAATGATTTTCCTTAGCATTCTTGACATGGAGAAGTTTATGTCCCTTATTGATTGATATTTCAAAACTTTCCATGTTTAGGAGAAAGAGAAGAATTAAATCTGACTGCGAACCGTTTGATGGGACGAACGCTCACCGTTGAAGTTTCTGTTGAAACAATTAGGAATCCCCAGCAGCAAGAGTCCCTGAAGCATGCCACAAAGATTATAGACGAGGTGGTCACTAAGTTCTTGGATGACTTAGGAAATGCCAAGAGTCACTTAATGTCACTGTACAGTGCATGTTCATCTGAGGTGCCGCCTGGGCCAGTTGACCAGAAATTTCAGTCCATAGTCATCGGCTGTGCTCTTGAAGATCAGAAGAAAATTAAGAGAAGACTAGAGACTCTGCTTAGAAATATTGACAACTCTGACAAGGCCATCAAGCTACTAGAGCATTCAAAAGGAGCTGGTGCCAAAGTTCTTCAACAGAATACTGATAGCAAATTCAATTAGCCTTCAGTCCCAAGGCCACTGACAAAAATCATATAAAAAAACCACTATTTGAAGTGATCACTAGTTGTCCATGTTAGGCATAACCAGTTCTCTGATACTGACAGTTGTTTTGGATGAAACGATTCCAATGTCCACAGTTCACAAGTTCTAATTAAAATTAGAAGTATTTGAGTTACCTGTTTCTAAGTTTTTAGATGGCACTCTTGTCTTATACTAGAGCTTAGCACTATATATTTAACTTGTAAAACAACATCATATGTAGGGGAATAAATGTCACAGCAAAAACACTGCTGCCCTGTCCTCAACTTTGGAAGCACACGGGCACCGTGGCACGCAGTTGGCTTGAAGTTCCTCGTTGTGAGCAGTGAGCTCACATGCCTCACAGTTAGGAAAGCATTCAGCATGATTGCAGGGAAAAAAGAAAAACATCAGAACCTTGTCCTGCATGTTCGCAATGTTTTAGGTGTTATTTACACATCTTGTAACATGTACTTTTATAGATGTGGAAACATGACATAAAATGCCAGAAAAACCACTGTTTATTTTACCACTGTGAACAACTGTGTATCCACTTGCCCTCTCGAATGCATCCTGTTCTCTGGAGTTTCATTGTCACAACTTGCCCGTTTTCTTCACCTGGGGCCATGAAGCCTGCTCCTCTGCCTGTAAAGCCCTGTTCCACGCAGCTGTCCCACGGTGGACTTACCCACTCACTTCTTCCTGGATATCTGGGTTGCTTCCAACTTGTTGCTACAAGTTTATGTTCACAGACCTTATTCTTCCTTTCTGATGTTTGTATAAAATTTCCATGAATCTACATTTTCATGGCTTAAAATGCATTTCTAAAGTTTTTTTTGTGATATCAATTTGTACTTATACTATCTTTGGTAAAAGTAACCATTTCACTGTAATATTTCCATCATTGGGTATTTTTTCCACCATTAAACAAACAAAAAAAGAAACACCTTTCATTTGCCTCTTGCTTACTGACCAATATATTAATCCTTTTGTCTGTGGTTAATAAAGCATCCATAGAACACTTATTAAAAGTAAATCGTATTTGTAATACACAAAAACCTCAACAACTTCCCCAAATACTACTTTGACAACACTTTTTATTAGCATGTAGCTATCTATTTTTCACATTGAAGACAAGATCTAGGTGAGGGACATCCAATCTCTTTTTGCGGGCGGGGGGGGGCAGTTGAGGTAGGGTCTCACTCAGGCTCAGGCTGACCTGGAATTCACTATGTAGTCTCGGAGTGCCCTCATACTCACTGTGATCTTCCTACCTCTGCCTCCTGAGTGCTGGGATTAAAGGTGTGCACCACCACGCCCGGTGACATCCAGTCTTTTGAAGTTGCAGCAGATGGCTTGGGCTGCTCTTCTGAGACACATATCTGAAAGCGATGCTCTCTCAGGGGTCAGCAGCACTGAGCTGAATGTTCTGTGCCACTCTGCCTTTCTTCATAAAGCAGGTACAATCAGGACCCTCGTAACTTCCCTCCTTCCCATCCTGAATTCGATTTCACAAGAAAACTCATTCTTGCTGTAGAAAGCCTCTGGCCAGCACTTTTGGCTCCTGGCAGTAAGCTAGCTCACCCACAGTGGATCAGCTCACCGTCAGAAGACACTTTGTGTCACCTTGTGTACCAGCTTTTGGAACTTTCAGAAGCAGAAGTGTCTCTTAGGTTCCCAAACATTAGCCTCTGAATCCTTTCTACTTTGGGGAAATGTCCCCACCTCGCCCCATTCACCCTACATCAGTCTAGAACTTTTTTTTTTCCTTTGGTTTTTCAAGATAGGGTCTCACTCTAGCTCAGGCTGACCTGGAATTCACTGTGGAGTCTCAGAGTGGCCTTGAACTCACAGTGATCCTCCTACTTCTGCCTTCTGAGTGCTGGGATTAAAGGCGTGTGCCACCATGCCCGGTTAGATATTTTGTTGTTGTTGTTTGTTTTTCAAGGTAGGGTTTTGCCCTAGCCCAGGCTGACCTGGAATTTACTATGTAGTCTCAGGGTGGCCTCGAACTCACAGTGATCCTTCTACCTCTGCCTCCTGAGTGCTGGGATTAAAGGCGTGCATCACCACACCCGGCTTTTTTTTAATTAATTAATTTGAGAGAAAGGGAGAGAAGCAGACAGAGAGAGTGGGCACAGCAAGGCCTCTAGCCACTGCAAACAAACTTCAGACACGTGCCACCTTGTGCATCTGGTTTATGTGGGCACTGGGGATTCGAACCTGGGTCCTTTGGCTTTGCCAGCAAGTGCCTTAACCGCTAACCCATTTCTCCAGCCCTAGAATTTTTTTTTTTTTAATCAGAATTTCTGGCTGTCTCCCTGACCTCTGTATGTTTGTATGATTTCTTTCTCATTTTTTTAACACCAGCATTTTATTAGTGGTCATGGACTTACCAGACTTGAGTTGTGATAGTACATCTCCAAGCCTCTTGGGGTCCTTGGTCAGCAGTGTCTCCAGCTTTCTGAACTTTCAGTGTGATACACACATCATAAGGGATTTAGAGTGTATGATTTTACCTGCCTCAGTTGTCTACAATGTGACATCCTTTGTTAGTGCAGCTTCCAAGACTGTTCCCAACAGGGTGCTGGCCTTGAAGGCCACTTTCCACCTTTGCCCTTAAGGATAGGCTGTGTGTGTGATATGAAAGCTGGTGAGTCCTGCACAGGAGGTCTACCTCATCAACTTTGGGCTCAGTGAAAATCCTGCCTCCTTAAAATGATGACAAGTGCAAAACTGACCCTTGGGGGATGTTAATTAGTGAAACCCTTTTACATTGAAAAAAAATCCTAACGCTTTCAGAGCAAGAAGGGTGAACTTAAAGCTGCTTTGTCGGTGGTGCTTCCCTCCCACTGTTGACTTCTGCAGGAGGATCCTGTTCACATTGCATCCCTTTCATTTTATACACTGGCCAAATGTTAAGCACAGGGACACAAGTGTAGGTCTGCAGCTCAGTCTACGACCTTCAGTGCTGGGAATGACCCTAACGAGGTGATCTCCTTTGGAGACTTCCATTTTAAAGGTGGAAAGTAAGATTGGAGAAATGGTTTAGCATTTAAGGTGCTTGCTTGCAAAACCTAAAGACACAAGTTTGATTCCTCAGAACCCACGTAAGCCAGATACACAAGGTGGCACATGGCTCTGGAATTAGTTGGCAGTGGCTAGAGGCCCTGGCTTGCCCATTCTATCTCTCTCTCTCTCTCTCTCTCTCTCAAATAATAGCTAGGCATGGTGGCACATCCCTTTAATCCCCATCCTGAGACTTCATAGTGAATTTCAGGTCAGCCTGGGCTTGATCAAGACCCTACCTCGAAAAACCAAAAAATAATAAAATATATGTAGAAGAGCATTTGTCAACAAATGGAAGCAATGTGTAATAGACACACTGAATGCAGGCAGCTATTTAAACAAGGAAACGTCTGTGTATTTGTCCCTTTCAAATGACCAATTGTGACAAATAACATTTGGAGTACATCTATGCAACAAAGCTAATCTTGAAGTCTGTATTTCACATGTATCAAGGACCCAACATTACCTTGGAATCTTGAGAGGCCAGGGGACAATGATGCTCCTGAGTACTGAGCAGGGAGCCTGACAGACAGCACCTGTCCGATGGCTAGAACTACGATTTTATAGCACAGGGCAAAATTTAAAGTGTTATTTGTGGGGGGGGGGGGTCCTCAAAACATGACAAAAGAACTTTTCTTTAAAAGACTGGTAGTAATTAGATTGCAAAAGAAACTTGAGTTTCCAGGGCAAACATATTTATAGCACACTTGCTATCAAGTTGCATTAAGTCATAAGCATTCATAAATTGAGCGTATAAGTAAGCCAAATACTGGCAAAGTACCTAAAATAGGAAATATTTTTAGGCTGTTTTGATTTTTAAAGAAGCCGCACTGCCCTTTTTTGGTGGGGAGGGTATAGGGGAGACAACTCACGTAACTCAGAGTGCCCTTGCACTCATCCTGCGGCCTCACCTTCCAAGGGCTAGGCCTCCAGGTGTGTGCCACACCTCATTACACTTCTAGTATTTAGCCCCATCATGGTTGTATGCATCACACACATCACACAAATTCTAGCTTGGAAATGTTTTTATTTTTTGATTACTGAAATTCATCTCTGTGGAAATTTTAAAGTAGTGTATATTTCAAATTAAACTCAAGGGCGTAAGTACCACTCAGTGTAAGTATACAGAAGTTTTCCATCGAAACTTACAAAAGCATCATTTATTAGTAACAAAAATATAGAAGGGAATCAGTTTTCCATTTAATGCAGTTTTTTTTTTTCTTTTAAAATAACCTCTGTCAACATCTTGCTATAGCTATTTCAAGGGACGACAGAGAGCAGCACTGGCTCAGGAAAAGTTGTGCAGCCAAACCCTCCCGTTACCAGGGAGCTTGGGGGCCACATATTTCAGAGTGCACTGTGGTTTTCAATAGTTTGTTTATAAATAATTCCTGTGCATGATAGACTTACTCATTTTCTATATGAAACCTTCAGAGTGACATGTTCATAACTTTAAACTAAATAAACCCACATGGTCACTAAACACCTACAGTTCAAAATAAGCTTTAGCCAATCCGCTCATGTATTTCCAGAAATAGAGATATGATAAAACATTTCTGGAAGCATTTCAGCAAGCTACCAATAACTTTCAAAGGTTCTGAAAAAGGTGCTTATAATTAACATCATCTTATATTAAAAGAGTTCTACAGTTTATATTGGGACATCAGGTACTAGGGCCAAGTCTTCACTCTAAGGTCTTCAAAATGGCACCAGTCCCTAAAAGTCACAGGCACAATGGGGTACATGTTACTGAGTTCTTCCTAAGTGCTGCCATGACAACTTTGGAAGAACCATCATTTATTCT
Source organism: Jaculus jaculus (assembly GCF_020740685.1). Lineage (NCBI taxonomy): Eukaryota > Metazoa > Chordata > Mammalia > Rodentia > Dipodidae > Jaculus > Jaculus jaculus. The sequence continues at coordinate 32,173,243 of NC_059109.1, read as the reverse complement.
CTTTTTTGGTAGTGTTAGCTTTAATTTGAAAAACCACATGTGCACTATCAACTTTGGACAGATAAAAAGGAAACCACTTAACCTGATTATTTATCCTGCCTTACTATGGATTATTTATATTACTTAATTCATAGGCAGAGACTAAAAAGGGGACTGGAATCCTGAGGTTCTCTGAAGTATGGCAATCATTCCACATCAATGTCTGTCGGCTACGTCAGTGGTAACGCAAATCGGGCCACCAATGCACATTAACCTGGAATCTCGGGTGAGGCTTTTCTTCAGCATCCATGGTTTCAAAAGAAATTAATGAACAAGTTATTTTAAAAGAATTAAGGACCACAAAGAAAAAATAATGGGAACTTTAAAGATTTTAAAATTGGTTAAATTGGTAATTTACTTAACACTAATTGTGGCTGACTTTCACACCTCCTTATATTTATAGTTACGTGTAAAATACAGTTATGCCAAGTCAAAGTTCAAATAAGTAACAAAGGGGGGAGGGAGGGAATTACCATGGGATATTTTTTTATAATCATGGAAAATGCTAATAAAAATTTTAAAAAAGTAACAAATACCTCTCCAGGATTTGTGTAACAAAAAAAAGGAAAAAACCAAGTTCATAAAATTAGATTACAAATATTAGGAAAAATCACAACTATCAGAGATTACATACCTTATGTAGCAAGGTGTCTCATTTAGTGAGTATGAAACAAAATTGCAACATGAATAACTCTTCTGCTGATGAACATTATTTGCCACAAAATACATATTGTGCAAAAATAAAAGAGATCGGATCTCAAGCAAGTAAAAAAGACAAATCACCAGTAGGTATCTATCCATCGCTAGGAACCCTTGGTTAGTTTTCTCCCCCAACTCTGATCCCACTGCCAGCAATGGGGAGTGTTAACAACTGGTTACATAAAGACAAACATATTATTTTCAGACCAATTATCACAAATGATCTCAATATTATGGAAAGCAAAGACTTCCTCTTGGACACTTAAAGAAGTACTCAGAAAATTCTATTGTGTTCTCAACATTAATCTGTGCAAAGATGAAGGTGGTATGGAAGGAAATTTTTTTTAAAGTACAAGAGATAAACATGACATTTATGCAGTTTAATACAAATGATACAAATTTAATTCATTTTCCAAGAAAACCTATTTGTACATATTTTGAAGTCCTGTGAAAACCAGGTATATTGAAAGGGCTTACTTATACTTTGAAAATAACTGATGAATTATAATCATTTTAACAGAGTTTATGAAATTATCTCTTTGGGAGGATATGTTCTGAGTCATGAAATTTATGCCCACAATTATATATTAAGTAATTTCCCTAAAAAAATACTTTATATGTGGTGCTAACAGAACTCTTGAGAAAGTGGCTACAAATCTAAGGCCAGAGATATTGTTAAGCAATACTCTTAAAATACTATACAAAAATGTGTAAACAGAAGGATGCAATATAGTTGCGAGGCATTATGAAATCTATAATGAACTAGGACCAAAGACCATCTTTTAACCAATTTAAAAACTAGTGATCATAGTGTTAAAAGTTCAAGGTTGGTCTCTCAGCCAGCAGCCTGAGGTACCAGATGTGCAGACTTGCTGCCCAGAGCTCATGAGGACCTTCCTGGGACTTGGCCAACCTTTTGACAGCATGAGCTTACCAAGCTTGTCGTGGCCACGCAAAGATTATGGGAGAACTCTCACCAGGGAGATGCTCTGGCATTTCTTCTTTCACCTACTGTGTCAGAGGAAAACTGCTTTAAAATGCACGACAAACAGTATAAACTCTGATAGCAAAGCACTGTGAAAATTAGGGGTATTTTTGGCACACAGCAGCATTTTAAGTTAAAATTCATTTTGTAAAATGTCTGGAACTTCTCACTTGAGAATAAAAACGTACACAATGTAAATGGTTTTATGAATGAACTAGTTAGAATTTACACGTCCTTAAGCACTGCACATACCTTCAGTTTTCTCCGGCACCAGGTATCTGCATGTAACTTCCACGTGCTGCACTCACAGGTCCTGCGCAAGTGCTGTGGCCGACGCGCACACCAATGCAAGCAGCTAAGATTGAGGGTTTGTCTTTCAGTATTATTTGCTAACACCATTTTCCAGAAAAGCTAGATGATCAATTACAGAAAAAGAGTGCTTGCTATCTTTCTTTGATCCATAATAGTAAAATCTGTACCAACATAGTTAAGCATTTCATTTATGTTTTCAGCATTTAAAATTCAGCAAAACTTGTTTTTGACATCTCTTACAATATCCCTTCAAAAACAGAAGGATCGTCTAACGTAAAAAATAAAATAGAATAAAATAAAACGAGTCCACAGGGCAGTCATTTTCCACCAGGTCTGCCTACATTCTGAGAAGCCCTGCAGAACAACATTAAACCTGTCAGCTTTCAGAGTCCCATTAGGTGCGGTCGGCTGCATCACTTGCCAGGACAGCCGGCATGTTTGCATAATAGAATTGCACTCTTCTCCTTCTTCAAACACCTTAGGGAATGCTACAGCTGCTGAAAGGATTTCTGCTTCTCTTGGTCCTTTGTTTGTTAGGTCTAAGATTGATGATGTCTCCACCATTAAGGGTACTTGAATTCTGACCCAGGTGACTTCCCCCGGCTGTATTAAAGACACCTGTGGAAAATGGGAAAAAACGGATTGAATCTGATACAGCTCAGAGTTGTGTCCAGATTAGTAGTAAAATTAGAATACTTTCAAAACATTAAACATGTCAACAGGTAAGCAAAATGTGGTATAGACATACAATTGAAACAAAACAAAACACTAAGTGTATATAGTTAGGCTGCACAACCATTGGCACCGTCCATCTCCAGGGACTCTCTTGCCTCTTGAAAGTGGGAAGTCTACACCACTCTGTGATGGCATCCCATTTCTACCAGCTGCTGACAACCACCACCCTAGTTTCTGGCTCCAGGGCAGACTACTTCACAGAAGTGAAGTCAAACAGCCTCTCTTAGTGTCTTGCTTATTGCATTAAATGTGGTGTCTTCAAGACTCATTTACTTACTAGCAGGTTGCAGAATCTTCTTCCTTTTAAGGGTAATACCTATGTCTATACCACATTTTGCTTAATAAGTTCATTCATCAATAGATAGTTCAGCATTTAAATTTCTGTTGTTTTTTGGAGGCAGGGTCTCACTCTAGCCCAGACTGACATGGAACTCATGTGGTAGCCCAACCTGGCCTTGAACTCACGGTCATTCTTTTACCTCAGTCTCCCATAGCATTTACATTTTATTTTTTCTGAGGTGGGGGTCTCGCTCTAGCCCAGGTTGACCTGGAACTCACTCCGTAGTACCAAGTTGGCCTTGGAACTCACAGACATCCTCCCACTTCTGCCTCCAAAGGGCTGGACTTAAGGGCATGGGCCACCAGGCCTGGCCAGCATTCGCATTTTTTAAAAAAAATTTGTTTTTCACTTATTTGTTTGGGGGGGGGGCAGACAGAGAGAGAATGGGCATGCCAAGGACCCCAGCCACTGCAAACAAACTCCAGACACATGCACCACCTTGTGCATCTGGCTTCCATGAGTCCTAGGGAAGCGAACCTCCTCAGTCCTTTGGTTTTATAGGCAAGTGCCTGAAATGCTAAGCCATCTCTCTAGCCCCAACATGTACATTTTTTCATTTATTTTCATTAAATATGGACATATTTAGTGTGCAAACAACACATGTTAGTATCATCCTTTCCCTCCTCCCTGCCCCTTTTCTGAAGAGGCCTTCCTCATTGGGGGTAAAGGTCAACCCCATGGGGATTGTGGGTCATGCATTATGGGGGAAGCAGTCAGTTACGAAGGAAGCACTTACATTTTTAATTTCTTATTTGCTTTGTTTCTACGGCCATTTTTGTTTGTTTTTTCTTTTTTTCTTTTTCTTTTTGTTTTTTTTTCAAGATAGGGTCTCTCTCTAGCCCAGGCTGACCTGGAATTCACTATGTAGTCTTGAGCTGGCCTTGAACTCCCAGCAATCCTCCTACCTCTGCCTCCCAAGTGCTGGGATTAAAAGTGCACCACTACGCTACAGTTTGCTGAGTTTTTGTTTTGTTTTGTTTGTTTGTTTTTCAAGGTAGGGTCTTGCTCTAGCCCAGGCTGACCTGGAATTCATGTAATCTCATGATGGCCTTGAACTCATGGCAGTCCTCCTACCTCTGCCTCCTGAGTCTGGGATTAAAGTGGTGCGTCACCACACCCAGCCTGAGTTTGCTTACTTTAGGACAGTCTTGCTGCATTCTTCAGGCTAGCCTTGAACTTATGATCTTCTTGCTTCCTACAGGTTTGTATGTAACACCATGCCCAGTTGTTTCACTGACTTTTAATAGTACAAAACCGATGCCATGGAATATACCTATAACATCAGTACTGAGGCGGTTGAGGCAAGAGGATCACTATGAGTTCAAGGACAGCATAGGCTATAGAGAGACCCTTTCTCAAAAAAGCAAATCAAAACCAGGCAAGGTGACACACACCTTTAATCTCAGCACTCAGGAGGCAGAGAGGTAGGAGGATCATCTTGAGTTTGAGGCCATCCTCTGTGAGACCCTACCTCGAAAAACCAAAAAAAAAAAAAAGCAAATAAAAACATGCTGGTCATGGTGGCACACCACTCAGAAGCAGAGGATCACTTTGAGTTCAAGGCCACCCTGAGACTACATAGTGAATTCCAGGTCAGCTTGGGCTACAGAGAGACTCTACTTTAAAGGTACTTCCTTGCAAAGCCTGATGGCCAGGGTTTAATTTCCCAGTACCCATGTAAAGGTAGATGCACTAAGTGGCACATGCATCTAGAGTTTATTTGCTGCTGCAAGAGGTCCTTGGTATTCTCTGTGTGCAAATAAATAAAGTAATAAACAAAAATCAAAAACAAGTTGTACTGAAGAGATTACTCAGTGGTTCAAGGTGCGTGCTTACAAGCCTGTTGGTCTGTATTCAATTCCGCAATGCCCATGCAATACCAGACACACAAGTAGAGCATGTGCCTTGAGTTGGTCTGCAGTGGAAAGCAGCTCTGGTATGTCTATTCATTTGCATTCTCTCCCCCCCCTCCAATAAATAAGGTAAAATGTCAAAAAATAATAAATTGATATACATGGCACAAAACTCAAAAGGTACAAAAGAGGTCACATGATACTGTCCACCTTGCTGGTCCCACACCCCCCACACCCCAGGCAGGGTCTCACTCTAGCCCAGGCTGACCTGGACTCACTATGTAGTCTCAGGGTGGCCTTGAACTCATAGAAATCCTCCTACCTCTGCCTCCCAAGTGCTGGGATTAAAGGTATGCGCCACCACGCCCAGCTGCCTTGCCGGTTTTCTTTCCCTAAGATGAACATATTATCAGTCTTATCCATGTAGGTCCTTCCATGGACAGAAAAATATGCATATGTTCTTTTTGCAACCCAAATCTCGACTTACTTTACAAACTTTTTGTTTCTTTCTGTTACTCTTGATTTTGTTTGTTTTTGGAGACAGGGTCTCATGAAGCCTAGGCTGGACTGGAACTCACTATGTATAGAAGATGACCTTGAATTCCTGACTACCACACCGTGCCTGGTAGTATCTTTTCCCTAACATTCTATTTTTGAAGTTCAGAATCAGTAAATATGATCATTTTAATATCTTATGAACTTTCCTCAGACATACCTGATCTGTGAGGGCTCTGAGTTCAGCACCCCAAAACAAACAAAAGAACACTGATTTGTAGTTGGCAACCTCTTTAAGAGCTCCTACGCTAACAAAAGCACCGCATACGGAACAGCTAGCAGTAATTCAGGCCCCCGTCCCAGGGCACTGTCGTCACTGTTGTCTACAGGCAAGGCATCAAGTACACTAAGGAGGTGAACCGGGGCTGGGGGCGTAGCTCGCCTAGTGTATGCCCGAAGCCTGGCACCCTGTTCCTAGCAGTGCATATGCACGTTGGGCAGCACATCGCTGTAACCCTAGACCTTGGAAGTTCAAGTTCATGCTTCACTACATACTTCAAAGTCTAACCTGGGGTCCATGAGCTCCTTCCTCACCAATAAATAAACTTCAGAAAATGAGATGAACTACAGAAAGAAAAACATTTGTTGTTATATTCCTTCTTGACCTGTACTGCTCACAAGATGCCATCTCTGATAAATTTAATAAACTGTTTAGCATCTATGATGCACACAATTCTGAGCAGAGACACTAGCGGGGATACAAAGATGTCTGACACGAATTCTTTTTAAAAATAACAATTTTATTTATTTATTTGCAAGCAGAGATAGAAGAGACAGAAAGAATGGGCACACCAGGGCTTCCAACCACTGCAGATGGACTCCAGATGCATGTGCCATTTTGTGCATCTGGCTCTACGTGGATAAATGGAGAACTGAACTCAGGTTGTTAGGCTCTGCAGGCAAGTGCCTTAACTGCTGAGCCATCTCACCAGCCTGTCTACCACTAATTCTTGCCTACAAGAAGTTTATAATCTAATAAGTAAAATAATACAATATATAAATAAGTACTACTATATATATGTGTATATATATGTTTATTTATTTATATTTAAATTTTATATTTTATTGTCTTGGATTTTTGAGACAGGATTTTGCTATGTGGCTCGGTCTGACTCTCTTACCTCAGCCTCCCGAGTTCTTGGATCACAGTTATGCCCAGAAAGACATCATATGTTTACTGCCCAAAGGAAACACAGAGCCAATAGACTAGTCAAAGAAAGGTCCAGGGCTGGAGAGATGGCTTAGTGGTTAAGCACTTGCCTGTGAAGCCTAAGGACCCCGGTTCAAGGCTCGGTTCTCCAGGTCCCACGTTAGCCAGATGCACAAGGGGGCACACACGTCTGGAGTTCGTTTGCAGAGGCTGGAAGCCCTGGCGCACCCATTCTCTCTCTCTCCCTCTATCTGTCTTTCTCTCTGTGTCTGTCGCTCTCAAATAAATTAAAAAAAAAAAAAAAAAGAAAGAAAGGTCCAATTCCATCTAATTCATAAGAAAGGGGAAACTGTGGGAAAGTTGGAACTGGGTATTAGCAGTGCTCTAGATTCAGTCTCTGCTCTGCTAGAATAAATACATGGGGAGACTGCGAGGCTTCAGCCATACACAGAGCTGAGTGAGCTGCGTAGACAGACCCTGAGGAATGAACAGTCAGTGAAAGAAGCAGGGTTCTTTTCCCCAGGATTCACGTAAGCCAGACACACAAGGTGGTGCACGTGTCTGGAGTTTGTGTTGCAGTGGCTAAAGGCTCTGGCACATCCATTCATTTTCTCTCTCTCTCTCTCTCAATAAATAAAATAAATTTTAAAAAGATAGTAGGGCAGAAAAATGTTTTAGAAGTACAAGTACAGAATCAGAAACAAATGCTGTAAAGCTCATTATGCACGCAACAAGTCTTTACAGAAAGCACTTATGCCTCTGCTGTCTTCATTAAACCAAATGGATTTGGAAACTTTTCAATGCTTAAAAGAAACCCTTCACAAGAGAACTGATACTAATGGGTTGAGTAATTACTGATCCAATACTTTTACTTATTTTCTTAAAGAATGCGCACTGCGTATAAAAAGTAAATATAATACTGCGTATAAAAAGTAAATATAATAAGGAATGGAGAGGAGCAGGTAGACGTGGGCTGAAATATCCCGAGCACTTACCAATTTTGTTACCACTTGAATGAGTTAGTTCTGGATCCTCAGCTATTTGTTGTTTGAGTTTTTGAAGATATTTTTCAGCCAAATATTTAAAAACTAGAATAAATATACACATACACATACATACTTGGTCAATATGACTTAGGAAAGTAAATCTATTTTTACATTATGATTTTTATACTTACTAAAAAAAATTAAATATAAAAAACTCAGTCTTTAACAAATGTCCATTTTCTTTAGATGAAGAAAACTGTCCAGAATAAGTGCCCAGAATGACAACCCAGCTGAAACCTAACAATGAGAAAAGCTACCCTTTTCTTTCTTTACTCCCACTTTTTTAAAACTCGGAAATACTAAAAAATTAATGTTGGTATCATGAAATACCTTCTGCAGTAGAATACTAAAACAATTCAGTATCTCCTTAACGGGATGCGGCAAGCACATAGGTGTATGCACACTTGCACTTACATGCCCTAGATGTTAAGGTAGTGATAAAATACAAACTAAAACCTCAGACGTTTCTGTAAGGAATAAGTGATGAGCAGTTAAGAACATCAGTAAAAAAACTTAGGACTCTTTTAATGCAGAATTCCCTTAAATTTCATGTAATATTATGTGACAAGAAAATTTTGTTCTCAAATTGTTGTTTAGCAATACAAATTCTAGCTTGGGCCTGGGGTAAACACCTTTAATCCCAGCACTCAGGAGACAGAGATGGGAGGACTGTCATGAGTTCGAGGCCAGTCTGGGACTACAGAGTGAGTTCCAGGTCAGCCTGGGCTAGAGACCTTACCTTGAAAAACCAAAAAAAAGAAATAAAAATTCTAAACACAACTGAAAAAGAATCAAGGAAAAGACAGAGTTCCTGCTGCAGTATATTCTGAAAAATGTGCTTTACCTTCATTCACGTTCAGATCTTCTTTCACTGAGGTCCTGTAGAATCTCAGCTTTAACCTTTTGGCCAGTGCCTCAGCTTCCTCACTGAACACCAGTTAAAACAAACAACAAAACAAAAGCATGCTTGTAAGGTTACCTGCTGCTAGCTTGTTTTTAAGTTACTTTTCAATAACATTTCCTGATGTCAAAGGGCAGGGCGGAATGGGGAAGGGGTAGATGGAAGCCTCCAGACAATGCTCACACTTCTTTTCGGCATGTGTGTGTGCAAGCGTGTTTGTGCTCGGTAACGTGGAGGCCTGAGGTGGACTCTACGTGCCTCCTCAGCTTTTCACACCCTCTTCCTTGAGCCACGGTCTCTCACTGCCCAGCATTACGTGCATGCTGGGGTCTGACTCAGACCTTCATGCCTGCACAGCAAGCACTGACTCTGAACATCCCCCCAGTCCCTCACATTTATTTCTAAAGCATTAAAACTGGGCTGGTATGGCTCAGTAAGTTAAGTGCTCAACATGCAAGTGCCAGAGCCAGACTTCAGATCCTTACTTGGCACCCACATAAATGCCAGGCACGTTGACGTACGGCTGTCAGCCCTGTGCTCGGGAGGTGGACGCTGGCTCGCTAGTCTAGATGAATTCGTGAGTTCCATGTTCAGTCAAACACCTTATCTCAATAAGGTGGCAAGCAATTCAAGAAGACACTCTCTGTGGACTCCTAGCCAGGCTGTTTGAGGCCAGCCTTGGCTAGGTAATGAGTTTAGGTACAGCCTGAGCTATAAAGCAAGTCCCTGTCTCAAAAGGAGAAACAAAAACCCAACAATCCTCCACTGTCAAGCTGTGACACAATGATTACAACCTCATGCAAAGCCACCCTACCAAGCCACTCTTAAGCTCCTAACCCATAAAAAGCTATAATTTAACAACAACAACAAAATCTTACTTTAAGCCACTAAACTGAGGACTAATTTGTTATATATCAATTAGAAAATAAAATAAGGATAAAACCAAAGCAATTTTTTTTTTTCTGTTTTGTTTTGTGTTTTTTCAAGGTAGGATCTCACTCTAGTCCAGGCTAACCTGGAATCACTATGTAGCCTCAGGGTGGCCTTGAACTCACTGCGACCCTCCTACCTCTGCCTCCCATGTGCTGGGATTAAAGAGGTGGGACACCACAGGCAGCCAAAGCAAATATTTTTAAAGCCAGCAAAAATATTAATGATGGAGATAAAATTCTTGTTTGTTTGTTTTTCGAGGTAGGGTCTCACTCTAGCCCAGGCTGACCTGGAATTCACTCTGTAATCCCAGGGTGAACTCAAACTCATGATGATCCTCCTACTTCTGCCTCCCAAGTGCTAGGATTAAAGGCGTGCACCACCACGCCTGGCTTAAGAATATAAAATTTATAGTTACTGCATAGGTAGAATTTATTTAGATTCTAAACTGTTTTTAAAAATTGAGCAAATAGTTCTGAATACATAAAACAACATGGGTGCAAAGCTTCTTAAATCCATCAACAGGGAATAGCTACCTAGTATAAAAATCAAAGCATCTAGGGATGTTCCCTTCCTTGTTTTAAAATTTTGGATAGTGTTTTACTATGTAGCCCAGGCTGGCCTCAAACTTGTGCTACTCCTACCTCAGCGTTCAGAGTGCTAGGAGAGCCAGCGTGAGGCTTGCAGAAGCAGGAGGCTGCCCATCAGCCTTCCCTAGGCCCAGGCAGCAAACTGTACCCCTAGGAGCTCATTTGCAGGTGAAGACTTTACAGCTAAGGTTTAACTCCTGAAGGTAATTTCAGGATGAGTCAGTATGAAGCAAAGGTTTTGATAGCTTTAAACATGGGTGGAGAAGTGGAAAACACAGAGAAAAGAGAAGAAAGAGAAGGAGAAAAGAGGACGAGGGAGAAGGACAGAGGAGGAGGTAGGGATGGAGGAAAGAGGATAGAGAGAGAATGACACAAGCAGCCATCTTACTTCTTTATCCGAGAATCGTCCAGAAGGTCAATCTTGTTCTGCACCAGCACAGTGGGAAGATCGCCAACTTCAGCTACTACTTTTTCCCTCCAGCTGGAAATGGCCTCAAAAGATTCCCTGTCTGTGGTAGAAAATACAAGCACACATGCCTGGGCTCCTGGAAGGTGACACACACACAAACAAACAAAAAACAACGTTATTACAGCAATGAAACACTTATTCTGCACAGAGGGAAGCCAGCTTTTACCTACATGAAACAACCTTTAATGGGTGGAGAGATGGCTTAGTGATTAAGGTGCTTGCCTGCAAAGCCTAAGAACTCATGTTCGAATCTCCTGGTCCCACATAGAAAGATGCACACAAAAAGGGACACACACATCTGGAATTTGTTTGCAGTAGCTGAAGGCCCTGGTGCACCCATTCTCTCTCTCTCTCTTTTTCCTTCTCCCTCTCTCTCAAAAATAAATAATAAAAAACTTTTAGTAATCTAATATTCAACTCACCTTTTTGACACTGCTTATATTTGAACATATAAACCCTACTTTTTAATTTTAAAAAACCACTATTTATCAAGAACAGTGATTTTCTAACATGTTCAAGTATCAGAGCACCCTTAAACATACAGGTTCTTTTTGGAATGCAAAATATGGCACATTTAATTCCATCATAAAAGGTAAAGATGGCAAACTAAGAGAATGACAAACTAAGCATAAGCTTTGGCTAAATTCTTCTGTCTTGAACTCATAACATGCCTATTTCTTTCAGCACAGATCTAAAAAAATGAAAAAGACAAAATAATCTTCTGAATCTGACTTTTTAAATTATGCTATTTTAGTTGCAGAATGTCACTGCAGAACAGAATTTGAGAACTCGTGTGAAGAGTGAATACACTACACTACACAGACACACAAAGGCTAAATTTAGATGCAGTAGATACTGCATCTACTTTCAATATTTAATGACCAACTATCATGTTAAGCTGATATCTAAAATTTAAAATAAACAGCAACTACTTGGAAGAAGTCATTTTACAATGATTAATTGTTGATTCGCCCAGCATGGTGACAAACAGGTGTGACTGGGAGAAAATCATCGCAGGGCTAAAGAGACTTTCCTGGAATCAGGTGTGTTTTCTGTTATTCCTTCCTTCCGATTCCTTTAGTGTAAAGACTTTCTAACACTGACTCAAGATATGCTTTGAGCTACCTAAGGTTAGTCTAAGGCCGAAAATAGTAATAATTTGTATATAACCAGAAAGTAATGTAGAACAAAGACAAAGAAACAGAGAACGGGAGAAAGGCCGTGGTGTGTTACAAAAGCATGCAGTTCATCTGGGAAATTATCACTGTACTAAGAACAGGTTGAAATCTGAATAATCAATTATATACAATTCAGGGAGAACCTGACCCCTCAGAATTTAAGGAGAAATAAAACTGAAGAGCTCACATTAGTATTTTGATTACATGTCCTATGTAAGGCCAGATGCATTAAGTGGTGAATGCATCTGGAGATTATTTTTGCAACAGCAACAGGCCTTGGTGCCCTCATACAATCTCTCTTTTTCCTCACAAATAAATATTTAAAAAATAAAAACAAAACTCTATTGAGATCCAAGCGTGGCAGCACACTCCTTTAATGCCAGCACTCAGGAGGCAGAGGTAGGAGGATCGCCATGAGCTCAAGGTCACCCTGAGACTCCATAGTGAATTCCAGGTCAGCCTGGGCCAGAGTGAAACCCTACCTCGAAAAATCAAAGAAAAACAACAACAACAACAAAACTCCACTGGCAGGTTTTATACCTAGAATTTTACATATGAGTAAGTGAGAGTAAGCAGAGGGAGACAGAACAGATACAGAGAGAATGGGTGTGCCAGAGCCACTGCACAAGAACTGCAGATGCATGCACCTCCTTGTGCATCTGGCCTTATGTGGAATCAAACCCAGTCAAACTCTGAGCCATCTCTCTAGCCCCAGATTTCCAACTCTTAAAACAAAAGAAAAAAAAACCTTGTAAAAACTATATAATTAAAAAAGCCATCTGCTGGGCATGGTCGCGCACTTGGGAGGCAGAGGTAGGAGGATCGCCGTGAGTTCGAGGCCACCCTAAGACTATGTAGTAAATTGCAGGTCAACCTGAGCTGCAGCAAGACCCTACCTTGAAAAAACAAAATAATAATAATAATAATAATAATAATAAAAAGCAGTCTAAGCAGAGGGTGCTAGGTATTAGCATTAAGAATACTTAAGAGAGGGGCTGGAGAGATGGCTTAGTGGTTGAGCAGTTGCCTGTGAAGCTTAAGGACCCTAGTTCAAGTCTCGATTCCCCCAGGTGCAGGGAGCGGCTACAGACGCCATTACAAGATGGCGCTGACTTCCTGCTGAGAGTTGTGACGAACAACTCCCTACTTGGTCATATCCTGGCGACAGTCTTGCTTGATGCTGCACGTGCACATGATGTAATGCATCCTGGGCCTATCCCGTGGCCCTGGGTGGTGGGTGAGCAGGTGGCAGCCAATCCGTAGGTGTCTTGTAGTATTACACCCTATAAAAGCAGCTACACTCCTGCGCCCCGGCCCCTTCGCCATCAACTTTCCTGTTAACCAAGAGGCTCTCCAATAAAGTGTGATCGAGAAGGATCTTTGTTTGCTGGTCGTTCTTCTCCTGCTGGTCAGGGAGTTCGCCGCAAAGTGGTGCCGAAAACCCGGGACGCTGGGTGCCTTGTAGGCATCGGGCGAGGGGCTGAAGAGGATCCAGAACTTGACACATGGAGAGGAAGACCGCGGTAAGTTACCCCAGTCATGCTAGACCCGTATTTGATTCTTGCCATTTTTATTCCTGTGTGGTTTATTTTTCTTGTTGTCTGCTGCTCTTGGTGCTGTTGTGACGAACCTGGAAGGGAGTGCCGCTGTTTTGAAGAGGATTAGCCTCGCGGTATGAATCGAAAGTAAAAGACCTTGGTAGATAACAGGGTTTTTCGATCTGTCGCACGCTGCCTTGCCCTCTTCTTCTGGCCGGTAAATTCGCTGGTAGATAACAGCGTACGCCATGGGCAATTCCCAGAGCGCGAACTTTGCATCCGATAGCTTTGTCCAACTCGTAAAGGAACTGCTTAAACAGAGAGACATTAAGGTCTCATCCGCGACAATTAAAAAGATTGTTAAAGACCTGGATGAGATCGCACCGTGGTTTGCGGTGTCAGGTGATCTTTCACTCCTTACGTGGGAAAAATTGGGTCGAGATTTGGAGCGGGCAAAGAAAGAAGATAGAATAGGCAAAGGCACATTGCCGTTCTGGCGCCTTATTCATTCTTGTTTGAGTAAAGGGAACCACATAGAGATCATTAAAAAAGGGCGGGAGGCTCTAGCAAAGCATCAGGATAGTCTTTCTGAGTCTGATTCAAATGGGGAGTCAAAAGTTAGGCCTAAGAAAAAGGGAGATATAAAGAAGGAGAAACATATACAAGATAAAGATAAAAGCCTGCAGGAGGAGCTTAAAGAGATGGGGGAAATGAGTCATCGCTTGCCTGAGAAAGGGACTAAAGGGACCTTTACCAGGCTGTATCCCCCTATTGAAGAGCTTGTACGTTTAAGTGTTTTTGAGACAGATGAGGAAATCACCTCCAACTCAGACCTAGAGGAGGAGGAGGAGGAAGAACCATTACAAAAGGGGGGGGGGAAGGAATCAAGGAAGTCACAAAAGGGCACTATTCATCTCTGCCTAGGCGCCCCCTACTAACGAAAGGAAAGCAGGCCCAAGGGGGTGGATCTCTGCAATTAATAGAGCCGTCTGCACCCCCACCCTATAACTCCCCTAGGGACACATGCCGCTTCATTAAAACAAAAAACTCCCCTGGGGACACATGCCGCTTCATTAAAACAAAAACCTGGTCGCGGCTGGCCTCCGCTAGGAGGGGCTTCTATTATGGCTTCAGAAGGAAAAAAAAAAAAAAACTCCTTGGGAGCCCGCACTCTCCAATATTTCCCACAGCTGGTCGCTCGACAAGCTTGCTTGGGGCTTAAATATTGTTTAATACATTTTGCAAAGCTGCCTGACAGGCTTATCATTCCCTATACTAAGGAACAAGTAAAAGTTCTGTCTGGCACTGTGGATGATTGGAGCATTCTCATGTGTGCTTTCCCAAATGTCATAGATAATCATTACCCAAAGAGCCCTATTTTGTCTTTTGTTGAAAACAATCTGGTTTACTTTCCTAAAATCACTGTTCAGGAGCCTATTACATCAGCCCCTGCCATCTTTACTGATGGCTCAAAGTCTGGTCGTGGGGCCTACCTGGTACAGGGATCGGAGCCTATAGTAAGAATGTTCAGACCTGACTCTCCTCAGATTGTTGAATGCTTAATAGTCTTGGAGGTATTTCAGACATTCCCCACTTCCTTTAATTTGTTTACAGATTCCTTGTATGTGGCCAATGCAGTGGCTAATTTAGAGATTGCCGCTTCGGTTCGCTCTACTAGTCTAGTGTCTAATATTCTTTTACAACTTCAATCTTTAATTTTGCAGCGAACTTGCCCTTTTTATGTTTCTCATATTCGAGCTCATTCACTACTGCCTGGCCCCTTGTCACAGGCTAATGACCTTGTGGATCGGGCCGCTAGGCTAGCCCTGATCTCCTTGGATGATCCAAAGACTTCGGCAACAGAATTCCATAGACTATATCATGTCCCTGCAAATACTTTAAGACTAAAATTTCCTATTTCCAGAAATGAAGTGCGGGATATTGTAAAATCTTGCCAATCTTGTGTCACCTTTTTGCCTTCCCCACATGTGGGCGTTAATCCCCGAGGCCTACGTCCTAGAGACCTTTGGCAAATGGATGTGACACATCTTCCAGAGTTTGGAAGATTAAAATACCTACATGTCTCAGTAGACACCTGTTCAGGCGTTATTTTCGCCTCTCCATTGGCAGGTGAAAAGGTCTCTCATGTCAAGACTCACTGTTTAGAGGCCTGGGCGGCTTGGGGAAAGCCACGCCATTTAAAAACTGATAATGGCCCAGCATACACATCTGCTGGTTTTCGAGCCTTTTGCGCACAAATGCAGGTAGCTCATGCCACTGGCCTTCCTTACAACCCACAGGGCCAAGGTATAGTAGAAAGAGCAAATAAAACCCTAAAAGCCCTCTTATTTAAACAAAAAAGGGGAATAGCAGAGGATGCAACCCCTAAGGAGAGAGTTTCTTTAGCCCTCTTCACTCTTAATTTTTTGATTTTGGATCCATATGGTAAAAGTACAGCGGAAAGACACAGTCAATCTAAGATTCCCATGCCCAGTGAAATGGTGATGTGGAAGGATGTCTTAGATAATAAATGGAAAGGACCAGATCTTGTGATGTTAAGATCCAGGGGAGCTGTTTGTGTTTTTCCACAGGACCAAGATTCTCCGCATTGGGTTCCGGCTCGCTTGGTGAAAACAATTATCCGACCCCAACAGGAGGCTCCTGGAGACGGAGATGCCTACCAGGATGGAGAGAAGGATGGAGAGAAGGAGAGCCTTATTGATGATCCTCATCCTGTGCCTGGAATGTAGTGGAGAACAGCGTTGGGGCATTATGTCTGCATTTCCCAAACCCATGCCAGTATATCACTCTGCTGTGGTTTTTCCCCGTTTCTTTACAACAGAGAAGGAACTGGGTCTTCCCATGGTGAAGAAAGACACCTTTTCCGTTTCTATCGGAGAACAGCGGAGTTTCCAGGCATCGGGGACATTGTGCTTTACGCTTGATCCAACTTATGAGGACTGTATGGTCTTAAAGAAACAAGCCTTTGCTTGGTTCCACAGGGACATGATTTGGGAAAGAAATGACCAACAGAGACGTAATGATTGGTATGGTCCAGAGAATAAGACTTCCCAATATAAATTTGGTAACTATACCTATACTGAATTGGCAATCTGGCTTAATGGAACATTTCTGGTTGGTGTAAACATATCAGACAAAGCATACCAACCACGACTTGCTCCTCATTGTTGGGGAAGTGATGAAGGGGAAACCTGGCCGTGGTCTGACTGTCAGTCTACCGGTGTTGGCTGGACAAGTAAGGGAAAACTCTTTAATTTCTCCCCAGACATGAGGGGTCCCCATCCCTATCCGGCCTTATGGACTGGGGGATTTTTCAGACAAGATAGAAGGTATAATCCATTTTCAAAGTGGATTTTGTGTGGAACAAATGGAAGCTGTACTGATTTCACACCTTTTGTGTTATTACAGGGAGGACAAGTTGCTTGTAATAATGTGACTGCAGTCTTTAGTGAGAAGGAGCAGGTGGTGGAGGAAGCTGATAAGAACTGGGGTGCTTTATACAAAACTATCAACACCACAGGGGGAATTATGAGCATTGGACATGGGTGCCAAACTAACGCAAGAAATGCTACTTTCTCCCCGGCACCAGTTTGCGTTCACCCACCGTTTATGTTTGTCCTCAGTAATTCCTCCTTTAGTAGTTGCTCCAATACCTCCTGCCTCTTGTCCCAATGCTGGGATGCTCCAAAGTTTAAGAATGCTATGGTCCTTAGGGTCCCTCGCTGGGTCCCTGTGCCTGTGGAAGCTCCCAGCACGCTGACTTTATTTAGGAATAAAAGGGATTTTGGCATCACAGCAGCAGTTATAGCAGCCGTGGCTGCGATAGCTGCTGCCGCTACTGCGGCGGGTGTGGCCATAGCTTCCTCAGTGCAGACGGCTGAAACTTTGAATAACTTGGCTACTTCTACCTCAGAGGCCTTAGACACTCAGACAGCTTTAAATTCTCACTTAAAGGGTGGTATCCAAATTTTAAACCAAAGAATAGATTTAGTTCAAGAACAGGTTGATATCCTTTGGCAGCTAGCTCAGCTGGGATGTGAATGGAAGTATAATGCATTGTGTGTTACTAGTGTCCCTTATGAAAACTTCACCAGAGCTGCTAATCTGTCTCGTAGTTTGTCGCTAGCCCTCTCGCAAAATTGGTCTAAGGAATTTGATAGGGAATTGGAGGAATTAAGACAAGCTATAGTACATATTAACTCCACACGAGTGGATCTTAGCTTGGCAAAAGGCTTTACTTCTTGGATATCATCTGCATTCTCCTATTTCAAGGAATGGGTAGGAACTGGAATGTTTCTGGTGTGCTGCCTAGGAGGGTGTGTGCTTTGCCTATGGTTGGTCTGTCGCCTGTGAACCCAAACTAGGAGAGATAAAATGGTCATTTCACAAGCGCTCGCTGCCTTAGAATGTGGCTCCTCTCCCCAAATCTGGCTGGCAGCCTTAAAGGGAAAATAGCTCCCCTGGCCCTTGCACCCTCGGGGTCTCAGAGTACCCATTGCACGAGGATGGGCAGGAATATGGTAGCTTTCGTTTGACCGCCGCCTTTGCACTCTCAGGGGACCTGTCCCATTGCACTGAGGAAGGGGAGGTTGGACTTCTTCCCTTGATCGGTCAACATATCATGAGGTGCGGACCTGATCGGGAAGGCATGTTTTCTATTTACGCTTGGCCATTTTATTAAACAAAAAAGGGGGAGCTGCAGGGAGCGGCTACAGACGCCATTACAAGATGGCGCTGACTTCCTGCTGAGGGTTGTGACGAACAACTCCCTACTTGGTCATATCCTGGCGACAGTCATGCTTGATGCTGCGCGTGCACATGATGTAATGCATCCTGGGCCTATCCCGTGGCCCTGGGTGGTGGGTGAGCAGGTGGCGGCCAATCCATAGGTGTCTTGTAGTATTACACCCTATAAAAGCAGCTACACTCCTGCGCCCCGGCCCCTTCGCCATCAACTTTCCTGTTAACCAAGAGGCTCTCTAATAAAGTGTGATTGAGAAGGATCTTTGTTTGCTGGTCGTTCTTCTCCTGCTGGTCAGGGAGTTCGCCGCACCCAGGACCCACATAAGCCACATGCACAGGGTGGTACATGCATCTGGAGTTCATTTGCAGTGGCTAGAGGCCCTAGTGTGCCCATTCTCTCTCTGTGTCACTCTCAAATAAACAAATAAAAACAAATTTAAAAAAAAAAAAAGAATGCTTAAGAGAATGCTCAATGTTATTTCTGAAATAAAGGATAAAACACTCCCTCCTCGAAATTACTTAGGTAGGGGAGAGACACTAAAGGCATGTAGGTATCATGTGGATGCACTTTAAATAATATCAAAAGAAATCAATATTGTGGCTGACATTGGCCGAGCTCATCAGCACCTCATTTTGGACCAGCTATGCCCTGTTCAGGGCTTGTTACTGATTTACCACCTCAAGCACAGTTTAGAAACCTCTATTTTTCTGGGTCAGGGTTTTTTTCCAGTCTCACCAGGGGCCTTGGGTTCCTCAGGATATCCCCAAAGTGACCTGGGAAACACCTTAGATTCTGAGGCATTTCTGCAGGGTTCTTTAGAACTAATCCCTATTTAACTACTGGGATAATCACTATTTTTTTCTCCCTTACCTGCCTTTCCTCCTGCTCTTCTTTTACTTCTATTTGCTGGGATCACACCCCAAATAAACACTAGGAACCCTGCTGGTGGGGGCAGGGAGAAGAGAAGCTCAAGGTAAGGCAATTGAGAGTTTCAGGCCAGCCTGAGCTCAAGTGAGACCCTGCCTCAGAAAGACATAAAAGAGGGCTGGAGAGATGACTTAGCAATTAAGGCACATGCCTGGGAAGCCTAAGGACCAAGGTTTGATTCTTCAGGTCCCATGTAAGCCAGACAAACATTGTGGCTAATGCTTCTGGAGCTCGTTTGCACCAGCTGGAGGTCCTGGTGCACCCTTTCTCTCTCCCCCCCTCCCCTCTCTGTCTCCAAATAAATCTTTAAAAAGAGAGATAGAGAGAGAGAAAGAAAAAGCAATTACAATCTCTATTAAGAGTGTGGCAGCTAGGCATGGGGGCTTAATCCCAGCATTCGGGAGGCAGAAGTAGGAGGATCACTGAGAGTTTGAGGCCACCCTGAGACTATGTAGTGAATTCCAGGTCAGCCTGAGTTAGCATGTGACCCTACTTTGAAAAATGACAGAGAGAGAGAGAAACTTCTAAGGCAAGATGATTTGCCTGACACTGAGTTTAATGAGATTTTTAAAAAGCCAATAAATGACCTGCATTATTTTAATTTTATTATTATTTCCTAACAAATGTTTGGCAATTTGTTTCAATTTCCCCTAACTAAATATTTAGCTATAATACAAAATACTGGCAAACAGTGATCCATTGTTATTAAGAGTCTCAAAGCCCTTCCCAACTGGCCACAATTGGAGCATCAAAGGTCTCACTTCCCTAAAAATGCTCGAAGGAGGGTCTAGCCAGCCTGACTCCTTGTCCCCAACCACCATTCCACACCTCTCCCCGAGAGGGAGTCAGGTAGCTTTGTCAGTAGTTTAGGGTGACTGGGTCCTGAATGTAAAAAGCAGAAATGTCCTTAAATCTGCTCTTGCAATCTTCACTTTACAAGAGCTCAGAGAAGGATCTCTCCTCTCCTTACATCTTGACTAAAGGAGCTGCCTAGATCTGTTCTGCCATAAACAACCGGACTCCTTGGGAAGGAGTTCCCCTTTCCTAGAATTTAAATACGATCCTATCACTGTGGTTGGTTAAGCTCAGCTCCCAGACTGGGTGTCATGGCCGGCCTCATCCTGAGCCAGCCCTGAGTCCACATCAGTCAGCTCTCTCTGAGGCTCCCCTGAGCCTGCGGGTAAAGCCCACACGATGGGGTTATAGGTAAACCCTTCCCAGGTGGACAGCCCTCTCTTTGTTGGCTGTTCATCAGTCCTGAACTCCCAGGCTCCTGTCTTAGTGAGCTTCCCTTCGTCTCCGCCGGGCTTGTGTGAGAGGAGACCTCTACGCCCACGCGGGCTCTCTACGCCTCCTCCCTGCACAGGGCACGAGCGCTCTGCTCCCTCCCCTCTAAATCCCCTTTCATATTTTATACCATGCTCACTTCCCACATGGGTTCTCAGGCCAGGTGAGTATATCCATTTTCCCTTCCTCGGTTCATGGATCCTTCCTCTCCCTCATATATTTCTGAATAAAATTATAACAGTTCATAAATTGTCCTTCTCAGTCTGGCTTATCCAATTCTTTAGTTAAAAATGGAGATGAACTCAGGGTTTGGAATTTAAGGACTTTTCTCAAACTCCCCAAACCCTGTTACATCTCCCAAGGTCCTTCCCTCACAGGGCAATTCCCCTTCCACCAAAGGGGCAAATAAATGTAAGCCCTCCTCAGGCACTCCTCTCCCTCTCGTTCCCAGGCCTATTCTCCTCTAAAGTGCACGCCCCCCTCTGTGCCTGTTTGTCTTGGTCACTCTCACTGTCCGTCTCTCTCTCTGCATCTATCTTTTCTTCCTCTATCTTTCCCTCCACCCCCCCCCCCAGATCAGAGTCCCCTGTGGTTGTCTGCCCCAGCGTTTCCAAATTCCCATACACCTGCCCGGCTACTGCCAAGGCTGCCTCTGCAGTCATCCTCCACCCATCTGACCAAACTCTAAACAAATACAAAATAAACCTTGCTACTATTATAAGAAGGACTGGGTCTCAGATACTATGTGAACTTAACAACTGTGGTTATATTTTATTTAGAAAAACCCTAATGACTAAAAGCCCTTTTCTAACATAGACTTAAAGAAAATGTTAAAAGATGACCTCCTTAAAAAAAAAAAAAAATTAAGCCAGCCATGGTAGCACATCCCAGCACTCAAAAGGCTGAGGTAGGAGACCACTGTGAGTTTGAGGCCAGCTTGAGACTACATAGTGAATTCCAGGTCAACCTGGGCTAGAGGGAGTCTCTACCTTGAAAAACAAAAGCAAAAAGAAAGGGCTGGAAGAATGTCTTAGGGGTTAAGGTATTTGCCTGCAAATCCAAAGGACCCAGGTTCGATTCCTCAGGACCCACATAAACCAGAAGCACAGGGTGGCACGTGTGCCTGGAGTTTGTTTTACAGTGGCTAGAGGCCCTGGCGCACCCATTTTCTCTGTCTCTTTCTCAAAAAAAAAAAAAAAAAATCAAACTTAAAAAAAAAATTTAAATTAAAAAAAAAAGCCATTAAACACAGGACAAATAGAAAGATATTTACAGAATTTAGAAAGGAAATGATTATAAACATGTTATATATATAACTTAACCAGTCCCTTGGGAAGCAAAACAAGCCTAAACATAGCTGGGACTCAAGGCAAAAAACTGATTTCCTATAATCATTGAAAGACTCCATCTCAAGGGAAACAAGACAGATGAATGATGGAAGGAGACATTTCTCCTCTGGTTTCTAGAGGCAAGTGCACAGGGCTCTGCATCAGCACACATATGTGCATATGTCACACAGACCACACCACAAATATTGAGCACACTCGAAAGAAAGAAAGAAAGAAAGGAGGGAGGGAGGGAGGGAGGAAAGAAGGAAAGAAAAGAGAAGGAATTTAAGCCTTACCAGGAAGTAATAGCCTTTGCCTTTCCTTTTCTGGGCTTTGATCTGCAATGTAAAGAGACCAGCCAAACCCTCCTTCCTCACTTTTACCTAATCTTCAGTAACAGCCAGGGCCTTTTCACTTGGCCTTCAAAGTTTCTCCAGGGAGAAACATTTAGTGATACTTCCTCCTCCCTCAGCCTATTTTTTCATTTGCAAAATTAATATATTAGCATATAAAGGAGGTTGGATCTACAGAAGTCTTTCCAAGACCAGACCCTACAAATCCTTCAAAGAACATAAGGGAGAACAAGGGATTTCTCCCAGCATGGAACTCTTCCACCCATCATCCCACAAAAACTCCAGAAAACACTTCCATATCAGGTAAATTAGTCACTATCCCATTTTCCCAAATCCACACTAGATTAAAGCTACCCACCAAGCCCTGTCTCCTGGTTTGTTTGGGTGCTAACACCTCCAAGTGCTGGTAACAAGAAGGGGTTGGAAAAGGTGAGCATCTGCAAACAGTTTCTTCAGAGGTCAGCTCAACGGCAGAGGCCTAGCAAGCCCGGGGAAGGCCAGCGTTCAGTGCCTACCATGAGGGAAGGGAGGCAGGGAACGTTTTAGAAAACGAACTCGCAACCCTCTGTCCTCTTCCAAGAAGGGTGGGTTAGGATGAGAAGGTCTACAAACATGGTAATAGGCTTCAACAAGATCAACTGTGAACCTTGGTGTTCCCAGTACCTGGGCGATGACACTCTGGACTGAAGATGTTTTAATTTAAGCATGTGAAAGATGCAACAGTTAAGAAAAGGGCAACCCTGGTTGGGATGATAATAGGGGAGGCCCAGGTTGAGAACTAAAAGGAGGAGATCCAGGTTGGGGGGGGGGGTCGTGAAAAGGCAAGAGAAACGCTGTGGAACACTGTCCAAGCATCACAGCCCTAACTTGTACCTTGTCCTCCTATTCTCTTCACCACAGAACCAATACCACACTGGTAGGAGTTGTTATGGTTGCCTAGCTGGTATTTCTTCCTAAGAACACCGCTTCCCTGCTTGTATGCCAACCCACGTGGTTCAGAAGATCCTCAGCCTTTCCTCTACGGAGGGAAGGGTGGGATTCATGGACATCATGGGGAACGACGTGCGCTCCCACTCCATCAGTCGCATTCTCTGACAACTGCAGCCAGGCTAAGAGTAGTCGAAGCAGTGAAAACCCTGGGACTTCTGGTGTCTTGTGAAAAGGACTCATCTCTCCCCACCTGCCCAACGTCCTTCAAGTCTTCATGACATGTAGCTTTTTATTTATTTATTTATTTATTATTATTATCATTTGGTTTTTCGGAGTGGGGTCTCACCCTAGCCTAGGCTAACCTGCAATTCACTCTGTAGTCTGGGATGGCCTCGAATCCTCCTACCTCTGCCTCCCAAATGCTGGGATTAAAGGCTATGCCACTGCACACACAGCATGTGGCTTTTATTATTCCTGGTGACAACTTGGTATCAGGAAGAGGAGGAGCCCCACCCAGGGCTTGGCCAGGGGACTAAAGAGGTCACAATGGCACTGGGGATTGTGCCCAGGGCTTCATGACTATTAAGTAAGCACTGTATCAATGAGCTACCTCCCAGCCCTAAGTGAGATATTCTTAAAGAGAAACTCACAGAAAACAAAGAAAGCAGAGTTCTTTAAACAAAAGACCATGCCAGACAAAAGAATAAGTTCCATATTTTACCTCTGTAGTAGGCCTTTGTTATTGCATCAAATTCCTCTTGACCTGCAGTGTCCCATAACATTAGCCTGACATCTTCATCATTAACTCTGAAACAAGAGATGAATTTATTCCATAAGTAAAGGTAAAAGCTTTGTGTACATTTTTGTTTCCAACTCAAAAGCATTATACCTATATTACAGGTTTCGCTCCAAAAAATTCTGAGCACAAATTTTAATTTTTTTAAACTTTTATTTATTTATTTAAGAGACAAAGAGAAAGAGGGAGAGACAGGGAGGGAGAGAGGAAGGGAGGAGGGAGAGAGGGAGGGAATGGGCATGCCAGGGCCTAGAGATGAAGCAAATGAACTCCAAATGCATGCGCCACCTTGTGCATATGGCATACGTAGGTCCTGGGGAATCAAACCTGGACCCTTTGACTTTGCAGATAAGTACCTTAACTGCTAACCTATCTCTCCAGCCTCTGAGCACAAGTTTGTTTACTTGTTTTTGGTTGTTTGTTTTGTTTTTTGGGTTTTATTTTTTGAGATAGGGTCTCACTCTAGCCCAGGCTGACCTGGAATTCACTAAGTGAGAGACCAAATATAACTATTTAAAAAAATAAGGCCCAGGCCTGGCTTAGATAGAGAACTAGCCAGCCAATGTGCTGACCTTCTGCTTCTGTAAACTTTGCTTGCTTAATTGCTGCCTTTCCCCCTAAAGTTTCCAAGGAATCTCCACTTCAAGGACACTGCAGAAACACTGGGGGGGGGGGGCCTCCGCCCTTCGACCACCTGCTTAGATAAGAAACTGAGGAATCTCCACTTCAAGGACAATGGAGATGACTTTATTTGCCTGGAGTGCCCCTAGCTCCTGCCCCCAACTTTGCCCGCTGAAACCGCAAGCCAATCAGAACTGTTTAAATCAACCAATCATGTATCTATCCCCTACTTCTTTGTTCGAATTCCTATATGATCCCCTTCCCCCAAAAGAAAGGGGCTCTCTCCCTCACTACCACTGTGCCGGACTGTGGGGACGGAGCCCAGGCCTAGGCTTGCAATAAAGAAAACTGTTGCTTTTGCATTTGAGTGTCTCAGCTTCGGTGGCGGTTCTCTGGGTGACTCCTGAGTGACTGGAGGACTTGGCTCCTGGTCAGGGGTCTTGGCACAACATATATAGTCTCAGGGTAGCCTTGAACTCATGGTGATCCTCCTACCTCTGCTTCCCAAGTGTTGGGATTAAAGGTGTGCGCCACCACGTCCAGTGAGCACAAGTTTTAAATGTTGGGAATGATCTATGGGAAAGAACTAGGAATGTTTCATATGGATCTTAAAAACAGTTTTTGCGAGATTATTGCTGTAAGATGTTAAAATCCTTACTTGTAATTGCTTGAAAGTTAATTTTACAACCATGCCATCCACCTGATTAAAGTCACATTGCTAGGCTTTCTCTGCCTTGGTGCACCTTCGGCCTGAGCATCACAAATGCCCAATACTGACGAGCGATGTTTAGAGACGCTGACCGATCTTAACATACGCTCGACGCGCCTTTCCTCAGAGGCCTGGTCGGACGCTTGACCCAGAGGAAACAAGCGTGTATAAGAAACGATGATCCCAGCACTGAAGACAATGAGGTCAGTGACTATGGACCCACAAGTGTGACGAAGGCGAGAGGTCGGCTTCATACGATCGCTCTTATGATCAGAGTGCACGTGTGCTCTGGATCAGCAGAGTCCAGCACGTGGTACCCTAAACCCCTTCCTTTAAACACGTTTAAGGATTATCCAGGGTTGAAAGTTCCATACCTTTTGCTCATGAAGTGTACTATTTTTCAAATATTACTGGTTTTTGTCTGTTCAATAAAAGTGCCAGTGAGTATTAGCATAAAGGAGATGGAGCTACAGCCACAGGTAACAGCAGACACAGCAGGTTTACTAATGCCTTAAACTAAGCTCTCTTCAGTCTCCTTTTTCCTCAGGATGCTGCTAGAGGCAGCTAGCCCACTCCTGGGATGTGTATCACAGGTTAGCTCTCCCTCTCCTCAGGCTCTGCTCTTAGAAGCAGTTTGGCCACTTCTGGACAGGAAAGTTCCAGAGGTTAGCTTCATGAAAATCAGGGCTGTGCCCCATGAATAGGGCAGGACATGCTCCCCACAGGGAAAGTGAAGCTGTATTTTACACGCTGTGGATGTACCTGTAGTTTTTTCTTTAACAGCAGTCACTGATAAAAGTGGCTCTAAAAATTAACACAATTGGGGAAGGGAAATTCTCTTAGGCCAGGGTGTACTTCCTCTGACCACACCATTCTGACAAGGTGTGATGCCCCGGGGATGGAATGAACGAGAATAAGGAGAAGCCGCAGCTTACTTGTTTGTTGAACCCCTGAGCAAAAAAAAAAAGGTACTTTCTCATGAAGTGGATCTTCATTACTCACAGTGGTTGTGTTCTATGATGTCACTCAGGACCTTGTGGTACTAGTGAAGCCCTCGAGCCTGTGTTTGCAAATGTTACAGTGAACAGTAACTTAGCAAACAGTGACCACACCTCCCCTAGAGGAAATGTAAAGTTATGCTCCTGTGGTCCAGTGTGGTGTATGTACCTGTAATCCCAGCAATAAGGAGTCTGAGGCAGGAAGATCAAGAATTTAAGGACAGGGGGCTGGAGAGGTGGCTAAGTGGTTAGGCGCTTGCCTGTGAAGCCTAAGGGTCCCAGTTCGAGGCTCAATTCCCCAGGTCCTACATTAGCCACATGCACAACGGGGCACACGTGTCTGGAGTTTGTTTGCAGTGGCTGGAAGCCCTGGCGTACCCATTCTCTATCTACCTTTCTCTCTTTGTCTGTTGCTCTCAAATAAATAAATATAAATAAATTAAAAAAATTAAAAAAAAAAAAGAATTTAAGGACAGGGCTGGAGATGGCTTAGGAGTTAAGGTGCTCACCTGCAAAGCCTAAAGACCCAAGTTCAATTCCCCAGTACCCATGTAAGCCAGATGCACAAGGTGACACATGCGTCTGGAGTTCGTTTGCAGTGGCTGGAGGACCTGGTGCACCATCTTCTCTATCTCTCTGCCTCTTTCTCTCAAATAAATGAATAAAATATTTACATAAATTTTAAAAAGCTGGGTATGGGCTGGAGGGATAGCTTAGCATTTAAGGCATTTGCCTGCAAAACCTAAGGATCCAGGTTCAATTCCCCAGGACCCTTGTTAACCAGATGCACAAGGGGGCACATGCATCTGGAGTTCATTTGCGGTGGCTGGAGGCCCTGGTTCGCCCATTCATTCTCTTTTACTCTTTCTCTGTCAAATAAATAAATAAAAATAAAATAAAATAAAAGCCGGGTGTAGTGGCGCACGCCTTTAATCTCAGCACTTGGGAGACAGAGGTAGGAGGATCACCCTGAGTTTGAGGCCACCCTGAGACTACACAGTGAATTCCAGGTCAGCCTGGGCTAGAGAGAGACGCTACCTTGAAGAAAAAAAAAATTGAGGCCATCCTGGGCAAAGGAAGTTTGAGATCAGTCTGGGTTATAGAGTAAGACCTTGTCTCATTTCGAAATAGGGGCAGGGACAGCAAGAACTCTTATTTTTAATTTCATCAATTAATCAATATCTAATTTTAAAAATTTTATTTATTTATTTGAGGGGGGACGGAGAACAGGTGTGCCAGGGAATTTCAGTCATTGCAAATGAACTCCAGATGCATGTGCATCTAGCTTATGTGGGTCCTGGCGAATCAAACTGGGATCCTTTGGCTTTGCAAGCAAATGCCTTAACCACTAAGCCATTTCACTAGCCCCTCAATATCTAATTTTGTTTGACGTGTTTTATATTCCTCTCTGTAAGGTACATCAGAGCCTTCTTGCACAAGAACACTAGAAAGCCCTTCGGCCCTGTACGTGGGATGATTTTAAAAGAGAAATCACCAGCACAAAGTAAAAATGTGACAAACGTAGCACTACACAGAACACCAAAAAGCTGTGTTTATTATGTGTGAGCTAAAACCAGAACACGTAACACCCTGCTTGCCTTCACTGGGTAAGGGCATGTTAATGATAAAAAGTATTCCTCTGAAACATTTTAAAATTGAATTGGATTTCCTGAAATAGGATTTCCTTTTTATAGCTAATTTTATCCTCCCCAAATCTATGTTCTCTATAATAAACAAAAATATTATGTTTTCTTAATTTCTATATAAACTTTTCTAGTTTTAAAGAGAGAAAAATTGCTGGACATGGTAGTGGACAACTGCTCCCAGGCAGCTAGGGGGTAGAAGCAGGGGGATCAGGAGGTCAAGGCCACCTCAGCTACATGAGATTCTGCTTCAAAACAAAATAATAGTAAAATAAGCTAGGCATGGTGGCACACGCCTTTAATCCCAGCACACGGGAGGCAGGGGTAGGAGGATCGCCATGAGCTAGAGGCCACCCTGAGACTACAGAGTGAATTCCAGGTCAGCCTGAGATACAGGGAAATCCTACCTCGAAAAACCAAAAAAAAAAAAGAGAGAGAGAGAGAGAAGAAACATTCAAAACAAAAGAAACTCATTACATAAATGCTTCAAGAACTTGAAAAATCTCCTTCTAAATAAAAGAGCAGGTAGGAATTTCATCAGAAGCAAGCATCAGTTTGTGTTTAAGAGGTACTCAAGGTATGTCACTAATAAATATAAAACAGACACAAGACACGAAAAAAGGGAGAAAGGAAGTAGAAGAAAAATGAAACATACAATACTGCTTCAAAAATACAAAAAAAATTGGGGCTGTAGGGGTTGCTTAGTGGTTAAGGCACTTGCCTGGAAAGCCAAAGGACCCAGGTTTAATTCCCTGGGACCCATGTAAGCCAGATGCACAAGGTGGTGCATATGTCTGGAGTTTGTTTGCAATAGATGGAGGTCCTGGCACACCCATTATCTGTCTCTCTGTGTGTCTCTGCATCTCTCTCTCTGGCTCACTCAAAAAAATAAAATAAAATAACAAAAAGTAAGCCAGGCACCTGTGATCCTAGCACTTGGGAGGTGGAGACAGGAACACTAGAAGTTCAAGATCAGCATCAGCTATACAGCAGGTTCTAGGCCAACCTAGGCTACATAAGACTGTCTTGAAAAGCAAAACAAAAATCCAACACCATTAAGTACTACAGAGGTCACTGCCCCTAGCTGCCTGACATAGGCTGCATCATAAATACTATTATCCCAGTGAAAGCTTTGGATACAGTTTACAAATAAAAACCAATGGATAAAATAGACAAGTACATACTGGATCTGTCGCTCCAAAAAGTCAACTCCAATGGTTTTCTTGTAGTCTTTAGTGAAAATGCCTTTGCAATATCGCTGAATCATACTTGATTTTCCAACTGCTCCATTCCCTACAACCACCATCTTGATGGCCACTTCCATATCTTCCTCCAACATTTTTGAAGTAGAAGTAGTTTCTGAACCAGTTCCAATTCCAGACTGTCAGATCTTCTCTCTCAAATCTGCAGCCTAAAAGGAAATTAGTTTTTATCAAGAAATCATCACATTGCATTGCAAGAATTGGTTTATGGGACTAGATAGATGGCCGAATGGTGAAGGCACTCACTTGCGAAGCTTAAGGACCTACGATGGACTCCCCACATCTTACATAAGCCAGATGCACAAGGGGCACATGCGTCTGGAGTTCCTTTGCAGCGGCTGGAGGCTCTGACATGCCCATTCTCTCGCTCCCTCCTCCCCCCTCCCTCAGTTTCTCTCTCAAATAAATTAATTAACTAAAAAGAATTGGTTTATAAGACTGAGGCTTCCATTCCACCTTTTGTTTTCTTTTTTAACTTTTATTTAGTTGACAGAGAAACAGGGAGAGAGAGAATGAGTGGGCATGACAGGGTCTCCAGCCACTGCAAATGCACTCCAGACACATGCGCCCCCTTGTGCACCTGGCTAACGTGGGTCCTGGGGAATTGAACCTGGGTCCTTTGGCTGTGCAGGCAAATGCTTTAACTGCTAAGCCATCCCTTCAGGCCCCACCTTTTCTTTTATTTTAAAAAAAAATACTTTTATTTTTATTTATTTAGCAGAGAAAGAGGGGGAGAGAGAGAGAATGGGCATGCCAGGGCCTCCAGCCACTGCAAACGAACTCCAGATGTGTGCGCACCCTTGTGCATATGGGTAACATGGGTGCTGGGGAATCGAACCTGGGTCCTTTCACTTTGCAGGCAAATGCTTTAGCCACTAAGCCATCCCTCTAGTCCCCACCTTTTCTTGATTATTAACTTTTTGAGTGTCAAAAATGACTGACTGGCACCTTATTAGTAAGACGACGCACAACATTCA
Organism: Jaculus jaculus; assembly: GCF_020740685.1. Taxonomy (NCBI): domain Eukaryota; kingdom Metazoa; phylum Chordata; class Mammalia; order Rodentia; family Dipodidae; genus Jaculus; species Jaculus jaculus. The sequence goes on along the minus strand of NC_059109.1, from coordinate 32,143,327 downwards.
TACAGCAATAAATGCCCAAATCTGCAGAGTCTTCTTTCATGAGATGAAGACTGAGCACTGGAGTTGAGGTCTGACGGAAAGGTGGCAGCAGGAGTTGTGTACCTGCTGAATTTATTCATTAACCTCTTGAAGCATTAGTGTCCCAGCAACACTACTGACCTCACAGGGGCTGCTGATCAAGGATACATATAAAGGATTTAGCAACATGAAAGTCAAGCATGCAGAATCAGTAGATTCATGTAACCTAACGAATCCTCCATGAGACAAAATCAGAAAAAACTGGTTTTCAACCTCATAAGGTAATCTAAACAACAGACCAAACTGTGTAATAATGTATAACCATGTGTCATCATTGGGCTCTTGGTTACACTGGCATAGGGTTCATATTACACTGACTCCTATACAAATAATCTTACATCACACTTTCTTTAGTTTCAGGTGTTATAATCATATAGTGAAAGTCACAATATGCTGGACATGGTGGGTTATGACTTGGGAGCACTTTGGAGGCAGGGGCAAAAGGACCGCTGTGAGTTCGAGGCCACCCTGAGACTACATAGTGAATTCTAGGTCAACCTAGGCTAGAGTGAGAACCTACTTTGAAACCCCCCTACCAAAAATAACAATATGCACTGTATGCATTTTAGACTAAAAAGGACAGAAAGTCGAGCCGGGGGTGGTGGTGGTGTACGCCTTTAATCCCAGCACTCGGGACGCAGAGGTAGGAGGATCACTGTGAGTTCAAGATGCCTGAGAGGACTACATAGTGAAGTCCAGGAGAGCTTGGGCTAGAGTGAGACTCTTACCTCAAAAAACAACAACAACAAAAAAAAAATTACAATTAAAATAAATAAATAAATAAATAAAAGAACAGAAAGTCAATTTCTTTATAGTTCTTTTCTGTTTTTACCTTCTAAACCTGCTTTATCATACAGCCTCTCCATTTCAGCTAATGCTGGCAAGTTTATTCTTTTAGTTGTTCACACCAAGAACTTAGTCTTATTGGAAATATTCTTATCTTGCCTTGCAGTGTGACAATGTGAGGAGAACTCTGAGAACACAGACCCAGGCAACTACCCACATATAATGAGAACATAAGAAAACCGCTAGTCTCTTACCATTATGTTCTCAACTACCTTACCAAAAACCTACACAAAGTCTGAACTGTGGAGAACGCTCTCTGTCTTTCATAGACTCAGCATTTTCTCCTGGTACACCACAAACTTGCATGAGCCCAAGAATCATTAAGCACTTGTTAAAGTGTAAGCTCTGGGTCCCGGCTTAGATAGAACGAGGAACCCCAGAACAGGAACCTTGGAACCTGACTTTTAAAACTAGCACAAGCTAGATGTGGCAGTACATACCTATAACCTTGCATTTGGGAGGCTGACAGAATGGCAAGTTTGAGACCAGACTACCTATATTTTAGAAATATAGTCTCAAAAAAATAATTAATTTTTAAAAAATTATTCTCTAAAAATATAGAGAAAACATTTGCAGGATACATACACATCTGACATACAATTGGAAAACAGTTTTTAAGAAGTGAAGAAAAGAAGAAAAATTTCTTTGGTTGTTTCTTGTTGTGAGGTAGGGTCTCACTCTGGGAATAAAAGTGTGTTTTTAGCTGGGCATGGTGGTGCATGCCTTTAATACCAGCACTCAAAAGGCAGAGGTAGGAGGATCACCATGAGTTCAAAGCCACCCTGAGACTACATAATGAATTCCAGGTCAGCCTGAGCTACAGTGAGACCCTACCTCAAAAAACAAAACAAACAAACAAACAAAAAGTGTGTGCCACCACACCCGACTAATAAAACATATTTTTAAAAAGCTTTAAGTGGGGATAGCTGGAGAGATGGCTCAGCAGTCAAGGCACTTGTCTACAAAGCTTAAGGACCCAGGTTTGATTCCCCAGATGTACAGTGAGCATGCATCTGGAGTTCATTTGCAGTGGATGGAGGAACTGGTACACTTTTCTCTCTTCTCTCTCTGTGCAAATAAATAAATAAATCTATTGTTTTAGGGCTGGAAAGATGGCTTAGCAGTTAAGGTGCTTACCTGCAAAGCCAAAGGACCCAGACTTGATTGCCCAGGACCTATGTAAGCCAAAAGCACAAGGTGGTACATGCATCTGGAGTTCATTTGTAGTGGCTACAGGCCCTGGCATGTCCATTCTCTCTCTCCCCTTCTCTCTCTCTCTCAAATAATAAATAAATAAAACAAAAAATATGTTTTAAAAAAAACCTGTTGTTTTAAAACAATTTTTTTTTTGTTTTTTCGAGGTGGTGTCTCACTCTGGCTCAGGCTGACCTGGAATTCACTATGTAGTCTCATGGTGGCCTTGAACTCACAGCGGTCCTCCTACCTGTGCCTCCTGAGTGCTGGGATTAAAGGTGTGCGCTACCACACCAGGCATTTTCTTTGGTCTTTCGAGGTAGGGTTTCATTGTAGTCTAGGCTGGTCTGTAATACATTCTGAAGTCTCAGGGTGGCCTCGAACTCACAGCAATCCTCCTACCTCTGCCTCCCAAGTGCTAGGATTAAAGGCATGAACCACCACGCCCGGCTTAAAACAATTTTTAAAGAATTGAATAATTCTTTATAGCCCTGAAATCTCATACAAAGCAATACCCTAGAGAAATGAAAACCCACTTTCACAGAAAAATTTGTGGAATATATTTACAGCAGCTTGAAATTACCTCAAATCAAAAACTAGCCAAATATCCTTCAATGGGTGGACAATATAATTGGGTAGACGTAGTTGGCATCTATGTAGTGAAATGCCACTTAGCAATAAGAAAAAGAAACTATCCATGCATGAAACAACTTGGGGACTGGGAATGTACCTCATTTGATAGTGACTGCTTTGCATGCACTAAACCCAGTTCTGATCCCAAGCAAAGGCAGGAAAATCATAAGTCCAAGCTCATTCCTGGCCACCACCGTGATTTCAAGACCAGCCTGAGCTACATGAGGCCCTAAGAAAAAAATAAAAGAAAAGAAAAAAAAGAATTTGGTGGAAGTGTATCTCAAAGGCGTTATGGCCAGCGAAAGAAGCCTGTAACAAGAATTCAAACTGTCATGATTCCATTTAAGAGACATTTTGGAAAAGATCAGTAACTGGCAAGAATCAGGAGGGTAAGGGGGTATGATATAAAGGAACAACATGAGTTATTTATGGGGACAGACCTGGTCTTACATGTTGATTGTATTTGTGGTTACATAAATCTAAAACTCACATAATTGTTGGAATCAAAACCTAACTTTTTAGAGTGAAGTTTACCTGGAACATGTTAGAGGAGTCCTGTAGCCCTCTTCCGACCCTGTCTTCCTAGCTCCTGATAGTCAAGTTCCTACACACCAGGGGTGTGTTTCTGGGAGCTGCTGAGATCTCAGGGTACAGTCATCGTGTCCGTGAAACGGAGCAGACTGCCCTAGCCTATGTTAGCCGTCTCCACTCGAGAAGCCAGGGAAGGGTGGGGCACTGGGGGCCGGAGGGGCACTGCCGCACCACCTAAGGGACAGTGGGAGCCAAGACCGTGCGGAGACTCCTCCCTTGGGCTCGGGCATCCAGGCGGCTCGGCACTGGGCTGGAGGCGCTCTGGGGTGGAGACGGGAGCCTAGAGGCTGAAGTGAAGGCTGGAGACTGAGGCTACCGCTTGGGGACTGGAGGCTGAGGTAGGAGTCCGGGGTCTGGAAGCTGGGACAGGAGGATTGGACTAGAGTCTGGAGGATGGAGGCTAGAGGTGCTGAGGGGTGGAGACTGAAGGCTGGAGTCTGGGGGCTGGAGGAAGGAACTGGGGGGCTGAAGGATGGGGGCCGGAGCTAGAGGATGGGGGCGGGAGGCTGGGACTGGGGAGCTTGAGGATGGGGACGGGGGGGGGGCTGGGGCAAGAGCCTGGGCCTGGGGGCTGGAGGCCAGCGCCGCCCCGGGCCGCCGCGGACTGGGAGGGGCCGAGCTCGTGCTCGCTCGGAAGCCGGCCTGGAGCGAGCCCCGGCGCCCTGCCCGCCGCAGCACGTCCAGATCCCCGAGGACCGCAGGCCCTGGGCCGGGTGACCGGGCTCAGCGCACCCGGCGCCGCTGCTCACCTTCCCGCCGCCCGGGCGCCGCTCCTGGGGTCCCTCGCCTCGGGCGCCCGGCCGGCTCGCGCCGCCTTCCCCGGCTCGGGGCGCCTCGAATGCTCGGCGAACTTTGCGCGTATCCTGGGCGCACGGGAGCGGCGGCCGAGCATCCGCCGGGGATGGATGGCGGGCACCGGAGACTCCCCCGGGACCGCCCGGCTGCCGAGCATGCGCCGGGGCGCGCCTGCGCATGCCCCGTGCGGCCCTCCCTGCTAGCGGGGGGCGGGAGGTTGGGGTCCAGCCTCTAGGCCCGCCTGGGACGCCGGGGAGTCCGCGCTGCGGGATGCGCCGGACCGCTGGCTCTGGAAGGGAGAAGTGCCCCGTGCACCGAAGGCGGCCCTAAGGTTCCCTGCTCTCCAGAGCCTTGCAGGGCCTGGCTCCACTCCGGGCGCCCCGCGCGTTTTCTTGACTTGGGTAGCATCCAAGGGGCAGCGAACGAAAATGTGCAGCGAGGATATAACGCGCTCACACGGCTGCCAGGATATGGCTGGACAGGGATGGTTAATAATTCATAGGACCAGCCCCAAACTTGCTTTGAACCCGGTGTGGTGGCGCTTGTAATCGCAACGCTTGGGCGGTAGAGGAAGAAGGATCAGGAGTTCAAGACCAGCCTCTGCTACGTAGAGCATTTCCATGCCATCCCGAGTCATACAAGACTTTGTCTTAAAAGGAGTGGGGAGACTAGAGGGATGGCTTAGCGGTTAAGCGCTTGCCTGTGAAACCTAAGAACCCCCGTTCGAGGCTCGATTTCCCATACCCACGTAAGCCAAATGCACAAGGTGGCACATGTATCTGGAGTTCGTTTGCAGGGACTGGGGTCCCTTGTGTGTCCATTCTCTATCTCTGCCTCCAAAAAGGCGTGGGGGGGGGAGTGGGTAAAAGAGCATGAGGACCTGCATGCCCAAGCATGACCACCAATGCCTGCAACCCAGTGCTGGGGACGAGAGAATGCCTGGGATTCGTGAGTCAGCCAGTCTCACCAAAGGTAGCTTCAGGAAATGAGGCAGGGGTCAAGGCACATGTCCTCCGGCCTCTGCAGATACACGCGTGTTCTTTACACATAAAACAAAAATAAAAATAGGGCTGGGGAGATGGATCAGCGGTTAAGGCACTTGCCTGCAAAGCCTAATGACCTGAGTTCCCAAGTTCGATTCACCAGTACCCACTTTAAGACAGATGCGTAAAGTGTCACATGCATTTGGAGTCCGTTTGCAGCCGCTGGAGATCCTGGTTTGTCCATTCTCTCTGTCTGCTATCTCTCACTGCTTGCAAATAAATTTTAAAAAAATTGAATAAAATAAATCATTTTGCTTCATTTGTTTCTAAATGTCCTAAAATAAAAAACAGGGAAAAAAATAATTGAAACCAACGAAGTGTGAACAAACATGACTTTATTAAATTCTGAAAAGCTCCTTTAAAACCAGGCATGGTTTATTCAAGGCGTGTGCCCCGCGACCCAGCAATTCCACGGCCACGTACACAGCAGCGCTTACACAGCAGTACTGACAGGTTATGCTCATGGCTGCATCTGGCCTCAGAGTCCTGCGATGGTGAGTCCTGTCAACGTCACTGGATGTGGGAGCCACTAAGAGGCCTACCTCTGCATGGGTCCCCAAATACATTTCCAGAAAGGATTAACTGGGGAGAAGGTCCTCCCTCAAAGGAGGCGCCTTCCTGCTCTGGCCCAGATAAGAAGTAGTGGACGGGACAGAGCACTGCTTTCTTGCCTGCTGCCTTTGCTGGTGTGGATGGGCTTCTCTGTGCAGCGCCACTCTCCACTGACATCAGACGTCCACTGCTGGCTACAAGGTGGATCTCCCTCTCCCTCTCCCTCTCCCCCTCTCCCTCCCTCCCTCCCTCTCTCTCCCTCCCTCTCTCTCTCTCTCTCTCTCTCTCTCTCTCTCTCACACACACACACACACACACACACACACACACACACACACCCCTTACCAGTTCTGGACAACCCTGAGTCCTTAAATGGGAGTAGCCCAAAGGACCATATGCAACTCCAGACAGCAACTCTGGAAGCCACAGAAAAATCACAGCTGAGTATAAGAAGACATAAAGTACATTCCATTTTTTTTTCTCTTCCTTCTTTTTTCATCTTTGATTTTTTTTTCTTTTTTGAGAAAGGGTCTAGCTATATATATCTGAGGCTGACCTGGAACCTGCTATGAAGCCCAGTCTGGACCTAAGAGCCAAAGGCATTTTAAAATGAAAAACGATAAAGAAAACCTACATTGGCCAGGCATGGTGGTGCACGCCGTTAATCCTAGCGCTCAGGAGGCAGAGGTAAGAAGAGGGCCGTGAGTTTGAGGCCACCCTGAGACTACACAGTGAATTCTAGATCAGCCTGAGCTAGAGCGATACCATATCTTGAAAAACCTAAATAAATAAATTTCTTTGGAGAAAGAAAGAAAGCCTACATCGGCCATAGGTCAGAGAGCCTATAAGGAGATGCACTGGTTACTTTTGGAAATAGATATATATACACACATTTGTTAAAGTTTTATTTTTATTTATTTAGTTAAGGGAAAGAGACAGGGAGGGGTGGTAGAGGGAGAATGGGCACACCAGAGCCACCAGCCACTGCAACTGAACTTCAGATACATGTGCCCCTTGTGCATCTCGTTTTCTTGGGTCCTGGGGAATTGAACTTGGGTCCTTTGGCTTTGCAGGCAAGTGTTTTAACCATTAAGCCACCTCTCCAGCCCCCCCAACATGCTGACCTGGAATTCACTATGTAGTCTCAGGGTGGTCTTGAATTCATGGTGATCCTCCTACTTCTGCCTCCTAAGTGCTGGGATTAAAGGCATGCACCACCACACCCAGTCCATATATATTTACATATGTATGTATGTATGTATTTGAGAGAAAGAGGCAGCAAGAGACGAATGGTCACGCAGGGCCTCTAACAACTGCAAACAAACTCCAGATGCATGCACTGCCTTTCTTCATCTGCCTTTACAAGGGTACTGGGGAATTGAACCCTCGTCCTTAGACTTTACAGGCAAGTGCTTTAATCACTGAGCCATCTCTCCAGCCCTGACACTGTTTTGTTGTATGTCTAGTAGGTGTGATGAGGTTTGGGGGGTGGTGCTTGTACCAGGCCAGTAGAGAATGTTGGGTGTCCACCTCTATTGCTCATGTTCTTCGTTCCTGAGATGGAGTCTCATCTCTTCACTGACTCTAGAAGTTGTCATTTTCATCAGTTCCAGAGATTCTCAGAACTGGAGTCACATAAGCATGGCTATGCCCTGCTATTGGATGCCTTTTAAATGGAGGGACAAAACCGATAGAATAACTTGTGTTAAAAGGGGAATTTAGGGCTGGAGAGATGGCTTAGTGTTTAAGGCATTCGGCTCTCCAAGACTCATGTAAGCCAGATGCACAAGGGGGCTCATACATCTAGGGTTCTTTTGCAGTGCCTGGAGGCCCTGGTGCACCCATTCTTTCAGTCTCTCTCTCTCTCTCTCTCTCCCTCTTTCTCTTTCAAATAAATAATATTTTTTATAAAGGGAATTTACTGGATTGTCTTACAGCAGTCCAACAATAGCAGTTTACAGCCAAACCACTGGCCACAGCCCATGAATCAATGTATAACCGGACATCTGGCCATTTTCCTTCCAAGCTAAATGCACAAGCATGTGCATTGCCTATAATTCTTCTCATTTTGAAGACTTCTCTTCACCACAGTCCTTCACAGTTGTCCCAGAAAGGGGCTATAATGCTGCAGCTGTCCACTTCTGGGAGGTGCCCATATAATGCGCTCAACCATCTGTAAACCATGCCCTAATCCTCTCCTCCCCAGTCAATTGATCATAGGGCACACCCCATGATGCCATAGGTGCATGGTTGGGGACAGAAGACACTGCAGCTGGAGTAGAAACCATTGGCATTTGGGCAACTTCCTCATGTAACTTACTTGTGCCTTTAAGGCCTGCTTGAGACCAATCACATATGTACCACTTCCACTTGATGATGGACTGCTGCTTTGCACATCCAACTTCATGGCCTGATGGGTCAGAAAACACCCAGCTCATAATGGACAGTTCAAGTCACTTAATAACTTGATGGCCCATTGCCAAGCATTCAGTTTCCACTAAGGCTCAATAGCAGGCCAAGAGGCATCTCCCAAAGGAGAATAATTGCCTGCAGATGATGGTAGTGTCTAGCTCCAGAATCCCAAGGGCCTCCATTGCAATTTACCTATGGGGTCTGCAAAGGCTACAGATGGCATCCATACCTGCCACTGACACCTCAAGTGCCATTGGATCCACTGGATCATATGGCCCAAGGGGCAGAGCAGCCTGCACAGCAACCTGGACCTGTTGAAGAGCCTTCTCTTGTTCTGAGCCCCACTGAAAACTAGTAGCTTTCCAAGTCACTTGGTATATGGGATGGAGTATGACACCAAGTGAGGAATGTGCTGTCTCCAAAATCCAAATAGGATCCCAGAGATGCAGGGATGGTTCAACATATGCAAATCAATAAATATAATACACTACATAAATGGGCTGAAGAACAAAAATCACATGATCATCTCTATAGATGCAGAAAAGGCATTTTACAAACTCCAACATCTGTTCATGGTAAAAGTCCTACAGAAATTGGAAATAGAAGGAACATATCTCAACATAATAAAGGCTATTTATGACAAATCTACAGCCAACATAATACTAAATGGAGAAAAACATGAAGCCTTTCCACTAAAATCAGGAACAAGACAAGGGTGTCCACTGTCCCCACTCTTACTTAATGTAGTACTGGAAATCTTAGCTATAGCAATAAGACAAGATACACTCATAAAAGGGATACAAATTAGAAAGGAAGAGATCAAATTATCATTATTGGCAGATGACATGATTCTGTACATAAGGGACCTTAAAGCCTCTACAAGCAAACTGTTAGAGCTGATAAACACTTTTACCAATGTAACGGGATATAAAATAAATACACAGAAATCAGTAGCTTTTCTATATACTAACAATAAATATGCAGACAATGAAATCCAGGAATCACTCCCATTCATAATTGCCTCAAAATAAATAAATAAATAAAGTACCTTGGAATAAATCAAACCAAGGAAGTGAAGGATTTCTACAATAAAAAAAAAATTTTAAAACACACAAGCAAGAAATTATAGAAGGCACTAGGAAATGGAAAGACATCCCATGTTCTTGGATTGGAAGAATCAATATCATGAAAATGTCAATCTTACCAAATGCAATCCCCATTAAAATTCCAATGGCATTCTTCAGGGGAATAGAAAAAACAATCCTAAAATTCACTTGGAAGCACGCAAAACCTCAAACAACCAAAACAATTTTGAACAACAAAAATAAGGCTGGCAGTATCACCATACCCTATTTTAAGCTATATTACAAAGCCACAGTAACAAAAACAGCATGGTACTGGCACAAAGACAGACAAGTAGATCAATGGAACAGAATAGAAGACCCAGATGTCAATCCAGGCAGCTACAGTCATCTGATTTTTGACAAAAATGTCAAAAAAATTCACTGGGGGAAAAGATAGCCTCTTCAATAAGCAGTGCTAGAAAAACTGGATATCTGTATGTAGAGGGATGAACATAGATCCTTGTCTCTCTCCATGCACAAGAATCAAGTCCAGATGGATCAGGAACCTTAATATCAGACCTGAAACTGCTAGAGGAAACCCTTCAACATATTGGTATAGGCAATGACTTTCTGAATATAACCCCAGTTGCTCAGGAAATAAAACCACTAATCAACCACTGGGATCCCATGAAATTACAAAGCTTTTGTACAGCAAAGGACACTGTGAATATAGCATAGAGACAACCTACAGAATGGGAGAAAATCTTTGCCAGCTATACATCTGACATAATTAATATCCAGAATATACAAAGAACTCAAAAAACTAAACAGTAAGAAATAAAACAACCCAATTGAAAAATGGGCTATGGAACTAAATAGAGAGTTCTCAAAATATGCTGGTGTTTGGCACACTCTCCTGTTCCTGTTGTCCACCTTCTGATGTCAACCCTCTGCTCATGCCATTGTTTTCCCCTGCCATTGTGGAGCTTCCTCTTGAGCCTGTAATCCAAAATAAACTTCTTTTTTGCACAAGCTGCTCTTGGTTGGGTGATTTCTAGCAGTAATGCAAACCTGGCTGCAAAACAATATGACCCAGCTACAGCACTTCTAGGCATACATCCTAAGGACTCTTCTCACTACCTTAGAGATACTTGCACAACAATGTTTTCACAATAGATAGGAAATAGAACCAGCCTAGATGTCCCTCAACAGCTAAATAACTAATAAAGATGTGGTACATTTACACAATGGAGATCTATTCAGTGGTAAAGAAAAATGAAATTATGAAATTTGTAGGGAAATGGATGGATCTGGAAAGTATTATACTAAGTGAGGTAACCCAGGCCCAGAAAACCAACATGTCTTCTCTCATATGTGGATCCTAGTTACAAATGTTCAGACTTATGTGTGAATTGGAGTAAAAATTGGTAGCAGAAGCCAGTAAGCTAGAAAAGGGCTATAAGGGAAAGAGGAGGGGGTGGACTTAAGGGGATGGTACTGTATATATGTAAGTAGATGGATAGATTACTGCAGGTAGAATGGCCTAAGTGAAGTCTGAGGAAGAAATTGGGTGAAAGGAATGTGGGGGGAGAGGCAATCAAAATTCAGAATATTGTGAATAAGCTACATGATAACTTTTTTTTTTTTTTTTTTCTGGATAATGGCACACCCAGAAGCCATAGATTGTTACTAGAAAATTTTCAGTGGTAGGGATGGGATGTCTTTTAGTGAGTTGTTGGCCAGGAAGTTCCCTGACTTCCCCCAAACATTACAGGTTATTGTCATGGCTCTTGGTTTCCCACCAGGAATAGATGATAAGACCCTATTGCTGAAGACTCCACATGCTAGGCTGCAAGGCCACTGAGAAATCAAACTGGGGATGTGCTGTAAACCTTCTTCCAGTAGAACACCGGACAGAGAACTGGAAAATGTTGCACTGTATGCAGCCTTATGGAAGACAAGACACCATCAGTGGTGAAAACAGTAGACACTGCAAGTCTTAAGTTTGGCCAGCCAGGCCAAATGAGACAATGGATGCAATAGTGGCCTGCCTGTTATGGGAGAAAACAACTGCTCTCTAATTGGATTGGAGACCTGTTCTATGAGAGGAAATACATACCTGGTACTGAAAACCTAATCAGAAGCCTATGGCATAGAGTGGAGAGATGGCTTAGCAGTTAAGGCACTTGCCTACAAAGCCTAAGAAATCAGGTTCAATTCTCCAGGTCCCACATAAGTCAGATGCACATGGTGGCCCATGAATCTAGAGTTCATTTGCAGTGGCTAAAGTCCCTAGCGTACCCATTCTCACTCCCTCTGTCTTTCTTTTCCTCTCTGTCTCTAATAAATAAAAATAAAACTTAAAAAAAAAAGCCAGTCAGGTGTGGTGGCACACACCTTTAATTTCAGCACTTGGGAGGCAGAAGCAGGGGGATCACCATGAGTTAGAGGCCACCCTGAGACCCTGAGTGAATTCCAAGTCAGCCTGAGCTAGAGTGAGACCCTACCTTGGAAAACCAGGAAAAAACAACAACAAAAAAAAGCCTAAGGCAGGAGAGGTCATGAGCACTAGGAGTGTAATGCTTGCTCCTGTCTGGCTAAATGCATGTTTTATGCTCATAAAACTGCCCTGTAAGCAATTCACTTAATGTTCATATTCACATATTAAAACTACTCTCACTTTTGGTTAGAAAAGATTCTTTTTCAGGGCTGGAGAGATGGCTTAGTGGTTAAGCACTTGCCTATGAAGCCTAAGGACCCTGGTTCGAGGCTTGGTTCCCCAGGTCCCACGTTAGCCAGATGCAAAAGGGGGCGCACGCGTCTGGAGTTCGTTTGCAGAGGCTGGAAGCCCTGGCGCGCCCATTCTCTCTCTCCCCCTCTATCTGTCTTTCTCTCTGTGTCTGTCGCTCTCAAATAAATAAATAAAAATTTAAAAAAAAAAAAGATTCTTTTTCACATGCCAGTAATCATTGGGATGACCCAAAAGGCACCATAGTGCTGAGAAGACATGTCGGAGGAATGTTCAGCAGTGATACATCCCTATCACACCTTCTAAGGCCCAGGGTCCACTGCAGAAGAGGTGGCAGAAAGAATGTGAGAGCTGAACGAAGGGAGGAGTGCTTACAGTGCAATCGGCCACACAGAAATTGGCCTTGATATCCATGGCTTCACAGTGCCTAGCACGATCTTCACAAGACCCTCATAGTAGGAGAAAAAGATGATGAATCAAAATAAAAGAGAGACTAATGGAGAGAGAGAGGGATAGGATGAAGTGTAGATTTGTGTAGGGGAAAGTGGGAGAGTGGAGGGAATTATCATGGTTTATTGTCTGTAAGTACAGAAGCTGTCAATAGAAAGGAAAAAATAAGTAAAGAAAAAGAAAAAGAAAAAAAATCCAAGTAGGCCCACTAGACATTTTGCTTCTTTCTTAGTGTTAGGAGGGACCAAGTGCAATAACTTATCCTTCGCCTTAGAAGGAGTATCCCTGCAGGCCCCACACCACTAAACTAGAAATTTCACCGAGGTGGAAGGTTCCTGGATTTTGGATGGATTTATTTCCCATCCCCTGATGTGCATATGCTGTACCAGCAACTGCAGGGTGGCTGCCACCTCCTGCTCATTTGATCCAATCAGCATAATGTCATCGACATAATGAACCAACATGACACCTTGCGGAAGGGACAGGCAATCAAGATCCCTGCGAACTGAGCTATGGCACAGGGCTGGAGAGTCAATACAACCTTGAGGTAAAATTTAACCATCACAAAGGGCAAGTATTTTGTCTTTCCACATTTTAAAGTTGTCCTTTTTTATTTTTCCGTGTGTGTATATGTGTGTGCGTGCGTGTGCACATGTGCATGCATGTGCTAGCATACCAGGGTCTCCTGCCACTTCAAATGAACTCCAAATGCATGCACCACCCTGAGTCCAGCTTTACGTAGGCGCTGGGGAATCTAACTGAGACTGACAGGCCTTGAAAGCAAGCACTTTTAACCACCCACCAGCTCCATCTTTCCACATTGTTTTTCTTTTGAGTTTTTTGAGGTAGGGTCTCACTCTAGCTCAGGCTGACCTGGAATTCACTATGTAGTCTTAGGGTGGCCTTGAACTCATGGTGAAACTCCTACCCCTGCCTCCTGAGTGCTGGGATTAAAGGCATGTGCCACAACACCCATCTCTTTCCACCTTTTATAAGCATTTCTTTCTTTCTAGAAGGCTGATTCACAGCTGATAGAATCTACCCCTTCCCAGGAGCCCCCCCACCAGCCAAATCACTAATGTAGGAGAATCCAGCAATGCCAAGCTTTCCAGTGCTCCTTAGTCTAATTTCTTTATGCAAACATCAGATTTCCTATATAAAACTATAAAATTATAGCCCCTACATGCGTGTTGAAGTCCACTTGCATTTGTTTAGTTAGAATTGATTTTTTTGTTCTTTGCCAAGAGTTTTGGGAATAATTTGGCCTTGCTTCAATTTTTTTCTCAGGAAAGATTTCTGGGCTCTTTTCATGGGCTAATTTCATGCATTTTACTGTTGTCTTTTCTCACTCCGTTGATAAGAATGATGCATTAATTTATTCATCTCATATTTATTGAGTGCTACAATTTATAAAACATTACATTGTTCCAAATATTCTTAATTCTTGAAATTTATCTAGACTATGCACTACTTAATGCATGAAACTACCTTTTTTCTTGGGTTCTTTTTTGAGACAGGGTCTCATTGTATAGCCCAGACTGGCCTAAATCTCACTTTGTATCCCAAGCTTCTTAAACTGGAGATCCTCCTCCCTCAGCCTCCCAAATGCTGGGATTGTGGGTGTGAGCCACCACATCTGACTTGAAACCAGGGTTTATCATTTGTTTTTTGTTTTATAATTATGAGAGTACAATATATACCTGGTAAAAGTTCAAATTCTAGTGTTGGGAGTATATCTCAGGGTAGAGCACTTGCCTCGTATGGAAGAGGCCCTGGGTTTGATTCCCAGCATTTCAAAAACAAAACAAAACAATGAAAAACTACACACAAAGTCATAAACTCAATATGAATGTCTGTTTGTCCATAAGCACTTGTCTGACTCCCATCCCAGTACTAAGGGAAAGCATGTCAATTTATCTTATTTTTCTTGCTTGCTTGTCTTTCTTCATTCTGCCTCCCCCACCCCTTCTTTCCTTCCTTGCTTTTTTTCTGAGAGGATCTCATATGTCATCAAGGCTGGCCTCCAGCTTGAGTCTTCCTGCCTCAGCCTCCTGAGTGCTGGATCATAAACATGTGCCATCATGCCTAGCTTAGTCATTTCTTATATATTCTTTCAGATTTTTTTTTTAAAATTTGTTTATTTTTATTTATTTATTTATTTATTTATTTATTTATTTGAGAGCAACAGAGAAAGAGAGATAGAGAGAATGGGTGCTCCAGGGCCTCCAGCCACTGCAAATGAACTCCAGATGAGTGCGCCTCCTTGTGCATCTGGCTAATGTGGGTCCTGGGGAATCAAGCTTCCAACCAGAGTACTTAGGCTTCACATGCAAGCGCTTAACCACTAAGCCATTTCGTGTGTGTGTGTGTGTGAACATGTAAGGGAGTAATTGCAAGAGGAAAGGGGCTTGCAGGGAGCACTTCCATGTTAGCCTCCGATTGAGTCCGCTTGAGTGGGTAAATTGGATAAAAGAGGGCATGAGATAGAGGTGCTGACTTTTATTTTTTTAACCACTGGAGGGCCACGAGGGAAAGATTCCCTCCTGGAATCCAAAACCATGGAACTAATGGGCAGAGTCTTGAAGGGGAAGCATGAAGGAGAAGTGATAGACAATATGCCTCAGAGGAGGGAAAGCCCATCGGTCAGCATAGCACTGGGGGCCCTGATAATAACCTAGGCAGAAAACCATAATTTTCAGGAACTACTTGGCCTCTGAACACTTTGAGTTGGAAAAGACTTTTTAAAAAATGTTTATTGGGCTGGAAAGATGGCTTAGTGGTTAAGGCACTTGACTGCAAAGTCAAATGATCCAGGTTTGATTTCCCAGGACCCATGTAAACCAGATGCCCATGGTGGCACATGTGTCTGGAGTTTGTTTGAAGCAGTTGAAGGCCCTGGTGCGTCCATTCTCTCTCCCTCTATCTGCCTCTTTCTCTCAAACAAATATAATAAAGTTAAATTTTTTACATGATTATTTATTTGAGAAAGAAAGCGGGGGGGAGAGAGAGACAGAAAAAGAAGGAGGAAGGACAGAGAAAGAGAGAGAGAGAGAGAATGGGCACACCAGGGCCTCCTGCTGCTTGTGCCACTGTGTATATCTGGGTGCTGGGGAATCAAACTCAGGCTTTGCAATCACATGCCTTTAACCACTGAACCATCTCTCCAGCCTGGAAAAGACTCTAAGGAAGACATGAAAAAGCCTCTCACAGTCTGATGTGTGCAGCTTTGTGACATGGGGTAGATGAGATCAGTAGGAGTGCTATAGAAGCAGAGAAACTGAGTAACAGAATTACTCATTTCTCACTGGGACAAAGACTGCATAACCTGAGGCAACATAAGGGAAATCAATCCCAAATGAACTGTTTCATATGAGCCACTAGGAACATTTGACTGTTGTTGGCTGAAGTCCCCGTGAACATCAGGAACTGGAAGACAGTAGAGGACAGGTGTTCCTGAGGGAACGGGGCATGAGTGACATGGTATATAATGCCCAGTTTACCAAGAGAGACATGGTTGTGTGAAGAACGTTAAGATAAACAGAGTTAAGAAAGGAATCAGGGGGCTGGAGATATGGCTTAACAGATAAGGCACTTGTCTACAAAGCCAAGGGACCCAGGTTCGATGTCCCAGCACCCACATAAAGCCCGGTGCACAAGGTGGTGCATGCATCTGGAGTTCATTTGCAGCAACTAGAAATTCTGGGATGCTTATTGTCTCTCAAATAAATAAAGTAAAAAGTTTAACTAATTTTTAAAAATTTTTCAAGTAGGGTTTCACTCTGGTTCGGGCTGACGTGGAATTCATTATGTAGTGGCAGGGTGGCCTGGAACTCAGAGCTATCCTCCTGCCTCTGCCTCCCGAGTGCTGGGATTAAAGGTGTGCACCACCATGCCCAGTTTTTTTTATATATATTTTTTTAAAAGGAAGAAAGAAATTAATTCAACAGGGACTTCACTTAGTGGCTTAGCCACGTCCCATAGTGGAGCATGAGCTTTACAAGGCAGAAGAGAGATGGTAGGTCTGAGTGACTTAGGTTTGCATGTAAACAGGTCCAGAAAGTGCTAAAGCAATCAAGAGGAGCTGACAGAAGGAAGGTCAAGTGAACATTTCACCTGGGTCCGTGGCAGTTAATGTCAACTTGACTGAATCAGGAATCAAGTAAAAGACGCCCCTCTGGGGGACATCTGTGAGACTGTTTCCAGGAAGGATTAACTGAAGGGGGTGGACCCTCCCCCAGAGTGAGAAGCCCTTGTGGTGGCAGCCTGTATATAAAGGCCTTCAGAGGCTAGAGAGATGGTTCAGCTGTTAAAGCCTCTTGCTAGCAAAGCCTGGTGATCTGGGTTCAAATCACCAGTATTCGTGTAAAGCCAGATGCACAAAGTGGCCCATGCATCTGGAGTTTGTGTGCAGTAGCAGGAGGCTCTGGCATGCCCATTCCCTCTCTAAATAAATAAATGAATATATGTATATAATTTCCAATATATTTCCAGCAGTGACTTTTGGCCTGGCTGCCCTAGCTACTTGCTGATGAGTGCATCTACCCAGCTTGCTGCCATCCTTGGTGGACATTGGAATCCAGCTACTTCGTCCTTCCAATGTGAATGAAGACCAGCATCTTTCTAGGAAACTTCCAGACCTCAGGCCTTCAGTTGGGACTGCTGAGTCATCCAGCCTGGTGGACTGAGCAGCAACCAGGTTCTCAGTCTTTGCACCTCCTGCAGGCAGCCATTGTTGGACTGCCCTGCTCACATTATGTAGGCTAATCGAACCCCTTTATAGTATAGAGTCATTCTATTCCTCTAGAGAACTCTGACTTTACAAATGTTGGTAGCAGGTGTGGATCTAGAGAAACAGAATTGTAAGGATTAATTTCTCTAGTGGGCTTGGTGATGTCTGGGGCTGTCTCTCTAACTTGATTAAGTGTACACTTACCAAAGACTCTCTTGGTAGCATGGAGAGTACTAATAATCCATGGCGTGAACTGCTTAAAGAAGTGGCCGAGATAGATGTATTTGATAATCCCGAGTCACCTCTTGTAAGGAGCAAGGAATTTAGTTACTCTCTCTAAATAACTAGATGCTCTCTATAAAACAAGTTACTCTCCATATAAAACAAGAAATACAATGATGCTGGCTGTTTGTTTTTTCCCCCCCCTAGCATTCTGGGTAAAGTAACAAAGGCACAGAATGAGCTCTTGGATGAAGTTTCCAGATGTGTAAAAGGATCTGAAGGCTTCTAAGTGTGCCGCGGAAGAAAGCCTTCTGTCCAGGAGCCACAGTACTAAAGTTGCCAAATGAGAAACCAAACTCATGCCTTCATCACACAATTGGCTGACTTACGACGCAAGTTCAAGTCCCAGCCTCAAAGTGTGTTGGGAGTTAAAATAGAGTGGAAAGTTTGGGATGGAGGTGTGCAGGAAGAGCCTGATGAAGTTGAAGACAGTGTCCCCCCCTTTAGTAGAGAAAGCATATGCACCCCCTTCCCTGCAGTACCGCTCTTGCCCAAAGGCACTGATCCTGCATCGTCTATGGAACTGGCAAGGACTTTACTTGAAGGAGATGCGAAGCAAGACAACTTTGATGCTCCTTAGTGCCCTGCGCATCTGTCCTTTTACACTTACATCCAGTTTCAATACAAGGCAGGAACCTAAGGGTGAAGTGGAAAGGCTCAAGCCACCATGCTCAGCTTTACATCAACTCTCCTATTCAGTCTGCACAGAAGACAGGTGCTCATGGAGAATGACATTTATCATAAATCTAGTAAAGCAGCGGCTCCAATTGCAGCTGCTATACCAAATGTGCATGGTTTCTTTACCTGAACAGACTAACCCATCTCCTGGTACATGGTAGGCAGGAATCATTACCACAGGCCTTATTGCAAAATGCAGGTGTTTCCTATTAGCTAAGGATTGGGATGACCCCTCCGTGCAATGTACCATAACCTTCACATGCCTCTCTGTTTTTAAATACCTTTGTGACCACATAGCATAGAATGTTTCTTGCCTCGGCTTCGCCTACATGGCCTATGTAATGAATGCCTTGTGACTTTTTTTTGTAATGACCACCCACTCCTTGTTTAACGGTAACTTAATGTAACTTTGTGATTTAACTTCTATCCTGTTTTTGCAATGAACACCTTGTTGTTTTTTCCAATACAAGCTGGCACTCTCAGCAGTTCTGGGCTGCAGCCTGAGATCCTGACCTCTGGGGTCCAGCCCTGGTGCACCAGTTTCTTTCTTTTTTCTTTTTCTTTTCTTTCTTTTTTACCCAATAAAACTTAGCCTCACATTCCATGAGTCATGGTCTTACTTGTGTGACACCAGACCCCATAACATCTTGTGGGCTTGCCCTGGATCCACATTTCAAGACCCCCTCCCTGACTACCGAAATGGGCAAAGACCTCTAGTCTCGGCCCAAGAACTGGATCTCCATCCGCCTGCATGTTCCTGGTTTTGGAGTTGGTAGCAAGCCACCTTGTGCCTAGGACAGCAGCCCACTCCCCACTGGGTAAGAAACTTCCGGAGGTGCTTTTTCCACACTTCTTTTTGTTTTTCGTTGTTCTTTTTACTGGTTTTCTGGTTCTGCGTGCTTTTCTGGGTCCAAGAGGGAAGCTGGGCGCAGCATTAATTTCCCTGTATGAGGGATGGAGGGGCCCCCCTTGACCCTCTCTGGCTCCGTTCAGAGATTTCAAAGGGAGGTCTGTTTCTGGTTCAGTTTAGGTTTGGCAGCCTCTTGGCAAGGTCAAGAGAGCTGTTATTGTAGCATATTTATGTTTGGTGTTGTGTTCATTTGTTTTGTCCTTGTCTTTGAAGATATGGGTCAAAATCCTTTTGTTGAAAAATCTCTAAAACTATTCAAATAAAAAGCACTTCAAAGATCTTCAGGAAAAACAAAAACAGTAAAATGAACTGAGACAGGATAATCTCCAATTCAAGGCTCCAATGTTATAGCCTGACTCCATATTTTAAGCCAGGTGACTTTTAAATTACTTGATAAAAATAAGTACATAATTTTAATTTGAACTGTGCCTGATATTTCCTCTTTTGTTTGGGCTTTAAACAAATAAGACATTGTTTATAGACACCTTTTGGTTTCTTTATTAATCCAAATAGTCCAACAGGTCTCTCCTAAAGCTTTTGTTGGTACTTGATTTATTTCAAGGTTTTTTGGTTTTTGACTTTAAAAGTCAGATTTAACTAAAGCCTATGGTGAGCTAAAATTTTGTGTAAATAAAGCCATATTTTGTTACATGATCTCATAAATATAATTACTGAGTTTATGTTCTAGGTCAACTTCAACTTACATAAATGTTTACTAAAAACAACAAAATTCTCTCTGAAGTGGCATCTCATAATTTGCCAGGTATTTTAAAACATTGTAATGTGCTGTTACTTAAAAGGAGGAGGCAACTGACCTGAGTTCTAGGCCAGCCTGCCTCAAGACAGAAATAAAAAATTGCCTTAGTTACTCCTAATAAAAGCATTTCCACAATGTCTTACAGGTATTGACAAAGATTATCCCCAAAACAGTTGTCATGTTTTGCCTATATTTATACAATGTGTATTTCATGGAGTTTATTAATAGGAGCTATCTCAAATCAATGGGTTATAAAAATCTGAAGGTATATATACTGGTATTATAAAGCAAGTCTGGTTGTCAGGTAGAGATTTTTTTGGTGAGCTAAATACTAAGGAAGACTTTTGCTCTACAAATTTCCAATAGTAAAATGGTTAACTCTTTGAAGCCAGACTACTCGCTTCTTTGTCAGTGGGTAAGAAGATTAATCAATTTGGTATAGTTTCTCTTAATAGTCTTATAAGAAAGATGGTTAATTATGGGTTGCAATGAAATGATTGGAGAAACTGTGAAGATATTTTTTAATGTTGGCGCACACCTTTAATCCCAGCACTCGGGAGGTAGAGGTAGGAGGATTGCCATGAGTTTGAGGCCACCCTGAGAGTCCATAGTGAATTCCAGGTAAGCCTGGGCTAGAGTGAGACCCTCTCTTGAAAAACCAAAAAATAAAAAATAAAAATAAAAATAAAAATTGCTTTTTAAGTGGAACTTAGATCAGAACATTAAGATATGTCGATGAAGATGTGTGCATGTAGAAAGGATGTAAGAGATATAAAAAGACCAAATTTTGCCTAAAATTAATTTCCTTTTAGAAGGAACAGAAAGCTAATTTTCAGGCTAAACCTGAACACCATGCCTAATGTTGAAGATTTTTCAACTGTTTACAGACTTTTAAGGATGTTCTAAAAGTTTTATATAAGGACATAGACATAACGTACATGCAGCTTACATTAGACACAGGTGGTGTCCTGTGCTAGGTGGGTCACAGATTCATAAGCACAGATGCCATTCATATTCTTTATAGGTCTAACCAGTTTAGACATAGACAAGACCCAATGACCTTATGTATTACAAATGGGTAAAATAAATTTCCTAGGCAAAAACAAACAACTTCAGAGTAAGACAAGGAATGCCAGGATGCTTAGCTCTCTGCTCTGTCATTTCCTTCTGCGTTTGCTTACTGTAATGTGCTATTCAAAGCCATGGCAAGCTAGATTCTGGAGAAAGGGATGACGCCCCCTTTATCTCAGACCCCATGCAAGTTTAAGCCATGCGTCCCCCTGACCCTGTCCAGAGACAAAATGGCCAATTATCTCTGACAAGGAAAAGGGAATAACAAATGGCATACAACTTTGTTTCTCTTTATAGTTCTTCTCTTTTGAGCAACTAAAGTTACATTTGTTAAATAAAATTTCTCAGTAGAACTAATGAAAGGATTCTTCGTTCTATCCAAGTCTTACAAGGAGTCCAGGAGTCCATTGTTCCAGCAGTCAAGGCTGCTTTTCAGAGACACCCTGTTTGGTCCCATCCGATTCAACCCAGCTATAGAGTAGTTCAGATCAAGAGACACCATATTGGGACATTGGAAGGGCCCCCACCAGGACATCCTAAACACTCCAACGGCTGTGAAAGTGGAAGTGACAAAATATAAAAGGATTAGACTTACTTCTTATGAAACAAGGGGGCCTATGTATGACTTTTTGTAAATCTTGTTGCTTTTATGCCAATCAGTCAGGCACAATCTGAGATACACTGTCTTTAGTTAGAGAAAATCTCAAAGAAAGAGAACTTCAGGGACAAGCCACTAGTAATTGGTTTCAGTCTGTGTTTAGTTGGTCTCTGTGGCTAACTTCCTTGTGTCTTCTATTGCTGGCCCCTGAGACTACTGCTGTTAGGCCTTACAATAGGACCCTGCATTATTAATGTCATAAGCAGATATATAAAAAATAAAATAAGTTCTGTTAAACTCATGATATTGCAGATGCAATATACCCCCTTAGATGAAAACACCCTAGACACTATTGTTCACAAGCCAAGGATTTGACTTAGTGTCATATTAGAGGGGGAAATGGAAAATGGAATGTAAAAGGACCAGTTCCTTTCTTTTTCCCTTTTCTTTACTTTCTCTTTTATCCAATAAAACCTTGCCTCACATTCCATGAGTTGATGGTCGTACCTGTGCAAAACCAGACCCCATAACAGGGCCCAGAAAAGGAGAAGGCTCTTCAACAGGTCCCGGCTGCTGTGCAGGCTGCCCTTCCACTTGGGCCATAGAATCCAGCAGATCTGGTGGCACATGAGGTATCAGTAACAGACAGGGATGCTGTTTAGAGCCTTTGGTTGGCCCCTTAGATGACTCCCAGTGGGGTCCTTTGGATTTGGGAGGAAGGCCATGCTCTCATCTGCACTCTTCTCCCTTTAATAGGCAGCTCAAGCTGGGTGTGGTGTTATACACCTTTCATTCCTGCCTCAGGAGGCAGAGACAGGAGGATTGCTGAGAGTTTGAGGCCACTCTGAGTTTACACAGTGAATTCCAGGTCAGCCTGGGCTAGATCCAGACCCTTCCTCGAAAGACCACGCAGTGAGAGAGAGAGCGCATGCGCTCATGGCCTGCTATTGGGTCTTAATGGGCTCATGCTCTTGGAATTCACTGGTGTTACCACGTTCCCATCATCCTGAAGTAGCTGGCTTGATGTAACAGTAGAATGGCCTTTAAAGACATGGCAACAGAGCCAACCTGGTTGCCAATAGCCTACAGGGCTCAGGCAGGGCTCTCTAGAGAGTGGTATATGCTTTAAATCAGCATGTGATACATGGTACTCTCCTATAACCAGGACTCATGGGTCCAGGAATCAAGGAGTGGAATAGTACCACTCACCATCACCTCTAGTGACCTAGTAGCAAAATTTTTGCTTCCTGTTCCTGAAACCTTATGCTCTGTTGGCCTAGAAGTCTTGGTTCCAGAAAGGGGAGTGCTACTTCCAGGAGGCACAACATTCCAGTGCACTGAAAGCGAAGACCACTGACCATTTTGGGCTCCTGACGCCCTTGAGTCAACAGGCTAAGAAAGGAGTTGCAGTGTTAATAGTGGTGATTCACCCAGACTACCTGAGAGAAATTGGACTGCTCCTCCACAACAGAGGAAAGAAAGAGTATGCCTGGAGTTCAGGAGGAACTTTAGGGTAACTCTTTTTGTTTTTGTTTTTGTTTTGTTTTGTGGATTTTTGAGGTAAGGTCTCACTCTAGCCCAGGTTGACCTGGAATTACTATGTAGTGTTAAGGTGGCCTTGAACTCACAGTGATCCTCCTACCTTTTCCTCCCTAGTGCTGGGATTAAAGGCTTGCACTACCATGTACCACTCAGAGGGTGACTCTTAAGTGTCACCATGCCCTATGACCAAGGTCGTTGGGAAACTACAACAACTCAATCAAGGTAGTGTGATAAATGGCCCAGATCCTTCAGGCAGAAAGTGTCACCCCTGGAGGTAAAAAACCAAGATCAGCTGGGCGTGGTAGTGCATGCCTTTAATCCCAGCACTCAGGAGGCAGAGGTAGGAGGATCACTGTGAGTTTGAGGCCACTCTAAGACTACATAGTTAATTCCAGGTCAGCCTGGACCAGAGTGAGACCCTGCCTCTAAAGCAAAACAAAACAAAACAAAATAAAAAAGAACCAAGATCAGCTGAGGGTGGAGGGAGTGGGTAGTAGAAGGTAGTTACAAATACCAGTTAGGGCCATGTAACCAGTTACAGAAAAGAGGATTGTAATTTTCTCAGGTGTTTCTGGCTTGTATTGTTAAGAATATACTTGTGGGGGTGAAGAGATGGCCTTGCAGTTAAGGCACTTGCCTGTGAAGCCTAAAGACCCAGGTTCAATTCCCCAGAATCCAGATAAGCCAGGTGCACTTGGTGGTGTACGCATTTAGAGTTGGTATGCAGAGGCTAGGGGCCCTGGCATACCCATTCTCTCTCTCTCTCTCTCTCTCTCTCTGTCTAATAAATAAATAAATAAATAAAATATTTTAAAATGAATATAAAAATAATATACTTGTTTTTTCTCTCTTAGCTTCTTTACCATGAAATATAATATCAACTGAGACAATCTCAGTAGTTAAATGTTAAATCTGTATTATTATATTGAAGTTATAATATGCTAAGGACTAAACATTCCTGAAGAGGTTCTGCCATTTATTTGGGGGAGGGAGAATAGTGCTTTTCGAGTTGTGCATGGGTTATTTTTTAAAATTTTTATTTATTTATTTATAAGAGTGAAAGAATGGTATAACAAGGCTTCTAGCCATTGCAATCAAACTCCAGATGCATGCACCCCCTTGTGCATCTGGGCATCTGGCTTACTTGGGTCCTGGGAAATTGAACCTGGGTCCTTAAGGTTTTCAGGCAAGTGCCTTAACCATTAAGCCATCTCTCCGGCCTATGCATGGGGTATTTATATCATGGTAGGTAGGTTATGAGCTTGTTATTATCTTTATTTGGAAATTAAGTCTGACATAAGGTGATGTGATTGTCTGTCAGACTGACAAGGTAAGGACTTGTGACAGTTAATCTCTATTGTCAATTTGATTGGGTTGGGAATCAAATAAGGGACATTCCTCTTGGGCAGGTTTGTGAGGACATTAACTAAGTAGGGAGGGAGCCCTTCCAGTGGCAGCACATATAGAGAGGTTCCAGGTAGAAGCAGTGTCTTTTGCCTGGCTGCCCTGATTCCTTGTTGGTGAGTGCATCTACCGTGTGGCTATTATTCTTCATGGATACTGGAATTAGCTTCTTCAGCCTTCCAATGTGAATTGAAGGCCAATGTTACAGTGACCTTGTGGGTGATAAACACAGGACCAAAAGCAGCTGATGGAAAAAAAAAGTCATTTATTTTGGCTTAGAGTCTCAAAGGGATGAGTCTCATGATGGCATGAGAAAGGTGTGGCATGAGCAGAGGCTGGACATCAGCTTTGCCACGGCATGTGGTAAATAGCAGCAGGAGAGGAAGTCATGTTCTGATAAGGGGGAGCTGGCTTTAACACCCCTAAACCCATCCAAAACAATGCACTTCTAGCAAGGCTCCTCCTTCTAAGTTACCATCAGCTAAGTATTAAGCATTTAAAACACATGAGTTTATTGGGGACACCTAGTTGAAACCACCTCAGCCAGTGTCTGTCTAGGAATCTTCCAGGCCTTCAATAGCAGGTTGAGACTACTGAGGGAAGCAGCCTCATGGACTGAATAGCTGTCAACTTCTCAGATTCGCTAACCTGCAGATAGCCCAACCCATCTCATGGAAGTCAATCTACTAAATCCCTTTTATAATATATATTCATTTTCTTGATTCCATTCCTCTAGAGAACACTGACTAATACAGCGTCACTCAAAGATGAATGTAACATGCCATGACATGCCATGCTGTAGTTCTTTGGAAAGAAATTTATGAAAATCCACGGATTGAGAGGTGGCTTAGTGGTTAAGGTGCTTGTCTGCAAAGCCTGAGGACCCAGGCTCAATTCCCCAGTACACACATAAGCCAGATGCACATGGTGGCACATGCATCTGGAGTTTGTTTGCAGTTGCTAGAGGCCTTGGCATGCCAGTTCTCTTTCTCTGTATCTGCCTCTTTCTCTCTCCCTCTCTCTCAAATGAATAAATAAAAATAATTACTTTATAAATTAAAAAAAAAAAAAGAAAAGCCAAATGATGTGCTTATGAACCTTTGGCAGAGTTTTAGACCTGACCAGCCATTCACCAAAGGGCATGGAAAACAAGGATGGATGGTGATCCCTACTATACCCCCTGATATGGAGGAAGAAGGTCTCCTGGCATAGGAACCTCCTCAGCCACTTCTCTGGCAGGGTGTCCAAGGTTGCCAGAGAGTGAGAGCCATACATGGTAACTAGAGCCTCATGTTTAATTACAGATTTATTGGTACTCTACTAATATGCAAATATTTGGGCTTTTGTGTATACTGGAGCCCAAGGTAACTTAATTCTTTGCAACCCAAAACAAAAGCACCAGGGGAAGTGAACAGTAGGGACAGAGGTGGGACCAGAACCATGCAGGTGAAGAGGGCTAAGTTTATCCTGGGGTGGGTGATTATCCCCATGAGAGTATGCACTTTACATTTCTTCCCTAGAAAAGAACTTTCTGGGGTGGGTTACTATAGTAGTCAGCCTCAGTTGCTGGGATGAACTTCCAAACCAGGCACAGTTATGGAGGAAGGGAATTTATTTAAAGCTTATAGATAGAGAAGAAGTTCCATAATGGCAGAAGAAGCTGGCCAACTTTCACAGACCCATGCTGAGAGAAAAAAAAGCAACCAATAGTAAAAGCAAGCAAGCACACTTAGCAACCCCAGGAAAGCTCAGGCACTTTGCATATCTTTAGGCTGGAATTCCAAATACACCTCCACGTCTTAGCACTGGACCCTAGGATTCACCCACAATGCCATCTCCTTCAGCTAGGTGGCTGGAGATCTAAATTACCTTTAATAAACTCCTGAAATTTATGGGTGGACACCCACTCAAAAACACCACAATTACTGAATACCACAACTGGAGATCTCCACTGGAGGGTAAAAACTGTGAAGGCAATTGCATATGTTTAGGGAGATGGGAACTTGTAAACTGTCCACTCCAAGTAGGTCACTTCATATCAGGTAGTGTGGTCGTTTGAAGGGATGTCCCCCAATAGATTCAGGAGTTTATTAAAGCTTGTAATTTAGGTCTCTACCCCTGTCTTGAGGAGGTGTCACTGTGGGCAGATTCTGGGATCTAGGCCTAATGTGTTACTGGGGGCAGATCTGAATTCTAGCTAAAGGTATGCAGAGTGCTTGAGCCCTGCATGAGTTCCCCCTTGTGTGCTGGCTTTTAGTGGTGCTGGGGCTGGCTGCTTTCTCTATGTGTGGACCTGTGAAAGGAGGCCAGCTCCTTTCACCATTATGGAACTTCCCCTGGATTTGTAAGCTTCAATAAATCCTGTTCCTCCAATAAACTGTACCTGGTTTGGGGTTCATTCCAGCAATATGAGCTGACTGCTTCACGTTGATGAATATGA
Organism: Jaculus jaculus; assembly: GCF_020740685.1. Lineage (NCBI taxonomy): Eukaryota > Metazoa > Chordata > Mammalia > Rodentia > Dipodidae > Jaculus > Jaculus jaculus. The sequence goes on along the minus strand of NC_059109.1, from coordinate 32,116,509 downwards.
CGAAGTCACAGAAATCATCAAGGAGTTAGAAAGGGTAGAAATAATTCATCTAACCCAAAGTCCTATGATAGCCTGATGTGGTCTGTAAAGAAGTCAGATGGCATAAACAAGCCTATAATCTGAACATTTGAGAGGTAATCAGTTCAAGGTCATCCTCAGATTGCTAGATGGTTTGAGGCCGGCCTGAGCTTCATAAGAACCTGTCAAAACCAAAAGCCTGATAGCTGATGGAGAATGACTGTAGATTAGAGAGCTAATTAAGGAGGTTCCCAACTTGTATGTTTTTGTTTGTTTGTTTGTTTTTTGAGGTATGGTTTCATTCTAGCCCAGGCTGATCTGGAATTCACTATGTGGTCTCAGGGTGGCCTCGAACTCATGGTGATCTCTGCCTCCCAAGTGCTGGGATTAAAAAAGTGTGCTTCCACGCTGGGCTCTATGCTTTTTTTTTTAATTTTAATGTTTTATTTATTTATTTGAGAGCGACAGACACAGAGAGAAAGACAGATAGAGGGAGAGAGAGAATGGGCGCGCCAGGGCTTCCAGCCTCTGCAAACGAACTCCAGACGCGTGCGCCCCCTTATGCATCTGGCTAACGTGGGACCTGGGGAACCGAGCCTCGAACCGGGGTCCTTAGGCTTCACAGGCAAGCGCTTAACTGCTAAGCCATCTCTCCAGCCCCTCTATGCTTTTTTGACAGAACAACTGATACAAGTAATTGTGTCATTCCATGTTGTATTGGGCCTCAAACATTTTTGTTTTAGAATTCCTCTAGCTTCTAAATTCCAAGATCAATTTTCATTCATTTGGAATGGACATTAGTGTCCAGAGATTACTTTCAGAGCACCCTATTTACCATAAGATGGTGGTCAATAGCTTTTGTTATTCTAGTCACCATCTGTAAGAATGTTTCATTAAATAGATGATATAAAGTTAACCGCAGTGTTTTGCAGATTTGGAAAAACATTTGGAAAACATACAATTGCACCTGAAATAATAAGGATGGAAAATCAATTCCCACAAGATGCAAGGGCCAGGCATGGGTATGAAATACTTGTGAGCATGATGGTCAGGTAAGGTATACATGATACCAGGCAAAGTTACTGAAAAAACCCCCATGTGATGGTTAAATTCTATTCTCTCTTTGATTTGTTTAGGAATCCACAGAAGGAGGAAGTCTTTCCCCCAGAAGGAGATCTTCCCCCAAAGTGGGTGGCCCCTTTCAGAGTGGGGCTTTATCTAAAGAAGCTCTGGGAAAATGATCCCTTCTCCCAATGGGCTGACAGTGCTGCTTGCTGCCTTCTAGCCTGGACTAAAGACCAGCCACTCTCCAGAAAGTCTTCAGGCCTTCGGTGCTGGATTGGGAATGCTGAGGCATTCAGCCACATGGACTGAAGTGCTACCAGCTTCCTTGACTCTCTGGCCTGCAGATTTCTATTGTTGGATTTCCATAAAATAATCCAGTTAAATTCATTCTATCAGTTCTGTTTCTCTAGAGAACACTGACTAAGACATCCTACAGTAGCCTGTGCCTACTGAGGTGACTTGAGTGAAAAGTCCCCCATAGATTCATATGTTTTGAATACATAAATGTATTATTGGGGGCAGGCTTAGGGGTCTTATAACCAGCACTTCCTTCTTAGAACCTGGCACTTTCTTGTTGCTTTCTACCAGATGCTATGGCAAGATGTGATGTTCAGCCTTTGTCCAACTATCCTTTCCCTGCCATGCTAAAACTTCCTCTTAAGATTGTAAGCCGAAATAAACCTTTTTCTTCTGTCAGCTGCATTTGATACTCATTTTAGAGGAATGAAAAATGCAAGATATAGGAGGTGATGGAATATTGCACCATAGGTCCATGGAGACACTGGGAGGCCATGCATCATGAGGCAGGATAGTCCCTGTATAGAGGACACTACGTGAAGGTATGAAGATGGACTGTAAACTACAGTGGAGACCCCAGTAGATTAGAGATGCCAAGAAAAGCTGTAGATTTGGAGTGGATCCTGCCCAAGAGAGAGGCTATAGACATTGCAGCTGGAGCGGCAGTGCCATCTATCTATCTATCTATCTATCTATCTATCTATCTATCTATCTATCTATCTATCTATCTATCTATCTTCTATCTATCTATCTATCTATCTATCTATCTATCTATCTATTATCTATCTATCTATCATCTATCATCTATCTATCTGACATGAAAGTAGTTTAGAGTCAATGTTTAACTCTCCAGTACCCACATTAGTCAGGTGCATGAAGATAAAAAAGGTCACTTTTTTGTTTGTTTGTTTGTTTTTTCAAGGTAGGGTTCCAATATATCTTAGGCTGACCTGGAATTTACTAGTTAGTCTCAGAGTGGCCTTGAACTCATGGTGATCCACCTACCTCTGCTTCCAAGTGCTGGAATTAAAGGCTTGCGCCACCATGCCCAGCTAAGAAGGTCATTTTATACTGACTAAAGAATACTCCAATAGAAGGACATTACAATTCTGAACATATATACGTCTAACATGGGGGCTCCCAATTTCATCAAACACTATTAGACTTATACCAAACACAATTGTAGTGAGTGACTTTAATACCCCACTCTCAACAATTGACAGGCCATCCTGGCAAAACATAAATAGATAAAATGAACAGAAATATCTAAATTAAATGATGTCATAGAACATATGGACCTACCATATATCTATAGAACATTCCATCCAAATGCTGCAGAATACACATTCTTTTCAGCAGCACATGGAACATTCTCTAAAATAGACCATGTATTAGAACACAAAGCAAATCTTAACAAATACAGGAAAATTGAAATAATTGTTTGTATGCAGTCTGATCACAATGGGATTAAACTACCAATCAACAGCAAGAAAAGCTATAGAGCATCCACAGACTCAGGGAAGCTAAACAATACACTACTAAATGATGAATGGGTCAATGAAGAAATCACACCCCTGGGGAAACCATCCTTCAGGTTCTATTGGAATGCTGTTCTCACCGCTGGCTTTTCCTTTGGAAAATCAGATTACTGATGTTCTGGTCCATGGGAAGTGCTTTACACATCAAGTCTTGGGTACATATGTCTGTGTATGCCTTCAGAAGTGCAGTTGCAAATGCTGCCTCTGCCAGTACAAGCCTTCCCAAGTCTACCAGGCTTTTTGGAACATGTGTCTCTATTCTTTTGCCCAGGTTATGTACAATATGTACACACACACACACACACACACACACACACACACACATATATAGAGAGAGAGAGAGAATGGGCACACCAGGGCCTCCAGCTGCTGCAAACAAACTCTAGACTCATGTGCCACCTTGTGCATCTGGCTTACGTGGGTTCTGGAGAATTGAACCTGGGTCCTTGGCTTTGCAGGCAAATGCCTTAACCACTTTCCAGCCCTTCTGCCCAGGTTTCTTCCTACTGAACACTGAACAGCTTTGATTCAAAGTTTCTTCCCTGCAGCATGTAGTATTTTGCTTGTCAGTTTTCCATGTATACTCCTGTGATATTTGCTCTGAGTTTCCAAAGACTGTGTTTGACAGAGGGTCTTAGCCAGCCAAGCTGTGGACACACCAGGGGTCTTCGTAAAATGTCACCCCTGTCTTCTCTGGTCAAGTTCTGAGTGCTGAAAACAAATGGTTTTCCTGGCATCTCCTTCTGCTAGTATCCTTGCCACTCACCTTTTGCCTGGCTTCCCGCTCTTTTGCTGCTCTTTAAAATGTCCATTACTTTCCTGATATTCAGCTCTTCCCAGTTTATTCCCTGCAGACTCTAGCAGTTCGTGCTGTGGTGTGATCTGTCATCTTCCTACACACGAGTTTCTTTTTGAAACCCTTAGTGAAGGCGAATAGGAGTAAGATAGCTTCTTACAGGCAGTCAGTCAGGGACAGAGGCCCAAAGATCTGGGACTAGAACCTGTGTCTGACCCAGTCTCATCCAAGATGGCTGCAAGCAACAACTCATCAGTGCTTCCAGGGTCTTTAGCTTAGCACACCTGGGTGGGCGTCAGCCTCTCGAGTCTGCCAACCAAAGGAGTCTAACCACGTGTGAGTGGGGTGTTGGGGGTGGGGCGAGGTCTAAGAAGGACAGAAAATGCATGTACCTGGGGTCAGAAGAGATAGGATAAAAGAAAGGGAGCTGGTTGCATATGTTATAAAAAGTTGGAGACAAGTAGGAATTTCTAAGACCCAGAGATTAGATTTTAAAGGAGGGACAGTTCACATCTCATCAGTAGGGACTCTGGAAATGCAAGGTGCCCATGTAGCATTTGGCAAGGGGCATTTATTTCAGAAGTTTGAGGTCCTGTTGGCAGGGAGGAGGAGGGAGAAGGATTAGCAAGAAAGGAACTCCTTTCTTTCAGAGACAGCCAGTCAGGGGCCCACTCCCCTGGGGTTATCTAGATAGAGGGGGCAGCCTCTGGACAGAATTCTTGCCTTCAGCAATAGTATGTTGAATTCCTGAAATTTGTTAACTCCTTTAACAGAAGGGATTTTATGCCTGTTGGGGTATAAGTCAGTGGGAGGTGACCACTGGAGTTGGAGATCTGAGGGCCCAAGTTGTCTGTCCACCATGGGGGGCTATGCGGTGAGGCCCTTTGAAGTATCCCAGGTTGGGAGTATGAGGAAAGCTTTGAGAGCAGGTGACTCTCTTCATTCTCCTGGACCCTGGCTCACCAGGTCCTTGGCTTTTGATAAACTCTCCGTACTCCTAGCTGACTGGAGAATTTTTCTTTTTGTGCTAAACTGGCTTTCTGCTTGCTTTTCACATGAGTCTTATTGTAGATGATTTTTTACCTGATCACGTGTGTAACTATCTCTCTTGGTCCCCTTTTTGTCTTTGGATCCATCTGGACACAAGCCAAGCCTGCATCTTTATGGAACTTAATCCTTTCTTGGATCCCAAGCCCTGTATCATTAGGGAACAGGGACACTAAAGAATAGTGAAGACACTGAGTGTGATAATACTAACCAACACAGCATGTAACACATCCTCTGCTTGAGAATTTTGAATTTTCTGTTAAATGCAATTAACTCCAAGCCAGGCATGGTGCACACGCCTTTAATCCCAGCACTTGGGTGGTAGAAGAAGGAGGATCACCTTGAGATCAAGGCTACTTTGAGACTACATAGTGAATTCCACGTCAGCCTGAGCTAGAATGAGACCATACTTTAAAATAGAAAAAGAAAAAAAAAAATTAACTCAATTCCAGGTGCCAGTGATCAAAATGAGACTAGGTTTGGAATCAGGCATGTACGTGACATCTTGGATTATATAAATTATACTTACCATGTGCTATGATCACATATACCCAAGTAGATTTTCTTGTTTTTTTTTTCTTAAAAAAAATTATATGGGGGGCTGGAGAAATGGCTTGACCATTAAGGCGCTTGCCTGCAAAGTTGAAAGACCCAGGCTCAGTTCCCCAGTACCCATATAGGCCAGATGCACAAGATGGCTCATATGTTTGTAATTTATTTTCAGTGGCTGGAGGCCCTGGCATACCCATTTGCTCTCTCCCTCTTCTCTCTTTCTAAATAAATAAAAATAAAATATTAAAAATTTTTCTTTATTTATTTGAGAGAGAGATAGAGAAAGAAGAAGAGAATAGACATGCCAGGGCCTCTAGCCACTATAAATGAACTCAAGATGCCTGTACCACTTTGTGCATCTGGCTTATGTGGGTACTGGGGAATCGAACCTGGGTCCTTAGGCTTCACAGGCAAGCACTTTAACTGCTAAGCCATCTCTCTAGCCATTTTCTTCCTTCTTTAAATATATATATTTTTTATTTATTTGAGAAAGAGAAAGAGGAGAGAAGGAGAGAGAGAGAAAGACTATGGGAGCTCCAGGGCTTCCTGCCACTGCAAACAAACTGCAGACACACACGGACCACTTTGTGCATCTAGCTTTACATGGGTACTGGGTAACTGAATACAATTCAGAAGATTTTGTAAGCAAATACCTTTTTAATTTTTTTTTAATTTTAATTTTAATTTTTAATTTTCCCTGCCCCATTTTTCCTTTCTAAAAAAAAACCCCAAATCATACAAATGTATATTGTACATCGAGCACAACACTTCCTTCTAAGTAGATTTTCCTGTGACTTAGGACTTAGAACTGCAGAGTCCGCGAGGAAGGAGCGCTGCTCCCCTGCCCAGCTAGTTGTCAGTGAAAACAGCTGCTGGGAGTAGTTTGAAACTGAGCCAAACTCTGAATTACAAATCAATCTCTAAGTTCATTTTGCTATCTGTGGAAAGTGATAAATCATGCTTAGTAACTTACCTAATTGTCCTTGGCTATGGCTCTGGACTCCTCTAACTTCCATTTACTAGTTATTTAGGTGGAGCACAACATTTTGAAGGCATTAGATAGTAAGTTCGTGATTTGTGTTTAATATCCTATGGTTTTTACTTGAAAATAACAGGAACCATTGACTACTCCATAGGCCATTCTGCTCAGCACATTTTTCTTCAAAGAACCTGTTGGCTTAGAGCCAGGGCTGAACCAACTAGGGTGATGTAGAAATAAAGAGAGAGAATATACGACCTCAACAGCAGACTATTCTTCATCGAAGAGCAGGTGAACAGCAAAGGACGGCAAACCCCATTCCACGGGTTTAAAGCTACTGTTCTCAGATGCAGCTGGGCTGGACATGTAAAGGGCAGGGGCAGGCAGGGCAGAGAATAGTGGCAAAAGAAAAAAACAATGCAACTGGTGCAGGGCATGCTGGCACACGCCTTTAATCCCAGCACTCGGGAGGCAGAGGTAAGAGGATTGCTATGAGTTCGAGGCCACCCTGAGACTACATAGTGAATTCCAGGTCAGACTGGACTAGAAACCCTACCTTGAAAAACCAAAAAAAAAAAAAAAAAAAAAAAAAAGAGAAAAAAAAAAAAAGAAAAAGAAAAAAAGAGAGAAAAAGCAACCAGAACAGGGCTGTTTTCTTTGCTGGCTTGTTTTCCCAGATATAACTCTTAGGTCTGGCTCGAATAGTTCTTTTTTTTTTTAAAAAACAGTAATGAGACTGGTATCTAACCTTGGGATTTTTTTTTTCTTCTGGTTTTATTTATTTATTTATTTGAGAGCGACAGACACAGAGAGAAAGACAGATAGAGGGAGAGAGAGAGAATGGGCACGCCAGGGCCTCCAACCACTGCAAACGAACTCCAGACGCGTGCGCCCCCTTGTGCATCTGGCTAACGTGGGACCTGGGGAACCAAGCCTCGAACCGGGGTCCTTAGGCTTCACAGGCAAGCGCTTAACCGCTTAAGCCATCTCTCCAGCCTTCGAATAGTTCTTAATAATAGCCTGGTTGCATGCTTTGGAGCAATGGTTCCTGTGTAGCCTGGGGCAGTGCATCCTATGCAATACGTGACCTTATCAGGCTGTGGTTTGGAAAGAATTTATTTACAACCCAAAAGAAGTTTCTCTGTGTTAAAGCCAGCTCCAGGGCCAGCATGTCACAGTAATTTCTGTGACTCATTTAATGCTTGCTGGGACCCCCAGACTTATTAACCCTTACAGAACCTCTGTACTTTGACTACCTTCTTCCTTTAGTGTTGAAGCCATCTTAATGTACTGGGGAAACTTAGTGACCTGGCTGTTTGGTCAAGATGGGCTCCCAAAATGGAGTCACCAAGGACAGCAGGATGGCAACAGACATAAGGAAATGGGCTATCCACATTCCTCAAGAAATTGCCCAGACATTATCCCTTAATTGCCTAACAATGCCCCCAGATCTTGGTTTTCTGCCTCCTTATCTTGTAAGTCACCTGGTCACTGTTCTGGTGTCACACCCTGGCTCTCTTAGATTTCCCATAAAGAAACCTTTTTTATTCAACTTTTCCTTTCCTCACCTTCCCCCAACTGCAGAGCCCAATAAAGCCCACTATGTGGAATCTCAGGTTGGCTGTGCTCTGCTCTTGATAGCCAGTCCTGGCAGCTTGTGCTTTTCCCGAATGAAAGCTTTCATCTTTGCCTCAGAGTGGTTTGTGTGGTCTTGGTTACTCCCAAACCTTACAATGGATACTCGAATAAAGGACAATTATAAAACATATTAACTTGAAAGGCTAGAATATGGCATCACAGATAATTATTTGCTCTCCTAAAACATGTGTAGCCTGGCAATGTTTGTATATTGCAGATGCAAATACCTTGTAATGAGTGAACGCCTCAACTAGTTCTTTCTTTCCTTTCCTGCTTCTACAAGAGCATATTTCCCCCCGAAATATGCTCTATTTGCCAATTAGATTTTCTTTATTGTGAAAATGAAGTCAGTTGTATAAAACAGAATTCCCTTTTTAGTAGAATTGCATGTTGGGGAGCTTATGCTAGTTTTTATTGAGAAAATAGCAGTAACCTGCCCAAATAGAGTGGACTAGGTTTGCCAAGACAGCAAGTATGTTATCTAAGAAACAATATGTAAGTGCAAAAATAACACTGTCCAAGCTGGGTGTGGTGGCACACACCTTTAATCCCAGCACTCAGGAGGCAGAAGGTAGGAGGATCAATGAGTTCAAGGCCACCCTGAAACTACATGGTGAATTCCAGGTCAGCCTTGGCTAGAGTGAAACACTACCTCTAAAAACAAAAAATAAACAAACAAAACCCCACTGTCTAAAGAAAACACATAAGATCAATCTATGAATAGCCCAGTTAATGTATTGACCAAAGGTTTGAGAGCCAAATATTGGACAAAGACTGAAACTGGTACACTGAGATTGAGAGCCCAGAATAGACGGAGGGCCTTGAATAGAATGTTATTATTACAGAAAATGGGTGTTGTTCCCAGAACCATACATTCTGAAAATAATTATGTCCTGCCTGAAATAGGTCTTGGCGTCACCACTGTAGGGAAGGCCAGGATGTAAGTTTGTCTTTCCCGTATTAGCATGAGTTCTAGCGTGGCTTGCACTGGTCACCTGGCAGATTGGAGCGCAAGTCCTGAGAGAAGGAAGATGGAACTATTGTGTGCTGGCTGACTTGTCCTGTGTCCAAGCTAGTTGATGTTTTAATCCTTGAACAAGTCAGTCATTTTTACTTTATTTGCTAGATCTTTCTCTTCTTGAAGGAAATTACCCAAGCTTCTTTCTCATCAGCTTAATCCTTTTTTTCTTTTTTTGTTTCTTAACAATAATAGAATAAGAGCTTAGCTTCTTTGAGGACCTTTTGAAAGGTCACCATTATTTGGATTTTATTTATTTATTTATTTTGTTTTTTTTATTTTTTTAAAAATTTTAAATTTTTATTAACATTTTCCATGATTATAAAAAAAAATCCCATGGTAATTCCCTCCCTCCCCACCCCCACACTTTCCCCTTTGAAATTCTGTTCTCCATAATATTTCCTCCCCATTACAATCATTATTCTTACATATATACAATATTAACCTATTAAGTATCCTCCTCCCTTCCTTTCTCTTCCCTTTATGTCTCCTTTTAATCCTTTTTTCTTGTCAAGGTGACATTGCCTGCTTTCTTACAGTTTACACAATTAAACTTATCCAAGCTTATTAATTTTCCTTCTAAAATTCAGTTTCAAATTTCCTTCAAATTTCACCTGCTCTATAAGAAGTCCTTAATACTACTTTTTTTTTTTTTTTGTGTGTGTGTGTGTGTGTGTGTGTGTGTGTGTGTGTGTGTGTGTGTGGTGTGTTTTAGGGGATTTTACTCAGGACCTTGTTTGTGCCAAACACGTTCTCTACCAATGAGCTACATTTCCAGCCTTTCATTTTCTCTACCTCTCTTCCTCTCTCCCTCCCTTTGTCCTTCCTTCTCTCTTTTTCTCCATTTCTTCCTTTTCTTTCTTTTGAGTTAATAGGGTCTCACAATATTGCTCAGGTTGGCTTTGACCTCACAATCCTCATGTCTGAACCTCCTGAAAATCTGGGATTAAAGCTTTGTGCCATGGCTGCTGGTTTAACACCACTCTTTCTCAATTACACCCTAGTTCTAAATTCCTTCATGGATTGTCTATCCAAGCAAGCAATCCTTAAACTTGTTTGTACAGATGCCTAGTAATGTACTTTTTTTTTTTTCAAGGTAGGATCTTAATCTAGTCCAGGATGACCTGGAACTCACTCTGTAGTCCCAGGCTGGCCTCAAATTCACAGTGATACTCCTACCTCTGCCTCCTGAGTACTGGGATTGAACGTGTATGTCACCACTCCTGGCTTCTTTTTGCTCTCTCTCTTTTGAGGTAGGGTCTCACTCTGTAGCAAAGGTGGACCCAAACTTATGATGATTTTCCTACTTTAGCCTCCCAAGTGCTAGCATTAAAGGCTTGAACCACCACTCCTGAGCCCATTAATGTTCTTCAGCTTTAAAAAATATATATATTCTATTTATTTTGCAAGGAGAGAGAGAAAATGAATAGATGCACCAGGGTCTCTAGCCATTGCAAAGTAACTCCAGGTGCATGTGCCACCCTGTGCATCTGGCTTCAGGTGGGTACTGGGGAACTGAACCGTGGTCCTTTGGCTGTTCTTTAGCCTTTAAAATATCACAGATGGCTCCATTGAGGATGAACACATGTAGCAGTTGCCTTCTTATTGCTAGGACAAATAACCCAAACAAAAGCAGCTGATGTGAGGAAAGTATTTATTTTGGCTTACAGTCTAAAGGGAAACTCCATGATGGCAGGGAAAAGCATGGAATGACCAGAGGCTGGACATCACCTCTGCTACAGGAAGTGGATAACAGCAGCAGGAAAGTCAGCAGAACTCTAGAAAAGGAGCTGTCTGTAACACCCCTAAGCCCACCCCAACAACACACCTCCTCCAGCAAGGCTCCACCTCCCAAATTACCATCAGCTGGAACCAAACATTCAAAAGATATGAGTTTATGGGGCATACCTAACTCAAACCACCACACACCATAACTTCTCTCTTCTAATTAATTTCAATACAATGCCAACTGGATGCAATCCAAAGTTATTTTTTTTTTTTTTTGAGGTAGTGTCTAACTCTAGATTTAATAATGTCTTCATGCTCAGGAGTATTTTTTGTTTATTGGAGGTAATGCTTATCACTTTATTCTGCATTGAACATTGTCCTTTAGTTGGCCTATAGGATATGTAGTTTATTCCATGGAATGTATGTTCCAAGCTATTCTATTTGCTGAGGTTAACCATTGCTGCAGTCAGCTTCTCATTGCTGGATAAACACCCAACCAGAAACAGCTTATGGGAGGAAAGGGTTGCTTTCAGGCTTACAAATCCCAGGGGAACACTATCAATGGCAGATGTTAGCTCAATTTCATATATCCAAGAAGAGACACATCACCAACATGCCCACCAGTGCCAATGGTTAGAACTCAAACTGCTCTGAACACACCTGCTCATGCTGGACTAAAAGATCCACCCCTCAGAGACATACCTCTCTTCCTCAGCAGGGCTCTGTCCACTAGAGACTCAAATGGTAAGCTCAATTCTAATGAAAGACCTGAGTCTACGGGGCCATATATTCAAGCCACCACACCCACGTTCTGGAAATTCAATTCTATATTTCATGTGCATTACCATTTAATCTCATAGGTCTATGTGCCACTTATTATTATAAACTAACCAACAAACATTTTACCCAGAATTTCTCCTAATGCTTCCTGTGGTTGGGGCATTAAATGAAACCCAAATCTCATAGGAGAACAAATAACTGGTTGGGATGATGGGTGGTTAGGTAGTGACCTGTGCTCAGCTCTCTCCACTACAACTCTACACAAATGGCTGTCTAATGATAAAGGCACCAGCATCATTTGAAAGGGTGATTGAAACACAATTCTGAGCTCTCTCCTCATGTCTGAGGTGGAGCATGAGATTTTCACTTCTAACAAGTTCCTCATGATGCTGGCTGCTGCCTATCTGAGAAGCACATTATGAGAACTGCTGATGGAAATCATTATAACTTTTACCCTTGTAAAAACGCTTCCCTTTCTTTGTATTCTCTCAGTGGGCCATTACAGGCCTTCTCCAGCTTGTGGCTGTTGTCTAGTAACATCCCAGCCATCCATATTCATACTTGAGAGATCCAATGGCTCCAATCTCACTGTTTTCCTCACCACTCCAACTCTTGAATTTGTCCTGTGTTTTAACACCCAAAGAACTGTGTAGCACCCTAGCTTTCAGAATATATTTGCCTCCTCATTTCTATGCATTTTCACTTCAGTTCTTCAATCTCCCTTCCATTACTCACTTTCAGTCATAATTCAATTCTTGCCATTACTCTGAACTTCTGCACATGGGATATAAATTGTGTTTTTCCTGTCTGTCACCTTAACTTCCACTTCTTCCAAGTCTTGCACTTCCTCACAGCCGTTGCCCTGCTTTTGGAGCCTAGGAAAGATACATCAAGTCCAACTATATTATCTAGGTTGGCCCAGTACTCTTAAGCTCAAGCAATCTTCCTGAGGCAGGAGGAAAATTTAGCCTACATTTTAGCCCTTTTTATAGAACTATAGCTAGACTAGAACTATAGCTGACTTTTAAAATTACTTTCAATTATTTGCGTTCCTCTATTAGCACTTCTCTTTCCAATGATTACTTCTAGATTATTGCCACATATCTCCATTTTACATGGGAATGGTGTATGTGTGTGTGGGGGGGGTGATAGGAGGCTGGTAGAAGTGATCAAACATAAAGATAAGTATAACTATCTACCACATGTACAGTGTGTCCCATGAAAGACATAAACATTACCAAAGCCTACAGACTTGTAAACCTGTGAAAGTGTACATCTAGTTAAGATGATCATAAAACGATGGCCTTATGGAAGATATAACACGAATAAGACACTATGAGACTCTAACACACTTTAACTATAGGAATGGTATAATTTGTATTTATTTGGATGATAGCACTGAGCCCTTTACAAAAGAGCATTAATTACTTGTGTCTTCTCTGGTGTGATTCTTCATTGCATACTGCAGTCAAAAATACCCTAAAGGTGCTCAGATACCAATTTTAAAGCCATTTACAACACTATATGTGCAGATGAACTCACATAGAGATGTTGTTTCTCTCTAAACATAGAAAACTCTGAGAAGGATAAATAAATATTGGCTGGCTTTATCCATCGGTATATTGATTACATCTGTGATGAAGTGAATGCATGTACCTTTTGTAATTTAAAATTTTACTGTATAAATTTTTAAAAAGACATTATTTGAGGAAAAGCCTATAGCTAACTTTTGGTAGGAAATGGCAGAAACAGGGGCTGGAGAGATGGGTTAGCAGTTAAAGTGCTTGCCTGAGAAGCTAAAAGACCCAGGTTCAATTCCCTAGGACCTACATAAGCCAGATGCACAAAGTGGCACATGTGTCTGGAGTTCATTTGCAGTGGCTGGAGGTCCTGGCATACCCATCCTCTCTCTCTTTTTCTCTCTCAGATAATTAAATAAATAAAATATTTTTTAATAAAAGAAATGGTAGAAGCAATTGTATACTTTACATTTCCTGAGGCCCTGCCAAAGGTCAGGTTGTGATAGCTCCACCTCTCACCTCCATTCTGCCGGGCCCACCAATCGCCTCCATTTGCAAATGAGACTCACAGAAGTCATGGTTCGTCATTTCAGCAGTTACAAGATAAGCAGTTTAAAAACACCTTAAATCTTTGGAACGTGTCTGAACATTCTCATTTGTGGTATTTTAAACTGGATAAATGAGGCAGTTACACTGTTGCTGAGTATTAGATGTGATGTTCTAAATCATGGTTTAATTGACTACATTTTCTACTTCTTTCTCACTAAATTGCTTTAAGACTTTTTGCTTTAGACTTTTGTTCCTTTTCCAAAAAGTTTTTCTATTTCCTTCTTACATACACATCTCCCCATCCTCCCATCTGTCTGAAATAAAAGTATCCTGCTGATTAGATGTTCATCTTCCTTCCTTCTTTTCCTTCTTCCTACCTTCCTTCCTTCCTTCGTTGCTTCCTTCCTTCCTTCCTTCCTTCCTTCCTTCCTTCCTTCCTTCCTTATTTCTTTTTTTGTTTTTTCGGTCTCACTCTAGCTCAGGTTGACCTGGAATTCACTCTGTAGTCACAGGCTGGCCTTGAACTCACTGAAATTCTCCTACTTCTGCCTCCCACGTGCTGGGATTAAAGACGTGCGCCACCACACATGGCCGTATTCATTTGTTTTTGCTTGTGTGTATGTGTAATATGTGTGCATGGTAGCTGGTGCATGCATGTGCATGTGTCCTTGAAGAGCAAGGTGGTTTCCTGTGATAGAGAGAACAGTGTCTGTCCCCTTCCATCACTCTTCCACTTATTGTTTCATTATTACTATTAATATTATTGGTTTTTTAAGGTAGGGTTTCCCTCTAGTCCAAGCAGACCTGGAATTCACTATAGAGTCTCAGGGTGGCCTTGAACTCATGGTGATACTCCTATCTCTGCCTCCCTAGTGCTGGGATTAAAGGTGTATGCCACCATGCCCAGCTTGTTTTTTAAAATTTTTATTTATTTATTTATTTGAGAAAGAGAAATAGAGATAGAGAGATAGAATGGGTGAGCCAGGGCCTCCAGCTACTGCAAACAAACTCCAGACACATGAACCACCTTATGCATCTGGCTTACAGGGGTGCTGGGGAATCAAACTGGGTCCTTTGGATTTTCAGGCAAGTGCAAAGCCATATCTCCAGCCCCACTTACTCTTTTTTGTTTGTTTTGTTTTGGTTTTCAGGTAGGGTCTCACTTTAGCCCAGTGTGACCTGGAACTCACTTTGGTCTAAGGCTGGCCTTGAACTCACAATGATCCTCCTCCCTCTGCCTCACAAGTGCTGGGATTAAAGGCATGTACCATCATGCCTGGCTTTTCTTTCACCCGTTCTTTTTTGAGCTGCAGTCTCTTAACCATCCCAGGGCTTCCTGTTGTTTTACAAACTCCTGCTTGGCTACATGCTCCCTTATGGAACTGAGGTTACACACATGAGTGGCCACTCCTCCTGTTTATGTGCATCCAGGGGATTTAACCCCAAGTCTCTTGTCAGGCCCCCTAAGGCCCTCATGCTTGCACAGGAAGCATTCCTTACTGCTGAGCCATCTTTCTGGTTCTTTTTTTCTTTTTCTTGGTCTTCCTCTGAATTCAGTACGTAGTCCAAGCTGGCCTCAAACTTGGAGCTATCCTCCTGCATTAGTGTCCACGTTAATTTGTCATGAAGCAAAAGGTCCAGGATCCCTCTCCTAGTCTGAGAGGAATTTTTCCAGTGTTTTGCTCTGATTTTCTTCTGTTGATCTTTTGTAATGTTTCAGGAATGCACTGTTTTCCTTTACTCTCCTCTATTTCTCCCCCCAAAGCCAAGAGTCTAGAAGCCACAGGAAAGGACTAGTACAGGAGCCAAGGGGCACCTCCCTATTCTATCCTCTATCTGCCGTCTGATGCAATCTTTGGTTTAGTAGTCCAGCAACTCAGAGGGTAGATATTCCAATTCATCAGTCACTGTTGTACCCACCTCTGCCATCACTCCTACTTCCAGAACCTAAATATTTGATGGGCAGAAGTCAAAGTATGTGTAGATTGAATGACTGACGAGTGATCAAGCTGTTGGATCCTTTGCTACTCTCCTTTGCCCACCAATAGCTTCTGCAATATTCTAGAAATAAAACTACATGAATTTTGACAATAGTGCATGGAGATTGATATTAAGTTGTCACGTACTACGTTAAGTTCACAACCACAATATTATTATCATTACCAGTTTTCTTGTTGGTGAAGAGGGAGTTGGAGCTAATGATAGGTTTCAGTTGGATCATAATTTATACCTGACTCATGAGTTCCAGATCTCATCGACCTGATATCACAAAACTTACTCTTTCCTTCCTTCCTTCCTTATTTATTATTATTATTGTTATTAATTTGCTTTGGTTTTTCAAGGGTCTTGCTCTAGCCCAGGATGACCTGGACTTTTAGGGAGGCCTCAAACTCACTGTGATCCTCCTACCTCTGCCTCCCAAGTGCTAGGACTAAAGGCATGTGCCACCATGGCAGCAGTCTTTCGTTTATATTTTATTTTCTAGCGGCAGGAATCTCTTTTCTACTTGGTAGAAGATTAGCTTTTTTCATATTATTTCTAGTCATTTGCAGAAATTTCCTTCTTAAACAGTTTTCCCTTTACAGTTGTCATGACTACTTGCCTGGTATTTTTCTTCTGCCCTACTTCTCACATTCCCATCTCCTGCTTTCAGGGCCACTTGCTGAGGCTGAACATTCTCCAGGGTCACTGCTTATGTGCCGAATACAGTTTTTGCTGCGAGTCCCCAAACATGTAGTTCTTCTGGTCTAGAAGATATCCTTGTGGCTTAGTCCTGTGGGGCATAATGGTCTCTCTTGACTCTAAGCCATTTCAGTCCCAAGTATGCTGGGCTTACGACTAGAGTCTCTCCCCGTGAACATGAAACACCTCAGGGGTTCTGGAAGGATGGGCAGGGGAACAAATGGTTTGGCACCTACTCCATCCTTTCTCCTCTACTCTTCTTTACTCGCCTCAGATCTATATCTCCCTTTCTCTTCCATTCACTAAACATATCAGTCAGTGCAGGATGGCAGGGGGAGGGCTGATCAAGAAGGTGAGATCGAGGTGTCTTCTGTGTGAGTCAAAGGTCCGCTGTTGTAGATGAATTATGATGTACTTCCATACCCGGCATACCATTTGTTTTAGTCAGGGTTCTCTAGAGGAATAGGACCAACAGGCTGAATTGTATTAAAAGGGATTTTATTGGGTTCACTTACAGTAGTCCAGCAATAGCAGTTTGCAGGCCTGAGAGTCAAGGAACCTGGTCTGTACTTCCCTCGATAAATATAATAATTTAATAATTAGCTTTCTCAGTTTTCCTTTTTGATCAATTCTTTGATTAAAATTAGAAACGAACCAAGGGTTTGAGGTTCAAGGACTTTGCTGGACCCTTAGCACCCCCTTACATCAGCTTCCCAAGTAGTTTGGACCACAGGCAGGTGCCACCACGTTTGCCCAAATGCTGCAGATTCTTTAAAGTTCTGTTTACATGTCACTTCTGTTTCTGAACTTTTTGTTACCTTTTTAGTGTGTGTAGTGGTGGTGGTAGTGTGTGTGTGTGTTATGCACATGTATGTGCCCTGGGCCCATCCATATGCTTGCCTGGGGCAGAGTGGCCTGCGGTGGCAGTGATGAACTTTAGGTGTCCCGTCACTCTTTTGCACATTCTTATTTGAACCAGAGTCTCAAATATGATGTGTCATTTTTCATAAACTCCAACAATTCTTAGGTCTCTGCTCCTATGGGACTAGGATTATAGATGCATGAAGTCACACCTAACTGTGGGGCCCTGGGAGTGTTGGTCCTGAGGATTGTAGTAGAGTGGTTCTTACATACAAAAAGTACTCTTAACCTCTGAGTCATTTCTTGAGCCCTAGATGCCACTTCTTAGAGCAAATCCGTTATTCCCTTTAGCATGAGGTAATCTGTGTTAATTTCCTACAGCTACA
Organism: Jaculus jaculus; assembly: GCF_020740685.1. NCBI lineage: Eukaryota > Metazoa > Chordata > Mammalia > Rodentia > Dipodidae > Jaculus > Jaculus jaculus. The sequence goes on along the minus strand of NC_059109.1, from coordinate 32,099,055 downwards.
GGTATAAAGAACCAAAACTAGGATGGCTTGAAACAACAAGTATTTACGCTCCGATATCTCTGGAGTCTAGAAATCTTAAATCAAAGTACTGGCTGGGGAGAATCCTCCTTGCTGGTGAGGTAGTCCATGGAGCGCCTTGGCTTGTAGCAACATCCCTTCAGTCTCTGTAGAGACTTGACTGTCCTCTTCTCCCTGTGTCCCTGTCTTCACTAAGGACACCACAGAAGTGGTTAGGGCTCATCTTAATAACTTCATTATGTCTGTAGACCTGATCTCTAAGATTACACTCTGAGGATCCACCAGTTAGGATTTCAACAGATCTTCATTTGGGATGCAATTCAACCCACAATATGCTCTAGTAATATTTAAAAATTTAACAACAATTTCATTTCTCTTTTTGACATCTATCACATGTAGCTTTATTTTATTTATTTACTTACTTATTTATGTTGAGGTAGGGTCTAGTTCCAGACCAGGCTGACCTGGAATTTATTATGTCATCTCAAGCTGGCCTCAAATTCACAGCCATCTTCCTACCTCTACCCCTCAAGTGCTGGGATCAAAGGCATTTGCTAATATACCCAGCAGTAATTTATCTTTTTACCCCCAACCCCAATAATGAAAATCTCCAGGAAAGAATTTCTAGTTTGCCTTTTTGTCCCTAATGATACTCAATAAATAACTTGGTCAGGCCTCACACTTCCCTTACGTGACTCATGATCAGTCTCTTAGGTTAACACTCTGCTGTTTGCCTGCGATATGCATGTGCAAGTTACTGTGCCTTCGGGATTCTGGTTGATTCTTTTCTTGAAAGACTGTAGATGAGTGGAATGGGTTTGGCTGGCTGAAACAGCCTGTTCCAGGTGGTTCAATATTTATATTTCCTGAGAGTGAACCATGGGCTTCACTTTACCTACCAGGACAATACTCTTGTCTCCAGTTTGTAGCTCTTTTTCCTTTTCACATTTTACAGCATCCTGATATTGTCCTCAATGGCAGTTGCTATGGAAATATCTTAGTGTTGCTTGGAGTATTGGATGGTGTGGTACCTGGAGCTCTCATTGATGTAGACTTATGACAATGTCTTAGCTGTAAATTTCAATTTTGTGTCAGTTTCTGGTGTAGTAACTGGTTGTTATTAGGGGAGTGATGAGCACTTATTTTTCACAGTATGACTAATCATGCCAATGTTTTTGCTCATTATTTTGAAGTACTCCTCATCATCTTTTTAAATGTTCAACCCATGATTCCACAGAACATAATGGCAAAGCCAGTCTTAGCATTCTGTCATTGACTACACTGATAAACAAATGAAGTCCCTCTGATCCTGATATGTTGAGAGACAGACTAAGGTTTTGAAAGCTGCTATCTTCTAAGGACATGTAGTTTAAACAAAGTGACTAGTAATAAGTAGAAGAGAGAACACTGGGCTACGTGGGAATTTAAACTTGGCATTCTCCACAATATGGCATTAGTCATATTCACATGTCTCCCCTACTGGGTAAGATTGTTTTGAGATCCATGGGAGATTCATGTATATGAAGGCAATTTATAAACTGTGCAGCATTATCAAATGTTCAGAAATACATCCTTAATGATCTTAATAGTCCTGGCTCTGTCTTTCACATAGGTGACAGTGGAAAACAACTTAATCTCTCATCAAGAATTCAGTCGGGCCGGGCGTGGTGGCACATGCCTTTAATCCCAGCACTTGGGAGACAGAGGTAGGAGGATCGCCATGAATTCGAGGCCACCCTGAGACTACATAGTGAATTCCAGGTGAGCCTGGGCCAGAGTGAGACCCTAACTTGAAAAACCAAAACCAAACAAACAAATAAGAACTCATTTGGGGGCTGGGGAGATGGCTCAGTAATTGAAGGGCACCTGCTTGAAAGCCTGATAGCCTGGGTTCACTTTGCCAGCGCCCACATAAAGCCAGATGTACAAGTGGCACATGCATCTGGAGTTCATCTGCAGTGGCAAGAGGCCATGACACACTCATACTCTCTCAATCTCTTGCAAATAAATACAATTAAAAAATATATTTGAAGGGCATGGTGGTGCACGCCTTTAATCTCAGCACTCGGGAGGCAGAGGTAGTAGGATCACTGTGAGTTCAAGGCCACCCTGAGACTGCATAGTGAATTCCAGGACAGCCTGAGCTAGAGTGAGATCCTACCTAGAAAGACACACACACACACACACACACACACACACACACACACACACACACATATATATATTTATTTATATTTATATTCATATATTTATATATTTAAACCGGGTGTGGTGGTGCACACCTTTAATCCCAGCACTCGGGAGGCAGAGGTAGGGAGGAATTCCATGAGTGAATTCCAGGTCAGCCTGGGCTAGAGTGAGACCCTACCTTGAAAAACCTTTATATATACATAAAAGAACTCAGTTGGCTTCTACAGAACCACCTAAGTAAAGTTCAGGGCATAAGGCAGTATTTTTTGAGGTCTTTAGCCTCAGGATCTGTGTATTAACCTATTCTTTCTTTACTTTTTATTTTGGGTGTGGGGAGGGGGTCTGACTTTCATTGTTACGTTGAAGAGGAGGATAAATACTGAATTCTTGAATATGTTTTTCAAATTGAGTTTTTTTTTGGGACAGTCTTGCCATACAGTGTAGGCTGGCCTTGAACCAGGTTCAAATTAGTTTTTTTTAATACAATGTCTCTCATGCATCTGTTGCCAGTTTGGCATGTGGCAGTATGTTTACTCCTCTGAAATGTTTTGTTTTGCATACACTTTGGTTTCGTCAACATGCAACTTTGATTAAGTGGTTGACATGCAACCACTTATAAGGACACACTTAGGTACGTAGACTTTGATATTTCTAAGGACAATTCTGAATACATTTAGTGATTTAATATATTTTAATTTAAGAAATTATTGAGTTGTTCCAGAGATGCTATAAAAATTAATGTCATTGATATCAAATAACATTTACTGCAAATAATTCCCTGCTTGACAACTCTAGGTTTATTAATTATGCAGCTTCTCTTGAAGAGTTTTCAATATACTCATTTGGAGCAAATTTTGTGAGTTAAATGCAGTTGGTTCCTAGACACTGACGCATTTTCCAAATCTGAGCACATTTTTCCCTAGTTGACATTCTCTTGCCATTATGTGGTCCAATTCTTCCCTAATGTGCTGTCAGAACATGGTTAGCTCATCGTTAACAGGAAGCAGGCTTCTTGCTCATGCTTATGAAAGTAGAATAAGGTCAGTTAATTTGATTTCTAATGCTCAGATTCAGGACTATTATTATATGGAGATTGAACAAATGAGGCATCCAGAAACAAAAGGAAAACTTGCAATTTTCATGGTTTGGAGTAAAGTGCCCAGAATTTCCCTGAACTTTAAACAGTAAGTGGCTATCAAATGAGTCAGAACAAGTAAATCAAGCAATCAGGGCATGTGGAAGACAGAATCAGTTTCATGTGATTAAGCATCTCAACATGGGAACTTGGTCATAATCTCAGGACTATTTCTGTTTAGATTTTGAGTCTTGAGTTGATTTCTTTCATTAGGAAACAAACCCAGAAGGCATATAGATTCAAAACTGAAAAACTCCTTTTACTAAAGTGCTAATGATATTAGCTCTGAAAATGTCAAAATTTTTAGCTTTACCTACTCAAATAGTCAGCCACAGTTGACCTTTATGGGGCTGATCAAATTGACCATTTGTTTAAAGTCAATTCTGAGGTTAGCTCAACATACATAGTACAGGTTTGTTTTAACCGTGTGAACAAGGCATGGATTCCAAGAGAGAAGTAACTTTTCGTTTTTGAATTATCAGTCTTGATCTCCTACATTTCACCTTGAATATATATTTACTCTCTTAGAATAACATTTCTATAGAATAAAAATAGTTTATGTTGACATAGATTCTCCCTATTTGTCAGTTCAAAACTTTTTTTTTTTCAAGGTAGGGTCTCACTCTAGCTCAGGCTCACCTGGAATTCACTCTGTAGTCCCAGGGTGGCCTTGAACTCATGACAATCCTCCTACCTCTGCCTCCCAAGTGCTGGGATTAAAGGCATGCACCACCATGCATGGCTCTCAAAACTTTTAAAAAAAATTACTTAGTTTTGTACTCAGTGAATACAGTCAAGTTGGTACCATTGTTAGCCTCTTCTCTGCCCTCCCTCTTCCCCTTTGCCCCTCCTTGTATATGGGTCATTCATTGTGGAGTTAGCCCTCAGTTATGGGTAGGAGGAAATATCTCTACGTATCATGACCCAGTGTGTGGCTCTGACATTCTTTCCACTGCCTCTTCTGTAAAATTTCCCTGAGCTATGTTGGGTTAATTTAGGTCTGCTTCAGTGATGAGGTCTTGGGAGCCTCTGTGTCTCTGGATATCTCATTTGGTAGAAGTTGATTGTTCTCTGTGTTGATCTCCTTCACCCTTGTGCTGGTACCAGATTTACCAAGAAAACAGCACCCTTGCTTGTTTTACCAATTATTCTAGTTTCAGCTGGGGCCCTTTTGAGGTATGATGGGGTGTTTCTCTCCTTAGGATCTGCGTCTATCTGAAAAAGAGAAGTGAATTCTCCAATGGAGAGTAAAGTTAGCACCAGACAAATGGGATAACCCTTATTATTTTTATAGAGAATTTAATAGGTGTAGGCCCTCTTGTAGCCCACGATTGGTGGTAGCTTGATAATGGAGAGTGGGCTCATGTTTGGTTATGGTTCTGACTTGTTTCCCAGCTCCAGCTATGGATCCCGTTCCACTGAGCAGATCAGTTAGCCAAATCAAGAGCAGTTGATTTCCCACCATGGCTGTGAACCACTATTGCACTTGTGTAAGCATCATGACAGGTTATTTGCTGCTAAGTACATTAGACCATGAATTGCTTGGACAGATATTGGTCATTTTCCCCAAGTCGCCCATGTAGCACCTTCTGGCACTAGATGCGTGACTATCTGGGGACTGACTCTCTTCCAGCTTCCAGCCATGTCATTCCATGTTACATGTCAACTACATATGATGTCTTCAACAGCAGGGTCTTACCACTAACCTTTGGTGGGTCTTCAAGCACTCTGGCAGAAATCTGCCTTTTTTTTTTTTTTTTTTTTGGAAACCTTGTAGGTCCCTCTGATCAAAAGTTCACTGTGGATCATAGCCACCTGCTGATACTGGGACTTACAGGTCAGTGCCCAAGAAGAGAAGGAAGAAAAATATTAGTAATATAAAAATAGTTAGAGAGAAGAGGGAGAGAGAGAGAGAGAGAGAGAGAGAGAGAAGCAGTAGAAGATTAAGGTCAGTCTTCATTGTACCTTCTCCAGTGCCTTGTGACTCAGGTGTTCCCTGTAAGGGCCTGGTGAACATTCAACCATTTGGTCTGCCTTTTAAGATGTAGAATTTTATGGTACCATTGCTATTTGGGTCTAGATTTTTGTCCCTTCCCTTCCCTTGCCCTCCCCTCCCTCCCTACCCACCCTATTGTCCAGTCCTCGAGATGCTTGCTGGGTATGTCGGCACCTTGGGTAGATTCAGGTTAGGTGCTGTAGATGAGTGAGACTATATGGCGATTATCTTTCTGTGATTGGATAAACTCACTGAGAATGATTTGTTCCAGGCTCAACCATTTTTCTTCAAATTTCATTGTGTCGTTTTTTCTTAGTGCTGTGTAGAATTTCATTTTGTAAATATATCTAGTTCAAAACTTTTTATTTCTTTCTTTTTCTTTTTTGGTGTCAGGTTGGCACCAATTTCTTTAAGCATCACTTTCTTTGTGGAGTGGCTATGTTAATACCTGTGCAATTATCAGTATACTGGTGAACAATACTTAGTAGGGCCTGTCCTTTAAATCCCATGACATCTCCTTAAATCATTACAGCATCCATGTGGACCAGGATCTTTACTTTCCCCTCACTAGCACCAATTAGATTATTTTGCTGATAAATAGAAGGTTCAGGGGCTGGAGAGATTGCTTAGTGGTTAAAGTGCTTGCCTGCAAAGCCTATGGACCCAGGTTTGACTCCCCAGAACCCATGTAAGCCAGATGCACAACGTGGTGAATGCATCTAGAGTTCATTTTCAGTGGCTAGAGGTCTTGGTGCACCCACATTCTCTCTCATAAATAAATAAATATTTTTAAAAAGTTTTTTTTAAAGAAATAGAAGGCTTAGAGGTTTTGTTATTTACATAAGGTCACAAACTAGCAATCACAAATGTACACAGGAAACACTCAATACATCTTAACTATTTTTACTTCTACTATTGAAGGTGAACATGTAAGTCATTAAGGCTTTCACAGCCTAGGTTTCTAGCTATGAAACACAAATATCTTAATTTTTTTCTGAAAATGCTCTTAAAATAAGCTTCCACATGCAAAGTTCAGTATAGAAGTCCATCAGTTATTTGCGTTAGTTGGTCAAGGTACTACATCACTTACTGGTGGTTATGGGCTTCGGAGCAGACCTTGATGCCAAAAGACTCACTTTACTTGGACATTGTTGTTACATTCTCATTGCTGGACAAACACCCAACCAGAAGCAGCTCACGGGAGGAAAAGAGTTTATTTCAGACTTACAGATTCTTGGGGAAGCTGTGTCATGGGGGAAGAAGCTGGCTCACTTCATCATACATCCTCAGCAGAGAGACAAACTAGCCAGTACCAGGAAGCCCGAGCTTACACTGTACACACGGGGCTGGACTCCACCCCAGCGTCCACTCTTGATGACACACTTGCTCCGGCAGGGCTCTGCCTCCCAAATACTCTACTAAGATGAGAACTAAATTGCAAACTTAATCATAAACATCCGAGGCTATTGGGACATTGCATTCAAACCACCACAGAGTTTTTAGTGCCATTTTGTTGTATTTTTATACTCATTGTCCACCACAGTGTGATAAGACTTGGAGCATGAGCATTGTAGTTTAGTTGAGAGATGATCACAGCACAATCATGTGAAGAACAAGGCTGGGTAGGGGAGCAACACCGTTAAGGGTGAGCGTAGGCAGGATACTCACGGTATGCAAGCGGGCTCAGGCCCACTCATGTCCCTTCGAGACACTACGTAAAACCAATGAGCTCTAAGCAGCCTTACCATTTGGCTTCGTACTGCACTAACATCACTTTCTATGAGCGTTACCATAGGAGAAAACTGGGCGGCACTGCTGTAGGAATGGCTGATATGCAGAGATCTATGTGGTGGGGTTACAGAGGGTGAGGACAGAGGCTGCGGGTCTTCATATACTTGGAAACCGAATGAGGAAGAAGGATTCAGGCAACAGTGGTAAAACTCGGGGAAGCAGGTAAGTTTCCATGTGAGCTGCTCGAAAGCCACACCGACTGCTTGTAAAGACAGCACCTGATCTCCAAGGGAGAAATACGAGCAAGGTCACTTTTTTTCCCCCCTTGATAGTTAGTTAGCTAGGGAAAGCCCAAAGAGGGGGAACAAAGAGATATCACTCTACCTGCCTTGACAAAACTGGAGTTCATCATCTGATCCAGTCTCATCCCTCAGAGACAGTGTCTCCTACTTCTTCTCCAGTCTGATATACCTAAGTATGCTGCCCCTATTGGCCAGCTCTATGAGCCAAAAAAAAAAAAAAAAAAATCAGCCCTTACCTGAGCCGATGGCAAAAGCCCAGCCTAATGAACTACAAGAGAGGCCTGCATGTTGACTATTCATTTTTCTCCTGAGACCAGAATCTCCAAGTCCCTGTTCTGGTAAGCCTTTCCCCATCCCCATCTAGCTGTGATGGAGGGGGAAGCAAAGTTCTTCCTTGTAACTGAGCTCTTAAGTCTTCTAATATGAAGGTGAAGGGCTTACACCCCCATGCCCCACTTCCCAGTGGGTGTGCTTGTGCTCCTTTATGATGAGGGAAGCAGAATTTCTTCCCTTATTTAGTTACTCTCTTGGAAGATCTGGCCCTTTTAAATCTTTCCGTCTTCTCTTTACTCCCAGGCTCTGCTTTTCCCTCAGGCTCCTCTCAGGTCCTGCGTGAGCTCGTGTGTGTGTGTGTGTGTGTGTGTGTGTGTGTGTGTGTGTGTGTAAAACAATTGCAGCCTTTCCCTGGTTACTAATTGTTCACAAATAAACTTCATAATCTAACCTTTTAGGAATCTATTTTCTCAATTCTTTGTTGGGAATGGACAAGGTCTAAAAATTGGGGTTCACATGCCAAGTGAAAAACCCTCTGACCCCCCCAAATTCCATATCTCTTTCAATCATGACAGCAGCCATGTGGGTTGGGGTCTTAGCTTTCCTCTCACTTAGGACAATTATGTTGTTTTGCTGAGAAGACACAGAAGGTTCAGAGGTTTTGTTATTTATATAAGGTCACAAGCTAGCAACCACAAGGGGGAAAATTGAGATTTAAGTTTGATTGCCGAATTCCATTTTCTTTCCTTTGTTTTAACTAAGGCATTTTCCCTCTTCCAGAAAATGTTCAATGAAAACAGTTGACTACTGGAAAGTGGAGGAGGGATTTATGTATGAAATTAGAAAACCACATGACTTCCAAACGTTTCACCATTAACAATCTCACATTGCTATGGAAAAAATGTATATGCTGAAAGATTTTTTTCCCTTAAAAATTCAGATGTTGGGTTGGACAGATGATTTAGTGGTTAAGGTATTTGCTTTCCAAACCTAACATCCTGGGATTGATTCCCCAGCACCTATGTAAGCCAGATGCACAAGGTGGCACATACCTCTGGAGTTAATTTGCAATGGCTGGAAGTCCTGGTACACCCATTCTGTCTTTTTCTCTCATAAATAAATAAATAAATAAATAAGGCTGAAGAGATTGCTTAGCAGTTAAGGTGTTTGCTTGTAAAGCCTAGGGATCAAGGTTTGATTCTCCAGGTCCTATGTAAGCCAGCTGCACAAGGTGGCACATTCATCTGGAGCTCATTTGCGGTGGCCAGACAACCTAGCATGCCCATTTTCTGTCTCTCTCTTTCTCTCCCTCTCATTGTCTCTAATAAATAAATAATAAATATTTAAAAATAAATAAGTTGAAAGTCAAACTGCTGACATTGATTTCAGTAGTAATCACATGCTTGTGAATCACTCTTGATTTGACATCAAATCATCTTGTTAATTGTTTAAAGTCCTTGTCATCAGCACCTCTCTTGAATAGACTGGGAGGTGCTGTTTGAATGAGAAATAGCCTTGGGAACCAGAGGTGACTAAAAATAATCAAGCAAGAAAAGGTTGTAAATAAATAATGGCTAGAAAAAAAGCAAAAATGAAGTCCAGTTACAGAAAATGGTGAAGGAACAGTCATGGTTAAACTTGTTGCAAAAGACAGGAGCCTATGCAAAATGCGGCCATTGTGTCAGGGTTTTTTGTAAAGAACAACTCACTTTGCTGTGGGAGTTGAGCACGTGGGAGCAAAAACATAATCCTTGTAGTCTCTTAGGGGTGTGTTTGTGCTTTAAAAGAACAGTGGATCATTTCTAGCTTTGCAGTTTCAATGAGATGGGTTTACCAGATACCTGTAAATATTGTGGACATTGTTTTGTTGGATGGAGGTTCTGTGAGCTAGGAAGCTGTTACCCCAGTCCTTACAGATAAAGTGGAGACTCAAGAAAGTTCTTTATTACGATTCCTTCAAATCAGAAATGTCGCCACAATACCCACCAGGTGGCGCTCAAGTTACTACATAGACTTCCATAATCTGCAAAGTATTAATGAAATATTAGAGCCAAAAAAGGGCAGAAAATAGACAATTTCAACCTCAGGACTTGAAGATGGAAGGACTAATGTGGATTTTTTTTTTTTTTTTTTTTTTGAGGTAGGGTCTCATTCTAGCCCAGGCTGACTGGAATTCACTATGTAATCTCTCACTTTCACTCCCTGGCCACCAAGAAGTGACCAGATCCTCTTGCCTTACATCATTGGCCCAAACCATGAACCCAAACAAACCTTTTTCTTCACTAAGATGATTCTTCACTAAGATGATTATCTCCGATGTTGTGTGTAATAAACAGCTTTAGGTTTTTTGAGATAAATGTTTAGACTAGGCATAGTTATGAAGGAAGGGATTGAAGCTTACAGATTTAGGGGAAGTTTTATAATGGCAGAAGCTATAAGCTACTAAAACATTCAATACATTAGGGAGCATTTATTAAAATTATCACATTTTGGTTTTGGCCCCCAACAGATTTAAAACCATCACACTTACAAATTGTATTTAGTCTAACTTTAAAGGTCTCCATAGTTTTGACCAATTTAAGATAGTTTTAAAGTCTTAAGTCTGTTTTGAGATTTAAGACTTTTTTAAGCTGTGAGTTCTGCAAAATCAAACAACTTAAATATTCTTACTATATAAAGGCACAGAGTAAACATTTTTAACTGGCATAAGGCATAGCAAGGAGAGACTAGAATAATGTAAACTCAAAAACCATTAAACAAACATTAAACATTTGTAGTTTAAGTTTAATCTTTTTTTGTTGTTTGTTTTTCGGGGTAAGGTCTCACTCTGGTCCAGGCTGACCTGGAATTAACTCTGTCATCTCAGGGTGGCCTTGAACTCATGGCAATCCTACCTCTGCCTCCCAAATGCTGGGATTAAAGGCGTGCGCCACCATGCCCAGCTTTAAATTTAATATTAACCAGTGACATCTTTTTGATTTTTTTTTAAACAATTGGCATTTTTTTTTAATTTTATTTATTTGAGAGCGACAGACACAGAGAGAAAGACAGATAGAGGGAGAGAGAGAATAGGCGCGCCAGGGCTTCCAGCCTCTGCAAACGAACTCCAGACGCGTGCGCCCCCTTGTGCATCTGGCTAACGTGGGACCTGGGGAACCGAGCCTCGAACCGGGGTCCTTAGGCTTCACAGGCAAGCGCTTAACCGCTAATCCATCTCTCCAGCCCCAGCTAGGGAACATTTTTATTTTAGGTCAACAGTGTGATTTATGGTAGTCCTTGCATAGTCTTGGTATATTTAAAACATCTTTGGTTCTCTATGTAAATCACGGTCCATTTTTTAAAGGCTCTTTTAGTCTATTTATGAGACTTATTATGCCCTGTCTATATGTCGCATCTCAGTAGTGGCTCTTGAAACTGTGTGTATTTTATGATCACTTTACATATTTTTTATGTTTTTAAAATTAATATCAGGTGTGTAGGACACAGCCATATTTTTAATTTAGGGACAAAATAAATCATAATGTTGAAAAGCAGACTTTTTAAATTAACTTTTAAAAAGGAGTTTGCATGTTTATTATAGTTTTTAGGCATATTTTTTATTGTTTTAATGTAAACTAGTTAGGCCATCTTTTTCAAGATTGTTAATGTGTTTGACAATAGTAGTTTTAATAACCTAAAACCAGTCTTGGTGTCTGTAAATTTTAACGTGTTTGAGGTTTTTAAATTTAAAATCTTAAACTATCAGTCCAATATCTTTAGCCAAGTACATCAGTCTGTTATAAATTTAACTTTGATCAAACTCTCTGGGCCTGGGCAGCAGAATGTAACTAGCCTTTATGTCAGTAGTTCTATTTTAACAAAGTCATTATTAATTTTGACTTGGAGGTTTACAATATGCTACCACATGAACAGAAGCATATCCAGTATTATACACTTATTATACTGAAGAGCACATGTAAATATATGTGCATATAAACATCAAGCCTTTACTTATCCCTATTGAAAAAAGCACATGAAGAGAAACACAAATATGTAGTTATGTTTAAATGGTAAATATTGAGATTTCTTTACTTCATCATATTTTTATGACAATTTTACTTTTTTAAACAATTTAAATTTTCATGCAAAATATATATTGCTTTCAGTATCAGAAAAAATAAACCATTATTTTATTTTATTTTTTAAAGGCTAGTGATCCGGGTATGGTGGTGCATATATTTAATCCCAGCACTCAAACTGCTGAGTGAAGTAGGAGGATCATCAGGAGTCGAGGCCAGTCTGAGATTATATAGGAAATTCCAGGTCAGCCTGGACTAGAGCGAGACCCTTCAAAAAACAAACAAACAAAAAGTTCATAAACTTTACCCATAAGCCATTTATTTATCTATTTATTTATTCTGTCCTTCCAGATGTGAAGAAATGCTGTCAGTACTTAAAAAAAATCATTTCTGTGTGTGTGTATGGGTGCATTAGGGTCTCTTGCTACTGCACACAAACTCCAGATACTTTAGCCACTTTTTTCATCTGGTTTTATGGGAGGGCTGGGGAATTGAAACTGGACCAATAGACTTTGCAAGTGAATGTCTTTAACGGCTCTGCTATCTCCCCAGTCCATGCAGTTAGTACTTTTTTTTTTTTTTTTTTTTTTTTTTGAGGTAAGGTTTCATTCTAGCTCAGGCTGACCTGGAATTCACCATATAGTCTCAGGGTAGCCCCAAACTCATGACGATCCTCTTATCTCTGCCGCCTGAGTGGTGGGATTAAAGGCGTGCACCACCACGCCTTGTTTGCTATTAGTACTTTTAATGCCAATAATTACTTCCACATTCTTAGTACTTTTAATGCCAATAATTTCTTCCACATTCTTAGTACTTTTAATGCCAATAATTACTCCCACATATCAAATACTTTCATTTCTGAAGGAAATTAATCTCTTCAAAAAAATTTTTTTTGGGTTATTTTTATTTATTTATTTGAGAGTGACAGACAGAGAAAGAGGCAGAGAGAGAGAGAGAGAGAATGGGCATGCCAGGGCCTCCAGCCACTGCAGATAAATTCTAGATGTGTGCGTCCCCTTGTACATCTGGCTAATGTGGGTCCTGGGGAATGGAGCCTTGAACCGGGGTCCTTAGGCTTCACAGGCAAGCGCTTAACCGCTAAGCCATCTCTCCAGCCTGGAAATTAATCTGTTATCAGTAAGAATTGTTTTTTTTTTTTTTTTTTGCCAGGGCAGGGAGTTTCAAGGTAGGGTCTCATTCTAGACCAGGCTGACCCAGAACTCCCTCTGTAGTCCCAGACTGGCATCACACTCACAGAGATCTTCCTACCTGTGCCTCCCCAGTGCTGGGATTAAAGGTGTGCACCACCACATCTGGCAAGAATTGAATTTTATATAAATAACCATTCAGATGAGGAATATAATTCAGTGTTAGAAGACCAACCAGTAACAAATCACTAGTTTATTTTGTAATGAATTAATCTACATTAATACTAGAGAAAAAAAATCCTAAATCTATTTTCTGACAAGGGAATATTTGGCAAGAGGTTATATTTTTGCTTGTGAATATGATGTGGTCTAGTGAAATGGAATTATGCTTCTTAGATGGGTTCTTAATGAACTGACTGATTTTAGAGCACAAAAAGAAAGTGCTGGAGCTGTGTGGGTGGAAAAGTAGGTAAACTGCTTGCTGCACAATCATGAAGACCTGAGTTCAGATCCCTAGCACCAACGTAAAAAAGCTGGGTACGCTTTTAATCCCAGTGCTGGGGAGGCAGAGACGGGGATTCCTGGGACTTGCTGGCTAGCTAGTCTAGTTGAAGTAGTGAGCTCCAGGTTCAGTGAGAAACCATGTCTCAAAAAATAAGGTGGAGGGCTGGAGAGATGGCTTAGAGCTTAAGGTGCTTGCCTGCAAAGCCAAAGGACCCAGGTTCAATTCCCCAGCACCCGTGTAAGCCAGATGCACAAAAGCATGTATACCCATACTACACACAAATATCAAGAAGACAGTGGTTAACGGGATGGAACAAAATACAAGCTTTCCAGGTACTAGAGGTTGCCTGTACTCCTGAGAGCCAAACCTTGTCAACGTGAGCTGGTACATGGTTAAAAGTTGAATGCGCCACCTTGCTCTAACCTGCCATTGATTCCTTGGTTACCACCACAAAACCGTCCAACCGTCCAACTCACCCCTCCGACTAAAGGAAGTTCTAAATTTGGGTGGAAACAATGGAGGAATGGGAAGAGAATATGTGATCAGGCCTGAGGGCAGGGGGTACAATTCTGTGATTTTTGGAACATATTAATGTTTGACTCATCCAAAAATAGTAATGTCAGTAGGATGAATGAATGGACTCTGCAATGGAATACTAATAGTAACACATGAATGTAATCATATTAAATAACAACTACATTGAACTTTGTGATGAAGAAAAGAACCAACCTCTGTAACTCTGGGGAGTAGGAATTTTACTTTATCATCTGTAATGAAGATATAATAAGCCATACACAAGTAGAACAGCCAACAAAGGGAACTGAACATAAGTACATATGTGGTTAAGTTTGGTTTTCTCAGGAGTATGAAATAACAATTCTGAATTCACTTTGTATATATTATAGGAGTGAGCAAGTGAATAATAATAAATCACAATTAAGAATGCCTATCACATATGCATTTACAGTTCACATAATCACATAAAAACTAAACATACAACTTCATGTTAAATGCTAGGTTATAAAAGCAATACAAAATTAGTAATATTAATTTGCTGGATATTTTTTATGAAACCAAAGAGTGCATGTTGAGGTTAATAATGGAAAGATTTCATCACCTTTGTAACTGGAGGGTTTTTTTTTTTTTATTTTGAGAAGAGTAAATTATCATTGGAATGGCTGTTACTGGTTACTTATTTGTATATATTTTTAAAATGATGACAATTGACAGCCCATTTAGCTGTTACTTGAAAATATAAGAGAACAATCCAGTGCTGGAGGGATTATTCAGTGGTTAAGGCACCTGCCTGCAAAACCTAATGACCTGGGTTTAATTCCTCAGGGTCCAAGTACAGCCAGATGCACAAAGTGGCGCATGCATCTAGAGGTCATTTGCAGTAGCTGGAGGCCGTGGCTCATCCATTCTGTCTGTCTCTCTCTTCTCACTATCTCTCTCTGCTTGCAAATAAATAAAAAATTTAAAACATATTTTAAAGCAAAAATCCAATTCAAAATTTCTCATTGCACATTTCCTTTTATACATGCTGCTTGTACCTGGGGCAAGTTGGAGTATTCAAAAACAGAAATCAAAACCATACTTCTCTGGTTTTGTGGCAATTGAGCGTTGACTGGATAGGCTGGGTAGGTTCTCTAGACTCAAAAAAGTGTTTTGAATTATGTACCCTGTGAAAACTCCTGTACTGCCACAAATCTCTATTCCAATGCCCTAAAGTATCAGTGATCATAGTTGGCTCCAATGTGTCTTTTCATGTTTGAATCCCCCTCTCTCATGTTCTTATTTGACTATTACTTTATTTTTCTACCCTAGTTTGATTTAACAATATCAAACCAAATTGCAACTAATTAAAAGAGAGTAAAATGCTGAAAGCTTTATTAGAGTTTCTTGTTATTACTGCACATTATGCCTGCAAGATAGAACCTGGTGTTTGTATTTATCTATTTGCAAGGAGGGAGAGAGAGAGAATGAGAATGGGCATGCCAGAGCCTCCAGCTGCTGCAAATGAACTCCAGATGTGCTACTTTGTTCATTAGGCTTATGTGGATCCTAGGGAATTGAACCTGTGTCCTTAGGCTTTGCCAGCAAGCACCTTAACCACTAAGCCATCTCTCCAGCCCTAGAACCTAGTTTTATCTTTATAAATTTTGGGAAAAATTTCAATTAAGAATTAAAATTTCAAATTGGTGATGTGATGCAGGGTAATGAGTGACAGCTTATTTTTAGCATCTGTAAATGTAAGAATATCTAGACATGCTTACCAACACACAAAAATCCAAATCATGTCATTTGGGATGATCATACAACACCAATGTGGTTGCTGTCATAGGCAATGGCTCATACTAATGCATATGGCAGTATTTGAAAATAATGTATGTTACAGATAACATGGTTTATCATCTGTCTTCTCTTTGCTAAGAAAAAAACCTCAGCAGAAGCAGCTTTCCAAGGGAAAGAGTTGATTTCAGCTTGCAGTTTCCAGGAGAAGTTTGTCATGGCCGGGAGAGCACAGCAGGAGCGGCCGGTCACATGGACAGGAAGTAGATGAGAAAGCACCAAGTAGGGCTGGGTGACGCTGACACCGCAAGCCCCACCCCAGGGACCTGCCTTCTCCAATAAGGCTCCACCTCCTAAAGGTTCGCAAACCTACCAGACAGTGCTGCCAGCTGAGGATCAAGCATTTAGACGCATGACTCTATCCAAACCACTACGAGCAAGATATCCTTTTTTGTTGGTGGTGCTTTGTTTGTTCTTCCAGGTAGATTCTCACTCTGGCCCAGGCTGACCTGGAATTCACTACGTAGTCTCAGGGTGGCGACGAACTCACGGCATCCTCCCACCACTGCCTCCCCAGTGCTGGGATTAAAAGAAGGGTGTGCGCCACCACACCTGGCTTAAGATATCCTTTTAAATTTAATTTAATTTTAGTTTTTTAAAAATTAGGCAAAACTTTTATTTTCAGACTCTTCAAAGATTCCCTTTACAAACACAATGCATCGTTCTAAAAGTATCCCAAATTCAACCAATGCCACAACATCCAGGTAAAACACTCGTGACACGAGGAACTCCTAGGCTGTGATCTTCGCATATGACTTGTTTTTAACCATTTGCAATTTTAAATTTGCATTTTAAACATTTTTTAAGGATATGAAAAGTATTTTAAAGACATTAAAGATACAAGCGAAATTATAAAGAAAATTCAAAAAAGAGATGAATTTGCATCATATGTAAGATGGGGCAACCTAACATATAACATTATCCTTTCAAACAAGTCTGGTAAGAAACATCTTCTAAGTTTAGTATTTAAATTTTATTTTATTGAATTAATTTATTTATTTGCCTGGTGTGGTATTGCATGCCTTTAATCTCAGCACTTGGGAGGCAGAGGTCGGAGGATCACCAAGAGTTCGAGGCTACCCTGAAACTACATACTGAATTCCAGGTCAGCTCTGAGTTAGAGTGAGACCCTTCCTGGAAAAATCGAAACAAACAAACAAACAATTTTGTGGGCATGAGAGATGGCTTAGTGTTTAATGCACTTGCCTGCAAAGCCAAAGGACCCAAGTTCAATTCCCCAATACCCTCATAAGCCAGATGCACAAGCTGGTGCACACATTTGGAGCTTGTTTACAGTGGCTGGAGACCCTGGCATGCCAGTTCTCTCTCTCTGTGTGTGTCTCTCAAATAAATAAATAAATAATAAATAAATAAAAAATTGAAAAATTGAAAAAATTTCTCATTCAGAAATGAAAATCTTTTCATGTAGAAAATCAGGATATCATTGGATTAGTAAAACCTGTTCTCCCACAATTTTATACTTTTTTCTTTTCATTTAGTAATTCTAAATTCCTTAGAACAAATTTTATTATAGTATAAAACTCTTCAGAACAATAAATTATAAATACTTAATTATTTCAGTAAAAATGTTTTCTTCCTAAAATGTAAACATCCAAGTAAATAGAACATACATGATACTCCACATACCACAACACAGTGTTTCACTCATGGAAGAGGTGCATTTTAGTGAATTGGTGGTAAGGTTTTTGTCTTAATATAAGGTACTTCCACAAAAGAACTAAGCCACTTATTATTTTAAAATCCTGTTCTTTTACTTGGTTTCCTTATTTGCATAGAAAAACTATTAATTTGTGTACAATTTTGCCTATAGGACCAGGCCAGAGAAGGTCTGAAATATGTAAGTCATTTGGCTAGAGAAAACTGGTTACTTGAGACTTGGAGGTATGCATTCATCACTCGGTGCTTGACGGCATTCTTCAATTAATTTTTCCCTACAGTTTTCGGAGCAAAGCACTGGATCTGGGCTACGGGAAGGGGTTTCGGTCAGCTGGGACGCCAACCATCAGGGCGTCCTTGCAGGCATTCTGCATGCAGTACTCTTGACGCTCTGCAGCTGCCTGTGCTCATGCTGGCCCTGAAAGACATGGTGGCCATGGTGCTGGCTCCAGGATAGTTTAGTTTTTATTTATTTATTTGAAAGAGAAAGAAAGAGAGAGAGAGAGAGCTCACCAGGGCTTCTAGCCACTGTAAATGAGCTCTAGATGCATGCACCATCTTGTGTATCTGATTTATGTGGAACCTGGGAAATTAAACCTGAGTCCTTTGGCTTGCAGGCAACAGCCTTAACCACTAAGCCATCTCTCCAGCCCTGCCCCCCACCCCTTTTAATTTGAGGTCGGATCTGACTGTAACCTAGGCTGACCTGCAATTTACTATGTAGTCTCAGGGTGGACTCGAACTCACAGCAATACTCCTATCTCTGCTTCCTGCGAGCTGGGTTTAAAGGTATGAGCCACCGTGCCCAGGTATGCTTTTTATTTTATCTTATTTCATTTCATTTATTTATTTGAGAGAGAAAGAGAGAGAGTGATAGAGAGAAAGAGGCAGATAGAGAGAGAATGGGTGTGTCAGGGCCTGAAGCCATTGCAAACAAACTCCAGATACATGGGTCACCTTGTGCATTGGGCTTACATGGGTCCTGGGGAGTGGAGCCTGGGTCCTCTGGCTTTTCAGGCAAATGCTTTAACTGCTGAGCCATCTCTACAGCCTAGTTTTACTTTTGTTAAATTAAACTTTTAGGTGCTGTAGAAATGGCTTAGTGGTTAAGGCACTTACCTGCAAAGCCTAAAGACTTGGGTTTGATTCTCCAGTACCCATGTAAAGCTAGATGCACAAAGTGGACAATGTGTCTGGAGTTTGTTTGCAGTTGTTGGAGGCTCCTGCATGCCCATTCTCTCTTTCTCTCTCTGATTGAAAATAAAAAAAATTTAAAAATTAAACTTTTAAACCTTACTATAAAATAGAAACAAGATATAAAGAAAAAAAAAGGCTGGTGAGATGGTTCAGTGGTTAAGGGGCTTGCCTACAAAGCCTAGCGAGCCCAGTTTGATTCTCCAGTACTCACATAAGCCAGGTGCACAAAGTGGCACATGGGTCTGTAATTCATTTGCAGTGTCTTAAGAGTCCTAGCATGCCCATACTCTCTCTCTCTCTCTCTCTGTTTGTATCTCTGCTTGCAAATAAATAAAACAAAAATGAAAATAAAACTTATAGTTCAATATACTTCACAGATTCATTCATCAAATCTTGGATTTGATCGTATTAACAAAATTGCTCTGTAAAAACTGTTTTACAAATGCTGTTGTTTTAGCTTTTCCTGGGAAATGTAAGCAAAACGTGTGTTTACCTGACACAGGGCAGTGACAAAACCCCGAAGAAACAATTTCACCCAGATAGCTCAGGGAACCTATGAGTTTGTTGGGGTTACTTACAGGAGTATGGGTGAGGGGTTATTTAATAGCCTGGGTGACTCAAAGGCAGCTGCCAGCCGAAGAGCCCACACGAGCTTGAACCAGTCTCTTCTCTCAAGCAGTTCTTAGTAACTTCGGCAGGGACCCGTGGACTTCGCAAGTTTCAGGTGCTTCCTGAGATTTACAGCTGTTTATACCCTCAGTCTTGTTTACTTCCTCGGCTTTAGGGAGCTTCACAACTTCCCAGGTCTTAAGGAGACTGTTCACTTGCAGCTTCCTAAGTAGCCCCTGTCCAGAATGAAACGTTTGAAGTCAGAAGAAATTCCTAGGCAACAATCAGCCTCATTATTATTACTAGGAAGCAAGCTAATTGGGAAAATCCGGATTTGGTATTCTGTGCGTCTGGATTGCGTCCATGCCGCAGACAGAACAGCTCCACAGTAATGACCGTGAATGAGTTTGTTAAACAAAGGCAGCTGCTGCTTCCTCCGCTCTGCTGACACAAGCGCATAACAACTCAGTTTCCTCATCAGTCTTCCGGAGAAAATCGACCTTGGTTATAAGAATTGCTTCTGTGGCCTGGGTCCGTGTGTAGCCTCGGGGAGAAGTGGTGTTGAATAGGGAGCGAAAAGTCTGTCTGTGAAAAAGGATGGAACATTTGATTTGGGGGGGGGGGGCAGTCGCCTCAGGATCATGGAGCAGGGAGGCCTGGAAAGAGAGCAGTGGGTGAGAAGCCATTAGGGTGGCATCCCAAATACATCATAGTGCACATTGGGAAGAAGAAAGCTCAGTGCATTATAGAAGGATGAAAATTTTATATTTTTTAAAGATTTATTTGAGACAGATAGATGGTGGGAAGGAGAAAGAGAGAGAGAGAGAGTGAGAATGGGTGCACCAGGGCCTCTAGCCACTGCACATGAACTACAGACGCATGCACCATCATGTGCATCTGGCTTAAGTGGGACCTGGAGAATCAAACCTGTGTCCTTAGGCTTCACAGGCAAGTGCCTTAACTGTTAAGCCAGAAATTTAATGAAGTTTTAAACTCATGGACTCTCACTGATGGGTAATATTTTATTGGTCACAAAGAAGAAAACGCACCAGCTGGGGACATAGCTCAGTGGATAATGCGCTGGCTGCTCAGGCCTGAGGAACAAGTCAGATTCCGCAGACCACACATAAAAGGCTGGAAGCTCTGGTGGTCTTCTGTAATCCCAGCATGCTGATGGTGAGAGCAGAGCACATGTGCCTGCACTCACACACGCCAACGTTCACACACACCACAAGAATATAAATAAGTAACACTGAGAAATCAAGACTTCTCAGTGCTG
Organism: Jaculus jaculus; assembly: GCF_020740685.1. Taxonomy (NCBI): domain Eukaryota; kingdom Metazoa; phylum Chordata; class Mammalia; order Rodentia; family Dipodidae; genus Jaculus; species Jaculus jaculus. The sequence goes on along the minus strand of NC_059109.1, from coordinate 32,078,585 downwards.
TATTAAAAGGGGAAGAACATGCAGAAGAGGTGATTCCATAGGTCAGAGAGATCCCTTTCCTTTCTGCATGCAGGAAAGATTTCAGTATTAATCTTTTGGTGTTAAAGTAGAGTAAGGTAGAGTCTTATTTAGACTTTGACTTCTATTCCCTAAAATGTTGAGATCATTCTCCGGTGGAGAATGCTAGTTTTTGGACATGATTACTGATCAGTCAAGTTGGAATGAAATCTTGGCATTTTTGGACATGATTACCGATCAGTGAAGTTGGAATGAAATCTTGGCATTGTAACTGCATCATATTTACACCCACTTCAGTTTCCAAAAATTTAGCCAACTGAGAGAAAATATTTTGATCAAGAATTTCAGTCAGAAGGGCAAAATTGAGAGTGACGACACATCTTTGGGGAGGATCACATCAAAAGGCATCCGACAGCCCATCTGGATAAGGAATAAATACAAAGTTCAGTTTAGTTCAGCAGATGGCTGGGGAGTGTCTGCTGTGTGTCCAGGACTGGAGTAGTGGCGGGGTGAAAAACTGAATGGGATAATCTTTGTCTGAAGGAAACCATGGTCTGTAAATCAGTTTCCTATTAAAAAAAAAAAAAATTCAGAGTTGTTTGAGCTCTACTACAGAACAATTTAATATGGTCAGGACCTGGCTGGATTTATGTGAAATAACCAATTCACTTGAGAATGTCTTATTTAGACCAGATCAGACTGTGTTCAGGGTGGTATGGAAGTGGAGAGAAATTTTCACTTACGAAAGTATACAGAAATGTCATCCATAATGAACCATACAGTAAATTGTGTCTGGAGGCAGTTCCTTAAACTTAGATTACCTTTCTTCAAGTCAATTCTTTTAACACCAATAAGATAATTCTAGGTAGAGTCTTGCACAGTGGATTTCAGTTCAGTTTAATTTAAATAGAGAAAGAACATTTTATTAAGTGGCTAGGTACAAAATTATGTTCACTAAACAAGCATTTCTTACAGTGCTTGGATTCCATCATGTACTAGCATGATTCTTCAGTGCTATAAGAAATGAACTATGGGGCTGGAGAGATGGCTTAGTGGTTAAGCGCTTGCCTGTGAAGCCTAAGGATCCTGGTTTGAGGATGGATTCCCCAAGACCCATGTTAGCCAGATGCACAGGGGGGCGCACATGTCTGGAGTTTGTTTGCAGTGGCTGGAGGCCCTGGTGCATTCTCTATCTCTATCTGCCTCTTTCTCTCTCTGTCTGTCGCTCTCAAATTAATAAATAAAAATAAACAAAAAAAGTTTAAAAAAGAAATGAATTATGCCAAAAAGTTAATCTGACCAGAAAAATCACAGTCCTGGTGCACACGTAATTACCCAGAAATATATGTTGCTCATAAACGCCAGTATTTAAGGTTATTTCAACATGGCTAGAGCAAAGTCAGACAAAAAAAAATAAAAATAAAAAACCACAAAAACTAGCCAGGTGTGTGTCACATGCCTTTAATCCCATCACCTGGGAGGCAGAGGAGGAGAAGCACCATGAGTTTGAGGCCACCCTGAGACTACAGAGAAAATTCCAGGTCAACCTGGGCTAGAATGAGAGCCTACCTTGAAAAATCAAAACTAAAACCAACCAAACAAACAAAAAACTATCCTCTTTTCAGCCTCCAGTATTTATAAATATCCCCGAGAGTGAACAGTTATCCTGCATACTCCATTGACGGTGAGAGTCATTTTGCCTTATTCTTTTTTTTTAATTAATTATTTATTTATTTGAGAGCGACAGACACAGAGAGAAAGACAGATAGAGGGAGAGAGAGAGAATGGGTGTGCCAGGGCTTCCAGCCTCTGCAAACAAACTCCAGACGTGTGCGCCCCCTTGTGCATCTGGCTAATGTGGGACCTGGGGAACCGAGCCTCAAACCGGGGTCCTTAGGCTTCACAGGCAAGCGCTTAACCGCTAAGCCATCTCTCCAGCCCATTGCCTTATTCTTTCTTCATCATATGATAAACTCCAAGCAGATATGGGATTAAGCTTCATGTGATTTCTCCCCATGGTTCACCTTATACCCCAGGCCCAGATCTTGGGATTTGGTGCTCAGGAACACACTATGCCATTCTGAGGACGAAGACTAAATTAATGCATGCTCCTGCCTCTCACCAGCATCTCCTCAATGTAGTTGGGGTGCTGAGAAGGTTCAGGCAGGACAAGCTATGTCTGAAAGGTTCAGGTCGTTATAGCAAGGGTTAACTGTTACTGGCAAAAGGAGATATGGAGTTAGGCAACGGTGGTGATTGAGTTTAAAGAAACTTCATGTCATGACACTCAAAGGGTTCATAGACAAGACAGGCAGATGAAGAGGAGGCAGTGTGCTGTCAAATAGAGCTCCTACCACAGGCCCTAGATTTGTAGGGACCTCACAAATATATTTGCTTCTCAAGAAATCTCCCCAGTGAGACATTACTAATCCATTCTTTGAAATCTCAGTTCCAATTACATATTAGAACATGTCTAATAGGGAAAGAATAGAGAAGGCAGAAGGGTCCCACAAGGGTATCCTTCTCTTTAGAGGAACTACTGCCTGGAATTGGAATAAGAATACTGAATTGTTAGAGTCCAACAAGAGGCAAATGGCATATCCCAAATAGGCCAATATAAGAATGATTTCTGTTTGTTGTTTGGTGAGATGATTTACAAGTGTGGGACGGTAGAAACATAAGGGTTGGATGGTGCCATCAGGGAGGACTCACTAGAAGTTAGCATGTCACTGTCCCTAGTCTTGCAAGGCGGAGGGAAGGGTACTGCCACTGACCCTCAGCCACCCTGGGTGGAGTGATGCCCTGTTGAGGGGCACAAGCAGCTGTGCAGGAAGGCAGCTACTAGAATGAACACACAGATCTCACTTCATTCTTGCCTCCCAGTCTCCAAGAGTGAGCACAAGGCACTGCGGCCATTTACATGTTCCCATTCAAGTCAGAATCGGCGAGCAGGCAAGGGCAGGGTGACTTATTCGAGGCATGGAAGTGAAAAATACCCAGCTTGTAAGTTTCTGCACTGACTTAGGTTTTGAGACTTCTCCATGCTGTGCTTACTTTAACTGTAGTTCATTTTTATTGTTGCTATTTTTTAATATTTTATTTATTAATTTGACAGGATGAAAAAGAGAGAGAGAGAATGGGCACAGTAGGACCTCTAGCCATTGCAAACTAACTTCAGAGACATGTACCACTATGTGCATCTGGCTTTTGTGGATACTGAGCAATTGAACCTGAGTCTGTAGGCTTTTCAGGCAAGTACCTTAACCACTGAACCATCTCTCCAGCTCCTATTTCTATTTGTTTATATATATCTTAGGGCTGGATAGGTGGCTAGGCAGTTAAGGCATTTGCCTGCAAAGCCTAGTGACCTGGGTTTGATTCTGCAGTACCCAAGTAAAGCCAGATGCACAAGAGGTGCATGCATCTAGAGTTCATTTGCAGTAGCTGGAGACCCTGGTGCATCCATTCTCTTTGTTTGTTTCTCTTTTTTCTATCTCTCTCTGCTTGCAAATAAATAAATCAGGCTGGAGAGATGGCTTAGTGGTTAAGGTGCATGCCTGCAAAGCCTAAGTACCACATAAACCAGATGCACATGGTGGCACATGTGTCTGGAGTTTGTTTGCAGTGGCTAGAGTCTCTGATACCCTTTCTCACTCTCTCTCTCTGTCTCTAATAAATAAATAAATAAAAACAAATCCTTAAAAAATAAGCTTAAATATACCTTATTGTGTGAATAGACCACATCTATTAATCCATTTTCCTGATGATAGGTTCCAGTATTTTACTATCTTGATGTTGTCATGAATAGTCTTATCAATGACTTTTTAACAGGGTTCTCTAGAGGAACAGAACCGATAGAATAAATTGTATTAAAAGGGAATTTAGCCAGCACTGGGGAGCCAGAGGAAGGAGGATCGCTGTGAGTTTGAGGACACTCTGAGACTACATAGTGAACTCGAGGTCAGCCTGGGTTAGACCCTACCTTGAAAAAAAAGGTGGGGTGGGCGAATTTATTGGATTAGTTTATGGCAGTCCAACAATAGCAGTTTGCAGGCATGAGAGTCAAGGAACCCAATCTGGCACTGAAGGACTGGAGGCTTCCTGAAGAGCGGCTGGTCTTTAATCTATGTTGGAAGGTAGCAAGCAGCCGGGTGGGCGGAGGGGATCCTTCCCTTCCCAGAGCTTCCTTACATAAAGCCCCCTCCTCTGAGAGGGGCCGCCCACTCTGGGGAAGGGCTCTCCCTGGGGAAAGGATTCCTCCTTTAGTTAATCCTTCCTTAAAGCAACCTCAGACACCCACTTATAAGAAATGTCTGTGGATTCCTAAACAGATCAAGTTGACAAAAAATTTAACCATCACAAACATGTAGACACAAAAATTTCTCTTGAGAACGTACAGAGCTTGTTTACAGCAACAACACCATAAATGCACCCGATCTCCTGTAATTTCGGAAGCTGAGCGAGGTTGGGCCTGGTTAGTCCTTGGATGGGAGGAATATAGAGCTTAGATGGAGCCCTTGTACTGCAATAAACACTTCAAATTTACCCGTTGACTCCAAGCTATTTTACAAAGTAGCTACATCAGTGAAATTTCTACCTATTGCAAAAGCACCTTATTGACATTTGATAGTTTCAAACTTAAAAAACAGAAATTGTTTTTGAAGTAGGGTCTCACTTTAGTCCAGGCTGACCTGGAACTCACTCTGTAGTTCCAGGCTGGCCTCAAACTCACACTGACCCTCCTACCTCTGCCTCCCCTGTGCTGGGATTAAAGGCATGTATCATCACTCCTGGCTAAACTTTAAAATTTTGGTCTATGTGGTGTGTATAAAATGTCATATTATTGTAATTTTGATGTATAGTTCTGTGATTACTAACATAGTTTAACATATTTTCATATATCTGTTGGTCATTAAGTTTCCTCTGTTGTAAAAATACTTGGTTTGACTGTTCTCTGTCTTTTCTAACATGATTTTATTTTTGTTATTATCTTCAGGGCATTAATCCTATGTTGGTTATGTCTTTTGCATTTTTGTGGATATTCAAATGTACATATATATACTTAATTTTTAGTTTTCATTTTGAGGCAGGGTCTCACTATAGCCCAGGCTAGTCTTGAACACATGGCAATCCTCCTACCTCAGCTTCCTGAGTGCTGGGATTATAGGTGTGAGCCACCATGTTCTGCTTTATATGTACTCAATTTCATTTATTTATTTATATTTTGTTTTTGGTTTTTAGAAGTAAGGTCTCACTCTAGCCCTAGACCTGGAATTCAATTTTTAGTCTCAGGGTGGCTTTGAACTCACAGTGATCCTCCTATCTCTGCCTTCTGAGTGCTGGGGGATAAAATACCACCATGCCTGCCTGTACTCAATTTTAAACATAAGTTCTTAACTTTAATGTAATCATAGTGATCGATCTTTTTTTAAAAAAAATGTTTTTATATATTTTAGAATGAGAGAAAGAGGCAGATAGGAAGAATGGGCCCACCTGGGCCTTCAGCCACTGCAAACCATCTCCAGATGCATGTGCCACTTTGTGTATCTGGCTTATATGGGTCCTGGGGAATCGAACTTGGGTCCTTTGGCCTTGCAGGCAAACACCTTAACTACTAAGCCATCCCTCCAGCCCCAATCTTCTTTTAAAAAGCATTCCCTCCATTATCCTCTCTTGTAATCCATTTTTAGTTTATACTTTTTTTTTTTTTTTGGCCGACCCCATAGGCGCCCGGGGAGTTCCAGCCCCACAAACCATGACATAGCGAGGGGCCGCGGCCGCGGAGGGGGCGGAGCCGGAGGAAGCCGGGAACAGGAGTGAACCCCCCAACCAGCTTCCCCACCGGCCTGCAGCCCGACCTCGCGGGCAGACGGGCGACCCACCCCGTGGGTCTTTAAACCTCCCTGCCAGAACGCGCTAGGTACCTGGACAGGGTAGTTTATACTTTTAAAAAGTGGCTAAAATATATACAACACATAATAAACCCTCCAAAATACACAACATAAGTTTAGCATTAAGCCATTGCTAAGTGTATAAGTGACATTAAGTACATTCAAATTATCGTGCAACCATCAATATAATCTATTTCCAGAACGATCGATTTGTGCTTTCTAAGTGTCTGTTTTTTTCTCTCTCTCTCTTCTTATTTATTTATTTATTTATTTTGATTTTTCATAGTAGGGTCTCATTCTAGCTCAGGCTGACCTGGAATTCACTCTGTAGTCTCAGGGTGGCCTTGAACTCATGGTAATCCTCCTACCTCTGCCTCCTAAATACTGGGATTAAAGGTGTGCATAGAGCCGGGCATGGTGGCGCATGCCTTTAATCCCAGCACCCGGGAGGCAAAGGTTAGAGGATTACCATGAGTTCGAGGCCACCCTAAGACTACAGAGTGAATTTCAGGTCAGCCTGGGCTACAGTGAGACCCTACCTTGAAAAAAAAAAAAAAAAAGGTGTGTGCCACCACACCCAGCTTCTGTTTTCTGTACATTTTTTTTTAATGCAGGTGTGAGAGAGAATTGGTGCTCCAGGGTCTCCAGCCACTGTAATTGAACTCAACACGTGTGCTACCTAGTGCACAAGAGTGACCTTGAACACTTGTGTAATCTTGTGTGTCTGGCTTATGTGAGAACTGGAGAGTTGAACATATGAGTCCTTAGGCTTCACAGGCAAGTGCTTTAATTGTTAAGCCGTTACAGATGTAGGATCACTTCTGGGTTTCTTATTTTGTTCCACTGATTTGCTTATTCCTGCTCCAATATCACAGTGTTGTAAATACCATGGAATTATAAGCATTCTATATGCTTAAAATGCTATTATTCCAATGACACTTTATTTTTTTACTTTTCCAATGACACTTTAAATCTCAAATTGTCTTCTGGCCCTTGCTTCATGATCATAATCATTTTTAAAAATTATTTTATTTATTTGAGAGAGAGAGAGTGCACCACTGCAAACAAACTCTAAGACACATGCTCCACCTTGTACATCTGGCTTTGGTGGGTACTAGGGAATCAAACCTGGGTCATTAGGCTTTGTAGGCAAGTGCCCTAACTGCTGAGCCATTTCTCCAGCCCGTGGTCAGATTAGTCAGCCCTTTCTGGACACATCTAAAATGTCAATGCATCCTCCAAGAACTGTATATGCTCTTTTTCTGGTTGAATGGTTTATTTTATTTTTTTGCTTAGCAGTTACCATCTTACAAAGTAAATAACATGATTATTTTGCTTATATTTCTAATTTAAAATATTTTCATTTGTTTGCAAGCAGAGAGGAACAGGAGAGAGAGAGAGAGAGAGAGAGAGAGAGAGAGAGTGTGTGGGGCAGAGAATGGTCACTCCAGTGTCTCTAGCCACTGCAATTGAACTCCAGGTACAGGTGGCCACTTTGTGCATCTGGCTTTATATGGGTACTGGGGAACAGAGCTTGATCATTAGGTTTTACAGATAAGCATGCTAATCACTGAGCCATCACTCCAGCCCTTGCTTATTTCTGTTTTCAACTAGGTTGTAAAGTTGATGAGGCAGAAATTTTTTTTTTTTTGGTTTTTTGAGGTAGGGTCTCACTCTGGTTCAGGCTGACCTGGAATTAACTCTGTAGTCTCAGGGTGGCCTTGAACTCACGGCGATCCTCCTACCTCTGCCTCCCGAGTGCTGGGATTAAAGGCGTGCACTACCACGCCTGGCTGAGGCAGGAATTTTTTGGCTCTTTTATTACTTTAGTTTTCCTAGAAATCATTGCTGGTTCTTAGAACTAAGATCCCTTAATATTTCTGGAACAAATGAAACCATGTAGGTACTTGGAAAAGTATTTGTTGCTCCCTTTAACCACCTTTAAGTGTATGCTTTCTCTCTAGCTCTCTTGCTGCTGGGTTAATGAAAACAATGTAATGCAAAAGAACAAGATTTTAGATTTCTTTTTTAGCCAGCAACCTGGTGTGGGAAATGAAGTGGGGAGGGTGGAGGGACCAGAGGTCGGACAAATTGCTTTCATTGTCATGGGTCAGCCGTCCTGTTGGAAATACTTTCTTTTCTCTGTCTTCCATGGTAAGCATGCCTGGCCTGATCCCAAAGTTACAGCAGAACCTTTTCATCTTTTGGGGCTTAAAGCAACACACCCTCATCCAGGGAACATACACTTTGGTTTACCAAGAACAGCAACTAATATCTCAACTGTGTGTCACACTGTAGGACAGAAGTTCTGGGGCTGAGGCATTGACTGAGAGTGGATGCCATTTGGGGGAGACTGTCTGTGTGCAGCTGGTGTTGTCCAGGTCAGCACTGAGTTAGGAGGCAATGATTCATGAAAATCATGCAAGAAAAGGTACTCTGGCTTTTATCATAGGATAAACTGGGAAGCCACATCATTCTAGAAAGAACGTGTATGAAGTGTTCAAATTAGTACTTTAATTTTTTTTTTTTTTAGGTTGGAGTCACATTTGGTTCAAACCATCTGTTTAATGTGAAGTGGAACCCAGTAACTTTTCATGTAATCTCTCACAATCATTAATTCTGTTTCATAAATATCTGTTGAAGGCCTTTAGAGTTTAGTGAAAGTTAATATCATGTTCATGTGTTTGCTTCCCTTTTTTTTTTTTTAAGTTTTCTCAGTTTAATTTAATTAATTTATATAGCTTGAGAGTGAGAGAGAATGGGCATGCCAGGGCCTCCAGCCAGCACAAATGAACTTCAGACATATGCACCATCTTGTGCATCTGGCTTTACATGAGTACTGGGGAATCTAACCTGGGCCCTTTGGCTTTGCCAGCAGGGGCCTTAACCGCTCAGCCATCTCCCCAGACCCTTTTGATTACAAAGTCAGTGTGTGTAACTTTGTGAGAATCTTGGTTGCCAGAGCTGAGTATTTTCTGAGGTCATTTTTTAAAATGTATTTTCAATTGAGAATCTTGGTTGCCAGAGCTGAGTATTTTCTGAGGTCATTTTTTAAAATGTATTTTAAATTTTTATTTACTTATTAGAGAGATAGAGAAAAAGAGAAAGACAGATATATATATAGAGAGAGAATGGGTGCACCAGGGCCTCTAACCACTGCAAATGAACTCACATCTGGCTTGATGTGGGTCCTGGGGAATCGAACCTAGGTTCTTTGGCTTTGCAGGCAAGCGTCTTAGTAGCTAAGCCATCTTTCCAGCCTCAGATCATATTTCTTAATGAAATGTATACTGGAAAGAACTCTGGTGATTCACCGAGATGTACATAGCATTGTGCATAATGGCTGCTGTGGTATGTAGCTGTGTATGGCGAGTGCCTCTGGATACAGAAGTGCCTTTTCATAGTGCAGGAGTGACTAAAACTGGTGCAAGAAAATCATAAAGATCCTGGAATAACTGACATTCATAGGCTATTAGTTCTCTGAGATTTAAAATTGGGTTTAAAAATATTTTATTTATTTATTTATTTGCAAGGAGAGAAGAGAGACACACAGAGAGAGAATGAAGGAAAGACAGAGGAAGGGAATGGGTATGTATGCCAGGCCTCTAGTCACTGCAAACAAATTCCAGATGCATGCACAACTGTGTGCATCTGGCTCTATGTGGGTACTGGGGAACTGAACCCTAGTCGTTAAGCATTGCAGGCAAGAACCTTAAGCACTGAGTTATATCTCCAGCCCTAAAATAGAGTTTTAATAAAATATAAAGGTAGATATTGGTAACATGGTTACATGGGAATATTTTGCTAGTGATAGATATATTTTTCCGGTTCTTTAGGAACTGGTAATAAAAGTGATATTAGTTAGTATAATTTGGAAAATGTGTCTGAGGGAATCACAGATACAAACAAGAAGGCTGTCCAAGAAAGAGCTTAAAATCAAGCAGCTATGAAATTCTGACCCTAACAACCATGATGGTTAGGAGTCTTTTGAAATAGTGTATAAAAATGGTAAATAGGGCTGTACAGATGGCTTAGCAGTTAAGGCATTTGCCTGTGAAGCCTAAGGACCCAAGCTTGATTCCCAGGATCCATATAAACCAGATGCCCAAGGTGACATACAGTCTGGAGTGTGTTTACAGTTGCTGGAAGCCCTGGCACACCCATTCTGTCTCTATTTCACAAGTAAATAAAATTAAAAAAATATTGTGTACAGATACATATTGTCTGAGATATTTCATCAAATTGTCTAGAAGTTCATGTTCCCAATAGATTTCATCCCTCTGTAGAAGAAAACCTACAGAAAATGACAACATATGGGAATCATAAAGAGCCCATGAGGGCTAAATGAACAATATAAGTATCACTATTGAATATTTTCACATTTTCATTGTAAACTCTGCCAATTTTTCAAGGGAAAATATCGTTGCTAATAATAATACCCCCTTTGCACACTTCATTTTTATATTTTAAAAATAAAAAATTATTTACTTTATCTATAACCTGGTTTTCTGTTTTTAGTTTTCATCTTAGAATTTTTCTCTAATATATTCACATAAATTCTATGTATCCTGATAGTCTTAATGATGTTATATTTATGGTAAACCTTTGATAACTGCAGTGTTATTCTGTGAACTTTTTTTGTTTTTCGAGGTAGGGTCTCACTCTAGCTGAGGCTGACCTGGAATTCATGATGTAGTCTCAGGGTGGCCTCAAAATCACAGCAATCCTCCTACCTCTGCCTCCTAAGTGCTGGGATTAAAGGCATGTGCCACCATGCCTGGTTATTCTGTGAATTTTTAGTTTGTAGTTCTACATCTTTTTATTTTTTTCAAGGTAAGGTCTCACCCTGGTCTGGCCTGACCTGGAATTAACTATATAGCCTCAGGATGACCTCGAAATCAAGGTGATCCTCCTACCTCTGCCTCCCCAGCACTGGGATTAAAGGTGTGTGCCACCACGTCTGGCTTTATGGTCAAATCTTTACTTCTTATTTTGTTATAATTGTATTTAAACCCCATCCCTTCTCACAGATTAGATATTGCTGATGCAAAACACACAGCTCTCACTTCAAAGGGAACAAGAGATAGTTTATTCTGGAGCCAAATATGAGTAACTATGGTCTAAGAACATTGATTCTGGTTACCCCGAATTCCATGTTCCAATGTATTAACAATTTCATGAAGTTTGTATACTTACAGAATAAAATAAATTACAACCAAGACATTTTTTCAAATACATTGGTGAGAACGTCAGGTAGATATAGTTAGAGCAAAGGTTAAAAAAAATCTCTGCTATTGATTTCAAATGCTATCTAATGACATTCTTAACTTCCAGGTTTGTGAAAGCTAGGGGTTCTTTTTATACATTTCATAAGGATTTATTTGGTCACAGGATGTTAGGTCAGACACAGAGAAGGATATTATTTGGCCATCAAAAGGGCTATGATAACCCAAGATAATTTGGCTCTGGACTTACAGCATTCCAATTTATTTTGACTGAAATTTCAATCATTTGATATTTTTATTTATGTATTTATTTTTTTAAAACACTTATATTTATTTGACAGAAAAAGAGGGAAGGAGGGAGAGAGAGAGAATGAATGGGCATGCCAGGGCCTCTAGCCACTGGCAATGAACTCCAGACGCATGAGGCTTCTTGTGTATCTGGCTAATGTGGGTCCTGGGTCCTTTGGCTTTGCAGGCAAATGCCTTAACCGCTAAACCACCCCTCTAGGCCCACTTGATTTTTTTTTGGCAGGATATTCCAAGTAGGTGCTGCTGTTTTTAGGGTATGTTACAATATTCATGTAAATCTTCTATGGTCTGTGTTGCAGGTATTTTCTAAAGGAATTCATATGTTCGAGGTGCCTTCTTTGGACCAGGTGATGTTAATTATATGTATGAAATAGTAAGGAAGTGACATTAAATCCACCATCCCCTTAGAAAAATTAGGGCAGTGGGAGGAGTGGGGTCTTGTGATAGTCACCTTGGATTTGAACCTGGCTCTGTACTTAGCAGGTGTCCTCTGGAAGTCACTGTTTTTCAATTTATGTGTGAGATGGGGCTAATGAAAAACCCACCTTATGGGGTTTTGAGAATAAAAACTGGCAGGTAAACTGCTTGGAAAAGGTTCTGGTACAAATAAACCCACAGTTTATTTCATGCTATGCTACTTGCATCCTGTCTACGCCTGTGTGCCCTTCAAGTGCAAATTCACAGTCCCTGAATCCACATCCGGGAAGTGCGTGTCCCCTCCACTTTCTCCCCAGTCTCATCTCTGGTAATTCCCACAGATTTCTGCTTCTCCCAAGTCTCATCTCTGATAATTCCCACAGATTTCTGCGTATGGGTAGCTGTTCTGGGCTGTCAGTCACCCCCTGGTGGTGCTGGGCTTGGCGCGGCTTCGTGTTTTGGAAAATAGAAAAAAAGGCTGGATAGATAGTTTAGCGGTTAAGCGCTTGCCTGTGAACCCTAAGGACCCCGGTTCGAGACTCAACTCCCCAGGACCCACGTTAGCCAGATGCACAAGGGGGCGCATGCGTCTGGAGTTCGTTTGCAGTGGTTGGAGGCCCTGGCGCGCCCATTCTCTCTCTATCTGCCTATTTCTCTGTCTGTCGCTTTCAAGTAAACAAACAAACAAACAAACAATTTAAAATAGGAAAAAGAACAATCCTCAGCCGGGCGTACAGCGCGTTCGCGAGGCTCGGCAGGAGCACCGCCCTCGGAGACGCTCAACCGACCTAAGCGCGACTCCCCCTCTGCGCCTGCGCAGCCCGCGGCGAGCCGGACGCTCGGGGGCGGGTCTTCGGGTCCTGTCGCTTCCGCTTCCGGCCCCACATGAAATCTCCCGCCACCGGCGCAAGCGGCTGTCAGCTGTGTAGTGGGCGCGGGCGGGTGAGCCGCGGGGCGGGCGAGCGCTGCCTGCGCGCACCTGGAAGGCCCGGGTCCCAGGGCTGCCTCTCCTGCCAGAGCTGCCACCGAAGCCGGACCCCGACTCTCCTCTGCTCGCGAGGTTGCAGCCGTCGCCTTCCTCTTCGTTGGGGGTCTCAGGTGTCACCGACCTAGTGAGGGGGAAGCATCACCCGACTTCACATACTCTACAGCATCTCCTCCCCGGCTCCTACTGCAGAAAATCGGAAAGCACCGAAGGCCATCATCTAGGTTAAATCATGTTTAAAATTCTGTGATGCCTTAAGGAGTTTTTTTTTTTTTTCTCTGTGTGTTTGTGGAATGTTTTTTTGTGCCTGTGAGTTTTGTTTGTTGCTTTTTCAACTCTGTTTTCCATCACTAACACTTGTATGTACTGCCTTCCAAAGGTACCAAGATGCAGTTTTCTGGAAGAATGAGGAAGAAACTGAGGTTGGCAGGTGACCAGAGAAATGCTTGCTACCCTCATAGCCTCCAGTTTTACTTGCAACCACCTTCTGAAAACATATCCTTGATAGAGTTTGAAAGCTTGGCTATTGATAGACTGAAATGTAAGTGATATTTAAATTAGAGTGTATGCCTGTGTGTGTGTGTGTGTGTGTGTGTGTGTGTACAAACGAATTCGAACTATATGCGCCACTCTGCATCTGGCTTCACAAAGGCACGGGGGAATTGAACCTAGGATATCAAGCTTTGCAGGAGAGCTGAGCCATCTCTCCAGTCCAAGGTTTTTATTGTTTTAAAAAATATTTAGGAGCTGGGGAGATGACTTAGTGGTTAAGGCATTTGCCTGCAAAGCCAAAGGACCTTAGTTTGATTTCCCAGGACCCACTTAAGCCAGATGCATAAGGGGGCCCATGCCTCTGGAGTTCGTTTGCAGTGGCTGGAGGCCCTGGCGCACCCATCCTCTCTCTCGCTTTCTCTGCCCCCCCTTCTCAACTAAATAGAAAATAAAGTTAAAAAATTTAAAAAAATATTTACTTATTTGAAAGAGTGAGAGAGAAAAAGAGGCAGACAGAGAGTGAGACCAGGGTCTGCAGGCACTGCAGATGAACTCTAGACACATGTGTCATCTTGTACACCTGGCTTTATGTGGGTACTAAGGTATTGACTCCAATCCTTAGGCTTTGCAGGCAAGCACTTTAATGGCTTAGCCATCTCTCCAGCCCTAGTTTTCATTCTTGAGTTAGAAAATGCCTCAGAAGAAGAAGTTATTGGAGGAAAGATTGATACATGGCTTTAGAGACTTTTTGAATAATTGTAGCATCTGTTCAGGATGGTTCATTTGGTTGATTTCATTTGATGTTTCTTCACTGTTGTATTTTTCTTTTTCTTTTTCTTTGACTAATTGAAGCAGTTGTCACAGGCAGCTCCACATAAGGCCTGCACACCAAGCTTTTTTCTCCCCACACTGACGTATGTACTTGTTCACTTCTCACCAATGGTGGCTCAGTGCAGGCACCATTCTTCCCTCTTCTCTGGGTGAGAATCCTTAGTGTTACATTATTTTGTGGGACATGAATATTTTCTTTACACAGATGGGGATTATCCCCTTACAAACATAGTTCATATGATACCCTTGCAGAAAAGGAAAGCTGTTAATATTGCCATGTTCTGACACAAGTAATTAGGGAACTGTAGTCGATAGATTTTGTCTTGAATTTAGTTGTTTAGAAAGTTATCTTGAATTTTTTCTTTATTTTTTTCCCTAGTGCTAAAAGCGATTGAAAACCTTGGTGTGAGTTATGTGAAAGGGACAGAGCAGTACCAGAGTAAGTTGGAGAATGAGATTCGAAAACTCAAGTTTTCCTACAGAGTAAGTCAAAGAGGGAGAAAAATGTCCCGTCAGTTTGTATGTGTTTGTATTACCCTTGTAAATTATGGAAAAGGTAACTTATTAAGCAGGGGCTTTTGGTTTTGTTTTGGTGTTTGGGGTAGGGTCTTGTTTTAGCCTAGGCTGATCTGATCCCAAGTGCTGGGATTAAAGACACGAGCCACCATGGCCACCTAAGCACTGGCTTGTATAAAGACACTGCTCACTGTGTGGAAGTACCTACAGTCAGTCCATTGAGGTGGTTGACATATAGGGTGCTTATGACAGTTACTTCAGCTTCAGGACTGACATTCCTTGTTTCAGGAACTGTGCTGTGCGCTGTGGGATGCACCTCCCAAGTGCTGAGATGCTGTGTGTACACCATACCTTGCTTGGTCTTGCATCTTGACAGATGTAGTGGGTTTTTGTTTTGGGAGGATGGCTGCCAGTAGCAGGTTGATAGAGTCATGTCTGACAGGAGGGAAAACAGAATCCTGGAAACAATGAGAGTCTGAGTTAAGGGGACGTGCGGACTGTTTGGGGCAACATTAAAAAAGTGGAGAATCAGAAGATTTCAGTGGCTTATTATTATAGGGGAAAGCTGAGAGAAAAGTTATAGTTGACCCATGTTTCTAGTTAAGACAGTATGTTACTTACTCTTATTACCATACAAATACCTAACAGAAACAACTTAGAGGATGAAAGATTCAGCCTTGGCGTAGCAGCCATGAGATGGCCGAGTTCACAGTGATGGGAACGTGCATGCATTTGGGGCTCCTCCTATCACTTGCCAGGCAGAAGCAGAGAACACAGGTCAGAAGAGAAATAGGTATAATCTTCAGAAGGCTGTCTGCTGACTCACTTCAGTCAGGAAGACCGTATGTGCAACGGTTCCACAATTTTCCAGAATGGCACTACCACCTGGGGACCAAATATCCAAACATGGTAGTCTGTGGGAGAAGTTTCAGATTCAAATCATAACAGTTTGGATAGTAATAATATTCTGAGATGTGTTACACAGTAAGGGAAGCTGGTTTTGAGATCAAGATGTTGAATTTCATTGCTGATATAACCTGGAGATGCCTGTGATGATGATTGGTGGACAACTGCATAGACAAGACTAGACTTAAGGCATCTTCAGTAGGAGTGTAGGTTGTACAAGTGGATTAGTACATTCAAAATACTTCATTATTGTTTGGTAGCTAGTAAATGCCAGAAACATGTTCCGTCTTGTTTTAGGCTTGAATGTGGATTTATTGGCATTGGTAAATATCCACTTCAGGTTAAAGACTGAATCTTTATAATCCACATATCCATTTTTTCCTCCAGAAGTTCTCAGCTTGTGGAAAATAGGACTAAAGAATGCAGCTGAATATTAATTAGGAATCTAGGTTTTGCTAAACCTAGCATGGTTGAAATTGAAGAAGTGAAGTGATTGATTTAAGAAATAGTTGAGGTGGTGAATGCCCTATCTGTGGCTAGGTAAGGAAGAAGCTAAGAGGGAAGGGCTGGCAGGAAATAGATTCAAATCCAGGAGGGTTAAAAAAATATTTATTTATTTATTTGCAAGCAGAGAGAGAGAGATAGAGAGAGAAAAGAGAGACAGAAAGAGAATGGATATGCCAGGACACTTAGCCTTTGCATGCACCACTTTGTCCATCTGGCTTTCCATAGGTAATGGGGACTTGAACCCTAGTCTTTAGGCTTTGAAGGCAAATGCCTTAACTGCTGAACCATCTCTCCAGCCTTCAGGAACATTTATTTATTTTTTTATTTATGTTTAGCTTTTCAAGGTAGAGTCTTGTTTACCCTGTAGTCTCAGGCTGGTCTTGAACTCATGGCGACCTTTCTACCTCTGCCTCCCAAGTGCTGGGACTAAAGGCATGCCCCACCACATGTGGCTTCTCAGGAGCTTTAAATAAAGTAGTTCAATTCTCAGTTTCAACTGATGGTGGTTTAAGTGAAATGATCGTTATCCTGGAAAGTGTGTTAAGAACTGTGTTTGGGAAACTTGAGCTTTACCATTGGTTATGCTGAACCGGCATTTCTTTGTAACTCTTACTCTAACCCACTTATCATATGCATGTGTTATTGTTTTCAAGGAAAGTTTAGAAGATGAATATGAGCCACGGAGACGAGATCACATCTCTCACTTTATTCTGCGCCTTGCTTATTGCCAGTCGTGAGTATCTTTTCAGACCCTCACAGTTCATTTGACCTTTTGGTTTGCCAACGGGTACATGGAAGTTGAAATGTTGAATGGAGAATGGAATATAAGAAAACTCAAAAAAAAAAAAAGAAACCCATCAGGAACCAGTGTGTCATAGGCTGGATATTGTTGCACATTGTTTGAAACAAGTTAACAAGTTGTTTTACTAAAAAAGACTAAAAGAAAGTATTGGGCTGGGGAGATGGTTCAGTGGTTAAGAGCATTTGCCACTTAGTCATGAAGGCCTCTTTGGCCAGAGATCTCCAAGTTCTATTCCCCAGAATCCAAGTGAAAAAAAAAGGTGGGCATGGTTACACACATGGATACAGGACTTCTGGGCCTCACAGTTCCTGACAGTCAGGAGCTCTGGGTTGAAGGAGAGACCTTGTCTCAAGAAAACATGTGGATGATAATGAGAAGGATGTCTGATATTGTCCTCTGGCCTCTGCATATGGGATATACATTTGGACACACATGTGCATGCAATACACATCACACCCTTACTCTATACACTACACACTACACACACACACACACACACACACACACAATTTAGTGCAAGTTTGATTGTGATACACTTTTATCTTAATGGGAAAGACTGCAGTTTGAGATTTTAAAATTGGAAGGGATTTCATTTAGGAAGAAGGGCTTTTGATACTTTTTCAGGAAAAATGTAGCAATATTGATTAAAAAAAAAACAGTGATTCAAACATATACTTGGCTTTTGGTTGTATATGTATGTGTGTGGAGAGTGTGCCTGCTTGTGTATATGTGTTCTTTTGTGTGTATGTGTGTGGGTCAGAGGTAATTGTTGGGTGTCTTTTCAACTTACATTTATGAGTGTCTCATTGATTTTTTAAATTTAATATAATTTTATTTTAGTTTTTGTTTTTTTGAGGTAGGGTTTTACTCTAGCCCAGGCTGACCTGGATTCACTCTGTAGCCTCAGTGTGGACTCAAACTCATGTCAGTCTTCCTACCTCTACCTCCCAAGTGTTGGGCTTAAAGGCGTGTGCCACCATGCCTGGCTAGGGTCTCTTATTGAGTTCAGAGCTCACCAACTTGGCTAGACTGGCTAGCCAGCATGCCTTGGGGATCCTTCTGTCCCTTGTCTCCCTAGCTCTGGGGTTTTAGATGCTTGCCACCATTCCTGGCTTTTACATGGGTTCAGAGATTCAAACTCAGGTCCTTGTGTTTACACAGTAACTCCTTTACCCCTTATCTGTCTTTCCAGCCCACATACTTGAACTTGATACAATTTTTTTCAAATTTGAAATTTGTGGGCCTATTAGCTCAGATATTTTCAGTTGGAAGTTGGTTTCTCATGTCAATAGTGCCACCCAGAGGGAGAAGGAGTTCATTGCTTTTTTAAAACTTTTTTTTCCCACTCGTATTAATTTTGGCCAGATAGCAGAGTTGTGATTTTTATTAGGAGTGAGGCTCTTGAATTGCTTACTATCTCAAGACCATTGAGAAACTACCAGTTTTTGTCTTAGAGTTGTACTTTTATAAAAAAGTTATATAGTTTATATAACTTTCATTGCAAATGAATTGCTTATAGTCTATATTCTTCCTCACAATCATAAAATTATATTTTACCTGCAGTAGGTAAAGTATTATAATAATGACTATTATGTATTTGCCTTATAGATTAGTATATTTTTACATTGGCCTTGAAACTCTGAATGCTGTGTAGCTTATAATTGTACTTGGCAGAGTTTACTGTATTTTTAATCTATTCAGAGGTAAAATTACCTTTGGAAGTTTGGAATTTACTGTGCATTGATAAAACTACCTCTGAAAAAGAAACACCCACTTTCAAATGTAATCGACTGTTTTACATTTACATTAAATGCAATGAGCTATTTTTTATGTTATTTAATATAATGCAGGTGGGCTCCATGTATTCTATATTTAATCTTGCATGTTCATAATACCCTCACTCTCACACACCACATATCCCACAGGCGGTGGTTTATAGTGCCATGTTCTCATCATCATAAAGATTGCTTGTCTCCTTTTAAGTGCTGTCTGTTGGCATGTTACTTTTCTTTGACTATTGATTGCTTGCTCATGAAATTTCTTGAAGTTAATAATCCTTGGTTTTTTTTTTTCTTGGTTTTTCAAGGTAGGGTCTTACTCTATCCCAGGCTGAACTGGAACTCACTATGGAGTCTCAGAGTGGCCTTGAACTCATGGCAATCCTCTACCTCTGCCTCTCAAGTGCTGAGATTAAAGGCATGCACCACCACTCCTGGCAATCCTTGGGTTTTTAGTTTATACTCATAATAATTTCCTGTCTCCATTTTAGTGAAGATCTTAGACGATGGTTCATTCAACAAGAAATGGATCTCCTTCGGTTTCGATTCAATATTTTACCCAAGGACAAAGTTCAAGATTTCTTGAAGGATAGCCATATGCAATTTGAGGCTGTAAGTATGTGTGTGTGTGTTTTGAGCAGTGTCTTGCTATATAGCTCCTGCTCGTATAGAACTTGCTTTGTAGCCCAGGCTGGTTTAGAATTTGTAGAAATTTTCCTTCCTCTACTTCTTGAGTGTTGGGATTATAGATGTATGCCACCAGGTCTGGCTTTTTTTCCTGTACCTGTTGAGAGGTATGTTACTTTCTTGTTGCTGTGACCAAGCATCTGACCAGAAGCAACTTAGGTACAAAGGCTTATTTCAGTGTACAGAAGTGTACAGTGCACAGTTGTGGAGGTCCAGTCCATCATGGTGGGAGGGTGGGAGTCTGGGAGCCTGAGGCAGCTGGACACACGAGTCCACACTGAGGAAGCAGAGCGGGTGAACACAGCTGCCTGCACTGGTTTCTTCTTCTGCTGAGTCTGGGACTCCTGCCTATTGGATGGAGCCATCCAATTAGAGCGTGCCCTCCCACCTCAGTTAACCTAGTCTAGAACATATCGACATTCCCAGAGATCTGTTTATTTGTTTCCATGATGATTGTAAATCCTGTTAAGTTGCAACCACAGATGAACTATCACAGGAGGTTTCTAAATAATGTCTCTGTACATTAGATCCTAAACCACTGTTTCTTCCATTTTGTACCATAAACTTTGGTTTATGGTACAGTCCACTATTGCTATTAACAATAATTTATCCCTTCTTATTAGAAATTATTTATTTATTTATTTATTTTTGAGGTAGGGTCTCACTCTAGGCCAGGCTGATCTGGGATTCACTATGTAGTCTCAGTGTGGCCTTGAACTCACGGTGATCCTCCTACCTCTGCCTCCCGAGTGCTGGGATTACAGGCGTGTGCCACCACACCCAGCTATGAAATTACTGATTTTTAAAAAATATTTTTATTTATTTGAGAGCAAGAAAGAGGGAGAGAAAGAAAGAGAGAGAATGGGCACACCAGGTCCTCTAGCCTCTGCAAATGTCCTCCAGACGCATGTGCCCCATTGTGCATCTGGCTTACGTGAGTCCTAGGGAATTTAACCTGGGTTCTTAGGCTTCACAGGCAAGCTCCTTAACTGCTGAGCCATCTCTCCAGCCCAACCCCCCTACCTTTTTTCAGTTACTGATTTTTGTTAGAACACAGGGGGGAAAAAAAAAAAACAACAAACCTGTCCTTGTGTAGTCTTATTGTCATTTTAGAGAAAGTCCTTTTTTTCTTTGTTCTTTTGAGATAGGGTCTCACTCTAGCCTAGACTGACCTGGAATTCACTATGTAGTGGGTCTTTAATGCATGAGCTGGCCTTGAACTCATGGAGATCCTTCTACCTCTGCCTCCTGAATGCTGAGAAGGTCAATTTTTATTTGAGGGTATCGCAATACATTGCCATGTATTGTTTAAAATGTAATATATTTATTGAAATTGTTAGCATATTTTGTTTTATTAGCATATCTTTATATCATTCTTTTAAAGTGATTTTAAGTATCATCAGAGTAATGCGATCATCAGTATATAATTTTGGAATGTCCTTATCACCTCAGAAATGAGGCCTCACTGGTACTTATTCTTTGTGTTTTAAATTTTCTGTTACTGTGGCAGTTACTGGCAAAACAACTTATTTGGTTCACAGCTTCAGGCATTACAGTTCCTGTCAGCTGGGACCTTGGGGGGCAGAAGCTCAGGTGGGAAAGATGAGGCAGAACAGTTGCTCGCTCACCTCATGGGAGCTGGAAATAGGGCAGGGACCAGGCGAAGTGCGCCCTTCAAAAGCTGCAGCAGCTGCCTTCTCATTGCTAGTGTAGAACACTTGACCAGAAGCAGAATACAGAAGGAAAACACGTATATTTACCTGTAGTTTCACCACATACCAGCGGCAGGGTGGAAGCAGCAAGAAAAGCTGAGCTAGCCGGTATTGGCAAGCTGGGCTGATAAACCTCAAGGCTAGCCCCTAGCAACACACTTCCTCTAGAAAGGTTCCACCAGCTGAGGATTAACTATGAAGCTTAATCACACAGGAGGACATGGGGAATATTTTACATTTAAACCACCAAACTGGGCATAGTGGTACATGTCTGTAATCCCAGTACTTTGGAGGTGGAGGCAGGAGGATATCATCCTTGTCTAAATAGCAAGTTCATAAATATCCTAGACTATATAAGACTGTGTTTCTTTTTTTAATTATTTATTTATTTGAGACAGAGGGGGGGAAGAAAAAAGGGAGAGGGAGGGGAAGGGGGAGGGGGAGGGAGAGAATGGGCATGCCAGGGCCTCTAGCCATTGCAGATGAACTCTGGACACATGCGCCACCTGGTTCATGTGGGACCTGCAGAATCGAACCTAGGTCCTTAGGCTTCATAGGCAAGCACACGCCTTAAGTGCTAGGCCATCTCTTCAGCCCTGTTTGTTTGTTTCTTCTCCCTCCTTCCCTCCCTCTCCAACTTCTTTCCTTCCCTCCCTCCCCTCCTTCCTTTCCTCCCTCTCCTCCTTTCTTCCTTCCCTCCTCTCCTTCCTTCCCTCCCTGCCTCCTTCCTTCCTTTCTTTTTTTGGTTTTTCAAGGTAGGGTCTCACTCTGGTCCAGGCTGACCTGGAATTAACTCTGTCATCTCAGGGTGACCTTGAACTCATGGCAATCCTCCTACCTCTGCCTCCTTAGTGCTGGGATTAAAGGCGTGTGCCACCACGCCCGGCTCCCTTTCTTTCTTTCTAAGAAAAGACTCCTCCAGTGATCTATGACCTATTTTTTCTCACATCTCATTTCTATCTTTCCCAATAATGCCACCCTATTATGAATCCATTCAGGGATTAGTCTGTTAATGAGGTCAGAGATCTGGGGATCCTGTCACTGATTGTATTGTATGGGGGACCAAACCTCCAATACCTGAAAGTTTTGGAGGATAATTTATAACCAAATCCTAACACTTCCTTCCCTCTCCTAATTCTTGGCAAGTATTATCTAAAAATAGGTTCTTTAGGAAATTTATTTATTTGTCTATGTGTGTTCGTGTGTATGCTGGTGTGCATATGTCAGTGTGTGTGGAGGTCAGAGGACAACCTCAGGGTGTTAGACTTTTCCTCCCACCTTGTTTGAGACAGGGTCTTTCTTTGACTTCTGGGAAGGCCAGACTAGGTGGTCCTTGAGCTTTGGGATTCTCCTGACTCCACCTCCCATTACTCTACTTAAGCATGTTAGGCGCTTTTGTGTGTGGGTTTATGTGGGTGCTGGGGACCCAAACTCTGGTTGGCTGGCTTGTGGATCAAGTGTCTTTAAACACAGAATAGTCAGTCTCTCCAGTGCCCCAACATGAAATCATAAAACCGGAGGGTAATCTTTCGTTCCAGGTGTTGTTGAGACACACTTAGGCAGAGGCTGGCTCAGCCCATGTGGCTACTTTTCTTGGATTGGGGTTCCACATTGCTGCTGTGACATGAGAACTCATTCCCATGAGATGACATTTGTTAATTGGTGGGAGTTCTGTCTCATGACAATCACATCCCTACACTACCACCACACTGAAATTAAATTGCAACATGAGTTTTGGTGGGGACAAACTATATTCAGACTACAGCATAGGGTAAAGTTAAATTTCAGAATAACAGACAATTTTGGATAAATTTTCTAATGTGTATTTGTTTCTTTCCTTGCGTGCACCATCTCTCTCCTTCCTTCTTACTCTTTGTTTTATTTATTTGAGGGGGGGGGAGGGAGAGAGAATGGGTACAGCAAGGCCTTCTGTCACTGTAAATGAACTATAGACACATGTGCCACTTGGTGCATCTGACTTTACATGGGTACAGGGGAATTGAATCTGGGCTGTTAGGCTTTGTAAGCAAGTGCCTTTACTTGTTGAACAATCTCTCCAGCTTCTTCTCTCCCTTTCCCATTTGGGTGTCAGTCTTCACTTCTACCTTGTTTGTTTGAGGAAGACTCTCTGTTGTTGGCTGCTGTGTTTGGGAGCTTTAGAGTCTCCTGTACTTGGTTTCCATCCTGTCAGGAGGCTGCTGGGATTGTAGACATGAGCTACTGCTTCTACTTGGGTGCTGGGGATCTGAACTCTGGTCTTGGTCCTCACATTTGTGTGGCAAGCACTGTGCCTACTGAGCCATCTCCTACTGGCCCCTATTTGGATTTTTAAAAATTGCCAGGAATGGTGGTGCACACCTTTAATCCCAGCACCTGGGAGGCAGAGGTAGGAGGATCACCATGAGTTCGAGACCACCCTGAGACTCCATAGTGAATTCCAGGTTAGCCTGGACTAGAGTGAGACTCTACCTTGAAAAACTAAGAAAAAATTGACTATGTTTATTCATATAGATAAAATGTATTTTGATCATAATCCCCCTTTGCTTGTTATTTTCTTGTCACCCCTCCCTTGTCCCCCTCCCACTGAACTAACTCCTTTCTAAATAGTTCCTGTTCTACTTTGATGTTCTTCTCTACCATCCATAATGGAGTGTTGTTGAGCACAATACTGTGCAGGTCTTGGCCAGGCAACAAGAGTCTTTGTGATGTCATAAATGTGATAGTCATGTCATATCGGGAAGACAGCATTCTAAAGCACTACTTTCCATCCTTTGGCTCTTACCGTTTCCTGCTTCTCTTAGTGGTCCATGAGCCTTGGAGAGAGTGATACGGATGCCTTCTTTAGTGCTGAGCACTCTATAGTCACTTATTCTCAGCACTTTGACAAGTTTTGATTCTTTCCATTATCCCTGCCAACTGAAAAAGAAGCTTTTCTGAACTAAAGTGAGAGCAGCACTGGCCTGTGGGCATAAACGTAAGTATTTAGAGAGACTTTTGATGGGCACAACTTACTCACTTAGCCAAACAGTGTACTTGTATGTTCTTGGGATTGGTTTAGAATTTTCTATAGGACATTTCATTTGAATTGCCAGAGGCTGTTAAGTTAGGATACTTGTCTTTACAGTAGTACACTGTGGTGGGTGCAGTAAAGATAGGAGAGCATTCCTCTAGTAACAAGCGTAAACTCCTCTGCATATTAAAAATCTAGTGTTCAGTTGCCTCTAAGGAAATGAGAGCTTTTGAGTGAAATAAATAAGGCTTCCTGAACACAAGTACACATAAAAATCTGAATTGTTTATTTTTTGCTTATTTTAAAATAGGTGTCTTGTATAACCTGGCATTTAAAATTTCTTATTGTCTGTATTTGACACCTTTAATTTTTAATTTTTTTCAGGGTAGGTTTTCACTCTAACCCAGGCTAACTTAGAACTCACTCTGTAGTCCCAGGCTGGCCTTGAAATCACAGTAACTTTTTTTTTGGTTTTTTGAGGTAGGGTGTCACTCTAGCTCAGGCTGACCTGGAATTCACTGTGGAGTCTCACGGTGATCCTCCTACCTCTGCCTCCCGAGTGCTGGGATTAAAGGCATGCACTACTACACCTGGCAATTTTTATTTTACTTTACTCATTTATTTATTTTTGCTTTTCAAGGTAGGGTTTTGCCCTAGCCCAGGCTGACCTGCAATTCACTGTGTAGCCTCAGGGTGGCTTTGAATTTATCCTCCTACCTCTGCCTCCCGAGTGCTGGAATTAAAGGCATGTGCCACCACATCTGGCTCTTCTTCTTATTAATTACATATTTTGTATGGATATATCATGTGTTAATTTTTACTTTTTTAATCTTAGAACATATCTCATTTTTGGTTGGTAACTTTTATTTATTTATTCATTTTTTATTTTGGAGGAAGGGACTCACTGTAGCCCAGGCTACTTGGAACACACTCTATATAGTGTCAGGGTGGCCGTGAACTCTCGGCGATCCTCCTACTTCTGCCTCCTCAGTGCTGGGACTAAAGGCCTGCGCCACTATGGCTGGCCATGGTAACTTCTTTTCTATGAATATAAATTAAAGTTTAATTTATCAGTCGTTGCTGCAAAGGTCAGTTACGAATTATTAGGAACTTTTGGATACTTTTCTATAATTGACATTAGAACATTGATATGCTTTTTTTTTTTTTTCTAGGTAGGGTCTCACTTTAGCCCAGGTTGACCTGGAATACACTCTGTACCTCTCTCTGCCTCCCAAGTGCTGGGATTAAAGGTGTGTGCTACCACGCCCAGCTCATTGATATACTTTTTAATGTGTGGAATTTTAAAATGGTCTTTGTATTAGTTATCTTCTCATTGTTGGAACAAAACATCTGACAAAAATCAGTTTATGGGATGAAGGCTTTGTTTCAGTTTGTAGTTGCAGGTTATGGCTCTTCATGGTGGGGAAAAATGGCAGTTGAAGGTTGAGGCACACTGAGGAAGCGGAGAGCAATGAATGCAGGTGCACAGCCCACTCTGTCCTTGTGTACACCCAGGACTCCAGTCTGTGGAACGGTGCCATCCACAGTTAAAGAGGGTCTTCCCACCTCAGTCTGTCTATTCATGCTAGTCCCCCTGGGCACGCTTAGAAGCTACCTAATCTAGATACTCCCTCACAGGTGATTCTAGGCCCCATGAAATTGACAAATCATAGAAATCCTCACAGTCGTGGCATGTATTTCTTTATTATTTCTTATAGAAACCGCAAATTATTCTTGAAATGGTCATGGTTTTCTGACCATTTTTGGCTCTTATTGTATTGGTTGCATTGTTAGTTGATGTATTTTGGGTTGTAGTTATTTAGGAAGGTGTGTTGATCATTTTGGTCTATGAAATTCCATTCATCCAGTGTACGCTAGTCTTATAGCTAACATTTGGCATCTCAAGTTATTGTAATAAGCCTGTATTAATCAGTTGCCCAGTGATTTAAGTATGGTGCTCACAGAATGAGAGGTGTGCTTCTTTTATAGCTTTCGACAAAAATTTCTGCCAGTTAGGAATCTGGTGATATAATCGACAGAACATGCAGGTATAGGAGAAGAGCAGGCCAGAGAACACGTATGTTTGCAAGACTGAAAGTTGTCTGTTCACAGGACTTCTGAGAAGCCATTGTCTGGAGAAGGTGTAGAAATGGAGACTGCTAGAGTCCAGTGGGATGGAGTGACACACAATTTTAACACTTGATGGAAGTTCTAGATTGAGAAAGAGCCGAGGGAAAACCAGATGAAAAGTGTTAAAGTAATTGCTCATGACTCTTGTCAAAGGAGCTCATGCAGTCAGTGTCATAGTGAGGGTGTTGCAGTCCGGTTCGCATTGCTGGTAGAAATCACCTAACCAAGAGCAGCTTCTGGGAAAAAGAGTTTTTTTTTTTGGCTTACAGGCTCGAGGGGAAGCTCCATGATGGCAGGGGAAAACGATGGCATGAGCAGAAGGTGGACATCACCCCCTGGCCAATATAAGGTGGACCATAGCAACAGGAGAGTGTGCCAAACACTGGCAAGGGGAAACTGGCTTTAATACCCATAAGCCAGGCCCCAACAATACACTTCTTCCAGGAGGCATTAATTCCCAAATCTCCATCAGCTGGGAACCTAGCATTCAGAACACCTAAGTTTATGGGGGACACCTGAACCAAACCACCACATTCCGCCCCTGGCCCCCATAAACTGATATCCATACATGATGTAAAATACAATGCATTCATCTCATTTTAAAAGTCCCCATAGTTTGTAATCAATCCCAATGATGTTCATACATCCCCATAGTTCAAGATCTTTTAACTGAGCCATAATACCAAAATATAACCTCAAAAAACCCATAATGGCACAGAATAAATATTCACACTGCAAAAGATGGCATTGGGCATAGCAAAGAAACATTCAACCAATACAAGATTTAAAACAACCAGGGCAAACATCAAACTCTGTAGCTTCAAGTCCAACAACTCTAGCCAGTCAAGTCCGATAATTCTAACCAGCAACAAGTCTCTGGCATTCCAATTCCGCCCCTCCAGCTAGGCTACTCACAGTCCTGGAAAACTTCATCGGGGCCGGCAGCTCCTCGGCAGCCATCTCATGGTCCCGGCATCTCCACTGGGTCTCCACTGCAAGCCACGGTTCATCCTCATGGCCCCACGGGGTCTCTATGCAGGCAACCAGCAAACCTGCTTCATACTGCTCATGGCCATTTCCAAAACACAAGACCGTGTTGCAAACTCAATGACCCTCTTTCCAGCATTTCTTATACTCCACGATAACAGGTAGGGTGCCAATTTGTTAATCCAGGGGGGAATAAAGCAGACATTGAAGAACAGGACACTCCTTGAGCACTCAGGCCCCTTCAAGAGTCGACATTCTTTCTGTTGCCCCAGCACAGGTCAGCTAGCCCAGTCTCAAAGGTTGTAATCTCTCAGTTGCAGTTGAACGGGCAGCAGTTCACCCAAAGATTTTCCTTTCTGCGCCATATTCCTCGGCTCACACCAGTTCATTTCTACGCAAAGCAACCCTGCACAACTTCTCAGGACATGGGCACAAGAGCAAGCTTCTCACACAAACTGCTAGCCCAGTCCAGGCAAAGCTCTTTCTCGCCCTCGTAAGCCAAACCTCCCAGTCCATAGTTCTTACTGCCTTCAGGTCTTTCAGCTCTGACCAGGATAGACCATCAAGCTGTACTTACAGCACTGCAAGGCATCTCTTAGGCCAAGATTTCAACTCCTTCCACATTCCTCTTGAAAATCAGCTCCAAAAGGCCGAAGCCACATAGTCAGGTGTCTAGCAGCAATCCCACTCCTTGGTACCACTTTACTGTTGCAGTCCGGTTCGCATTGCTGGTAGAAATCACCTAACCAAGAGCAGCTTCTGGGAAAAAGAGTTTTATTTTGGCTTACAGGCTCGAGGGGAAGCTCCATGATGGCAGGGGAAAACGATGGCATGAGCAGAAGGTGGACATCACCCCCTGGCCAATATAAGGTGGACCATAGCAACAGGAGAGTGTGCCAAACACTGGCAAGGGGAAACTGGCTTTAATACCCATAAGCCAGGCCCCAACAATACACTTCTTCCAGGAGGCATTAATTCCCAAATCTCCATCAGCTGGGAACCTAGCATTCAGAACACCTAAGTTTATGGGGGACACCTGAACCAAACCACCACAGAGGGAGAGAGGAGCTTATCTCCGAGCACAGTCACAAAGCGGAGAGCTGTAGTCCAGGAGCAGTGGGGGTGGGGGTGGGGTGGGGTGATTGATGATAACCTGACCTTTCCAAAAAGTTGCTGAACGACTGGGTGATAAGATGATGCCAACAGTGATTAGAACAAAGTGAAAAAATTTTCCCAGAGAATTGGCTATGGTATTCTTGTCTTATTTACTTATTTTTCTTTTCTCTTTGTTTGTTTTTTTTTTGAGCTAGGGACTTGCTCTAATCCAGGCTGGCCTGGAATTCACTATGCATTTTCAGGGTAGCCTCAAACTCATGGTGATAGTAATACCTCTGCTTCCCAAGTGCTGGAATTGAAGGTGTGCTCCACTGTGTCCAACAACAGTATTCTTGCTAACACTGAGTTAGCAGGCACTAGTTAAAAAGAGGATTCATAGTGCTGGAGAGATGGCTTAGTGGTTAAGGTGCTTGCCTGCAAAGCCAAAAGACCCAGGTTCGATCCCCCCAGAACCCATGAAATCCAGATGCATAAAGTGGTGCATGCGTCTGGAGTTGGCAGCAGCTGAAGGCCCTGACATATCCATTCTCTCTTCTCTTTCTCTCTCATCCTCCATTTTTTTCTCTCTCTCTCATGTAAATAAATAAAAAGCAGATTTATAGATATATATGAAATGATCTTTTCTTGTTGAACTGGTTTTTAGGAATTTGGCTGGCTAGCAGATTTCAGTTTGTTCTGTATGTCAATGGAAAAGTTTGTGATTTAGGCAGAGTCCTTTGTGGGCTTCTTTTGTGATTTAAGTGAACACAGGGCTTCTTTTCTGTAAGTAACTCTCTCTAAAACCCAGTACTTTTCATAATGCTTTGTAGCATCCAGTAATTACTTCAGGGCTGGAGACATGCCTCAGGGGTTAAAGGCACTTGTTTGCAAAACCTGACCATCTGGGTTTGATTCCCCAGTACTCACATAAAGCCAGATGCACAAAATGGCCCATGCATCTAGAATCTGTTTGCAGTGTCAGGAGGCCTCAGTGTGCCCATATTTATTTCCATTCTCTCTGCTTGCAAATAAAAATGTATATACTAACCAAGTTTATTTTATATGTATTGGAGAACTGACACAATGCTAATAAATTTTACATTTGGAGAATAGGGAAAATGTTGAATTTTCAGCTAATTGAGGCATGTCTATTTATATAGTTGTAAAAAACATGGCAAATGAACTTTAGTGACAATATTTTAGAGTTTGTAGAATTTGGATTTTCCTTATAGAGTCATGGAAATAGTCTGCTCATTATAAGATAGTTTAAACCTAGAGGTGCCATGGCTAAATGTAGAACTTCAACCTGAATTATCCTTGAAGGCTAAAATTAACATATGCAAACATTTTCAGACTAACTTGTGCAAATCATCTCTGTTTAAAGTTTTCAAATGTAGAATTCCTTATATTTGTGCTGTCTGCCTATTGTTTTGTCCTTCGAAAAGTATGACTATGAACTAGTGAAGTTTCCTTTGTATGCAGCTATATCCTAAATGTTTTATATCATTATAGATGAATACATGTACACATGTATATATGTTAGATTCTAAAATAATGAAATTACTCTGGTTATCAAACATACTCTGAGAGGCTTCTTATGGTTTTGAAAATGTTTGAAAGGAAGATACTGAGCTTTTGTATGTATACATTATCTTTTCACTCCATAATTTTTTAATCCCTTTTTCTTTCAAGTTCTCTGAATACTTAATCCTTTTTGTTGAAGTCATGTATCATGAACTAGCTTGCAGTTTAGGTCAGACTGCCTTGTCCTGGATCATCTGGCCGAGAATAAGTATCAGATATGTGCTGTCGGGCATGGTGGCACATGCCTGTAATCCCAGTAGTTCAAAGGCAGGAAGAAGGGATCACTGCGCAGTCAAGGCCAGCCTAGCCTACATAGTGAGTTCCAGATCAATAGAGTTACACAGTAAGATTATTTTATTTATTTATTTATTTTTTAAGAAAAAGAAGCTGGGTGTGGTGGCACACTCCTTTAATCCCAGCCCTTGGGAGGCAGAGGTAGGAGGATTGCCATGAGTTGTTCAAGGCCAGCCTGAAACTATATAGTGAATTCCAGGTCAGCCTGGACTAGAGTGAGACCCTACCTTGAAAAACAAAACAACCCCCCCCCAAAAAAAAGAAAAGAAAAAATAAATTAGGGACGTGGCAAGTTGTGAAAAGTAACAATTTTTTGTTCTCAGTGGTTGAGTAGCTAAATCTGAGCTACAGAGCAAAGAAGTAGTTGTAACAACTCCCAGTCAGCCGGGAGCTAAGAATGTAGCTAGTCGGCTTTTCACCCTCTGAAGGCCTTCAAAGAGCAGGGCCTTTGATAACTCTGCTCTGGGCTCATCTCCTTTCATTCTTTAGCCACTGATGCTTGTTAAGCTTTGGCTTTCAGAACCTTGTGGCATCCTCCAGCCATTGGCACCTGCTTCCGTGGCCTTGTTTTCTTGTTCCTTTCCTCTAAGGCAGGGTTTTCAGCAAGAGAATCCTATAGTTTCTACTAGAAACTATTTCACCTGTATTTCAGCTCCTTAGGAGATCCATAGTTTAATCAGAACTCTACTCAAGCTTGCACGAGGACCTCGTTTCCTGAAGAAATGGATGACTGAATAGAATCTGGATGTGCCCTGTTACATAAGGGCATGGAGAGAAGTTAGTCACTACTGGCTAATATTTGTTATATTTAGCTAGGTACCTTAAATGTGTTACATGGGTTATATAAATTTTTGGGGTGTGTGTGTGTGTGTGTGTGTAGGTAGGTAGGTAGGTAGGTAGACTAGAGGTTGACTTCAGGTGTCTTCCTCAGTTGCTGGCACTTACTTTGAGGGTCATTCATTGAACCTGAAGCTCACCGATTTGGTTAGCTAGCAAGTCCCAGGATCCTCCTGTCTGCATCTCCCCAGTGGTATAGTTACAGTTGCATGCTGCCACAATTAGCCTTCATGTGGGGGTTAGGGATTCAAACTCAGATTCTTATGCTTGTG
The DNA here is from genome assembly GCF_020740685.1 of Jaculus jaculus. Lineage (NCBI taxonomy): Eukaryota > Metazoa > Chordata > Mammalia > Rodentia > Dipodidae > Jaculus > Jaculus jaculus. The sequence goes on along the minus strand of NC_059109.1, from coordinate 32,047,300 downwards.
TGGCAAGCACTTTCCTCATTGTGCCATCTCCCCAGCCCCTGGATTATATAATTTACTCCTCTTAACAGCTCCATGAGGAAACTGAAGATCAGAGTGATTAAGTAATTTCTCCCAAATCAGACTTAGAGATAATTGGAGTTGTATGAATTATAAACATATTACTGAATATCTTAGCAAGTTTTTTCAGAGGCAGTCTTTATGTAGCACTGCAAGGAAGTAGATACTGACTTTTAAGGTCATAGGACGTATCAAAAAGATTATGTAAACACGAGTGTGAGTTTAGAAGTATGAAATTGAAGAATTAACTGATTTTGCTAAGATTTTTTTTTTTTTAATTTGAAGTTCCAAATTTATTACAAGTCCACCCTTTCATGGAGCCCTTCCTCCTTTAACACAGTTTACAAAGCCATCAATGCTTGAGATGTTACTGCAGTGGGAACTTGGGATTCTCACCAATTGGGAGAAGCAGCAGGGGAAGGGGTGGTGCCTGGGCCCATGGTGCTGGGCCACACCTGGAAGCTGCCGCACTCCCGTGCGGTGGTGAGTTTCCTTTCCTTTCGATGAGTACTTAAGAGCTGAGAGCTCACATTCCCCAAATTCAAAGTTGTTAGAAAAGAAAACTCAACCCTGTCTTGTACTTTTATCAAAATATGTTGTAACACGGATGGCAGACTATAAATTTTTGCCTAAATACAACACTGAGGCTAGGCTGGCTACAAAGGGCTACGCGGCCCATCCTGCCTCCTCCCGGCACTGACACTGACCACGGAGGCGCAGGAGCTCTGCGTCTGGGCCAGGGTGGACTTGGAGGGGCAGCTGTGGACAGGCTGGCAGAGGGTCCCCAGCCCCAGATCCCACCGCCTGCCCTTGATGTGTTCCCAAGCCAGTCTCTCAAGGAGAGCAAGGGAGAAAGCAAACATGTATCATATGAACTGTACTGTACACGTGTCAAAGCAAGATGCCAAGAATCTTAGAAGATGTTTTTTAAAATTTATTTATTTATTTGAGAGTGACAGACACAGAGAGAAAGACAGATAGAGGGGGAGAGAGAGAATGGGCGCGCCAGGGCTTCCAGCCTCTGCAAACGAACTCCAGACGCGTGCGCCCCCTTGTGCATCTGGCTAACGTGGGACCTGGGGAACTGAGCCTCGAACCGGCGTCCTTAGGCTTCACAGGCAAGCGCTTAAAAACAATTTTCATAACTATAAAAGTCAATTTAAAATAACTAAACTTCTTTCTGCTCTTCTTCTGCTCCTTCCCTATGAGAGAGAGCTTGTCTGGATTGTGGGGGTGCCGCCACTTCCAGGTGTGGCCCAGCATCATGGGCTCAGCCACCACCCTTTCCCCTGCTGCTTCTCCTGATTGGTGAGAATCCCAAGTTCCCACTGCAGTAACATCTCAAACATTGATGGCTTTTTAATTGATGGCTGGGCTCCAACACCCCTCTGGCCAGACCCATCAAAGCCAAGGCCTTATGCATGATCATAAGCAGGACTCCACACCCAGCTCAGTTTGTTGTTTTTGAGGAGGTGAGGTGGGTGGGAGTGGGCAGAGGCTGTCACAAAGGGAAAGGGTACTCAGGAATGGTTCCAGTCAGTGTCTCGTCTCTGCTCAAGATCAACCCAAGGCTCATACTGTCCAATGATGCTGGTGAATACAGAACTCTGTATGGCACTCACAGATACTGCCACCTGAGGGAGGACGAGACAGTGTGGGCTTAGAGAAATAGGATTGTGTAGAAATATAGATTCAAAACAGATCTGTACTGCTTCTAACAACCAGAAACCAAATATATTAGATATACCACAGGTAGTTTTCCCATATGGCATGTGCACTACCTCTAAGGAAAGTATTATGTCTGTATAACTTAGTTGTTCACAGATTGTTTTGTCTATGGTTTTTCTGTATCCACTCCACCTTTCTTACAGTTTACCCTGTGAAGAACATTTTTGGATATGTTAGTTCATGACTAACAATTGATTTATGTAATATTATAAAAAAGTCAGTATTAGCTAAAATCCCAGAAGAAACTATGCGGTCCAGTTGGCAATAATTTAATTTAATTGGTTAAGCAAAGAAAAGTTTGTGAACTTGAGTAGGTTTTCTTCTTAGCTCACAGGAGAGAGCTTTGTGATCAAGTGAGGCTTACTGTCTTTTTTTTTTTTTAACATTTATTAATTTGAGAGAGAGAGGGAGGGAGAGAGAGGGGGAGAGAGGAAGGAAGGGAGGGAGGGAGATCTGGTTTATGTGGATTCAGGGAAATTGAACCTGGATCCTTAACCACTGAAATGGCTTAACTGCTAAGCCATCTGTCCAGTCTTGTTTGTAAGTACTTTTTATATAAAGCCATTTTCAATTTTTTTTAGTTAGCATACAAAGGAATGGGTTTCATTCTGAGATTTTCTTACATATACATTATTGTATTTTGGTCATAATTGCTCCCCTTCCAGTACTCTCCCCAGTCTCCCTTCTCTTTTTCAACTAGTCCTTTCCTCCTCCCAAGAAGTCTCCAGTCTGCTCTTATGTCGTTTCTCTCTCTCTCTCTGTCTCTCTCTCTCTCCTATGTAGATCTAGATGCTCTATGAGAGAAAACATGCGATATTTAGTCTTCTACTCCATTACTCTCTTTGGCTTATAAAACCTTGGTACAGATCTCTGTACAAGCGTTTCACTTTAATTTTTTTCTTTTCCTTTTTACTTAGAAATTCCTTCACTTTTTGGGACTTAGAGGTGAACTCTTGATTGAAATCTAATGTTTTCATTCAACTAGGCTGAGAGTCCAGTGACTTAGAGGTGATGAGAGTAAAATCGAGTCTAGCTCTTGACAGGTTTCTTCCCAAGATGGGTGACAGCGAGCCCGTTTCTCCTTGGCAAGCACTCCCTCCTCCTGTGGAAGGGTGACTATGCTCTAGACGTGTCATGTGGGGGAGCCAGAGCTCTGTCTGTACCAACAGTCCACTGGTGTACAGGGAGGGATAGTAACATCGGAAGTGGAAGAGGATTTGTTACATGGTAAAAGAATGAGCTGAAATGTGAGGCATATCTGGAACTAGAACCTTAACTTTGTGGACTTGGTTTTGTTGTCCCGTGGTGCCCAGGGCACAAGGGCCTGTACTTTCTTGAGGAAGTGTTGTGATCCTTCACAGTGGGAGCTGCTCCAGCTCAAACCCATGTTCAAATGCCCAAGAAAACCACAGTCTTTGGATTTTTACAGCCAGTGAGACAACTAGTATTTTCAGAGTGCCTATAGATGTACAGGTCTGCAAACTCCGTTAAAAGTATTGCCGCTTGAGTAAATATGCATGCGGTCTTGGAACTGTGTGCTTGATTGTTGTACCTCAGAGCTGTTGGCTTGGCTTTTCTAGATACAGGTTGTTCAGGGGTGTACTGGGATCTGCCTGCTTAGGTTGGAATTTGGATGTAGAAATAAATCATCCTTTCCCTTAATTTTTTTTTTATTGAGAACTTAGCACATGAACATGACGTAATTTCATCATTTTCCCATTATGTTATCCTCTTTCGTCCACTTCCCCACCCCTCATCCCCTGAGGCATACCTTTATAGGAGTCCTTTCTCTGTTTTGTTATCTTCTTCCTTTTTACCCTACTCTGCCCTCCATGCCCCAAGATGGGTTCAGAACCCTGCTGGCCTCGTGGGGTTATCCGTAACCTCTGTGGGGTCATGAAAGAGCCAGTAGGTTCATGTCAGGAGGACAGTGAGAAGTACAGCATTCTTATTTTATTCTCTGTCCTGGGTGTCCTTTAGCCTCTTGCGTCTTATTTAAAATGGATTAGAGTTTATTTTCTTACTCCTTTTTTACATACCACTGGCAGGATTACTTTTTATTATTATTTTTTCTTCGAAGTAGGGACTCTCTCTAGCCCAGGCTGACCTGGAATTCACTCTGTAGTCTCAGAGTGGCCTTGAACTCATGGCGATCCCCCTACCTCTGCTGGGATTAAAGGTGTGTGCCACCATCTGGCTTTATTTTTCTTTTCTTGTCACCATTTTGTGACATAGGTGCATGTAAAACACACACACACACACACACCAAGCTTCATAATTGGGGTAGTATTTATAGCAGGTTAAAGACATAATTTGCTTTAGTTTTTCATAGGTTGCTCCCTGTAGTGATGAGGATACTCTATTTGAATTTTTCTGCCACTTTAATTTTAGTAAGCAGTTGGATTCTTTTTTTTTTTTAATTATTTTATTTATTTGAGAGGGACAGACACAGAGAGAAAGACAGATAGAGGGAGAGAGAGAGAATGGGCGTTCCAGGGCTTCCAGCCTCTGCAAACAAACTCCAGATGCGTGCGCCCTCTTGTGCATCTGGCTAATGTGGGACCTGGGGAACCGAGCCTCGAACCGGGGTCCTTAGGCTTCACAGGCAAGCGCTTAACTGCTAAGCCATCTCTCCAGCCCATGGATTCTTGATTTTATTGAAACTACTACATCTGTGAAGCCTAAGGATCCAGGTTGAATTCCCTAGGACCTATGTAAACCAGATACCCATGGTGGCACATTCATTTGGAGTTTGTTTGCAGTGGGTAGAGGTCCTAGTATGCCTATTCTCTCTCTCCTCTTTCATAAATAAATAAAATTAAAAAAAGAAGTTGGATTCTTTTATTTTTAGATGTTTTTGCAAGCGGGGGCGAGGGGGAGAGAGAAAGATAGAGAATGGGCATGCCAGGGCCTCTAGCCACGGCAAACGAACTCCAGACACATGTGCCCCTTTTGTATCTGGCTTATGTGGGTCCTGGAAAATTGAACCTGGGTCCTTTGGCTTTGCAGGCAAACGCCTTAACCGCTAAGCCATCTCTCCAGCCCAAGAAGTTGGATTCTTTTTTGTATTTTTAGTTTTATTTTGGTTTTTCGAGGTAGGGTCTCACTCTGATCCAGGCTGACCTGGAATTAACTCTGTCATCTCAGAGTGGCCTTGAACTCATGGCAATCCTCCTAGCTCTGCCTCCCGAGTGCTGGGATTAAAGGTGTGCGCCACCACACCTGGCTTAGAAGTTGGATTCTTGATTGTAAGGTCTGTCTCTAGAACCCTGTCTATCAGACTGAGGCTTAATATATATCAAAAATGACCTGTGTTTCCCATTTCCCACCATCCCTTAAGCTTTTGCTATTTATTATCTGGATTTTGTCTGTCAATTCCACTGTTGCTTGCTTTTGTCTTGTTTGCAAATAGGGATGTTCTAGACTAAGAGAGAAGATATAAATGCATCTATTTCTTTCTTTTTTTAAAAAAATATTTTCTTTATTTATTTGAGAGAGAGAGAGAAAGAGAGAATGGGCATGCCAGGGCCACCAGCCACTTCTGAGGAACTTCAGACACATGCACCCCCTGTGCATCTGGCTTACATGGGTCCTGGGGAATTGAACCAGGGTCCTTAGGCTTTGCAGGCAAACGCCAAGCCATTTCCCCAGCCCCAACTTGTCTTTTTTGTTTTGTTTTGTTTTCTCGAGGTAGGGTCTCACTCTAGCCCAGGCTGACCTGGAATTCACTATGGAGTCTCAGGGGTGGACTTGAACTCACAGCAGTCCTCCCCCACCTCTGCCTCTAGAGTGCTGGGATTAAAGGCCTGCGTCCCCACTCCCTGCCCAACTTGACTTCTTTTTTTTTTAAATTTTTATTAACATTTTCCATGATTATAAAAAAATATCCCATGGTAATCCCCCCCCCACACTTTCCCCTTTGAAATTCTATTCTCCATCATATTACCTCCCCATCTCAATCATTGTTCTTACATATATACAATATCAACCTATTAAGTACCCTCCTCCCTTCCTCTCTCTTCCCTTTATATCTCCTTTTTAACTTACTGGCCTCTGCTACTAAGTATTTTCCTTCTCACTCAGAAGCCCTGCATCTATTTCTTAAAAGTCAGCATCACAGTGTATGAGGGAGAAGTGCCTGTAGAGGAAGCTGTCAATTAGCTGGGTGTGTTTTATTGGCAGCATTGCTGTTTTCCTGCTGCCTGTCTGTCTGTAACATGACAATTGACCTGGGCTTACCTAAAGGCTGCCTTCCTTTCTGTGAGAGCTTTTCTCTGAAATGGTGTGATACTTGTTCAGTGGTGAGAACCAAGCTTTTGCACTGGAGTGGCAAAGTGGAAAAAAGCTCCTTTCTCTTTCCATCCTTTTCTTTCTTTGTGTTATTTCATTTTTATTTATTTATTTATTTGAAGGAGAGAGAGGAAGAGGCAGATAGAAAAAGAGAGAGAAAGAATGGGTGCACAAATGAGCTCTAGATGCCTGTACCACCTTGTGCATCTAGCTTACGTAGGTTCGGGGGAATTGAACCTGGGTCCTTTGGCTTTCAGGGCAAGCTCCTTAACTGCTAAGCCATCTCTCCAGCCCCTTCCTCTATCCTTTTCTCCATCCCTTCTTCTATCCTACCCACCATCCTTCTCTCCAACCTTGCCTTTTGTTGCTTTGTTGCTTTTTCTTAAAAAATGCTGTGTGAGGGCTGGAGAGATGGCTAAGTGGTTAAGGCACTTGCCTGCAAAGCACAATGGCCAGAGTTTGGTTCCTCAATACCCAGGTAAAGCCAGATGCACAAAGTGGCACGTGAGTCTGGAGTTTGTTTGTAGCTGCTGATGCACCCATTCTTTCTTTCTCTGCTTGCAAATGAATAAATAAAAAATTTAAAAAAATGCTATGTGGTTTTAATGTGGGCGAAGGTGGCCTGAGAAGTTGAAACAAACTTTAAAACTAAATACTTCTTCTAAGTTTTTTTGCTATAGAATTAGCCTAAATATTGCAAGATGCTAGATTTCAGAAATGAAGATGAATTCAATTTGTATTTCTTTATTTTTACTGTGTACTTTGCAAAATTAATCGAAGTTTAAAGGTGATAATAAAGATTTTAAAAAATTCTAATTGATAAATTCATTTCACCTTCTTTAAACCTAAGAAGCATAATTTGCCTAAATTATGCAAAATGCTAATTAAAGGGTTTAATTTGCTAATCATCTCAGTTTGATTAGAGGCACATGCTGATTATGTGCACAAGTCTAAATAGACCTTTCAAATATGGCTTTTATTATTTAAAATAAACTTGTCAAACTAATTAAGACATTAACTTAAGGAACAAAATACTTGTGAACTGAGGTGCAGTGCAGGGCAGGTAATTCACAAATGTTGTGCACCTCAGCGTGTACAATGTCATTAAGAACTAAAATAGTTAAACAGTAACAAAAATTGAGTTTTTTTTTAAAAGAACTTCAGCCATCTTTGGGGCTAGGATGTAGCTCAGTTGGTAGAATGTTTGCCTAGCGTGCATGAAGCCCTGGGTTCAGTCCCAGCACTTGTGGGGGTGTGTGTCTCATCCTGGCACGCAGGTAGTTTGAGGCTATCCTTGGCTACATAGTAAGGTGTAGGAAGGCTGGCTGGGATGCTGTCTCAAAAAATAAAAATAAATAGCCTCAATATTTAACAGTCAAACATTATTTTTATATCTGAGCTCATTAGATTGTCTAGTCAGTCACACTTTGATAATACTATGGAGCACCAAACTTTTAAAATCTGTTTTCCTTCCCTTCTGTGAATAAAATTAGCATAAGGGAACAAAGATTGTGTGTGTGTTTGTGTATACATATATATATATGTGTATATATATATATATGCACACATATGTATGTATGTATATATATTATATGGAAAGACAATGAGAACATTGGATGAGATCCACTACCAACTTGTGTCATTTAAATGTGTTAAAAATAGGGCTGGAGAGATGGCTTAGTGGTTAAGGCACTTTCCTGCAAAGCCAAAGGACCTAGGTTCAGTTTCTCAGTATGCACGTAAGCCAGATGCATAAAGGGGTGCATGCATCTGGAGTCTATTTGCAGCAGCTGGAGGCCCTGGCATGCCCATTTTCTCTCTCTCAAATAAACAAATAAAAATAAAATATTTTTAAAAATGTGCTAAAATAGATGCATTATAAGAAATTATCTGAACTTCTGGTACATAAGCTAATAGATTTTGAAATACTCGTTTCATAATGAATGAGTACAAATTTTAGTGCAGATCTAGCTTCTTCCCACGTGGTGTGAGGGCACTGGGGATGTGTATGGACATGTGCCAAGCCCGTGTTTATGAGCAGTTTCTATATTTGAATTTTAGGAGTACACAGGGGGGGTTTATTTAAATTCAGTTATTCTCTTGTTCTTACAGGACTCTCCTGAGAGTGCTGTTGATTCTGATCCCAGCACAGTCAGTTCTTTGCCTCAGTGCCTCCAGAGCCTGCATGCTTCCTTCCCGCTGCATTGCCACTGTTCTAGCTTGGATGGCCATGATTTCTTAACAACCCATCCGTTATTCCAAAGCAAGAATGGAGATTTCTATTCTACAGTCCTTGTTTAGTCCTTATGCATTTCCTGTTAGCATAATGTTCAAAATTCTTAGCAAACTATCTCAGGTGCTCACCCTTGTTTGCCTTCCCCATCTCTCTCTCAGTCACTGTCTGTAAACTCCATGCACTTCCATACACACAGTGTTAGTTTTGCTCTTTTGACCTCTGTTTCACCTAATTCTTACTCATCACAGGTTTTCTTTGTGGGCTGTTTCCCAAGATTGACAAAGAAATCTTTCCCTCGTGCTCTTAGGTATTCTGCACTTTGTCTGTGGAGCTACGCTTGAGTGTCATCACTGGCTTGACAGTCTCCTGAGAATAATAAGCCCCTGAATGTTGTGTCCAATAACAGTGTCCAGCCATTTGCAGTACTTAATAGATGTTGGCTTAATGAAGGGCTTAGGGAGTTGAGAACATAATGAGGACGTGAATATGGCAAAATTCATTACCTATATGTATGAAAGCGTCATAAATACATTATATATAATTAATACATGCTAATTAAAAACCTTAAAGAACAGAACATAGATTTCCTTAGCTTCCTAGAAACTATTTGATTTTTTTTGGGTGCTTAATACATAGTTTTAGGTGTGTCTAACATGCAGTCTGTTGGTCAAATGTATGCTTACAGTAGCTATACAAGTGGCCCAACTCATTTGTGATAATATCATGTCATAGAGTCAAAAGGTTGGACTTCCTCCTTGAATAGTTTCTGTTTTATTCTTCTTGTCTTAGTGTACCCTCTGCAGTTCCATAATATGGGTGGGTCAAGTGACAGTGTGCACTTATCAAACTGGGTATAAAAGGTTAAACTTTTTTTTTTTTGGCTAGCTGTGTATTTGCAGATGTCAGATTGATATTGTTGTAAACTTGAGGAATAAGGAATGTCTGGATTAAATGTTAGGGAGGTTCAGTAGCAGATTGGTGAGATTTCTGATTCATATGTGTTGTATCTCTCACATGTAGAAGCCTACCACGCAAACTACACTGTCTGGAAGTTATAAAGCAGGTTTTAAATTTTAATCTCATCTTGAAGCTTTCATGTAGGCTTAGCCATTTCTAAATATGATTGCAAATCAAATTGCGCATTATTTTTAAAATGTTGAGTACAAAGAAAAGAATCCCTATTCTTTTTTTTTTTATTTTTTGGTTTTTCGAGGTAAGGTCTCACTCTAGCCCAGGCTGACCTGGAACTCACTATGGAGTCTCAGGGTGGCCTCGAACTCATGGTGATCTTCCTACCTCTGCCTCCCGAGTGCTGGGATTAAAGGCGTGTGCCACCATGCCTGGTAAGAATCCCTTTTCTTAAAGAATGAGCACTATACCATATTCTATATCCATGGTGTAGCAGCCAATTGTCATATAAATACTAACAATATCTAAGAGGGAGCATATATGCTTATAGTTAATGATTATTTTGCCTTCCAAGAGATCACCTTAGCCGAAGTAGTGGATTACAGATAGCTGCCAATTGGACTGGAGCTGTAGCTCAGAGGTTAGAGCACTTGTTCAGTGTGCTGTGGTCTTAGCCTCAGCCTCAGCACCTCAAAACACAAAAGGAGATGGCCACTAATTATTTGCTGCTTTCTTATTAAGAGGTGGGATGGATCTGTGTTACTGTCCTTTACATCTGAGTTTTTCCCCTAAAACCATTATCTCATCTGAGTCGTATCCTAGCCTCTTTCTGTATTTGAATCTGTATCTTAATTGGAGATAAAACACTGGAGCATTAAAGGAATATAGTTAAGAATAGAACTGTAATTTAGGGTGGGGCATAGCCAAGGGAAGAAAACTGTTGGTGGACTTTGAAGTAAGTGTATGTAATAGAGGACTCCAGGATGAAAGGGTGTTGAGACAGATCAGAGTGACCCAACCTTTCCTAAGGGGACTTGCCTGGGGTTTAAACACTGTTAGGGTCTGCTAAGAAGGTTAATTTTGGGCTGGAGAGACAGCTCAGTGCTTAAAGGTGCTTGCTTGCAAAGTCTGATGGCCCAGGTTTGATTCCCTAGTGCTCACATAAAGCCAGATGCACAAAGTGATGCAAACATTTGGCATTCATTTGTAGTAGAAGGAGGCCCTGGCACAGCCATATGCATTCTCAGTTTGTATCTCTCTTGGTCCCTCTCTATCTCTGTTTCTCTCTCAAATATAATTTTTGGGCTGGAGAGATGACTCAGTAGTTAAGGCACTTGCCTGCAAAGCCCAATGACTCAGGTTTGATTCCCCAGTACCCACTTAAAATCAGATGCACAAAGTGATGCATGCATCTGGAGTTTATTTGCAGTGGCTGGAGGCCTTGTTGCACCTGTTCTTTTCTGACTTTTGGTATATATTTCTCTGCTTGAAAATAAATATATAAATAAATAAAATATTTAAAAAAATAGCTAGGCGTTATGGCACATGCCTTAAATCCCAGCACTTGGGAGGCAGAGGTAGGGGATTGTTAAGAGTTCGAGGCCACCCTGAGACTACATAGTGAATTCCAGGTCAGCCTGGGCTAGAGAGAGAAAACAGGTAAATTTCATTTTAGTCTTTATTATATAGTCTTTATTATAAGCATCCCTTGATGTTTTAATTGGATGAAAGCTGTCAGGATCGGGCTATTTGATACTTGATTGGCTTCTAACACATTGTTCTGCTCTGCCTGGTATTTTTTTTTTTCCCCAAGGTAGAGTCTCACTCTAGTCCAGGCTGACCTGAAATTCACTATGTGGTCTCAGGGTAGCCTTGAACTCATGGTGGTCCTCCTACCTCTGCCTCCTGAGTGTTGGGATTAAAGGCATTCATAGGCCCAGTTGGTAAGCCATTGGCACTTAAGGGTTCAGAGCTACCAATATTAAGGGAGCTGTTCCTTGCTTATTTGCAATTTCTATCTAAATAGAACAAAGGACATTCAGCTTGCGATCTGTGACAGGGTCTCGTTGGTATCCATAAATGGCTTGGAGGGGCTTCAATCTATCCACTCAACCCTGTGAAGGAACCTCAAGCCAACATAAAATTAATAAAAATCATTCCTCTATTAAATGTGTCTTTAAGATAGGTACCTTGGCAGAATCCTACTTCAAAATGCTCCTAACATAGACATTCTAGGAACCAGTATCGTCCTTTATTATTTGGTAGCTAATATTTAATAAGTGTTTCATATATGTAACAGTTAAGTTGCATATTATTGAATTGAACTAACATGTTTATAGTTTGGGAGAGTGGGAGAAAACTATCTTAGGAAACAGAACAAGGTAACTGGTAGTAGTCTATGAGTTATGAAAAAAGAATGTACTGTCCTGTGGCAAATGTAACTTTTTAAAGTGTTGTGATAATAAAGTGTTTTAACTGTAGAAGAAAGTATTGAATTGGGTCAACAAATAGGAGATACCATTGCTGAAGCCATAAAGTTGATATCTAACATTTTCAGTTATAGTTACATATATTTGAATATCTTGGAATAAATTTTCACTTCCATTTACCTCAGACACAAAACATAGTTATTATTCTACTATCCATTTGAATTTGAAATGCACAATGAAAATATGAATTTAATACCTAATGTACTGAAATTTAATTGCCAGAATTTGATTTCTTATAGATTGTAAGAAAAATAACAAGGAAATAGTTATTTTTTTCTGACCTTATTTTTCTGATATTTTTTTCATTTTCTATATGCTTGAGTAAACATGGCTACACACCAGTAGTCTTAGGTTGACTAAGCAATGTCAACCTTTCCTCCTTACTAAGTGAAGTCATATTTTTGTAATATGCTGCTGGTGAACTGTTTGGAAGATGTCAGTCATTGATTTTTCAGTAGTGAGCTTGGCTGCCTGTCTTTGGACAGTGTTGGAAACTACCAAGCTGCTTATCTAGTTGAAAACCTTAGGAGTGAAGTAAACTTGAGCTGTTTTCTACTGGGCTGTGTTATAAAAATGGGGAAAGAAAATTACTTTCTCTTGTTTCTTGGAAGACATTTGCCAGTTGGAGCCTCAAAGAAGATTGAGTTTGGTAGCCTTAATTGTACACCAAAAGGTTATTGCAGCAGATAACATAAGGGAGATGTCATAAAGAGGAAAACTTGGAGCTCAGTCACAGAGAATGTGGAGAAATAGGCATTCTGCCAGCTGACTGAGTGCTTGAAAGAAGTAGTTTGGAATTCAAGAAGCAGTTGCAGATTTCAAGGACTTGATTAACTTAGTTCATAAGTAAATATGTGGGGGGTGAAGAATCAGTTTCAAGTTACTTCAGGCATAATGCATGCTTATCCTTCACTAAAGTTTCTTTTTAAAATCTTTCCTGATTATAAAGTTTAATGATGTAAGATTAGAGGGGTGATTAAACTCATTCTTTACATTCAACCATTGAAATAAAAATGGGGTAAAAATGAATTACGATCATTGGGGTTTGCTCTTTACTCCTTATTTTTAAATAAATCTTTCCCAACCTGGACAGAGTTTGAGTGTGAGTGTGTGCAGGAGATCCAACAAAGAATATAAATAGTCTCTCGCCCTTTGGTCTTCCCATATACTTCAAGAACCAAGGCACATTTATGGGAATAACCATGTGGTTGTGGAAAACATGTTTATGAGTATCCAGGAGACATACAGGGAAATATGAAATGTGTAGCTTTCCTGAAATGTACAGCTCTTCTTAAATTACACTCATTTGAGGGGAAATTTTAGGGTTTATTACTGTATATGTAGGATGGTTTGGGGTGAAAATATCTTTCACACAAAGTAAAACCAAGGAAACAGATTGTGTTCATTCTGAAAGATATTTTCCTGGTTGTCACTTCTGTGCTGACAGATTCTTCTGTTAATGCGCTAAGGTGTGTCATCCGGCTTCCCTCGCCTTCACATCCGCCTTGAGCAGTCGGTCTCGCTAGAGTCTTTCTGATGGGGTTTTGCTGCGCTTTTAAGGCTTCTTTTAAGTTTCTGTTTGAAACATTTTCAGATTGTTGAGTACAGTTCTTTTTTTTTTTTTTAAATATGTATTTATTTGAGAGAGAGAGAGAGAAAGAGAGAAAGAAAGAGAGGGAGGGAGGGAGGGACAGATAGAGACAGAATAAGCATGCCAGGACCTCTGGTAGCCACTGCAAAGGAACTCCAGATTCATGTGCCACCGTGTGCATCTGGCTTTACATGAGTACTGGGGAATTAAACCTGGATCCTTTGGCTTTGCATGCAAGCTTCTTAATTGCTAAGACATATCCCAACCTAGAATTCTTTTAGTCTGTCCTGTATAGGCATCACTACACTCTTAAATCTATAGATTGCTATCTTTTATTAACTCTGGAAAATTCTCAGCTGTTATTGCTTTACATGTCCCATTATTCTTTTCTTGGGACACTAATCTAATGTGTAATAGATCTTCTTGGTCAGTTTTTCACATCTCATTCTCAGATTTGCATTTTCTTTTTTATTGGTGTGTGTGTGTGTATCATCTGGGTTACAGATTATTTATCCTGATTTTCTTAGGTTACTCATAATTTTCTTGATTACTCATAATCAATACATAATTTATTTTTTCCCCAATTCTAATACCTTTTAGTTATTTTAAGAAACCTTGCTGGGTATGGTGGTGCACGCCTTTAATACCAGCACTCGGGAGGCAGAGGTAGGAGGATCGCTGTAAGTTCGAGGCCACCCTGAGACTACATAGTGAATTGCAGGTCAGCCTGGGCTATAGTGAGACCCTACCTTGAAAAACCAAAAAGAAAAAAAAAAATCTTGTCTGTTTCTCATTCATGGTTCATGTTTCCTTGTGTGCATGGTTATCTTTGGGAGATGACTGCAGTTGGAACATTTTTTTGGAGGACTGTAAACCTAGGAATGCCTGTTTTATTCTTTTTACATAAGCTTGAGGCCTCTGATAGTCTTAAGACACATGTAATTCACATCTGAGATCTGTGGTTTCTGGGCTGAAACTTCCCTCCCTCCCTCTTCTTCTCTTTCCCCCTATCCTCCCATCCCCTCTCCATTCTCACCCCACCCTCTCTTCCCTTCTTTCATTCCTTCTTTTCTTGACCTGGAACTCACTGTGACCTGGAACTCTGGAGCCCAGGCTGGCTGCTGAGTGTTGGGATTGAAGTCATGCACCACCACACCTGGTAAAACTTTTGTTTTCTCTAAGAGGTTGACTTAAGTAATGCAACCTCCTTTACTAAAACAGCAAATTCTACTGTAATGTGTTTAATTTAGATAGTCCTTGAACAATGAGAAACAGTATAGAAACATCACCCTGTTTGCACATGGCTGTTACTTGCTTGTGATTAACTTGAAACTTGTTACAGTGTCCATTTTTGCTCTTGAAGTTGCCAGAAGGTAGAAAAGCCATTGTTTTCACTTCCAGGGTTTTTCATTTGTATTGCTAATGTATCCAACACTATATATTATAAATCTTTTTAACTTTTGCCATTTTACTAGTTTTTTATTGCTTATTATCATGAGTGTGGTGGTAGTACATGTAATCCTAGCACTTGGGAGGCTGAGACAGGAAGGTTACGAGTTTGAGGCCATCCTGAGCTACATAGTAAGACCTTACCCAGAAAAAATGCTGTTTATTGTTTTTACTCATGAATATTGACTCCTCATCTCTCACTATTTTGGAGTTACTTATGAGCTACTAGTGCCTTCAGGGACCTTTTGAGGATAACTATGGTGCCAGATGGCATTAACATTTCCCCTAAGCTTGTTACTTGTTTCATCTTCATTTATATACCTTTTCCTCCCTTTTTATACAGAAGTTTAAAGTGTTTATTTAGATGGGTCTCATCAATCTTTAAAAAAATTTTTTTTAATTTATCCATTTTGAGAGAGCAAGTGAGAGACAGAGGCAGATAGACAGATAGAGAGAGAATAGGTGTGCCAGGGCCTCCAGCCACTGAAAGCGAACTCCAGATGCATGCACCCCCTTGTGCATATGGCTTACGTGGGTCCTGGATTATTGAACTGGGATCCTTTGGCCTTACAGGCACACACCTTAACTGCTAAGCCATCTCTCCAGCCCTCATCAATCTTTTTCTAAAGATATAACTAGCCAGAGATAATAGATTTTTAGTTGTTTCTAGGAAAAGTTATGTTTTAAATTTCTAAAATTAAGAAATAAGCCATTCTTCACTTCAAATACCTATCTTAATGCATTAACATAACTCTTTAGTGTAATGCTCAGTTTTAGTCTATTCTGTAGTGACTTGAATTTGTTTTTAAGCAGGGCTTCAAAGCAGGCCTGTGTTAGCTATGAACCTGTGCTGAGATCATAGGAGTGACCCCTATGCCCACTTTAGTATGACTTTTTATTGTAGTTCTTTTCTTCTTATTAAAGTACTTTGTTTCTTAGAGATGGGATCTCATATAACCAAGCCTAGCCTTGAACTTACTGTGTAGCTGAGGATGACCATGAACTTCTGATCTTTCTTTTTCTACTTACAAAATGCTGGGATTGTGGATATTTTCGATCATGCCTGATTCATATGCTGGGGATTGGACCCAAGGCCTCATGCATTTTAAACATTCTGCCAGCTGAGCCACACCTCTAGAGCCCCTCGTCTTTTTCCTATATGCATTCAGAAGTTGGCAGAGAACCACTTGAAGAATATTAATTTATGTTTTTTATCCATAGTTTGCCTTCGTTTGTGATAGTAATGACTTAGCATGATAATAATGGTTTGGGAATGACTTAAGCTACCAGTGTATTGACACTTTAATAAAAGTATAGAATATTCACTAGGACAGGGAAATATTTTATTTAAACTGAAGATACTTACATTTTTAAGCAGCATAACATATGTTTCCTCTTAGATAAGTGATGAAGAGAAGAACCTTCGAGAGCAGGACATTGTTGCCTCATCGCCAAGTTTAAATGGGGTCAAGTTGGAATTTGAGTCAGTTTATAAGGTATGTAAACATTTCAAATATCATGTACACTTTATTAAGTCACATGCAGCTTTATATGAATTTTCCATGCACCCCTTTGTACAGCCCCTCATAACCACAGCCTCCTTGCCTACACAGA
Organism: Jaculus jaculus; assembly: GCF_020740685.1. Classification (NCBI taxonomy): domain Eukaryota; kingdom Metazoa; phylum Chordata; class Mammalia; order Rodentia; family Dipodidae; genus Jaculus; species Jaculus jaculus. The sequence continues at coordinate 32,030,937 of NC_059109.1, read as the reverse complement.
TCTGGTTTGCATCACACTCGGGATGTAGAACATTCAGTGCTGGGATATTTTACACTGATATCCTCCTAACTGCTAGGGCTCAGGCTCCACAGCAGGCCGTTGTCTTAAAGGAATACCCTTCCGGTATTGCTTGGGTTCTTGCTCCTGGTGCATGGCTCTGTCCCGCAGGATGACCTGCTTGCCCATTTGGCTGTAACATTCTTTCTAATTGCATGAAGTCCCCTTCCCTGCTCTTGGGCTCTGGCACATGCTTCAGCTTGAATCCTGGTGTGGTCTCATTGCATTTGGGTTCTGACACTGTAAGTGTACTTGCTTTCCTGTGGAATGCCTTCCTAAATCTTCCTGAATCCCAGCTTCATTCTGTGCTGGGCCATCTTGGTCTTCCCACCCCTCAGCACAGGTCCCTACTCTGCATGAACCTACCAAGTGACTTTGGGATGAAGGGAAGAGGGAGAGCTGAAATGCCATGTAAAACTTCATAATTTCAATGTCATAATTCCCTTTGAAAGAATATACTGATTGTTACAGGTGAACACATTACTTTTCTTATTTATTTACTTTTAATACTGGTGGTTAAACCTAGAGCCTTACACTTAACTAACAAGCTCTCAACCAGTGAGCTATCTCCACAACTTTCCCAGCACCCACCACCCTCCCCTTTTTAACTGCATATTGTCGACAGGGTCTCACTGAATCGCCCAGGCTTGGCCTTGAAATCACCTTGTAGCCTAAGCAGGTCTTGGAATCTGTGATTCTCCTACCTCAGCCTTGAGTAGCCTGGCTTACAGGCCTGTTCCACCACCCAGTGAATGCAGTAAGGCCTTGTCTCTATAGTAGGTCTCTATTCCAGCCTCCTGGCTTCTGTGTGTTGAGCCCTTATTCCGTTAACACCTTTCACTTCAGCCTAGCAGACAGGAGTCAATGTTCATTTTTCTCACACTACACATTTCTCGTTGCCTTCATGTCACTTGCTTCTGCATGGGCATTTAAAAATATGTTATTTATTTATTTAGTTGAAAGAGAGATGGAGGGAGAGAGAATGGGTGCCAGGGCCTTTAGCCACTGCAAACAAACTCCAAGTGCTTACACCACCTTGTGCATCTGGCTTACATGGGTCCTGGGGAATAAAACCTGGGTCCTTAGGCTTCACAGACAAATGCCTTAACTGCTAAGCCATCTCAAGCTGGTTGGGCATTTTTATTTTTACTGTGGCCACCACAATAAAGTGAACCAAGGAGTGTTACTGCCAGAGAACGAGGAAGAGTAGTCATTTAGCTGTTTCTTCTTTCCCTTCCCCGCTTTATGGATTTGCTGCAGACTTGTCAAGGTATTTACTATATTACACATCACAAAGCTACTCAGTGGGAGGATAGACTAGATTCTAGATGTGATGAGAACTTGCTCTCAAACTTCTGTCCCTTTTTCTTGCCTGTCATGGCATTAACCCTTCTTACCTGTTATGCCCATTTAACTACTTGTTGGATGCCATGTCATACACAGCACAATGTAGAACAGTTTGGTTTTCCTGTGGGGCTGTCTCTTCCTATTATCAAAGAATGAAGAACTCTGGGAATGGGGCAAGGGCTGTGCTGTAATCATAGAAATCAGTAATTTGTTAAACGCTATCTGGTTACTCTTCCCTAAAACCTGGGTGAATAGACAGTTTGGTAAATAATTTTCACCTAATTTTTACTTCATTTTAAAAACAATAAATGTAGTCGGGCGTGGTGGTGCATGCCTTTAATTCCATTACTCTGGAGGCAGATAGGAGGATTGCTGTGAGTTTGAGGCCATCCTGAGACTACGTAGTTCATTCCAAGTCAGCCTGGACCAGAATGAGACCCTACCTTAAAAAACCAAAAATAAATAAATAAATAAATAAATAAAAGAAAAAACGATTTTGCAGAATGATGGTTTTCATAGTTAACTGATATACTCAATTCATATCTTAAATATTAAGGCATTTCACAGAACTTACTATGCATATCATTTAAAAATAATTATGGCAAATATTTAACAGCAAAACAATGTCATTTACATCTCAGTTTTTCTTTCTTTCTTTCTTTTTTTTTTTTGAGGTAGGGTCTTGCTCTAGCCCAGGCTGACCTGGAATTCACTATGTAGTCTCAGGGTGGCCTCAAACTCACAGCAATCCTCCTACCTCGGCCTCTCAAGTGCTGGGATTAAAGGTTTGCTCCACCATGCCTGTCCATCTCAGTGTTTTTATAATCATTTTGTGAGTGTGTGTGGGGTGTGTGGGCTTGTGTGTGTTGCGATGTGTATGTGAAGGTCAGAGGATAGCCTTGGGTGTTAGGACTCCCCTTTTGAGTTTGAGGCAGGGTCTCTTCTTGTTTGCCTTTGTGTACTCCAGGTATGTGAACTTTTGGGGATTCTCCTGTCTTCAGCTCCCATCTCGCCCTTAAGAGCTCTGGGATTATAGACATGCACTATTGCATCCAGATTTACATGAGTGCTAGGAACCCTCAGGTTCCCATCTCGCCATCTTCACAGTCCCATTTCTTAGTGTTGAGGGTAGCTTGTGTAAGGCATTTCTCTAGTGAAGAAACACAAACTTAGATGAAAAAATTGGAATTGCTTTGATTACTTGTAATTTTCAGCACTGAATATACTGTATGCAAATTTGGATTGCATTTGATGTAGAATCAAGTTTTGAATGTGTCATTTGAGGTGCGTGTGCTTAGAGCATTTTAAATAGAAGTTTACAACCTTGGGATTTATAGTTCACACATTTATAGGTGATGAATAAAAACAAGGCATTCTAGTTTGTTCTTTGCCATTATTATATTTTTAAAATAATTACTCTAAGACAAATTTATTTTTATTCTGCTAATTCTTCGTAGTGCTGATTGTTTAGTTTTACAGGTTATATTTATCTTTTTTCCTTTTTGATAAGCTAAGACTAATGAATTTTTTATTTTGACTTAATATTGTTTGAAGACTTAGGAGGGCTTCCTAATGTCAGGTCTGACTTACTTTTTCCGTTTCTCTGAATTCAGATCCCTTTTGCTGATGCGCTGGATTTGTTCAAAGGAAGGAGAGTCTACCTGGAAGATGGCTTTGCTTATGTGCCACTTAAAGACATTGTGGCCATTGTCCTGAATGAGTTTAGAGCCAAGCTTTCCAAGGCTCTGGCAGTAAGTGCTTCACTGTGTTTCTGTTTTGAGTCCACCTTTCAGTCATATGCCCTTTGCTTTGTGCTCCTTTAGGGAATGCATCAATATTCGTAGTGATATTTAGACTGTGATGCAGTATTCTGTTATTTCTGGAATACTGGGCTTTTTATTTGTTAGTCTCCATATTTGGTTTCTTACTGTTTTCTGTTAATACTAATGGTGACATGACTAAATTTGTGAATGACCTTTTTGGGCTTCTTCATTAGGTCATTGCTCTCTGGAGAAAGACTTCATGTATTGCCCTTAAAACCATGGTGTCTTCTGATTGATATGACTCCTAAATTTCTCAAGTAGATTTTGTATTAGTTGAGTGCATCATAAAAGAAAGTCTTGCTGTTTTTTTTTTTTTTCTTTTTCAGTGTTGAGAATTGAACCCAGGGCCTCATGTGTACTGGACAGGTGCACTACTGCTGAGCTATACCCTCAGCTTACTAAAATGTCTTTTTATCTAAGCACAAAATCAGAGACATGGTGCTGCAGTACACAGCCTGGTTAGGGTGAAATTGGAGGCAGCTGTGTTGAATTCAGTATTGGTGTGTTTAGTTTGATAAGACCAGTGCTGAGAAAATGATAGTGTTGGTGTGCATAGTTTGGTAAGATCCTGATTCTTCAGTGATGACATCTGGAAGCTACAGCTTTTGCACTGTTGCCTTTTAATGTAGGTCTAGTGTTTTATCCTTTTATGTACTTAATATTGCCACGAACAGTAATGAAACTTTTTTTTTTTCAAGGTAGGCTCTCACTCTAACCCAGGTTGACCTGGAATTCACTATGTAGTCTCAGGGTGGCCTCAAATTCATGGTGATCCTCCTATCTGTGCCTCCCAAGTGCTGGGGTTAAAGGCATGCGCCACCACGCCTGGCTTAAAATAAACTTTTAAAAATATTTTTATTTATTTATTTACAAACAGAGAGAGACAGAGAGAAGAGAGACAGAGAGTGGGCACGCCAGGACCTCTAGCTGCTGCAAATGACCTCCAGAGACATGTACCACTTTGTGCATCTGGCTTTACGTGGGTGCTGGGGAATCAAACCTGGTTGTTAGACTTTGCAGGCCATCTCTCCAGCTTCTAATAAAACTTTAAAAGAACTATAGTAATTATTCTATAGGCATATGATAAGCATTCCTTTTGAGTTAAAGATTTTAGTATTTTCTGGTGTAAGTAATTTTTATTGGCTCTAGGGTTTGTTAAGCGTGACTCATTCATTTATATAGCTTTTGGGAAGACTAAACTATTAATCATTAAATTAGGTAGTTTATAGAAATGCTTTATAGACACTTGACCCTTTTTTGCATGAAAATGTGTGTATGTGTGTGTGTATGTGTTGCTGAGGACAGAGCCCATGTTGTTACATATGGTATGCCATAAATTGCACTGTCATTCATGATTATATTTCAATGTTATATCTGTTGATATTCTTTATTCCTAATTCTGTGTTATTTTAATGATCTTTATTATATCTCGTGTACAGTCTATTTCTAGGCAAGAGTGGTGTTAGTCGTTCGGCATTGTGACCCTCAAGAAGACACTCATGTCTGTCCATTGTGTGGTCACCCCCTTTTTATATTTTTGGTTTTGTTACCCTTTTGCCCTCTGTTGACATTTTGGATAGCACTGCTTTGCAAGTCATTAAACATTCCCTAAATGTCATTTATTAAATGCCAGTAGTGGCTCCTGGACTATATAATAATCAGGAATTTCACAGGGCAATTCTGAAAGCTTTGGAATGTTGGTACAACCTTGAGCCAGCCATGGTGGTGCCACCCTCCCTCCATTTCTGGTCTATGTATGTGGCACAATTTGGTTTTGGTGGAGTGATCTGAAAGTTGTTTGAGGGCTTCTGCAAAGTTTTCCTTGTTGGAATAGAAGGTAAGTCTTGGGCTGGAGAGATAGCTTAGTGGCTAAGGTGCTTGCCTATGAAGCCTAAGGACCCAGGTTGGGTTTCCATTACTCTTGTAAGCCAGATGTGCACGGTGGCGCTTGGGTGCATGTGTCTGAAGTTCGTTTGCAGTGGCTAGAGGCTGTGGTACACCCATTTTCTCTAGCTGCTGCTTTTTCTTTTTCTGTCTCTCAAATAAAATAAATCAATAAGTATAATATTTAAAAAAATTATAGGGCTGGGGAGATGGCTTAGCAGTTAAGGAGCTTGCTTGATGAAGTCTGGGTACTCAGGTTTCATTCCCCAGGACCCATGTATGCTAGGTGCACAAAATGGCTTATGCATCTGGACTTCATCTGTAGTGGCTAGAGGCCCTGGCACATCCATTCTCTCTCTGTGCTTTTTTGTTGTTGTTTCTTTCAAGGTAGGATCTCACTTTAGCTCAAGTTGACCTGGAATTCACTCTGTAGTCCCAGGCTGGCCTTGAACTCATGGCAATCATCCTATCTCTGCCTCCCAAGTGCTGGGATTCAAGGTGTGCGTCACCATGCCTGGCTTTCTCTGTGCTTCTTTATCTTTCTCAAATAAAATATTTAAAAGTAATAATAATAAAGGTAAGTCTTTTCAACCTTTGGATACAGTTTAATTGAATGTGGTACCTGCAACAGTTGCAGCCATGTTGAGACAGGCAGATGACATGGGAACATCACAATTTTTTTTTTTGTTGTTGTTGTTTGTTTCTTTGAGGTAGGGTCTCCATCTGGCTCTGGCTCAGGCTGACTTAGAATTTATGTAGTCTCAGGATCGCCTCAAACTCATAGCAAATCCTCCTACCTCTGCCTCCCAAGTGCTAGGATTAAAGGCGTGTGCCACCACACTCGGCTCAGAAACATCACAATTTATTGAAGACACGCTTAAAGACAGATGGAAAGAATCTAGTCTGCATATGTGTCACCCAGTTGCTGGGTAACCAGCTCTGAAAGTACTAAGGCTCCTTACTGTGAGGAATAATTAAGCTTCAGTTTTTTTTTAAGGAATTAACTTAGAAACTCAAGTTTAAGTGGACTTCTGTTCCTTGGAGCAGAAAACATCTAGATAATTCAATGGCTGCATTAGGCAGTTTTTATTCTATTATTTCTTAATATTTTTTTCTTAGTTGCTGGTCACAGAAAACCTGTGTTATCTTAATAATTAGTCTCAGTTCTTAAAATGGGCAGTCCATGTGTAGTGTGAGTGTCAACTGTCTCTTGGTGAGTGTCCAGTCCCTCCTCTGCAGCTGTTGTTACCCTCACTCACGTGCTGGGTCTTTGTTTGGCTTCTCTCATGGTAGCAAAAGTGCATATTTATCTTCCTAGAACATGCTATCCAAACAATCTCTCCCTCTCTGTCCTGGGATTTTGTTCTTAGACTTAAGACTTATCTTGTGAGTGAAATGGCTTGGTGGTCCATGTTTTATTCCTCTTCCAGGGCTGCCATATCAGAGCACCACAGACCGGTGTATAAGAACACTCACTCACCTGTGGTCTCATGATTCTGGAGGTGAGAGTTCAGAATCAAGGAGCCAGTATGTCTGTTCCTTCTTGTAGAGAGAAGGCTCTCTTGTCTCACTTCTGGTGGGCCTTGGCTTATGACAACATATTCCATTTCACATAGAATTCTCTCTGTGTGCTCCAAATTTCTTTGTTTAACAATTCCACGTTTATTGTATTAAGCCCCTCTCCCCCAGGGTGACCTCATTTTAACTAGCTATATCTATAATGAGCCTATGTCCAAATTCACATTCTGAGGTGCTACTAGATTTCAACTTAAGAAATTTTGAAATTTTATGAAATATAATTCAAATGTCTATCATTAATTCTGTTATTATGGTCATAGGGATTGTCTAGCCTAAGATTACGATTCTACCTTTTGAATTAATTGTTCATAGGACCTGGAGCTTAGATTTATTATAATTATATTCCCAGAATTATAATATCCTGAACAGAAACAGAAGGTTGACTGTTATGAACGGATGGAGTAATAATGATACAGTAGAGGCAGGCAAAACTTGTCTATGTTGTGGACCCTTACCTTGTGTGTTAGATGTGAGATTCTTTCACATTGTAATTCCCTTTCAGGCCACGTTGCTCAGTGCTTAACTATTATCACACTATGAAAATAAATCTGATTTTTTTTTCTTTTTTTACTTTGGGGCTTCAAAGCCAGTTTTGACTTTATGTATTATAAACTTTAAATAAAAATTTAAAAATATATTTGCCTTGAAGACAGCATTTTGGGAGTATTTACGAGAAATTTTTCTTACACATAATTCAAAGTATTAAGATTGTATTTGCTATTCAGTTTATGTTCCTGACAATCGAATATGGACAGAAGGATTATATCTTTCCCTCCTGACGTGTTGGGTGGATGATGGGAGAATCTAAGTATACTGAGAGAAGCAACATTCTATGAATTTTCTAAGGTTTGAAATAAAGTAAATTTTCATCAAACTAAATTTAAACTTCTTTCTTGTTGATAGGAAATATAGCACATAAACATTGAATTCCATTCTTCCCTCCTTCTTCATTCTTCCCCTACAATATAATACTTCAAATTTTTCAAAGTTTTTGTTTTTCTGTTTTTGAGGTAAGGTCTCACTCTGGTCCACACTGACCTCTTCTCAGGGTGGCCTTGAACTCATGGTGATCCTCCTACCTCTGCCTCTTGAATGCTGGGATTAAAGGTGTGTGCCACCACACCCAGCATTTTCAAAGTTTTAAAATGATCACAAACTTAGAGAAAATCATAAATAAAATATTGACTTTTTGTTTTATTTTATTTTTATTTATTTATTTGAGAGCAACAGACAGAGAAAGGGGCAGATAGAGAGAGAATGGGCACACCAGGGTCTCCAGCTACTGCAAAGGAACTCCAGATGCATGCGCCACCTTGTGCATCTGGCTTACATGGGTCCTGGGGAATATGAGCCTTTAACCGGGGTCCTTAGGCTTCACAGGCAAACACTTAACTGCAAAGCCATCTCTTCAGTCCCTGACTTTTTTTGTTTCCTCTGTCCATATGGACATCATATGTTTTTATCTTTTGATAGCAATTTTGACTTGGATAGGGTGGAAATCTCATTGTAGTTTTGACTTGAACATCCTCTCATACACCGCTTATGTGCCATCTTTTAGGGATTATTTATTCAGGTCTTTTGTATTAAGAACTGGATTATTTTGCTTTTTTTCTGTTAAATTGTTTTATTTCTTCATATGTTCTTGATATTACAGGCATGTGGTATGGAAATATTCTCTTCCATCCAATAGGTTGTTTCTTTTCTCTGTTGTTTCATAATCGCAGATAATTTACATTAAGTTTATTTATTTCCTATGTGTGGTGCTAGAGATTGAACCAGGGACTTGTTGTTGGGCAGATGCTACCTTTGTCCTGTCCCCAGCTTCTGTTGCGTAGAAGTTCTCATTTGGATATAATCCCGTTGGCCTGGTTTGACTTTTTCTCTTTACTCCCACAATGTTGCTGGGAAAAACTGTGCACAGGGTGATGTCAAGGAAGCATTGCTCCTAAGCTTCCTTCTAGTGCTTCCATAGTTTCATGATTCACACTTAGTCTTTGTTCCATTTTTAGTTGATTTTTGTGTATGGCAAGTGTGGTAGCCTGAATGTATATCCATAGGCTTAGCTGTTTTATTTATTTTTATTAATTTTTGTTTTTCCAAGGTAGAGTCTTACTCTAGTCCAGGCTGACCTGGAGCTTACTCTGTAGTCCCAGGCTGGCCTTGAATTCACAGCCATCCTTGTACCTTAACCTCCTTAGTGTTGGGATTAAAGGTGTGCGCCACCATCCCTGCAATTCAGGTGTTTTATTACAGTTTGTAGCTTGGTTTTTCAGCTGCCTAGCTAGAGGAGGTGTCACTGGGGGGTGATCATGGGGTTCAGTCCAAAGGTATGTTTGGGGGTGGATCTGGTAATTCAGAGAGGTCTGAGCTCTGGAGGATTTTTGTATTTGCTCCTTTTTTGGGGTGCTTGCTGGCTGCGGATGGTTTTCCTCTCTGCTTGGATTATGGAAGTAAGCAGCCTTTTTAGCCACTGATGGAACTTACCCTTGGATGGACAAAATGAAATAAATCCTGTTCTTTCCATAAACTGGCTTACTGTTCATCCCAGTATCATGAAGCAGTCTAATACAGTGAAATATAGGGATCATTTTTATGTAGGGAAAAGGACTTTGAGATGTTCACAAGGACTCATTGTCAAGCCACAGAACGCTTCTTTCCTGGAGTCCTAGAGGAAAACAAGGGCGTTCTTTATTAGAAAAGGATTTCCTTTTCTCATTTAGAAACTTCACTTGGTTCTGTGGCTCATGAAGACTTTGTTGTTTTAGAAAACCAAGTTTTTTGTAGGTACTTGGTCAAGTGATTTTTGTTTCCGAAGAGTTCAGAATCCTTAAGTCCTCTTTTCAAAAGCAGTGTTAAGTTCTTTAAACTGGTTTGATATATTTAATTTATTTTGGTGCTAATGTCAAACTTAGTTTCTTGGACATACTTGCTGTACAGTGTTTCCTCTATCCTATTTGCAGGATAGAGAAAAAACATGTTACTTAATGTTTTGAATTTTATTTACTTTTTAATTGCTTGTCTTCCCCTCTAGGTCTAGCCATGTATTTGTCTCTCACACTGTTTCTGGGATCATCCCAGCAGGCACTCACCCCATGTGCTGAATACTTCAGTGGCCGCAGAGTGGAGATTGTATTGGGTTCTTCTCGGTTATTGCTGATGCCCTGGTACAGTGCCTGATAAGAGAGCTCTGCTGCATTCTCCCCCTTGCTGGGACAGCTGAGCTAGGTGAGGACGCAGTGTTCTGAGCTGGAGAGTCCTGGGCCTCGGAATGCTTCAGAATCTCACCTGTGTGTGTATGACCTCATGGGCCTTTTGAAGAACTATTAAAGTTGGCTGTAATAGTTTGAAACTTTTTTTGCTTTTGACAGTTTTTCTCTGGAGTAGGAATTTTAACTTTTGCTTTGAAACCTATGATGGGGCATAAATCACATTTAAGCTCTAGCTGTGCTGAGGCTAGTGGCTTCTTTCTCCATGGCGTCTCTTCACATTAGTTATTACATTACCCTTCCTGTGTTCCCCTTTGTGTTTTTCCTCTTCCATTCTTAGTGAAAACAGGATCCTTCCTGTGCTGTTTTATAAAGACTTCTGTGTTCAAGATTGTTTATCATATTTAAGAATTATAATTGAAGCTTCTACCTGATTTCGATAGGAAGTATGTAATAGTTTATTTTCTATAGCTGGGACTCATTGCCTCCATGGATTTGGGAGCATGCGGCACAGATTCTGCCCCTGTTGCTTTCCTGGGATGAGGAGATGCCACCAGGTTCTGTTGCTAGGGAACAGCTGAATACTGAAATAGTTTTGCGAGGGGTACTTATAAATTTAATTCTTTGACACTTCCTCTTCTAGAGTAAAAATTTATTCAGTCACTATAAAGAAAGATATATCACCTTGTTAGTTTTCCAATTTAAAAATTTTGTGCAGGGGAGCTAGTAATATGAAAAATGCTGTAGGATTCATTAGATGTTGACACACACACACACACATACACACATATTTGTTTTCAAGGCAGGGTCTCTCTCTGGCTCAGGCTGACCTGGAATTCACTGTGTAGTCTCAGGGTGGCCTCGAACTCACAGCAATCCTACCTATGCCTCCCGAGTTTTGGGATTAAAGGCATGTGCTGCCACCCACGCCTGGCTAAGAGTATGATTTTTAACAGTGAGTGGACATAAACAGAGTAATGATTTTGTATGAACATGACTTTGAATTTCAGTTTTCTGGCTCATCATTAATGAAGAACTATTGAAAGTGAGATATGCACAGGCTGACCTGGAATTCACTATGTAGTCTCAGGGTGGCCTTGAAGTCATGGCTACCCTCCAACCTCTGCATTCCAAGTGCTGGATTAAAGGCATGCACCACCATGCCTGGCAGATCTTACCAACTTTTAAAAAACTTTGTTTATTTATTATTTATTTTATACAGAGATAGGAAGAGGGAGAGAGAGGGAGAGAGAGAATGGGCACGCCAGGGCCTCCAGCCACTGCAAATGAATTCCAGATGCATGCACCCCCTTGAGCATCTGGCTTATGTGCATCCTGGGGAATAGAATTGAGGTCCTTTGGCTTTGCAGGCAAACACCTTAACCACTAAGCCATCTTTCCAGCCCAGATCTTAAAAATTTTTAACAGATTTAATATTTTACAATTAAAATGAATGTTTTTAATACTAAAATTTTTTGAGGGAAAAACTTAAAAAATATGTTTGCTACTGATTTTAAGACTATTGATTATTCTGTAGAAAATTTGTGAAGTATAGGAATGTGAAGGGAAAATTATATAGTTTATAATGTAGATAATGTAGTATTTAACATTTTGATGTCATTTACATTTTTCACAACCATTTTCAAAATAATTATATATATCCATACAAAGATACATACATAACATATATATATATGTTCATATTTTTACTTTTTTTGAGATATGATCTTGCTGGTGGCAGATTTGTGATCCTCTTGTCTCAGCCTCCCAAGTGCTGGGATTACAGATAGGCATAGCCATGCCCAGTTTAACAGCATTTAAAAAGACTGGTGCTCACTTCGGCAGCACATGTACTAAAATTGGAACGATACAGAGGAGATTAGCATGGCCCTTGTGCAAGGATGACACACAAATTCGTGAAGTGTTCCATATTAAGAAAAAAGACTCTGTCATGTAGACTTATGATTATTGTTTTATTTCTCCTTGATATTGGACATTTACCATTTCTAGTTAATTTTTTTTTGTTTATTTTTATTTCTTTGAGAATGGTAGACAGAGAAAGAGCAGAGAGAGAGAGAGATTGAATGGGTACATTAGGGCCTCCAGCCACTGCAAACAAACTCCAGATGCATGTGCCACCTTGAACTCACGAGGATCCACCTACCTCTGCCTCCCAAGTGCTGGGAGTAAAGGTGTGCGCCACCATGCCCAGCTTCCAATTTTTTTTGACGAGAGCGAGCGAGTGAGAGAGAGACAGAGAGAGAGAGAGAGAGAGAGAGAGAGAAGGAAAATTGGCATGCCAGGGTCTCCGGCCACTGCAATTGAACTTCAGATGTGTGTGCCACCTTGTGTGCATGTGCCACCTCGTGTGTCTGGCTTCTGTGGGACCTTGAGAATTGAACATAGGTCCCTAGGCTTTGTAGCCAAGTTCCTTAACTGCTAAGTCATTTCTCCAGTCCCATTTCTAGGGTTTTTTTTTTTTTTTTTTTTTTTTTACAAATGTATATAAGGAAGTGTGTACTTTTTTTGAGGCAAGCCCAGCGGACTGGCCCTTTTTTTTTCCTTAATGAGAGTGAGAGGGGGAGAGAATTTGTGTGCCAGGGTCTCCAGCTGCTGCAATCAAACTCCAGATGTGTGTGAGCCTTTGTGCACATGTGTGACAGTGTGTGTGTCACTGTGCGTCTGGGTTACGTGGGACCTGGAGGGTTGAAAATGCGTCCTTAAGCTTCTCAGGTCTGTGCCTTAACTGCCAAGCCATCTCTCCAGCCCAGAGTTGTGTACTTTTTATATAAATGTTTGTTTTTATTTGTGATATGTTCAGGTAGATTTAAAAATTAAATTATTGAGTATAGGATCTAAGTATTTTAAAGCTCTTGTTACATGTATAAAACCAGTTTTTTTTTTTTTAAATTTTTATTAACATTTTCCATGATTATAAAATATATCCCATGGTAATTCCCTCCCTCCCCACCCCCACACTTTCCCGTTTGAAATTCCATTCTCAATCATATTACCTCCCCATTACAATCATTGTAATTACATATATACAATATCAACCTATTAAGTATCCTCCTCCCTTCCTTTCTCCACCCTTTATGTCTCCTTTTCAACTTACTGGCCTCTGCTACTAAGTATTTTCATTCTCACACAGAAGCCCAGTCATCTGTAGCTAGGATCCCCATATGAGGGAGAACATGTGGCGCTTGGCTTTCTGGGCCTGGGTTACCTGACTTATTATAATACTTTCCAGGTCCATCCATTTTTCTGCAAATTTCATAACTTCATTTTTCTTTACTGCTGAGTAGAACTCCATTGTATAAATGTACCACATCTTCATTATCCACTCATCTGTTGAGGGACATCTAGGCTGGTTCCATTTCCCAGCTATTATAAATTGAGCAGCAATAAACATGGTTGAGCATGTACTTCTAAGGAAATGAGATGAGTCCTTTGGATATATGCCTAGGAGTGCTATAGCTGGGTCATATGGTAGATCAATCTCTAGCTGCTTTAGGAACCTCCACACTGTTTTCCACAATGGCTGGACCAGATTGCATTCCCACCAGCAGTGCAGAAGGGTTCCTTTTTTTCCACATCCCCGCCAACATTTATGATCATTTGTTTTCATGATGGTGGCCAATCTGACAGGAGTGAGATGGAATCTCAATGTAGTTTTAATCTGCATTTCCCTGATGACTAGTGACGTAGAACATTTTTTTAGGTGCTTATATGCCATTCGTATTTCTTCCTTTGAGAACTCTCTATTTAGCTCCTTAGCCCATTTTTTGATTGGCTTGTTTGATTCCTTATTAGTTAACTTTTTGAGTTCTTTGTATATCCTAGATATTAATCCTCTATCAGATATATAGCTGGCGAAGATTTTTTCCCATTCTGTAGGTTGCCTCTTTGCTTTTTTCAGTGTGTCCTTTGCGGTGCAAAATCTTTGTAATTTCATTAGGTCCCAGTGGTTAATCTGTGGTTTTATTGCCTGAGCAATTGGGGTTGTATTCAGAAAGTCTTTGCCAAGACCAATATGTTGAAGGGTTTCCCCTACTTTTTCCTCTAGCAGTTTCAAAGTTTCCGGTCTGATGTTAAGGTCTTTAATCCATTTGGACTTAATTCTTGTGCATGGCGAGAGAGAAGAATCTATTTTCATCCTTCTGCAGATATTTATCCAGTTTTCAAAACACCATTTGCTGAAGAGGCTGTCTCTTCTCCAATGAGTATTTTTGGCATTTTTATCGAATATCAGGTGGCTATAGCTACTTGGGCTTACATCTGGGTCCTCTATTCTGTTCCACTGATCTACATGTCTGTTTTTGTGCCAGTACCATGCTGTTTTTGTTACTATGGCTCTGTAGTATAGGTTAAAATCAGGTATGGTGATACCACCAGCCTCTTTTTTGTTGCTCAGTATTATTTTAGATATTCGAGGTAAAACCAGTTTTTTTATATATTACTGTGTACCTTTTCAGTAATGTATGAGACGAGACTGTCTGGGTATACCCTTTACCTACATAATATTTTATAGTCAAGCAATTTCTTGGCTAATATGTCAGGTAAAAGCAAAGTCTTAGTATTTTAATTTTTTTCTAATAAATATTTTAAAAAATAATTTGGAATCATTTAGATTATTTAGAAGAATTATGCCACAGAAATATTAAGGGGAAATAAACATAAAAAAATAAATTCTTAGAGTGAAAGATACAGGAATTGATAAAGTAAGACATTAGGCTATACAATTTACATATCATAAGGAAAGAGAAAGGAGGTTTAGTTTATTAAATGAGCTCATTACTTTAATGAGAAATGGATTACATGATGTAGGTTGTAAAAACCATGATCCTTGGGCTGGAGAGATGGCTCAGGGGTTAAGGCACTTGCCTGCAAAACCTAATGGCCTGTACCCACATAAAGCCAGATGCACAAACTGGCATATGTGTCTGGATTTTTTTTTTTGTAATGGCTATGTAATGAGTTGTTTGGGGTCCAGGAAAGTCCTTGGACCCCAAACCCTAGATTTGTTTCCAATTTTAATTAAAGAATTGGATACAATCGAGATTGAAAAGGATGGTTATTAAATTGCTATATTTATTGAGGGAAGTAGAGAGCCAAGGAAAGGCACCCAGGAGGCTAGAGATCCCACATGAAAGGCCTAGGAAAACTATAAAAAGAGAGAAAAGAAAGTTCAAAGAGTTCCTGCCCTGTGGGGAGCTGGAGAGGATCAAGAGCCCATGTGGAGAGTAAGGCCTAAGGCGCTTTCCCCCTTGGCCCAGCCAAGGGAAAACTCACCAACAGCTGGAAGTTCACAAGTGGTCAGGCAGCTCCCAGAATGTACCTTCCCCTTGCAAAAAGTATTTATAACTTTATAGTGGTGGGCCTTGTCTTCTGACTCCAGTGAGCCAGAAGGTTAGTTAATTGGTTAGGGCTAGGGGTTATCTCAGGAAGAGGCTAGCCAAGTTCTGGGGCCGAACTTAACCAGTGTTTAAATCAAAGACCTCCCTCCCAGTAAGGTCCCAGGTTGCTTGTAGTAAAACAGGTCTAGGAAAGAGATAAGAATTCTAGCAAGTGCAGACCATCCTGATCTTTGTTTTGTTTTGTTTTGTTTTGAGGTTGGGGTGCGCTCTAGCTCATGCTGACCTGGAATTCACTATGTAGTCTCAGGGTGGCCTTGAACTCACGGTGAGCCTACTACCTCTGTCTCCCCGAGTGCTGAGATCAAAGGCGTGCGCCCCCATGCCTGTCCATCCTGACTGACTTCTACTTTCAGGGGTCCAGTCATCCTAACTGTTCCCTTTCAGCTAGAGGCTTTGGCATACCCATACTCACTCACTCACTCTCTCTCTGCTGGGTGTGGTGGTCCATGCTTTTAATTCTAGCACTTGGGAGGCAAAGATAGAAGGATCTCTGTGGCTTTGAGGCCAGCCTGAGACTACCTAGTGAATTCTAGGTTAGTCTAGGCTAGAGCGAGACCCTACCTAAAGTCAAGAACCCCCCCCCCAAGAAAACCAGAAACAACAACAAAACCCCTGAAAAACAAAAACAAAAAGCAAAATCAAAAAACAAAAACAAAAACAAAATAAACCAACCCAACCCCCACTTGAGTCTTATGTCCTGATTTCTTCAAAATAAACGGATCATTTCATAAACTCAGTGAAAAGAACCTTGATAGCTCTGTATACTTCTTATGGCTTATATCACTGATAAAAGTTTTGGAGGAACAGCTGTCACCCTGGAAAATGCAGTGAGAGACCACATTTAACTATGGTTTTGATCCCCTCAAAAGCAGTCATTTGAAAGAAGTGAAAAACTAGCAGTGAAACTCAACTATTTGAAGGCATAGATAGACAGTGTGTTCTTTACAGTAAATTGGATAGACAATTCAGTTTAAGGACATGGTGACTGGCAAAACTTAGTGGAGAAGAACAATGTAGGGTAATAATTTTGAATAGAAGTATGTTTTGGTGGATAAAAGAAAGTGTACATTTTAAAATGGAATCTTGGTGTATTTCTTTTTTATAATAGGTATATTGGTTAATTTTCTTATATCTGTGACAGAAGTAACTTAAGCAGAAGAGGCTATTTTGTTCATGGTATCAGGATACTGTCCATCATGACAAGGAAGGCATGGTGGGATGGCTCTGTCCATAGCGGTGGAGTGTGAGGCGGCAGTTCTCATCCTGGGAAGGGAGGGGAAGAGGGAAGAAGAGAGGGGAAGGACATGCTTGGGCTTAACCACAAGGTGATGGCAATGCCCCTTTAAGGAACACCCCTAGCAACCCACTTCTAGCTAGATTGTTTCCAAATAACACACCACCAGCTGGGGATCCAGTATTCAAAAATGTAAGCCTGTGAGGGGTACTTCAAATTAAATTTGAAACAGGAAGTAAGTTCATTAATTACTTGTTTATTTCTGTAAAACATCTGAGGCAGTAACAATAAAGCATACTGGCTGAATTTGTGGGAGAAGTAGGAAGTAGGGTGCTGAAGAGATAGCTACGTTGGAAAAGTGCTGCTTCCTCTGTATGAGGACCCTAGTTCCAGTCATAGCACTCACAGGAGAAATGTAATATTTAAGAACCGTGCTATGCCAATAAAAAACTTTACTGATACAAGTATGACTGGAAAGTAATAAATGAGCAGAGTGGTCAAATCTATTATATCACAGTTCTTGTTAAACACTATAGTAGATATGTGCAGTAAACTCTTGTCTCAGACATTTACAGGTTAGTCTCATCTTTATAGTGTTTATTGAGAAGCTGTTACACACTTAGCATTGTTTTACATACTTAGCATTTGAAGGCTATGGGTATACTTAGTATTGTCTATTATAGACTGTGAGTTCAAACCAGGAAGTTGTTAGCAATAGGAAATGTATAAAAGGTAACTAAATGTGGGGTCAAAGATCCATGGTATACATGGATGTGGACTATACAAAATATTTGCTCTGGATCTGGAAGCATTTGATTAGGTGAGAAATAAGGCCTTGCTTGTGAAGATGTTCTCTGGAGATGAGCTGCAACCGTGGCTGAAACACACCTGGGCTTTATCTCAAACATTTAGCACAGAGCCTGAGTTCCATCGGAGCAGACAAGGTTAAGAAGCCACTTTTCACATCGCCTTCAAAGGATGATCTCAAAAAGAACATGAACATGCCTGTGACACTTGAGGACACAGATCCAAAGGAACAAATAATTCTTTTTCTTCTGAGATTTCTCTGTGTTTAGTATACTGTATCATATATTATCAAGGCTCAATAAATGTCTGCTCACTGAGCAGCTAAGATGAGAAAATGAGAAAGAAGTGTTTGGTATAAGTGACATAAAACATTAATCAAGTAACGATTGCGCAGTGAGAGAGGTGGGGTGACAACTTGCCAGTATTGTTTCCATTACTATCTAATTTATCTTCAGCATTTAAGTGAGATAGCTGTAATTTATAAGAAGTTAGGCACACACAACATGATCCCCTGTGTTAACACATTTGTCACTAACTTTGTAAAGAAACCATAGACGTTAAAAAGCTGGATGGCAGTGGCTGGTGAAGCATTGCTTCTCAATGTGATGTCTGGGGTTGGTGGTTACAGTCCCCCAGCCTGCTGGCACTGTGCTATAGTTGATATTTCTGATACGTAGCCTAAAACCTCACTCAGTATTTCAGTGAGAACAAAAATTTCTGTATATGAAGGATAGAATAGAAACAGTTTTAAGTCAGGATTGTTGATATGAGTACCTGATGACTCTTCTGGTTGATGTGTACAGGTTCAGTATAACATAATGCAAACGTCACTCAGTAGCCAGTACCTGTGGCAGAACAAGGAGAGAAGATCTCTAATTTATTAACCATTGTAAAAGCAACACTGATTAATCTGTAAAACAGAGAGAAGTTCATTAATTTGTTTAGTCATTTTTTGCTGGTTAAAGAAAAGAAATTGTGCATTTGCCTTCATTTGACAAGTGTGTGTGCAACTAATCTATAGAATACAATGATAGGTCGATCATTATTTTAACAAGAATTTATTCTTGTCAGAAATATGTGAATATTTATAGCCAGAAGATCGCTAGAAGGCAGTTCCGAGGAAAATTGTAGTGGAAAATAAATGCCTCACAAGAACTACTTCTCCCAACAAAGAAGAGTGATATTTGTGAGTAGGAAGACTGAACGACAACCACATTCAAATGCCAGAATAGTGAGATGGGATGGAGAAAATAACTACGTGGGGAACCAGAAAATAAGGGTAGTAGTAATGGGGTAAGGTTGTCTCTCCTATGTTTTTTTTTAAAAAAGATTTAAATTTTTTTATTTTAGAGATAAAGTGTGCATGAGTGGGAGACAGAAATAGAGAGAGGGAGGGGAAGGGAAAGGGGGAGGGGAATATTGGCGTGCCAGGGCCTCAGCCGCTGCATTCAAACTCCAGATGCTTGCGCCAACTAGTGGGCATGTGTGACCTTGCGCTTGCCTCACCTTTGTGCATCTGGCTTATGTGGGATCTGGAGAGTTGAACATGGATCCTTAGGCTTCGTAGGCAAGCTCCTTAACTGCTAAGCCATCTCTCCTGCCTTGTCTTTCCTATGTTTTTTTTTTTTAATTTTATTTATTTATTTGACAGAGGGAGAGAGAGAAAAAGAGAGAGAAACAGAGAGAGGGAGAAGGAGAGAATGGGTGTGCCAGGGCCTCTAGCCACTGCAAGCAAACTCCAGATGTGTGTGCCCCCTTGTGTATCTGGATAACATGGGTCCTGGGGAATTGAACCTGGGTCCTTTGGCTTTGCAGGCAAATGCCTTAACCAGTAGGCCATCCCTCCAGCCCTCTTCTATGTTTTTATGTTCTTACTAATTGAATTATTTCACAGTTGCTTACTTTGCCCATGGCATATGAAGAACTTTGCAAACACTTTCATACTGTACTTTTTGTATGTGTGAAAGTGGTGTGTTTGAGTGTGTGGGCTTGTGCGTATGTGGTAGCCTTTGTGCACGCACATGTGTGCATGTGTGGGAGGGCAGAAGTTGACATCGTGCGTCTTAATCACTCTCTACTCTTCTTGTGAGACAAGATCTCTGACTAATCCCAACTCACCAAATATGCTAGACAAGCCAGCTTGTAAACCTTGGGTACTTTTGCATCTTTGCCTCCACAGTGCTGGCATTACAGGCATATACTGCTGTGATAGAAAAGAAGCTAAAAATTGAACTGATTCACTGCGTTACTGTAAGAGTTAATTGCTGAGGAGCTAAAACTTATCTTTGTCAGTGATGGAAAAATCCCAAAGAAGGAACTGCCCAGAAAGGCCAGAGGGATGATAGGAAGGAAAAACAGTTTAGGCTAAAACAAAGTAAAGTGGAGTTCATTGTTAGGGTGGCTGACTACAGAAATGATTGATGTACAATTTTCCACATCTTGTTTGTTCACCTCCCCCTCCCCTTGGCTATGAAATAAATGGAAATAAAATCTCAGCTTGGGGCCAAAGCTTCTTTGGAGGGCTACCTCAAGCTTTTTGTTCCCTGTGTAATAAACTCATCTACTGTCACTCATACTGGCTTTGGAGTGATTTTTCCAGAGAATTTGTACAACACTGCCACACTTGGCTTTTTATGTGTGTGCTGGGAATCAAATTCAGGTCCTTATGCCTGTGTCCCATTTTTCATAATTTATTTTTGTTAGTCAGAAAGGAGAGTATGTCTTTCCTTGCCAATCTAGTGATCTTCCATATCTCCACCCACACTCAGCCTATAAAAGTGATGAAGATGATGAAAAATTAGTTGTAACCTCTTGTCTTACAGGAATGTACTTCAGGTCACTGAGTTGTAATTATTTTGGAGAACATTTGTCATAGTGGTTTTTTTTTGTACTTATAATGACTTTTTTGAGTTTAGCCTTTTAATATTTAAATATTTGACAGTAAGACTAAATACATGTGTGGTAGTAATTTAATGGGAACAGAAGTGTAGTTTTATAAAAAAATTTTATTTATTTATTTGAGAGCAACAGAGAGAGAGAGAGAGAGAGAGAGAGAGAACGGGTGCACCAGGGCTTCCAGCCACTGCAAATAAACTCCAGATGTGTGCACCCCCTGTGCATCTGGCTAACATGGGTCCTGGGGAATTGAGCCTTGAACCAGGGTCCTTAGGCTTCACAGGCAAGTGCTTAGCCACTAAGCCATCTCCTACCTCTGCTTCTGGAGTGCTGAGATTAAAGGCGTGTGCCACCATGCCCGGCAAAGGTTTACATTTTTGATGTTATGTCTATGCAGTGTTTTAAAATTAATTGCAGTTTAAGTTTAATTCATGAATGATTTAAGTGTTATTACATATACAGTTTCAAAATAAGGGTACTTCAGGGGTTATATCATTTAGAACCCATGTCCCATAAATTTCCCTTTTATTTTAAAATATTTTAGTTTTATTTATTAGAGAGAGGGAGAGGGAAAGGGAATGAATAGATGCTGTAAGTGAGCTCCAAATGCATGTGCCACTTTGTGCATCTGGCTTACATAGATCCTAAGGAATGGAAGCTGGGTCCTTAGGCTTTGCAGGCAAGTGCCTTAACTGCTAAGCCATCTCTCCTGAACCCATAAATTATTTTAATGCAGATGAAAGTTTAGCCTAGTTGCTAGGTATCAGTTTTCTCTGTGACAGGATCCCAGGCAGAATGCACAATGAGCGTGGTCTGATTTGATCCTAGTGGTGGAGAATTATAATATCCTCAGCAAAACAGAGGCTCAAGATGTCCAGTGAAGAATAGGATACCAAAGGGAGTTGGAGTTCCTAGCTTGATCCTTATTTTATGAAGACACAACACACACACACACACACACAGACACACACAGTTTTACAGAGGTATCTATGGTGATTTATATAGTCTAAAACTTAAACGTTTTCATGTTTTTTTCCCCCAGATAGCTATGTTGACTTCCAGAACTTAAAATTTGAGACAAAGTTACTATTTTTTTAAAAGTGCTTAAGGGAAACTTTGTTATATCAATTATGTCAAAATTTCAATTGGTTAAGAAAAAGTCAGTGGTAGTGGGTGGAATTATCTTTTCTATGTTGTTTGGCTGCGTACAAATGGCAGTGTTTTATGCTAAGAAGATTGTTTCTTTAGATGCAGCAGAACTGTGTTTAGACTGCAACCTTTCAGAATGAAGTGTACAGGTGCTAAGACTTGGAAGGGATGGAATAGTGTATTCTGCAGTAAATTTTTGGGTTGTCCCATTTACTTGAATTTTTAAAAAATTTACTTTTATTTATTTATTTGACAGAGAGAAAGAGAGAGAAAGGAAGAAAGAAAATGGGCTCACCAGGGCCTCCAGCCACTGCAAACAAACTCCAGACACATGTGCCACCTTGTGTATCTGGCTAATGTGCCTCCTAGGGAATGGAACCTGGGTCCTTTGGCTTTGTAGGCAAACGCCATAACTGCTAAGCCATCCCTGTAGCGCATACTTGAACTTTAAACAATGATATAAAAGATGTTAAATTGAAGTATGATTGTTTGAAAATGATGATCAATGAAGGGCATGCCACTTAGAATTCACTTCAAGTTCTGTGTTTTTAGTGTCAGCTCAAAGTAATTCCTTGTAACACAAATGGATGATTTTATAACATTTACACACAAGGCTTGTATAGTAAGGCAGTGACTTAGCAATGTAATAAAAACCTATCATTCTTTTTTTTCTTCCACTTTGAAGTTGACTTATTAACTTACCAGAAAGCTTATTTCCATTTCTTTGTTAGTATTTTACCTTGGCGTTTTTCTGATAATTTGTGGTCCGTAAAGATATCTGGAGCCAGGCATGGTGGTACATGCCTTTAATCCCAGCACTTGGGAGGCAGAGGTAGGAGGATTGTAGTGAGTTGGAAGTCACCTTGAGACTACATAGTAAATTCCAAGTCAGCCTGGGCTAGAGCAAGATCCTACCTCAAAAAATAAAACAAAACAAAGTATCTGGGATGCTCTAGGTTAGGGATGCATTTTAATTGATTTCCATTTGCTTTCATATAGTTCTTGTTATTTCCTTTACCTTTGCAAGTGAGTTTAGGCCAGAGACTTTGACAATTGGACTGAGTGTAGTGGGTAAGGTGATAATAGTTGGGAAACTTTGGAGAAGTCCAGTTAGTAACATATCAGTGGTGATTAGGTGTAAGTTTTCAGTTAAAGATGAGGCAATTATTGTAAAGTAGCAAACAACCTGTAATGCAAGAGAAGCTCCATATTGCCCCCCCCCCACAAACATTTTTTACTAATTTGCCTATGAAGGGCCCAGGTGGCTATGGCCCAGGTAGTACTCCTCAGTGCTCATGAGGGAAACTGCCAGGTCAGTGCAGAGCTTTAAGGGGCTGTCTGGAGGTGGAGACACACCTGTTAGCTCTATCTGAAGCCCCATGGTGTGTGTTTCCGCATGTGAAGATGCATATGTGCCTATAGGTGCATGTGTGTGTGTGTGTGTGTGTGTGTGCGTGTGCATGTGTGTATGTGTGTTTCACAAGGTTTCTGTTTGACTAAAGCCCAGTCAGTACATGTTCCAATTAACTTCTGAACTTTTTCTTCCTAACTTCTTCCTTTTTAGGAGTAGCATTCTTTCTTTTTGTTTTGTTCTGACCAGGAATATTATTTTAGTTGGGGCAGTCATAAGTGGAGAGGTAGGAGTGGGTGCAGCTTAGCTAGCAAGAGATTTGGAAATGTATATTTATTTCAGTAACCTCAAGAAAAATAAAACAACTCAGAATTGGATACTCCTAGTGATGCTGTAGGATTTTGGGGTTCAGGAAGGGTTCTTCAAGTTTATGAAGCCCAATCTTGGGCCCTATTCTATTCTTACTAAAGAATTGATAAAAGTGGACTCAAGAGGGATAAATTATGAATTATTGAGTTTATTTAGGGAGAAATCACAAGTTGTGGGGTTTATTTAAGTGAAATTGAGATCTAGGAAGAAGGCTAGAGCAGAATCATAAGCATTGGAAGATAAGATACACATATTTGTGTGGAAAACACAGCATGGTCTGTGAGATTCATTTAAGAGAAATGGAACTTTTTAGCGAAAGTCTGTAGTGGAGCCATGAAGACAGAGCCTAGAAATTTGTGTAGGGAGATTTAGCAGAAGCACACACAGCATCTGCCCTGAACTTCCAAATGTGGTGGCTTAAGAAAGAACAGCAGTGGAAAAATATCAAAGTAGAGACCAAGAAGTTCAGATGAGAAATGGGTAATAGAGTTATATCCATGGTAATCCTGCATTTAGAGGAATCACACAGGTAGCAGGCCCAGAGTTTAGAGGAGATGCTCATGTGGTAGATCTAGAGTATAAGGAAAACACACATGTGGTAGGCTCAGAGATCAGGGGATAATCATACATGTAATTGAAGTGAGAAGTCCCAAAGCACAAAACAGAGTCAAACAGAAAATTACCAAGGCCTAGAAACAGTGCTCTGCTTTCCCCTGACCTAGCCAGGCTGCGGTGAGGGGAACCAGATTCATGTGTATCCATCCCTGAGATGAGAGTAAGGAGAGGTAGAGAGAGAAAACAAGAACTGGAAACAGCCTTTATAGTCAATTGAGAATGTATTCTTTCATCAGATTCAGGTATTGTAAAGGGAAGACCTGAAGTTCCTCAGACCACAGGATGGCATCCTTTGCTACTGAAAGCCAGCCACTTGGATGAGTATTAAAAGAGGTCATAAGGATTTATGTTGAGCCCCAGTGCTTTCTGTAGCAGCAACAGTGGACAAACGATGCTTCTCATGACACAGTGGAGTGGTGGCTGTCAGCGAGCCACATTCCTGAAGTAATGAGGGAGTGACCAGAGCACTACAAGCAGTTTTAGTTACTGAGTAAAATTAACTGAGACATGTATTTCTTTTAGTATATATTGTTTTCTTTCATTCTCCCCTTTTAGCTATCTTTCCTCTACCAGCTTTGGTTTCTGAAAGTACTAGATTCCAGGGTCTCTGTTCTGTCTACTCTTCATCAAAAATCATGCAATGGGCCTTCTTAAGGTAATCTTAGTTTAGCTGAAATAGGAAAATGATGTTTTCTTTTGGAACTCATTGAATTCTCTGGTTTTATTAATTTTGATAAGTGGTTGGATTATGGAGACAGTTAGAAACTATTCCTGTCAGCATCAATGAATTTGCTGAGTTTTTCTTTTTCTTTTCTTGGCTGAGGTTTAACAGAGATAGTGGAAGGCCATTTAGGGGAGCTGCATGAGCCTTCCTGCTTCTTTGTTAGCTGTCCTCTCTGGAACGCTCATCTTTTGCTTGGAATACTCTGTCCCTTTGAAGCTCTGTCCTAAACTTTATTTATGTGGAACTAACCATGTTCCAAGTAGCCTGAGACTGGGGATAGAGCTCAGCTGCAGAGAGCCTGCTTAGTATGGGTCACACCCTGAGTTTGACCCTCAGCACCAAAGTAAAAGGCATTCAGCACCAAAAACAGTTGGTAGTCTCAAAACAGGTTTTAAAACTAAGGAGAAAACTAGTAGCAGAGGAGCCCTTAGAAAAGTGTGCTTCTAAGACTCCTGCTGCCGGGCCTGAGAGCACCTTTCCTCTTGCTCCTAGGGAGCTGGTAGAACCTACGTGCCTCCAGTCCTCACTTCAGACATTCCTTCTTAGTCATTTCCAAGTTAGTCCGTCAGCCGCCAGAGGTAAACTCAGTGAAATACTAGGGAGAGTGATGGAGACAGATCACACTCAGGCCAAGCCAAGTTGGCTTGGACAATGCTCTTTCAGTGCTTCACCGGTTTGCTTAACATTCTTGGACTAAGTTCCCAATTATTTTTAATTTAGATTTTTTTTTCTTTTTTTATTTTTGCTAATATGGATCTTTTTTTTAAATTTTTAAAATTTTTATTAACATTTTCCATGATTATAAAAAAATATCCCATGGTAATTCCCTCCCTCTCCACCCCCACACTTTCCCCTTTGAAATTACATTCTCCATCATATTACCTCCCCATTACAATCATTGTAATTACATATATACAATATCAACCTATTAAGTATACTCCTCCCTTCCTTTCTCTTCCCTTTATGTCTCCTTTTTAACTTACTGGCCTCTGCTACCAAGTATTTTCCTTCTCACGCAGAAGCCCAATCATCTGTAGCTAGGATCCACATATGAGAGAGAACATGTGGCGCTTGGCTTTCTGGGCCTGGGTTACCTCACTTAGTATAATCCTTTCCAGGTCCATCCATTTTTCTGCAAATTTCATAACTTCATTTTTCTTTACCGCTGAGTAGAACTCCATTGTATAAATGTGCCACATCTTCATTATCCACTCATCAGTTGAGGGACATCTAGGTTGGTTCCATTTCCCAGCTATTATAAATTGAGCAGCAATAAACATGGTAGAGCATGTACTTCTAAGGAAATGAGATATGAGTCCTTTGGATATATGCCTAGGAGTGCTATAGCTGGGACATATGGTAGATCAATCTTTAGCTGTTTTAGGAACCTCCACACTGTTTTCCACAATGGCTGGACCAGATTGCATTCCCACCAGCAGTGTAGAAGGGTAATTTAGAATTTTTGAGGTTTGTTATAGCCTTTCCTAGTTAGCATTTGGAAAATTACATTCAGATTCTGGCAAAATTCAACAATTTTCTTTTCATTAATACAATTACCCCTAAGTTCATGTTGTAGGTTTCCAATATTTTTATTATTTCTGCATTTCAGCTCTGTCCTTATCTTTTAAAAATTTATTTAATTAACTAAATAGTTAAGTAAATTTGCCCTTGCATGTGTGTATGGGGGTGCTAAGGCTTTTGTGTCTGGCTTATGTGGGTGGCTTGGGAATTGAACCTTGGTGGGCAGGGTTTACATGCAAGTGCCTTTAGCTGCTGAGCCATCTTCCCAGCCCTGTTCCTCTCTTTTCTTTCTGTTAGCTCTTTTTTTTGATTTTGTTTTTCCTTCTCATGCATTAGGATGAAGGGGCTGGCATCTGAGCTTTGTTTTTGCTGAATTTTCCAGTAGTGGTAGTAACTGGGTTGTGATTTCTTTTTAAGCCATATGAGCAGGTTTATTTTGATTGAAAAGGATTTGAATGAAAAGGGTGAACAGTCTACATCATACCTTACAAATCCTCATAAGATCCCTATGTTTCTTCTAGAACAATGCATTGTCAGTTGTCACCCTTTGTGAACTTCAGAGTCCATTAATCATGGCAGAAAAAAAAATCATGTCTAAAATATGATCATTTGTCTTCAGAAAATATAATTTTTGATTTTGGCTTTTTGAGTCACAAACCTTTATAACAAATAATGAGTTGGAGTCCCATTGGCAGTAGGGTCCACTGTGGAGTGTTCGTAAGTAAAATGCAGACTGACTTCCCTTAGATTAGATGCTACTTTCATCTGCATTAGATGTTATTTCCATCTGTCCTCAGGGGCCTTACCTCTGTGCTAGATGGACTTCCATACAGTTCTTAAGGTCTGTATGTCTGCATTAGGCTTTAATGTTGATGCTCAGACAAACTACAGTGCAAATCTTTCTGTTTGGCACATTTTTTGTGAAGGTTTGATCCTTTGTGTTGAGATAGAATCTCTTTTGCTATTGCTAAGGGTCATAAATAAAAATAATGGAAGTGGCATTTTCCTCATATATTCTTTTATTTAATTAAATTACATAATCCTGTGAGGTTTGTGGGTATCAGTGGCTGCACTTATGAAAAAAAAAAAGTCACTTGTGGTTTGCTTTTTTAATTACTTTAAGAGTCTCTGCTTCTTGATACTGTGGTGGTTATGGGTGTGGTAGTTTGAATGTGGAATGTCCCTCTAGCCTCACTTGTAATTAAGCCTCATGCTCAGTGCCCTGCTGGTGGAGCCGTGCTGGAGACGGTGCATCACTCGGGGTGCACCTTAAGTTTTATTAGTCCAGCCCTACTGGGTGTTCACCAGCTCGCTCACTGTTGCTGCCCTGCTTTTAAAAGAGCCAGTCAGCATCCCAGTAGATATTTTTCTCAAGTACCTGATTTTTTTTTTAAGTTTCTTTCTAAAATCCAAAATAATTCAGATTTCTTTTTGCGGGAATGTGTGTTTGTGTTCGTGTGTGTGGATTTGTGTGCACATGTGCCATAGCACATGGGTGGAGGTCAGAGGACAACTCCAGGTGTTCTTCCTTGCCTTAAACCTTGTTTGAGGCAGGGTCTCTTTCACATACGTGTTCCCATTGTCTGAGGCAGGGTCTCTTTCACATACGTGTTCACATTGTCTGAGGCAGGCTCTCATTCATGGTTGTGTTCACATTGTCTGAGGCGGCAGTCTTTCTCATTCACAGCTGTGTTCACCGTGTTTGAGCAGGGTCTCTCATTCACTTCCTTGCTCATCCAACTCATGTGGGCTCGGGGACTGGACAAGCACCTTGTCCTCTGAGCCATCTCCCAAGCTTCGAGTTTTACTTCTTATTGGACCATCAGTGATATGTGTTCCTGAATAAGCAGTCAGATTTACATACTCTTATAAAAAGTACATCAGGGGCGGGTTACTCTTGAACCTTAGGTTATAAGAAAGGAAGTGATGAGAAAGACAACTGATGCTAAAAATAATATAGGAAGGTCCATTCCCTCCCCGCCCCCTGCCCTGTCCTTAAAACTACAGCACAGAGGTGATGGCCTCTAAAATTACTAGCTCAATGAATGTGAGCGTATTTTAAAGTTAAGGTGTACTGGAAATCATCCTGAATCTGGATATTGGTGTAGAGAAATTGCATTACTACTCCAATGGATGAATGAAATCCATTTAAATGCTTGTGGAGAGATTTAATTTAAAATAGTTGAAATGTGGATGGTTTCATGGAATCTATTTAAAGGGCAATGTTCATTTATGGGCAGAAAATAGCACCAATATCTTACAGCAAGGGTGCAAGTAGGAGAGGGTGGTCTCTGCTTTCTTAATTCATTCCTTAAGTTATTGAACTCTGAATTATTTTATTTACTTTTCCCTTTTCTTTTTTTCTTTTGCTTTTAAAGGAAATGTTGTATCTTAGGATAGAATTCATTTAGTCACTGTTGTTTTTTTAAGGGGGTTCAAAAGCCATAGCTTGATTTTCTTTTATTGTGTAGATCAGTCACTTTGTTATTATTGAGGCCAAACATAGCTCTCATTTAAAAGAGAGCAAGCAATAGTTAATTTGTGATCCACATATCAGCGACTGTGGTCTGGGAGCATGGATTCTTGTTACTCTGAATAACATAGTTCTCTGGAAGCAGTTACATGACATTTTTTATTCATAGAGCAAAGGAAGTCACAAATCAAGGTATTTGCCAAACTGCATTGATGGATACCACAGGCAGGCAGGGTTTGAGTGGCCAGGGCAGCTCTGCTATGTAGGGCTCAGATGCTGTACTCTGATGATAGTTTCAGCTTTTGGGTTGGTGGAAGGTAATGGTCTGCTAAAGATATATTTTAGAGGCATTACCTAATCATCTAAAGAATGTTAGGTCAGAAACAGAGGTGGGCAATAGATGGCTGTGAAGATGATTAATAATAGCTTCAAGTAATTTGTCTCTAGATCTGTAACATTCTGACGGTATAGTCCCTGTAGCTTAATGGGTTTTTCTTTTTTTCTGGTTACTTCAGCTCATATTATTTAAAATTAGCCATGGCTACTTTGGTTTTCTATTTAGTGGTTGAACATTTTAAATATTTTATCTTCTTTAGAGGAATTGGAAGTATGTTATAAATAAATTTCATATTTTATTTTTTATTTAATCATCTTTAAACTGTATGAATCTTTGTATTTCTTAGAGTTCTGTCCATAGTGAGAATTAGGCTGCCATGAAATTAGTACAGGATACTCTTTTTTTAAAATTTAATTTAAGTTTTTATCTTTTCACAATTTTTATTAACATTTTCCATGATTATAAAAAATATCTCATGGTAATACCCTCCCCCCGTACTTTCCCCTTTGAAATTCCATTCTCCATCATATTACCTCCCCATCTCAATCATTCTACTTACATATATACAATACCAACCTATTAAGTACCCTCCTCCCTTCCTTTCTCTTCCCTTTATATCTCTTTTTTAACTTACTGGCCTCTGCTACTAAGAGGATACTCTTTTTTAAAATGAAAGCTTATGTAAGTTTTGCCACTTTATAATTGTTTTATTTAAGATTATGCAAAATGTGCCTAAAACAAATACTAAATTTTTGTTTTCATAAGTTCAGCATTGTTTGCATCCAGAACTTTTTTGAAGCATTTTTTAAGAAGCTGATAATTAGATTATCAGCTCTAAAGTAAGGTCGGTTTCCTAAGTTACTATAAAATGAAAGACTTTTAAGTACATCATGTTCATTTAAAATATTTAAATTTTACACAGGTGAATGCCTACATGCATGTATTCTTATATGACTAGAGTAACATATGGTCTCTTTGGAAATTTCATCAAATATAGAAAAGAATCAGTAAGAAAATTAAGATAACTTAGAATCTGATCACATAATAGTTACTGTTTGCATTCTGACAATGCAAATCTTTTTATTACTTTTTATTTTCTAGTTCTAGTTTCATTACCTTTTCTAGACTATATTTTGCCATTAAGAGAACCTTCTAAATCAACATTTCTAGTCAAGGATCCTACAGTCTTATTTGTTGACTGCAGGAGAAAAATGTAAGAAAAGGAATTACCTTGGTGTTAGGGTCATGTTTCCTTTAATTCTTCCAGAAAACACAAGTGTGGTTGTTTGTAGATGCTGCTTTGTCATGAAGCACATGCACGTGTGCGCCCCCGTGCTCTGTCGTGAAGGGCACGCACGTGCAGTCTCCTGTGCTCTGTCGTGAAGGGCACGCATGTACACACTCCTGTGCTCTGTCGTGAAGGGCACGCACGTGCAGTCTCCTGTGCTCTGTCGTGAAGGGCACGCATGTGCAGTCTCCTGTGCTCTGTCATGAAGGGCACGCACGTGCAGTCTCCTGTGCTCTGTCATGAAGGGCACGCACGTGCACACTCCTGTGCTCTGTCATGAAGGGCACGCATGTGCAGTCTCCTGTGCTCTGTCGTGAAGGGCACGCATGTGCAGTCTCCTGTGCTCTGTCATGAAGGGGAAGCACGTGCAGTCTCCTGTGCTCTGTCATGAAGAGCACGCACGTGCAGTCTCCTGTGCTCTGTCGTGAAGAGCACGCATGTGCAGTCTCCTGTGCTCTGTCGTGAAGGGCACGCACGTGCAGTCTCCTGTGCTCTGTCGTGAAGGGCACGCACGTGCACACTCCTGTGCTCTGTCATGAAGGGCACGCACGTGCACACTCCTGTGCTCTGTCATGAAGGGCACGCATGTGCAGTCTCCTGTGCTCTGTCGTGAAGGGCACGCATGTGCACACTCCTGTGCTCTGTCATGAAGGGCACGCACGTGCAGTCTCCTGTGCTCTGTCGTGAAGGGCACGCACGTGCAGTCTCCTGTGCTCTGTCATGAAGGGGAAGCACGTGCGCGCCCCCGTGCTCTGTCATGAAGGGGAAGCACGTGCGCGCCCCCGTGCTCTGTCATGAAGGGCACGCACGTGCGCGCCCCCGTGCTCTGTCATGAAGGGGACGCACGTGCGCGCCCCCGTGCTCTGTCATGAAGGGGAAGCACGTGCGCGCCCCCGTGCTCTGTCATGAAGGGCACGCACGTGCGCGCCCCCGTGCTCTGTCGTGAAGGGCACGCACGTGCAGTCTCCTGTGCTCTGTCGTGAAGGGCACGCATGTGCACACTCCTGTGCTCTGTCGTGAAGGGCACGCATGTGCACACTCCTGTGCTCTGTCATGAAGGGGAAGCACGTGCGCGCCCCCGTGCTCTGTCATGAAGGGGAAGCACGTGCGCGCCCCCGTGGTGCTCTGTCATGAAGGGGAAGCACGTGCGCGCCCCCGTGCTCTGTCATGAAGGGGAAGCACGTGCGCGCCCCCGTGCTCTGTCATGAAGGGCACGCACGTGCGCGCCCCCGTGCTCTGTCATGAAGGGCACGCACGTGCGCGCCCCCGTGCTCTGTCGTGAAGGGGACGCACGTGCGCGCCCCCGTGCTCTGTCATGAAGCGCACACATACACACACTCCCCTGTGCCTGTGAGTCCACTTTTCTTTAGGTGTCAGGGTTTCCAGGAGTTTGACTAACCCAGTCTTTATGATCTCTCCTGGCACTGAGGGAACACTATTGACTTGTGGCTGGCAGTACTTTGAATTATTCCATCAACTAACGAGGTTTTACCATGAAGTGTATTTGTTGACCAAATTAATTTGCTTCCTTGTACCCTTGTTTATTTGTTCTCTGTGAAGTTCACACTGTGTAAATCTTTTCCCTGTAGAAAATTCTTATAGTAAGGCCTTTCAATTTTCCTTTGAAAACAAAATTCAGATAGCACCCCAGTGAAAATAAATATAGCAGAAAGGATATCATGTTGAATTTGGCATAAATACCTCCAGAATCTCCTATCAAGATAATATCAAGATATAACCACATCTCCGACATATCATCTCTAACAGCTCTTACAAGTACAGATTTCTTGTTTGCTGAAATCAAATGGGTTATTTGTCATTTATTGCGAATCAGTGACGTGCCCATCACAGCTGCCTGCACCCCTTTGCTCATCTGCTCATGTACTTGTAGGGTTTGTACAGATCCCTCCCTTCTTTCATTCTTATGCTTACACTTTCTTTTGGTGTGTGTATAGTAAGCGTGGTGTGTGTTGTATGTCCAGATGCACACTCTGTGTATGCACTGGCACAGCCCAGAGGAGACCGTCGGTTACCCACTAGTGCTCATCGCCAGATTTTCCTTGGGTTGGAGTATCTCTGTAAACCAGGAGCTGCAGTTGCCCTAGCAATTCTCTGGTTCCCTTCCCCACAGGATGTGCATGGTCACACTCAGGTGTTTATGTAGGTTCTGGGGAATCAAACTCAAATGGTGTCAGGTTGCTTGTGCAGCAAACGCTCTAACAGCTGAGCCATTCCCACCCCCTCATGCAGGATTTCAAGACAAGTTCAATCTGCAAGAGGACTTCTGCCAGCACCCAGAGCTAGAGCTCTCTTGTCACACGTATGGGTCACCTGATCTTCCCACTAGTGGTTCTGAACTTACCACATACATTGTAATCACTAATGGGAAGAAATAAAGGAATGCATATTTTCTTTGGTCATTCTGAAAATACTCTTCTAAGGAAGGCAATGATTTAGATGGGAATGGTTTTGATTTTCATCAGTATTTTACAAATAGGTTGAACCAGTGGGCCCAATATTATTCTGTTTTTTAATATCCTGTAAAAACAACTATGCCTACACAAGAAAAACAGCTGTTACCATCTTTCTCAGAAGTAGCTGCGACTGCTCTTTAGGGCTCTTTAGGGACGATGGGGAATGTTGACATTCTCCCATAGAAACAGGGAGTGAGAGGGTCCTCAGACCTTCACCTCAGATCTCAGGGTCCTGTATCAGCTCGATCCATGCACTAGATCTCGTGGTTTTGGGGTGATGGGGTGGGATAGAATAGGGTATAAAGAAGGTGGAAGGCCAAGGGACAGAGAGCTCCATTTGTGCAGCTCTGGGGAGGTTGTCGTCTTTGCCAGGATGAGACTTTCTGGTGCTGCAGATGCTTGGGGTCTCCAGGTTCTTGTAAGTGGCTCGTAACCCATTCTCTGAAAGGAAGCCCAGTAAACTTATTGCTTCATCTGGTTGGACTTTGTGGAATTGGCATTTTGTCTGTTGCCAGTGTTCTGCCTGGAAAACAAGCACTTGGTATCCATAGAAAAGAATTTATACAAGGGTTAAATGATAATTTTCCGAAAGCTAATGTGTTAAAGTTTATATTTTTAAATGGGGAAATCAATTAGCTATAATGACAAATGCAAGGAACATTGAAGAGGGTTGGCACATGTAAGCAATATTACAAAAGTTTTCTGTGTTAATAAGAAAATTGGTTGATGCCTAACAGAGCCCTTAAGCTTTATGGTGATTTGTTCTACCAGATGGATGATTTGTGTCTCAGTTGAATCATTATCTATAAATATTAGTGCATGCCTACCCTAGAACTTAGGAGATTGAAGCAAGGGGATTTCAAGTTTGGGTCAGTGTGAGTAGATAGTGAGACCTCAGAAACCAAACAAGATGAAAACTCTGCAAGTTAACAAGTGGTTTTAATCAGGAGTAAATAGGGAGCTGCATTGGTACTTATGCCATGGAACCAGCTATCCTTATTTCCATATTTGGGATATTTTTTTTGGCATAATAGAAAAGAAGAATATATGACACAGTAGTTGACTGTATAAACAAGAAAATATAAACAAGAATGGCAAAAGATGAAGGAAGAGAAAAATGGGATAGGCAGGGAAGTCTTACTCTGGAAATGACTCATGGATAAAACCAAACATATTTTCTTATTTTCACAAGAAAGAGCTTTCCTAGGCTGGAGAGATGGCTTAGCAGTTAAGGCATTTGCCTACAAAGCCTAAGGACTCATGTTTGACTCTCCAAGGCCCACTTAACCCACAGTGATGCAAGCACCCAAAGTTGCACATGCGTTCAAGGGGGTGCATGTGTCTGGAGTTAGATTGCAGTGGCTGGAGGCCCTGGTGCACCAATTTTTTTTCTCTCACTTTCACATTAAAAAAAAGAAAAGGCCAGTCTGTTGGGCTTGCCTCACAAAAGAAAAGAAAGAACTTTCCTAGTGTGTAATACTGGTGTTTTCTTAAAACCTAGTGAAAAAGCTGTACTTGGTTGAATTCATGTCTTAAGGCTGTGCTTGGACTGGAATGAATCACCCACCAGTCAACATTTCAGCAGTTGACTGAGTCATTTTCTATTTTGATTCATTTGTGAGCCACAGCTCTATTATTAGACACTTTTTTTGAGGCAAGCCCAACAGACTGCCTTTTTATTACTGTGTGTGTGTGTGTGTGTGTGTGTGTGTGTGTGTGTGTGTGTGTGTGAGAGAGAGAGAGAGAGAGAGAGAGAGAGAGAGAAAGAAAGAGAGGGAGAGGGGCAGAGACAGACAGAGACAGAGACAGAGACAGAGACAGAGAGAGAAAATGCTGTGCTTGGACTGGAATGAATCACCCACCAGTCAACATTTCAGCAGTTGACTGAGTCATTTTCTATTTTGATTCATTTGTGAGCCACAGCTCTATTATTAGACACTTTTTTTGAGGCAAGCCCAACAGATTGCCTTTTTATTACTGTGTGTGTGTGTGTGTGTGTGTGTGTGAGAGAGAGAGAGAGAGAGAGAGAGAGAGAGAGGGAGAGAGAGAGAGAGAGAGAGAAAGAAAGAGAGGGAGGGGGGCAGAGACAGACAGAGACAGAGACAGAGACAGAGACAGAGAGAGAAAATGAACTTGCATGCCAGGGCCTCCGGCATTGCAATCAAACTCCAGAAGCATGCACCCCCTTGTGTGCATATGCGACCTTGTGTGCTTGTGTCACTGTGCATCTGGCTTACGTGGGACCTGGAGAATCACATGTGAGCCCTTAGGCTTTGCATGGAAGTACCTTAGCCGCTAAGCCATCTCTCCAGCCCTAGACACTTTTGAGAGTCGAAAGTACAGAAAATGGGCAGGAGAGATGGCTTAGTGGCTAAAGCACTTCCCTATAAAGCCAAACGACCCTGGTTTGACTCCCCAGGACCTACATAAGCCAGATGCACAAGGGAGTGCATGCATTTGGAGTTTGTTTGCAGTGGCTGGAGGCCCTGATGCTCCCATTCTTTTTCTCTCTCTACCTGCCTATTTCTGTATCTCTCTCTCTCTCTCTCTCTCACACACACACACACACACTCAAATAAATAAATAAAAATAAAATATAAAAAAGAAAAAGAAAATACAGAAAATGTCTATGCATTTCAACCTGTAACGCCAATCGAGCTTTATATTTATTCTCTGGTATAGAGAGCTTTTGGCAGGACTTTGAAGATTGTCTCTTTGTATTGATGAGGAACTGGAATCTCAGAGAAGATAAACATCTTACTGGACTAATTTTGGGCAGAATAAGAACTAAAATCCATGCTTTTGACTTCTGAACTAGCACCGTGTTCTGTTTAATGCCTGCATAATTGTGAAACATAACACTTAGAAAACTTGAATTCTTGTCCAGCATTTATTGTGAGCCTATTATTTTGATAACATAGCTGAAGGTATTTAAACTGAAAACACAGTACACAGTCTTGGTTATTGACAGGCTTAGCTGAAAAGACTGAATTTGATTTTTTTTTTTAAAGAACAACACAGAGAAAGATATGCAAAAATGTGATCAGTAAGTGATCAATGAAAGTGTTCTGGGAACGTTCACAATGGAGAGTCTACAATGTAAATGATCATGCAGACTGGCACATGGTTTATGGTTAAAGGATCAACACATCAAGAAACCAGGATGGGCCGGGCATGGTGGCGCATGCCTTTAATCCCAGCACTCATGAGGCAGAAGTAGGAGGATGTCTGTGAGTTCGAGGCCACCCTGAGACTACATACTGAATTTCAGGTCCACCACACCTGGCATGCAGTGCTGTGCCTTTCTAACAGAAAAAATCATATGCTAGGGTGGCATTTTTATCTCTGGGTAACATCTAGAGCACTCATCTGTATTTGCTACTTTGTGTTTTGTGATGCTATGTGTGTGTGTGTGTGTGTGATATTCTTTCTTTTTTTTTTTTGTATGTATAATGTCTTTCTGAAGTTTGTTTTTTAGCAGCATTTTGAGGTAGGTTCTCACTGTAGCCCAGGCTGACCAGGAATTCACTATGTAGTCTCAGGGTGGCCTTGAACTCACAACAATCCTCCTACCTTGTCTCCTGAGTGCAGGGATTAAAGGCATGTACCACCACACCTGGCTTTCTGAATTTTTTTGTTAGGTAGATTTAAGCAAACAGAAGGAAAGCCGAGTCTTTGTCAGCTTCTGATGTAATTGTGGTTTGTAAGAGGTAGAAGTGTTTTAGGAGGATCTTCAGTTTTCCTGAAGAATCCAGATGCCCCTCCCCAACAGGTAAGGGGAGGGGAAAGAGAGGGAGAGGGAGAGGGAGAGGGAGAGGAAGAGAGAGAGGGAGAGAGGGAGGGAGGGAGGGAGGGAGGAGATTGAGACTGTTAACTTTTTGTTGCTGGGACAAACACCTGAGCAGAAGCAGCTTATGGAAGGAAGGAGTTTATTTCAGGCTTGCAGATTCAGGAGAAGCTTCACCATGGTGGAAGAAGCTGGCTTGGTTCCGCATCCACGGCAGAGAAACATGAATAGCCAGTACCTGCCAGCACACGCTAACTCAGGACACACCTAGTAGGGCTGGGCTCAAGATCTGCCCCAAGACACACCTTTGGGGAGGGGCTCCACCTTCTGAAGACGAAATAGGAAGGTTAATCAAAATACCTGAATCTATGGGGCCATTTACACTCAAACCAGCACAGAGAGGGTGAGGGTGGGAGAGAGTGTGAACTTTTGGGTATGTGTATGTGTGTGCATATGAAGTAAAATCACAAGTGTAGGCGTGTAGCTTCAGTTTTGTCCTAGTATTGTGGGCAACTCCATGCTGCTGGGATGAGGTCCCAACCAGGCAGTTTATGGGAAGAGCAGGTCTATGTCAGCTAACAGATCCAGGGGACTCATCAGTGGTGGAAGAAGCTGCTCCCTTCCACAGATCCAAGCAGAAGCCAACATCAACACCAACACTGGCAAGCACAAGCCACCAGAAACTCTCTGCAGACCTTTGGGCCAGACCCCAGGATCTGCCCCCAGTGATACCTCCTCCAGCAGGCTGCTGGAGACTTAACTTTAATCAGAAATACCTGAGGCTGCGAGGGACATATTCACATTCACACCACAGGCATCTTGGAGTTGCCTGTAGTACCTTCTCTAGCACTGAGATAAAGAATACCCACTCTCCTCCATGTATTTCTCTATTTACTCAGTTGAAGCTAATTCACTTTATGCAGATCTTCCAGTCACGCTGCATTCGCTGCTCCTGCCTACCATCTCTAGATCTGTGCCGCACTGTCTGTTACTCAGGCATCTGCAGAGACCCCCGCCACAACTACTTTGGGCGCTTATCCATGTCAGACGCTGTGCTGGCTCCTTCATGCTGGGGACAAAAACGTGGACAAGGTGGAAAGAGAAGGAAGGTCACATTGCATTTACATTATAATTCACATAGACTACTTTCAGTCCCAGCACATTTTCTTTCTTTCCCCTTTTTAAAAATTATTTGAGAATAAGAAAGAGGCACACACACACACACACACACACACACACACACACACACACACACAGAGAGAGAGAGAGAGAGAGAGAGAGAGGGAGAGAGGGAGAGAGGGAGAGAGGGAGAGAGGGAGAGAGGGAGAGAGGGAGAGAGGGAGAGAGAAAGAATATGAATGGGTGCCACCAGGGCCTATAGCCGCCCTGTGCATCTGGCTTATGTGGGTCCTGGGAAATGGAATCTGGGTCCTTTGGCTGTGCTAGCAGGCTCCTTAAGTGCTAAGCCATCTCTCCAGCCTCTCCTCCCCCGCCCCCCCCGCCTGTTTTTTTTTAAACACAGGATCTCATGTAGCCCAGGGTGGCTTCCCCTCTCTCTCCCTGCCCCTCCCTTCCTTTCCCTCTGTTTCTCTTTGTTGCAGTCATGTTTGCATTCTGGCAGAAATCACCCAACCAAGGGCAGCTTGTGGGAAAAAAAGGTTTGTGGTAGTTTGGATAGATGGCCCCCAATATATTTTGTGTTTTATTAGTTTGTACCTTGGATCTGCAGCCATCTGGCTGGAGGAGATGGATCTTGGGGTCTAGCCCTAGGTGTGATAGTGGGTTTGAAATTCCAATCTAAAGATATGCAAAGTGCCTAGTTCCACCTGGAGTTCCTGAAGTGTGCTATGTGGTGTGGCTTTTGGCTTGTGGCTTCTCTCTCTGCTTGGACCTGAGAGCAGAGCCAGCTTCTTCTGCCTTTATGGAACTTCCTCTGGATCGGTAAGCTTTAATAAATCGCTTCCGTCATAACTGTGCCTGGTCTGGAAGTTTGTCTCATTGAACCTGAAGCTGTCTACTACAAGGTTTATTTTGGATTACAGACTCAAAGGGAAGCTCCATAATGGCAGGGGAAAACGATGGCATGAGCAGAAGGTGGACATCACCTCCTCGCTAACATCAAGTGGACAACAGCAACGGGAGAGTGCGCCAAACACTGGCAAGGGGGAGCTGGTTGTAACACACAGAAGCCTGTCCCCAACAATACACTGCCTCCAGGAGGCGTTAATTCCCAAATCTCCTTCAGCTGGGAGCCTAGCATTCAGAACACCTAAGTTTATGGGGGACACCTGAAACCACCACACCCTCATTTCCCTTTCCTTCACCCTTCCCCTTCTCTCTCTCTTTCTCTTTTAGACATAAGGTCTCACTCTGTTACCTAGGCTGGCCACAGACTCCTTTCTCTACCTTCTGAATAGCTGAGATTATAGGCTGTTCATGAGTGTGCCTGGCCTTGAAGCACTTTTTGTTCTCAGATCTATGGTCTTGTGTTTTTCTTGTCCTAGGCTAATGAATGACATTCTGGTTTTCTGCAGGCAGTAGAAAATGTGCCTTAGAATAAACAAGAATAGTTTTGAGCTAGGCTGGGCTACGGTGTGAGATCCTGCCATAGAATGAATGAATGAGTGAATAAATAAATAAATAAGTAGCAAAAATTTTTGAAGGTGGGGGTAGGATGGAGAGTGGGAGAAAGTGGGGACTTACAGTTTTGAAGATATGTTGTTAATTTGGGATTATGTGAAAAGCTGCTTTAAACTTTTAAAATCAAATTGAGCTGTATTTATTTTGATCAACAGAATTAATTTGAAATGTTAACAATAGGCTAAAATGTAAATTTCTATCCTGGAGATGGTAATTTAGCCCTAGGTGCTGAAGTTATATCAAAGAGTTTTGATCAAATAATTTCTCATTAAATTGGTAAACATTTGCTAGGAAATGTCTTTAAGCAGTCCACTTGAACAATGAAAATAACTTCATTGTTGTTCTTATGTTTGATATTAAACTTGAGAAACTAAACCTCATTGCATGGACAATTAAGTGATATTTCAGCATTACTTAATTATTTTATGTTAATTCAAGCCATCTTTTTTTGAGGAGAACCATTTTACCTTTTAAAAGGTCAACCAACACCTTTCTCACACTTCCAATGAGCTAGTGAATATGTGTTTATTCTCGAGATGCTGTGGTTGTATTTTCCTTGTAGTATTTCCCCTCTGTGTCTGAGTAAATAAGTCATTGCTCTGCTAGTAGTTCTCAGTGCTTTCAAAGACATTTAAGTGCAGGCAGTCCCTACAAAAGAATGCGACAGGTTAAATGTGTTGTAATCTACACACAGAAGCAGTGTTTTTTTTTTTTTTTATTATTATCTGTGACTTTAATGGAATGAAAATGTTAATTTAGGGTAATGAAATAAACCTCCAAGTATGATGGGTGAACAGACCATTAGGTTAATTAAAATGAGGGTATGTCTCACTGCTGTGGTGGAGCTACATTGTAGAACAGACAGATTCATTGAGTGCTTGAGGAATGAAATTCAGAACATGTTGATCTGAACCTAGGTTACTAGAGAAAGGGCAAGACAAATGACAAGGGCCATCAGTTTATGTTCATTTACTTTTACTTGTCATGCTACTTGTCATTCTAAAGATCCTGTCACATAAAGATGAAAATTTATATAGCCCCTTAAAAACTGAGTAAGCTTTGTTACTTTCTTATCTGTCCATCATCCCAGATGAATTAAGTACAAAACAAGATTAAATGAAGTATGCAGATTTTATAACAGTATTAAGAAGGCCAATAATTTAAAAATTTATTGATTTGTAAAAATGTAGTTGGGATGACCACTGTAACCTTAGCTATTAGCTCTTTTCCTTGTCTAATAGTTCAAAACCTGTTGGGGACTACTTTGCTCACTGTCTGTATGGCTGATTGACTTTCTGAAGAATTCAGTGCTTCACTTCTGCATTTATTTTATAAAAGACTTTTTGAATGCTCTTTGATTCTTCATTATGGCAAATCTTAGCATACTGCTAACCATTGGGTAGCTTTTTGTACGTATTTTTTCTCTTGATGATAAAGGTGTGGGATGTGTTTAAACAGTGATTAAGTTCATTATAGTCTTGAGCTATTCTTTTCCCCCAGCATATGACTAATTTAATGTATTCATTTCTCTTCAGACCTTAGATCCCAATTTAGAGCACATGGTCTAATAGTCATCTCACTTAATGTCCATTGTTAGTCCTTTGTCTGTCATTGGAAGATGAGTGAAGGAGGGTTCTAAGTACTTGTAAAGGGAGTGGTGACAAACCTAATGATTTCCAAGGTCAGTCATCTCCATGGTCAGTCAGTGACATGTTTGTTCTGAGCCCCATATTATACAGGTGCTTTCAGGTCCTTGGGAGGTTGATAAGAGTTAGCTTTTCTGAGCTTAAGAAAAGAGAAAACTAACTTTTTAGGAAGATGGGATTCTCTTTCTCTTCTTTTAGGAGACTAATTTTGTGGAAATCTATTTTTCTTATTTATTTGTTTATTTATTTATTTATTTAGAGAATGTCTCATGTAGCCCAACCTGGTCTCAAACTCACTGTTGTAGGTAGGTGAGGCTGGTTTTGAACTCCTAACCCTCCTGTTTCTGCTTCTCAAGTGATAAGATTAGAAATGTGACCAATGCCCCACTTTGTAATCTGCATTTCTTTCTTTGTCTGTTTACTGACTGATTGATGTGAAGGCCAGTGGACAACTTTCTGTTTAGTCTTGGCCTTCCCCCTCATTTGAAGCAGGGCTTCTTCCTTTTTTTTTTTTTTTTTTGATTTTTCGAGGCAGAGTCTCACTCTAGTTCATGCTGATCTGGACATGGTGGCCTTGAACTCATGGTGATTCTCTTACCTCTGCCTCCCGAGGGCTGGGATTAAAGGCTTGTGCCACCATGCCTGGCTGAAGCAGGGTTTCTTGTTTATTGCTTTGTTTGCTTGCTTTCAGTAAATCCTGTTTCTGCCTCTCCTCACATGCTAGGCACACTGGGATTCCAGAGCCGGTCACAGCCTCTGACTCTTTACGTGGGATCTGAGTATCAGATACTCAGAGTTGCTTGGTAAGCACTCTGTCAACTGAATTCTCTCTCCAGCTCCTGGAAAGTCTTTTACTTATTCTTGTCCTATTTGCCCATTTTCCTGTACTTTACCTAGATGACAGTTAGTAGGGGACATTTATTTAATGAGTTTATATAAAGATCCATTTAATATTTTATTTTTGAGAGAGCAAATGGGCGTGCCAGGGCTTTCAGCCATTGCAAATGGATTCCATATGTATGTACCACCTTGTGCATTTGGCTTATGTGGGTCCTGGGGAATTGAATGGAGGTCCTTTGGCTTTGCAGGCAAGTGCCTTAATCGCTAAGCCATCTCTCCAGCCCCATCTTTAATATTTTAGATGATATGTAAATGTTACCTTAGGTACATTTAATACAGTAAATTTTAATGCTTATATTAAGAACATGTATATACTATAATTCAATGCATTTAGAATTTTTATAAACCATACTTAGAATGTTTAGCAGGTCTTATTTTATCTGATCTTTTCTATTTATGACTCATTTTATTTTCTAATTACTTACTAGCTTTTTTTTTTTTTCTTCTCCCTTTTCTCTTTTTTTTTTTTAATTTAATTTATTAGTTTTCTTTTCAGTAAATACAGGCAGTTTGGTACCATTATTTAGGCTCATCTGTGATCTACCCCCTCCCATTAGACCCTCCTTGTTATTGAAAATGGGTCGTGCATTGTGGAGTTAGCCCCCAGTTATTAGTATGATAAATGTCTCTGAAAATCATGACCCAACATGTAACTCTGACATTCTTTCCGCCCCCTCTTCCGCAAGATTTCCCTGAGCCATGTTGGGTTCATTTTTGGTCTGCTTCAGTGCTGAGGTGTTGAGGGCCTCTGAGGCTCTGGCTCTCTGATTTGGTAGGAGTTGATTTTTCTCTGCGTTGGTCTCCTTCCTCTTTGTGCTGGTATCCAGTTCACAGGAAAACATCACCCTTGCTTATTTCGCCAGTTGTCCTTAGTTTCAGTTGGGCCCCTTCTGAGGTATGTTGGGGCAGCTCTCTTCTTAGGATCTGCATCTTTTTTTCCCTGGTTGTTTGTAGTGCAACTAGGCGGTCGCCATCTTACTTACTAGCTTTTTTATCTGACCGTCTTTATCTCTGTTTTTTTTCTCATGGTTTCTGCTTGCTTCTCATTTGGTTTTGGTGAATCAGTGAGACTTGATGCAGTACTGGCACTTGATTTTCTGTTCATTACTGAATTCTTTAAGACAGTCTAGCATATTTGTGTGGTGAGGGGAGAAGTGGCTTTTGTTGTAGTCTCCAGACTGAGCTCTACATTTTTAAACCTGAAAGAAAAGTTGGACATGTTATTCATATCTAGAGCTTTAAGTGGTCTGTTAAATATCAGGAGGATGGGGCCAGGCTCCCTCCCCCAACAACAACAAAATATTACTTTTGACCAGTTGCTATTAGCAGAAAAGTTAGGAAGGTTTCATTTTTTTGGGGGGGGGGAGTGCTTAGTGATATTTGTTAGTGGGCTTTTCTAGGGAGTAAGACACATCCTGTCAGTCAGCTGCTCCTTTGAGGACCCACATCTGTGTAGTGTGTCACAGGTGGTAACACTTGTGTAAATTCTGTCTTTCTTAAAAGGTTAATTAAGGTATCTACTAGATTTTAAGAATGTCTTTTAAAGGAATTATTTGCACATATGTGTGCATGTGTGGGCACACTAGGGTTTCTTGCTGCTGCAAATAAACTACAGATGCTTGTGATACCTTTTGTGTCCAGCTTATATGGATGCTGGGAATTGAACCTGCTTTGTAAGCCAGTGGCTTTGCAAGCCAGATGCTGAGCACCTTGCCAGCCCAAAAGTTGTCTTTTAAGAGCTTGCTAGTTTAAGTCTTTTTTTTTTTTTTTAAGTCAGACACATGGCCAGCAGCCTGATTTTACTTTTAAAAATGTATTTAAATCATACTTTAAGGTTGACTTCTGGGTGTAACTTGTGAAATCTCTGCATGGCTTTATTTTCTGAAAAGGTAATATTAACTTCATAAAACTGCTTCTATACCTTGTTTTCCTTGCTTTTGTATTTTCCCTGTGGAAATGAAGAATGACTAACCAAGTTTTATTGGGATAAGATCAATTTTATGAAGCCTGAAAATTTCTTATTCTGAGTTTTACCTGAACAATGTTCTAGTTTAACTGAATGGGTCATAATATTGAGTGAGTCTTATAAGCTCCTTTATGGATAGATGACATGGGTAAGAAAGATGTACCTGGTTGCATTGGGATTAGAATCAAGGAAACTAGAAGTCCTTCATCTTACTCTATGACAGGCAAAGTCTGTTTAAGAATGAGATAATCAGTGAAAGAGAAGGAAAATCAGCTCAGCATTGGGTAGCTGGCGGTAGGGAGAGAAAGCTCCTTTAGTGGTAGGATTTTCCAAGTAACTGGAGAAGGGAGGGACATTGCTGGGCAGGTGAAGCCTCCATGAGGGGCTTTGCTGCCAGCAGGAAGATGAGCCTGTACTGACTGTCTTGTTTGTCTGTGGGGAAGATTGCACTGCTTCGGCCTGTGTGCACAAGCCATGCTGTTGGCTACAGCTGCTGTGATGAAACAACCTTGCAGTTCCGGACCGTCCAGGTGACTGCGGTTGGTCCTGAATCATTCTCTCCCTGACAGGTTCTAGCACCAAAGGCAGCTGTGCACATGCGTCTTCAGTGTTTCTGAGTGTCTGAATGTCTGTCTGAGTTCTCAGAATGCTGGCAGCTTAATCTGAAAGTGTAAGCTTGTTAAAAAGGAGAAATCTAAGAAATCAGGATGAGCTCTGGATTTTTGCTAATCATGATCCAATTCAGATAACTGTGAAGGTGTGCAACTTTGAGATAACAGAGACATGTTTCTTCATGAGGCTACAAAAGGAATCTTCACATCCCTTTCTGTCTCTCTTTCTCTCTTTGTGTGTGTGTATCTATGTATGGGTGTGCATGTGCCATGGCATGTGTGTGGAGGTATGAAGAGTTGTCTGCCCCACCTTCTTTGAGAGTCAGGGTCTCTTGCTACTGCAAATGAGTCTGGCCCATCAGCTGGTTTACTTGGGTGCTAGGGGATTGAACCTGAACCCACAGGCTTTGCAAGCAT
The DNA here is from genome assembly GCF_020740685.1 of Jaculus jaculus. Classification (NCBI taxonomy): domain Eukaryota; kingdom Metazoa; phylum Chordata; class Mammalia; order Rodentia; family Dipodidae; genus Jaculus; species Jaculus jaculus. Next base: position 31,986,421 of record NC_059109.1, on the reverse strand, counting down.
GCACTTTAATGCTGAGCCATCTCCCCAGCCCGGAAGGAATATCTGTATAAAAAGCCAAGGGAGGTTGGATGTGGCAGCGCCTGCTGTTCTTTGTACTGAGCTGAGGTGCAGGTCTGGATGGTATGTTCATAACAGTAGGAAAAATAATCCACAAGCATGGCAAAGAAGGGATGCTTGGGGGAATCCAGTATTAACTGTTGAAAAATGGTGATCTGGGACTGGAGAGATGACTTAATGGTTAAGGTGCTTGCCTGCCAAGCCAAAGGACCCAGGCTCAGTGCCCCAGTACCCATGTAAGCCAGATGCACAAGGTGGCACATGTGTCTCGAGTTTGTTTGCATTGACTAGAGGCCCTGGCACTTCCATTCTCTCTGCCTCATAAATAAATAAATAAGATGATCGGACATGAAAGACAGCTGTAGTTCATGGTTAAAAGATTGGCTTTGGGACCACATAGATTCAGTACCCTCTCCTTTATTAGATAAGCACTCCAAACTGCTATCTCTTTTCTGCAGCCTCAAGACTGTGACAGGCATATGATTAACTGAGATTTTAGACAGGAAAGTGGTGAACATGCTGCTAAGTGCACATTAGCGATTCTCATGCTGGTGAGGTGAAACAAGTACAGGAAAATGGATACACAGAGATTGCTTCTGACCCTTTTGTCAAAAATTAGAGCTAAGAGATTAAAATAAAACCTATGAAGTATGGAAAGGTGAATACAATAGAATTCTTATCTCGAAAGTCAGGGGAATGAAGAAAAAAGTGTTTTGTGGACTTTCAGGATAACTCATTTTGTTACTCTTTCCCATTCTATCCACTGCATTCATTAAGCTATTGTCGTGAAATTTTGATATAAAACTGCTCTATTATTTTATTCTACTTGATAAGAGGCCAAAAGCTTCATGAACACAAGAAAAATAAGACGAGTTGGCTGCTTTCTTACCAGTTTGCAGAACTCCTAAGCAATCCTTTTGATGCCATGTTCAACCCCAGCAGAGTGTTTGTTCAGGGATGGGTACGACCTTGCTGGCCTCGCTTTGTTCTCTGTGCGCTCCCCTGACCTTGTGCTTAGGCCTGCTTAGCTGCTGTAAAGTGAGGAGAAAAGATGCTCCCACTGCTCCACGAAGCTCCTCTACCATGTCTTCTCTGCAGGACATAGTTCATGGAAGATAGCTACCCAGTATTCTGCAAAAGGTTTTATATGTTCTAATTGTTTTGTAAGCAGAAACAAACAAGCAAATATAGTTGTCATGTGCTTCCTCTTTTTTTTTTTTTTAGGTAGGGTTTCACTCAAGCTCAGGCTGACCTGGAATTCACCATGTACTCTCAGGGTGGCCTTGAATTTATGGTGATCCTTACCTCTGCCTCCCGGGTGCTGGGATTAAAGGTATGCACCACAACCTGTGCTTCCTCTTGAAAGTGGAGTGTAACAGAAAACAAAAGAACAAGTTTCTAGTTAATCAAGATTTAACTGCTCTTGAAACAGGCCAATAGCTGTTAGGCAGGTGTCCTCTGACACCCCTCGTCGCGCTGCTCTTGAGTCTGTGGTCATCATGCTGCACACTCCCATAGTTTGTGATGCACTTGAGTAGCCTGCGCTCAACAGTAAGGAGCAAACCAGCTTCTCCAGGGCTTTAAAGAGCTGGGATCCTCTCAGGGGCAGGGGTGGTTAGGAAGGAAAACACTAGGTTGGAATGTAGAACTGAGTTCTAGTCATGGTTCTTTTTTATTCTTTGTTTCTGTTATTCAAAACACTGTCTTCAAGGATGAGATGCTACTAAATATCTTCTAAAACATCTTCAGAGATTTCAGAACTGCTCCTGTGGGGCGGTTGTCTTATCAGTGCACTGAATAATGTGCAAGTACCGGGTGTCCAGAACACAGGCTTAGCGAGTCAGGCGTAACTAAAGGAAAGGTGTTGCTTTGGTTCCCAGTGGTCTTAGCATCCCTTACTGGGTTTGCACGTCTGCTCATAACCTAGCCCCTGAGTCTTCTTCCTATCACCCTGGCCTTCTAGCACCTACCACACTGTGTTCTGTTCTGGCAAGGTCTCTTTCACACCTACTGTCCTGTGCTAGGCCTTTATCTTGGGGGTGGGGGTTGCTCACTCACCTCTCTGTTAACTCAGTCATGTTCACTCTCCAGGTCTTCCCTCATGCATCACTTAAGAAGGACATCCTTGGGCTGGAGAGCTGGGTCAGTGGTTAAGGCATTTGTCAGCAAAGCCAAAGGACCCAGGTTCAACTCCCCAGTACCCACATAAAACCAGATGCACAAAGGGGCAGATGCATCTGGGTTTCATTTTCAGTGGCTAGAGGCCCTGCTGTGCCCATTCTCTCTCTCCCCATCTATCTCTATCTCTTTGCTTTAAAATAAATAAATAAAATACTTTAAAAAAGGACACCTTCTGACCTGCCTCCCTCCCTAAGTCGCTTGTCCTCATACATACTCACAGTGCCGTTTTCCTCTTCTTCATGTGTCTGCCATGGTCGGAGTGCATATTTACTCACATGGTCACTTGCTGCCCCAGTGCACTGTAGTCTTCTGGAGAAGGTAGCTCATGCTGGTTTTTAATTCAGAACTTTATGATAAGACCATACTGCAAGTCAGTCATAATCGCATAGGTTATCTTCTCGTGTTCCCTCTCCTCCATCCACATTCCACTGAAGCTTTCCCCGTGGGGTTATCAGGAACCGCTGTGGGGTCATGAATGTAACAAATCAGTCTTTGGGGTGGGGGAGCAATGCTCATTTTTGTTACCTTTTGTATTTCTGGTGACTAGCTTAGTGATAGAAACATAGTACGTACTAAGTATGTATTTGTTAGATGGTTAAAGCAAAGCTGCCAGCACCTCTTAGCCTGGAATAAATAAGATAATGAGAAAACCAAAACACCAGCAGCTGTTCTTGTGTGTGGGGCACTGCTTTGCTTTTATTCTCATCCAGATTAGTTTTAGTCACCACTTCTACCACTTTTTGAGTAGTCGCCACATGCTTTATTCTGTCCTTTGCTCTTTAACTTAGCAGTATATTCCTAGGTAGGTATATTATTGTTTTCTGCTGATGTCAGAAGGCATTCTGTGATGGGATTGAGTCAGACAGAAGGGAACTTCAGTCAGTTGTGCAGTCAGGATTATAGTTAGGCCAATGACTGAAAATTCCCAAGTTCTCTGAGAACAAAAGGTTGTTGACTTGCTTCGGGCCTTAGGTTACGCAGAGGAGTAGGACTCTGAGGCAAGGGTATGGGACAGGCCCGGGGCCTAGCTTACTCTGCATGCTGATGTGGTTTCTGGGGTTAATGACCCTTGTTCTGGCAGAGATGGACATGTTAGCCTTGCAGTCAGGATGGGTTTACTGTGTTCAGTGAATCAGTCAGCCAACAGGGATTGTGGCTGTGTTGCAGTGTCCCGCTGAGCCCATGTTTGTTAGGTTAAGCAGACAGCCTAACATGAGAGGACAGTGAAACAGAAATTAACAAGATGACAAGATGACCTTAGGTACTTAGGGCACCTCCATCCCTTTAGGTTCTGTTTTCATCCATTTTTCAGTTAAAGAAATTGAGATTTATAGATGTTTGATATCTGACCTTTTATTTTATTTTAACCCAGGCATGGACCCTAATATGTTTTATAATTGGGAATATTATAGGAATGATTAAAAGCTTACTGTAGCATTTGTTACTCAGATTGGTGTAATATTATGCCCATTATATCCTCCATTATCATCAGACTATAATTGGCATCTTATCATTTATTTATTTATTATTTCTCCGCTGGTTGTGGTGGCACACACCTTTAATGCCAGCACTCGGGAGGCAGAGGTAGGAGGATTGCTGTGAGTTTGAGGCCACCCTGAGACCATGTAGTGAATTCCAGGTTGGCCTGAGCTAGACTGAGACCCTGTCTTGAAAAACTAAAAAAGAAAAGAAAAGAAAAAACCAAAAACCAAAAAACAAACAAACAAAAAACACCCGATAGTATTTCTCTTGCATCTCTTAGGCCAAAGTTTCAAATCCTTCTACATTCCTTCCTCAAATAAGTCCCAGAAGACCAAAAGCCACATAGCCACAATAACCTGAGTTCTCGGTTCCAACTTTACATTGCAGTCAGGTTTGCATTGCTGGCTGAAAACACCCGACCAAGTGTTTATTTTGGCTTACTTGCTCAAGGGGAAGCGCTATGATGGCTGGTGAAGTGATGGCTTCAGCAGAGGGTGGATATCACCTCCTGGGCAACATCAGATGGTCAACAGCAACAGGAGAGTGTGCCCTTTATCTTTTGTTTTGGTCCTCAGGTATGAAATGCCCATCCTGCTCACAAGAGCACCGCCACACAGGTAGCAGGACCAGAGTTTCGAGGGATGCTCAAATGGCAGATCTAGAGTGTAAGGAAAATACACACGTGGCAGGTTTAGACATTGGAGGGAAATCATACATGTAATTAAAGTGTGAAGTTACCCCAAAGCATAAAACACAAACAGGAAATTACCCAGGCCAAAAAAAACAGTGTTCTGCTCTCCCCCCACCCAGCCTGGCTTTGGGGTGGGCAGCCAGATGCATGTGTAGCCAGAGGTCACAGGGCAGAGGGAGGAGAGGCAGAGAATGCAAAGAAAGAGAGCTAGAAACAGCATGAGCAGACATTGCTAGTTGATAAAAAAAAAAAAATGTCTTCTTTTGTCAGATTCAGGTCTGTAAAGGGAAGACCTGATTGGTTTGTACATTCAAAGGGTGGTGAAAGCCAGCCCATCTAGGTAGTGTGTTAAACGCCTGTGGGTAGGTAGCAGGGGTACTGCAGCTGTTGTTGATGAATCTGGATGTGACACCAGTTCATTCGTGAGTTCCATTCTTGCCAAGGTAGGTTGGCATGTGGGGTGGCATCTCTCTGGGCTTCTGCCCCTAACTGAAACTACCTAAAAGAAGCTAGCTTTCTCCTGAGTCTCCTACAGTACTATCTGAAACTTCTGTAGGGATGGTTGGGAACACAGCTTGGTGGTAGAGCATTTGCCCAGCATATGAAAAATTCTGGGTTTTATTTTCAGCTTTGCAAAACAAAGAAAGAAGGGAACAGACATATAAGAATGAGGTTGCTTTTCTGAATTACTTCCTCCCAAAGCTTATGTAATTCTTCCCCCCACCCTCAGGTAGGGTCTCACTGTAGCTAGGGCTGTCCAGGAATTCACTATGTATTCTTTTTTTTTTTTTCACTATGTATTCTTCTAAGGGTGGCCTCAAGCTCATGGCGATCCTCCTTCCTCTGTCTCCCAAGTGCTGGGATTAAAGGAGTGTGCCACCATGCTCAGCCTACTTTGTTTTTCTTTTTCTTCTTTTCTTTTGAGTTTATGTAATTCTTGTTGAAATCATGAACTCATGTGTCCTATGGTTTCTTTCAGGTGGCCTTCTTTTATTTGGTGCTCAGATTTTGACTGCAGGCTTGTTGTAGTATTTGTTCACAAACCTTGGAGCAGAGGCACTGATTTCAGTAGCATTGTCTTTCTGATTAGCTTGGCGTACACTTATTACTGGTTGTTGGTATTCTCTGTGTAAAGCCTGTTTAACTCACTTCTCATCCCTAAGTGAAGGGCCTTTTAGAACTGAGGTTCCCTTTGGAACCTTCCTTATATTGTTGCAGGGCACAATACTTCTTATAACATTTACTTCAGTCTGAAAATAGAGACTTTAAAATGGGAAAAGTCATGCAAGGTAAACTATTGGCATTTTCACAGTAAGCAAATCTTAGCATCCTCAGTATATAAAAATACTGAATCACATCTATGGTTTTGTCACTATTACAATGAGAACAGGTAGTGACCTTTAAATGTAGAAATTTCCCACTTTTGATATTGACTGTTAATGTGGAAAACTTGAAGAAGCAGGGAGAACCCTGTGACCTTATAATGTGAATTTTCTAATTAGAGCATACAGATCAGTCAAATATTTAACATTGATTTTTAGAAAACTAAACTGTTTTGTATGCAACGTACAAAAATAGCAGGAGATTTTTGTCCTTGATTCAGACTAACCAGTAAGACTCAGGGTCAGATGCAGTAGATTCGAATTTGTGTGAAGTAATATATGCCTCTAATATCTTGATATATACTAGCAAAAGGAATAATTGGCTATTTCATGTATCTTGAGCTAAATATTTGAAGCAATGCTGTTAGTATTTTTATAGTAATTTGTTTGAAATGCCATTAACTGATAAAGATGTATAATTATGAATGTAATGTGTGCTAAATTTTAGAAATACCTAAGCTCACAGGGCAATAAACTCCTGCCTACGCTTATGTCTCTAAAATTTGACCTATTATAAAATCATCCACCAGGTGCTTTATCTCTCCATTTCTTGTACTTTGAAAGATAAAGCAGATTGAGTTACCCTGATATGTTACAAGAGTCTTTTCATTTAGCTTAAACTCATTTTTGAAATACAGTTTGTCTTTGAACAAATAGTGCTCAATAAATTCTGTGTTGTAAAGTAGATTTTTACTTGAGCATTGTGACATTTTATTAGTATTTCAACTTTTCCTTAACCCTTTCATTCACCTCCTGCAAACATTTGAAGACACTCTTTCCAATTCCAGATAATCCCCTTGTCCTTGCTGCCTTTTGTCCTTGTAACCTGCTTCTGTCCTTCACAAGGGTTCCGAAACTAACTGCCCACTTACTTCAGTTCCATCACAAATTAGTTGGCTTGGGTTTTTTCTCTGCTAGTTTCTTTAAGCAAGATGAAGGGACAGTATTTGTTCTAATAGTTTTTTCTTTTGTTCTTTTGTCAGTGGATAATCTGTAGGCCATTTCTGGATAAACTTCAGAAGGGAGCATTGCTGCTCTGGTGGAAGTAACATCTGATGAGTCTGTTTCAGTGATTTTGAGAAATCTGACATCTCAGAATATTCTTTACTAGTTAAATGCCATTGAGATTTCATGTTGAAAATGGTAATTATTATATAACTTATGTAGCCTTGCCCTAGTAGATAGCTCTTTAGTTTGGTAGGACTAATGTACATTGCCTTGTTACAGCTCTCTAGGTTTCAGCCATAGCTTCTTACCTTGTGCTTCCATTTTCATGGCTCAAGCAGTGCCTTTGTTCCACTTTTTTTTTCTTTTTGGTTTTTCAAGGTAGGGTCTCACTCTGGCACAGGCTGACCTAGAATTCACTGTGTAGTCTCAAGGTGGCCTTGAACTCACGGCAATCCTCCTACCTCTGCCTCCGGGAGTGCTGGGATTAAAGGCGTGAGCCACCACGCCCGGCTTCTCATCTTTCATGAAAAAGCCACTTCTCATTGTTTGGCACTTGACTTGTTCCCTGTGTTCCTCTCTTCATGTGAACTTCAGGGATTAGATAGGAGGGAGCCTGGTAGTGGATTATAGGCACAAGTAAGAAGACGAATCAAGTTCCAGTGTAATCCTGATCAGGATGTAAAGTCACCTCTGATTCAGTTTCGAGAAAATATCAGTGGGAAACTAAAGCAGTGGCTAACTTGGCCCTATGCTACATATATTGATAGTCTTAGAGATTAGCAATTTGACACAGGCTTATAGTTTTAGAGATTAGCCATGTTAATTTCTTTTCTATTGAGAGTCTAGATTTTCTAGCCACTTGGAGTTTTAGATTTGATTTTTTTCTAGGGAGCCACTGCTTTGGCAAGGACAGTCAGGGCTTGTAGAAAGGAGACTGGACACAGCAGTGAGCAGTGGAGACAGACAGAGAGAGGGAGAGAGACAGAGAGAAATGGTTCAGGCAGTGATCAGAGCATGGGTTAAGGAGAAAGAGGCCTAACAGGGCAAGCAGAAAAAATCCAGGTGGTGGTGGTGGAGAAGGTAGCATGAAGAAAAGCAAGAGTAGATTGAAAGGAGGGAAGTATGAGGTGAATAAAGGCTGAAGGGACAATAGGCTCAAAGCAGAGCAAAAACCAGCAGAGGATGCTTTTTAAGAAAGAATAGCCGGGCGTGGTGATGCACGCCTTTAATCCCAGCACTTGGAGGCAGAGGTAGGAGGATTGCCATGAGTTTGAGGCCACCCTGAGACTCCATAGTGAATTCCAGGTCAGCCTGGGATACAGTGAGACCCTACCTCGAAAAACCCAAAAAAAAAAAAAAAAAAAAAGAAGAAAGAATAGGAGGTGAAGAAAAATCAGGATAGAAAGATGATGAGGGAAGAAATGGATTGACCTTCTATCTAATACTCTACTCTGATCAGTGGTTAGCACAGCTCCATGTGGCTACTTGACTGCTAATGCTGAAAGTGGCAGGGCGGGTGGGATGGCTATTTAACACTTCAAGCTCCTGGAGGTAAGTAGGTAATGCTGTGTAATTTGCATCCTTGTACTTTTGCAAAGATCATAGTTCAGCTGAACTACCTGAATCATCTAGTTGCCATGTCTACCTTTGAAAGTCTGTCATACTTTTTTAGCCTGATAGTGTCTGTAACCATTACTGTTTATTACATACACAAAAGTAGAATTTCACATATTTCATTCAAGATACGAGAGAAAGGAAAACTTAATGATACTAAATTATGGCATTATTTTAGAGCTTGTTTTGAGATACGCTGGCTTTCTGGAGAACTGGTCTTATGACAAATTCACAAGTAGAAACAGTATAAACCCACAGATTTTCTGCAATCAGCTTCCATCTGGATGACCTGCATGTGGGTGAGAGGGAAGGACCCTCAAGGAATGTATTTGGAGCTCTAGATGTGCACTTGTCAAGGTGAGCAGATAGAGTCTGCTACCGAGGCCCACTGTGTGTAGAGCAAAATTCTGTTGAGGGCTGGCCTTTTTTGCTCTAAATAAAGGTCTGATGGGGAGTAGGGATTGCTTTCCTGTTCTTTCAGTTAGTTATCACTTGGCGGGTTCTTAGCAGAGTATTCTCTGTGCCTTGTTAAATCACAAGAATAGTATCTTTTGATGCATATTGATTTGTAATTTTATGTTCAGGCAGTGCTACCTAATGTATCATTTTATTCAGGTAGCATAGGAATTTAGTCAATACTAAATTTTAGGATGTTTAAATCTCTCAATGACTAAATATGTAGTTAGTGAGCAATGTGAATGCTTGACCTCACTATTCTGTTTGAATATAACAAGGGACAGACAAACTTGCTTTGCTTAAAGTAGAAGCATATGTTTAAAAGTTGTTTGGAGAACTATGTGATTGTAGTGTAAGTATGTGTGATTATTTGCATTCCTTTTCAACCTCTTGGGAATTAAATTGGTTTTCTCCAAGAAAGGCAATTATATCCAGGAGGCCAGTTGCAGCTGAATTACTGTGTGTTACAGAGCATCCCACAGACCTGAAATCAGAAGTGTGCTATGATTTATAATGCTGCTAATTACAGCTTTGTAGTAAAGGCATTTAGTTTTCTGCTTCGGTAAGCCTCAATTCTCTTTTTGAAAAAGAATTGCTTACATTAGGTGTTATGCTAAATAGTGAATCCTGTCTTGGACTCTTAGCAAGGGCCTGATGCAGCTACCGTATCTCCGCTGCCTCTGTGTGCTGTGCTGAGGCTGCTCATAGCTGGAAGATTCTAGGAGGAGGCAGCACAGCACATGGCTGTAGCACTAGTCAGGAAGCAGCTCTCTGCGGGCACTTATCAGACATCCAGCACCAAGCAGCCTCTTCCTGGTGTGCAGTCTTCCCTGCTGCCTCCATGGCTCCCGCCAGCTGCCCTTGATCCTCTCCTGGACTACGTAGACATGTGCTTGCTTGGTTCTGCCACAGGAATGAAGCACAACCAGTCATGGGCACTTTAGAGCTCCTTGATGAGTCTGATACACAGCAAAGACTGAAAAATACAAGCATGTTCAGTCATCCCTGTTGGCTTTTCCCCCCGAAAAGAGGTTTCCGTCCAGAAAGTAAGAGTAAAGCTGCAAAAAAAAAAATAAAATAAAATAAAAAATAAAAAATAAATAAATAAAAAATAAAAACAAAAAACCCCAACAAAGCTAGACTGTGGTATTTTCTCTTGAACTTCTCTAAGAGTCTCCTTCAAGCCGGACATGGTGGCGCATGCCTTTAATCCCAGCATTTAGGAGGCAGAGGTAGGTGGATCACCATGAGTTTGAGGCCACCCTGAGATTACATAGTGAATTCCAGCTCAGCCTGGGCTAGAGTGAGACCCTACCTTGAAAAACCAAAAACAACAACAACAACAAAAAATAAAATAAAACAAACAACAACAACAATAACAAAACAGGACATGAGGGCTGGAGAGATGGCTTAGTGGTTAAGGCTCTTGCCTACGAAGCCTAAGGACCCATGTTTGACTAGATCCTATGTAAGCCAGATGCACGAAGGGAAGTGCAAGCTCACACATGCCCACTATGTGGCACAAGCGTCTGGAGTTTGAGGCCCTGGAGTGCTAATTCTCTCTCTCCCCCTGCTCTCTAAAATAAAAAAAATAATAAAACAAATAAAACCAAAAATAACAACAAAACAGGAACATGAGCAAACGCCTGAATGAACTTCAAGAGAACACAATCAACAAAGTATAATGAGGTTAAGCCAAAGAATGAAAAGGGAACTTAATGAAGAGATAGAGATGTTGAAGAAAAATCAAACTGAAATCAAATATGAAATAACTCAAAGTGCCCAGGAAAGCCCCACCAATAGAATAGGTCGTATGCATGACAGAATATGAGGACACGAGGACAAGGCCGAGAAAATAGACCTGGGTGCCAAAACTAATGGCAAGTTAAAAAAGTATGAGTAGAACTTGAGAGAAATGTAGGACCCCTTAAAAATGAAAGGTTGGGTACCTTAAAAATACTAAGTATTCAAATCATGGCCATACAAGGAGAAGATCTTCAGTTCAATAGCAAAGAAAATATTTTCAATAAAATTATAGAAAAATCATTTTCCATCTTTATGAAAGAGAAGCCAACTAGGTATAAGAGGCTCACAGAGATCCAAATTGATAGGACCAGAAAAGAAGTTCCTTACGTCACATTATAAACATCCGAAGGCAGTTTTTATTAACTGTCACCATGAGCAAAATGATATCAGTGAATCAAATTTTAGACTTTATAACCTGTTGATTTGAGAATTTTTTTTATAATCCTATGAAACATATTTTAAAAGTATGGATTTGTAAATGCAGGTAAAACTTGATAACTGCCCAGGAGATAATATAACACACCTGGAAATGGTTTTATTAGTAATAACAAATCTGAACTATGTTTATGATATAACAAACTAAGATTACCTTGTTCATATTGTTAAATCATGAAATTCTAACTTATAAAGACTAGTTAGATCTGGTTGTTTGTTATGTTTATCTTAAGTCTGAGAACTGTATTCTAACAAGGCTTAGTGATCTTAGACAAGAGAGAAATTGAGAGAAAAGTATGCTGCTTGTCATTTTCCCTTTTCTTGTCCAGAGGCAAGAGGCCAATTTGCCTAAGGACAAAGTATGGATGACACAGGGTCTTAAACGTGCTTGGAGTTGGAGTTGGAGTTGGGGTGGGGGTTGGGGCAACCAGTTTCTCAGAATCCAGTTTACCTGAATTCAAACAGTATATCACCATTAATATACTTTATATTACAGTGAAGTAGAAGCAGTCATTAACAAGTATCTCTAAACATTGAGCAAACCTACCAGTCCCTAGGTATCTGGCTTTTAGCCTTTACCTGGTAGACTTCAGGATGTAACTTGTTCTTTGAGCCTGTGTGTTGGCTGTGGCATGGGGGCTCTCTGTCACCATGCTGTTGTTATTTGTCATCTAGCATGGGTCACAGCCTTGTTGTGCTTGTGCATCCCATACATAGCATAGCACCACACAGAGTCCCACATGGAGTCTCGTCAGTGTGACTGGGCATGCTGTTTGAATCTATGTCTCATAGCATTGCTGCAGACACAAACCATCGCAGCCAGAATCTGCATTTCTGATAACTCTGCTAATATCTCTTATCTGTTTTATGAGCCATATAGAAACAGATTCATGCCATGTCAAACACTACTGTGCCATTCAATGAACAGTTCTGGAAACATTCCCTGTCTTCTAGGTTTTGGTTACTTGCAGTGAACCACAGTCTGAAATTATTAAATGGAAACTTCCAAAAATCATAAAATTTAAATTCTGCACTATTCTGGATAAAGTGGTAAAATCTTGCTCCATTCTTCTTCCTCCTTTGTCCAATGTATGCATACTTTATGCTCCGTATGCCCATTATTCCTGCTTGGTTTTTAGATTGATTGTCAATGTGTTGCCATCACTTGGCTTCAAGTAACCCTTATTTTACTTAATAATGGTCCCCAAGTGTAAGTAGAGTAATGCTTGTAGTTTTATTATAGCATACTGTTAATAATTGTTTCATTATTTAGTCTTTTATTGTATCTAATGCATATATTAAACCTTACATACACACACACATGTGTATTATGTAGTGTATATATAGGGTTCATTACCTTTTATGGTTTCCTGAGATTCACTTGGGTCTTGGGGCTACCGTAGTATATACTTCATGAAGTAGAGTTATTAGGACAGAGAAATCAATAAGATAAACATGAATGTACTGAGCAATAGGGCATGGTAGCAGTAGCATTAGGAACCATTAAGTCATAAAATGAAAGAAGTGGGTATATTAGCTATGGCAGATGCAGTAGTTGAAGGAAGGAATTTAATTAATCAGATGAATTGGATGGGCATAGGTACAATGAATTATTGAACTTGGAATATCATATTGAGGAATTCTGAAGGCCGAATAAAAAGTCCAGATAGAATATTGAAGAAAGTTCAGAAATATGAATGTGTGAAAAGCATTTTTAACAGTAGTATTTCCAGAAAAGAAAAGAAATTGAAATGGAGAAAAGTAGCCAAGGAAATATTGATGGTAAATTACTTACAGTTGAGAAGAAGGCACTGTACTGAAAGTGAATAGTAAAATACCACTCAGGAAAGATGAAAAGCCCCTTGGTACGTAGGAGGCTATAGTGAAATGTAAGAATATGAACGTAAGGAAGTCTAATAACTTTTAGAGTAAGAAGAATAGATTATCCACAAAGGAACATGAGTCAGAGCAAATTATTTTTTTCAGCCCTGAAGTTAATTCTGAATACTAAGGGAAGGGAAGTCATTTGTATAAGATATAATTCAAAACTTAAGAATTCATATTTGATTTGATAAGTATTTCTCAATACAATAAGAACTATATTTGCTTTAAAACCTTCCCCACTGGGGAGGGGGAAACTATAGGGAGACAGATCATGATACATGATCTTATAATTTATATAAGTATTTAGGCAAAGTTGCAGTGTGTTCATGCACTGTTCTCTTCCATTTCACATTGAAGCATATATGCATTATAAATGTGTTTCTCAGTCATAGACGCAAAATAGATTTTTTTTTGGACAATAGCACATAACTGTTTTTTTTTTTTTTGTCTTTTCCTCTTCACATGTGCTGGGTAACCTCTTCACCACTCAACTATATCTCCATCCCCACAATTGATTTTTTTTTTTATTCCCACTTATTTGCAAGCTAAAGCAGGCAGGCAGGCAGACAGACAGACACACACACACACATTGGGTGTGCCAATGCATTTAGCTACTGCAAATGAACTACAGATGCAACCCTTTGTGCATCTGGTTTTGTGTGGGTCATTGAGTTCCAGTTGTTAGCTTTTGAAGGCAAGTGCCTTAACGGTTGAGCTATCTCTCTAGCCCTATTCCTACTTCTTCATGTTCCTAGGCGTTATTTCATTAAAGTGGCATGTTGTTGCTGCCTGTATTGCAGAAAAAGTCTTACTGCAGAAACACAAACATAAGGCCCTGTTTTCTAGTATCCACATTAAAAATGTTTTACAAGGATTAAATCAATTTTAATCTACTTGGCATATATAAAAATTTCAACATATTTGTATACCAAATTATTGACCTAATTTTCATTCTTCTGCATTTCAGTTTTTTTTTTAATTTTTTTTTTTTTATTTATTTGAGAGTGACAGACACAGAGAGAAAGATAGAGGGAGAGAGAGAGAATAGGCATGCCAGGGCTTCCAGCCTCTGCAAACGAACTCCAGATGTGTACGCCCCCTTGTGCATCTGGCTAACGTGGGACCTGGGGAACCGAGCCTCGAACCGGGGTCCTTAGGCTTCACAGGCAAGCGCTTAACCGCTAAGCCATCTCTCCAGCCCTGCATTTCAGTTTTTTAACTTGGCATATATTTTGCAATGTATCTCAATTTGGACTGTCTATATTTCAAGAACTCAAGCCACGTGTGGCTAATAGATATTGCATTATTAGTACATTGCTGAAGCAGTTTATTGTTGAACATTATGAAAAGTGTTGGTTCACTTACCAGCTGCCTTTAAAGGTCCTTCACTTTATTAGGCCTCCTGTCCTTGGGCAATCCTTTAGTTAGTGATAGCTGTATCTGTTAATCATAGCTGTTGACATGAAGGAGAGCTCAGATGTGTATCTGATCACGCTAGCTTCCAGTGTAGGCTTATGTTAAAGCACCAGACTGTTCTCATCTGGTTCCAGTTAGTTCTACCTGGAAGTGTGACAGGCACCTTGGACTTAGTGGAGTTTCTGCTCTTTCCTTTCTGGCTTGTTCTTACTCATGTTAGTAAATGGACTCTTCTTTATTATCTTGCACAGTGGCCCAAAAATCGCCCTTCTTTGACTTCCAGCAAAGTGTTGGTGGAAAGTCAGCATGCTGCTACAGATGTTGGTCCCTAAGTTCTTTGCTGCCCATGACATGCCTCTAATTAAAAAGCACCTACTGAACTTTTAGATGATATTAATACATTGATGAAAAATCTCTGTGAGAATTATTTATGTACTTTTATACTTTCTAGAAATTTAAATGGTTTATAGTGTCTCTGCATGTAAAGCTTTGTGGCCAAAGCAATTTTCAGGTCTGTCTCTTTTTTATGACAAACACATGAAAAGACTCAGATCTTGTCAGCCAACTCTCAATCCTAAAGGTTGGTCAGGAGGGTCTATGCTAGGCAGGTGAGTATGTAAAGCTGTAACAGTGATGCTGTTTTCATACAATGGGAAAATGACTGAACTTGTTTTGGAAGCAATTGCAAAAAACAATTGCAAATTTAATGTTTTAAAGATAAGTACAGTACATTAAAGGCAGGGTTTTTGTTTGTTTGGTTTTGATGGTGCTGAAGATTGAACTAGCACCTTGTACATGCTCGGCAAGTGCTGTACCACTGAGAGAGACCCCCAGTCCACCAGCAGCAGTTGATTAGGGCCTGTAAGGTCCAGGAACCTATGGCAGAGCAGCTTGAGGTATTATCACTGTTCTGACATGTCCAAATGTGAGGATGCCTCCTGTGTGACTATTTCCATATTCCATACTAATAGTCTTAAGGCTGACAGTTCAATCTCTTAAGTACTAACATGAGAAACAAAGCACATTGGATTTCACTTTCCAGATCCTTCTTTTGTTTATGAGAAGTCTTAATTGTGAGGATTGCAAATATAACTCAGTGGTAGGGGACTTGTTTAGTGCAAGTTGCCCTGGCTTTAATCCTTCGGGATACATAGAAAGAAGGAGTGTGAGAGAAGAAAGGTTATTGATCAATGTGTGTTTATTACTGCTTGCCTCTACCCTTTTCTTGCTTAAGCAGTTGTTTTACATTTGTATGTGACACAGCACATTCAGTCAGGTATTCAGATTGGTCTTTGAGTAACAAGTCTCTTTTCACAGAATAGGTTTTATGTTCAAAAATCAATGCTGGGATATCAGTTTGCAATATTCCCAGGCTTGCTCCTCTCAGTTCTTCACATCATCTAGTCCCCTGAACTGGATATAGCTTCTTGTTACCTCCCCATTGCTTAGTATTCTTTGAAAATTAAACTATTGGCCATACTTAAAGCTCAAATGGAAGCTCTCCAGTTTGCTTGACAAGGTTGTGGTTAATGTTTAAATATTTTATTTATATTTATTTATTTGAGAAAGGGAGGGGGGGGGAGGGAGGGAGGGAGGGAGAATGGACACACCAAAGCCTTTAGCCAGTGCAAACAAACTCCAGATGCATGTGCCACCTTATGCGTTTGGCTTAAGTGAGTCCTAGGGAATAGAACTGTGGTCCGTTGGCGTTGCAGGCAAGTGCCTTAACTGTGAAGCCATTTCTCCAGCCTGGTGGTTGATGTTTAGAGCTTGTGTATTTAAGGTCATGTTTTTGGTCAATGGATAGAGCTATTTCCATGTACCAGATGAAACCGCCCATGCGATGTCCTGCGTGCTGATCTAGTGAAATAATGTGTGAATGCAGTGAGTGCCAGAGTTCTGTGAATATCTGATCACTTGGCTGTGCTGATTAGCGAGGAGCAGTATCAGGCGTGCTACAGGAGAACTTGCAACTGAAGAGTAAACTTGGCTCTACCAGCATGAAATGGAATGTGGAAATTCAGTGTGGATTTTGTAATTGGTATCTATTGCTGTTACAAGAAAATGTAGCCAAAAAAGATACAGGATTTTTTGTTGTTAAAATCAATGAAGTTAAAAGAGCAGCTGCTTGTAAAAGTTAATTTTATCTGACATCTGCCTTGGTCTCAGTAATAAAAACGATGGTTCTGCTGAGCAACCTGCTTTCTCTAAAGCTGAATTTTCTTGGATTCTTGGAGGTTTGTTTGCTAAATTGTTGCCTTTTAGTTAAAAAAATTGACACATAAATCATGCGCTTTTAGAATATTTGTGTAAGCATCATATTGATAGTCTTGGGAAGTTATAAGATTCAGCACGACCACCTAACATTTATGTGGACTGAAGTGCGGGTAAAGATATTTGATTGTTTTGTCTTCTGTAAAGCTGTGCGGACACACTGCCCTCGTATCATAGGCTGGGCACACTACTTATTTGCACAGAACAGTATGTGAAGAAGCCATCTACCTTGTGCTTGTCATCTGCCCCAGATTTCTGCCAACGTGAACTTTTGATGTTAGTAGGTATTGCTATTCCTCTTGAGTTTTGCAAGGAAGCAGAAGTGACTGGTGGACAGTAAAATCACCAGAGAACAAAACAGGGCAATATTTTCCAAATGAGCCTCGTTTTCTTGTCATCTTTATGTGTTTTAGTTTAGTCACTATTGAAGAGAGGGATTTATGATTTTAAAATGAAGCACCTTTCTCTTCCTCCTCCTATTTTCTTTTTCTTCCTTTTCCAGTGGATTGACCCACTTTTGTTTCCTGAATGTCTGTTGACTCATTAAGAACTTTTGGCACATATGACTATATGTTTGCCTCCCCATTTATTCATGTTCCTTCCCTTCATACCTATCATTTGAAAAGAAAACCATGAAAAAATACTAAAAATGTTTTTCCTATAGGCCCCTCATCAGCCCCTTAAAACAAAAGACCTGGCTGACAGCAGTGTCTCCTCTAGGGTTTTGAAAACAACAGTCAGCTTCACAGTTGCAAGCAAAGACTTTACTCTAGAAATGTTTCTTCATAAAATAAAATTCATTCATTTTAATTGGGCAACAAAAGAAGTTAATGGAGGTGTAGTGATTGTGTTCCCTCTAATAAATCTATTGCCTTTTAGTCAGTGTTATAATAGCACTTAGTCTATTGACAGAGTTGCCTATTTCTCTTATCTTGCTTCAAGAAAGGACAGAAAATATCTAATCTCCCATTCCATATCTAGAGCCAACATTATTACTCAATTTGTACTTTTTCCTAGATATGGGATGGAATCTGTGGAGTTCACAACATACCACCCCAAAATATATGTAGTAGTTACCTTCTTATTGCTGGGAAAGTACCTGACAAAAATCAATGTTAAGTGAGGAAGGGTTTATTTCCACTTACAGTTCAAGAGGGTAGAGTCCATCATTGTGGGCCATCATTGTGGGGAAAGCATGGCAGGAGCAGGAAGCCAGTGTCATATCATCCCATCAGCAGGGAGGAAGTCGCACACATGATTGATGCTGAATGCTCAGCTAGAAGAGCAGTTACACCAGCACATTTACTTGGCATCTATTTGCTGATAGATTCCTTCCATCCATTAATGTTCAGTTTGTGGATGTCTTTGCTAGCTAGATGTATTTCTTGGAGATAACAGATATTTGAATCTTGGTTTTGTAATTGAATCACTGAGGCTGCATCTTTTTCTGTGGTGAGTTGAGGCCACTTACATTTAAAGTTATTATTGAGAGTTTTCCCTATGATTGTTAGGTGATGTTCTGGTGGCTGGGTTACTGGTACTCCTGTTTCACTTTCCCTGTTAGTTTTATGTGTTATTGGCTTGCTGTTTTGAACATGGTTGATTCATTTTCAGATGATCTTAGTTCTCCTGTTCCTTCCTTGATGGGTATTGTGTTTTCAAGGATATGATTGTTTTTCTTTCTTCCTGTGTAGTATTCCTTTTAAGAATTTCTGGGAAGGGAGATCACTGAGTTTAAGGCCAGCCTGAGACTACTACATAAGTGAATTCTAGGTTAGCTTGGGGTGGAGGGAGACACTACCACATTTTTTTTCCCCTCTGGAGTGCTGGTTTGGTTGTCATGAATTGTCTTAATTTGTGCTTGTCTTGGAATATCTTTATTTATCCATTAATTTGGAAAGATTTTTTTTTTTTCTGGTTACAGCACTCATAGTTGGCAGTTGTTCACTTTTAGGGCTTGAAATATGTTATTCCATGCTTTTCTGGTTGTTAGGGTTGCTGATGAATGATCTGAAGTAACCTGGAGTTCTTGCCTTTGTATGTGAGTTGGCATTTTTCATGTGCAGCTTTTGGTATTGTTTCTTTATTTTTGATATCTTGACTATAATGTGTCATAGAGAGAATATTCTCTGCTCTTGTCTTTGGGCTTTGCATGATCAACCTGTCTCTTGGTTTGGGACAACTTCTGCTGTGTTTTCATTAGACAACCCTAAATTCCTTTAGAGGTTACCTCAGCTCTTTCCATCTTATGCATTTTAAGGTTTAGTCTCTTGAGTATATGTCAGAGTTCTTAAATGCTGGTAGTTTTCCTTTCTATGTTTCTACATGTTGTTATTGTCTAGACTTTGTCCTCCATCTCTGAAATTTGATCTTCTGCTTGGTCTTGGCTGTTGGTGATGTTCTCTGTGGCAATTTTTTTTTTTTTAATTTGAAGTATTATTTCTAGGACTTCTGTTTGGTTCTCTTTCATTTTTTTTGATTTCCTTGATGAATTTCCTTGGGCCTTTTTAGAGATAGAATTCTGTATTTCTGTATTTTTCCTATTTCAGTGGTTTTGGTTTTGGCTTTCATTATAATAGTCCTTTAAAAATTTTCTATAGTTTTTTTTTGTTTAAATTTGTTTATTTTAAAAGGTAATTTTACTGGATTTAGCCAAGTTGTATAGGTTGCAAATCGGTGGTGGTATGGTCTCCCAGATTTTTTTGTGTTTCTTTGATGTGTGTGTTTCTTGTCATCTGTTCCCAATTTAACTGTCCCTCTCCTTTTTTTTTTTTTTTTTTTGTTTTTTTGAGGTAGGGTCTTACTCTAGCCCAGGCTGACCTGGAATTTACTATGGAGTCTCAGGGTGGCCTCGAACTCAAGGCAGTCCTCCTACCCATGCCTCCCGAGTGCTGGGATTAAAGGTGAGTGCCACCACGCCTGGCCTCTCCTTTTTCTAGTACTAGTCTGTGGTGTGTTGTGCTTTGTGAGGGACCTCCTACAGGCCACTTATCCACTGATTGCATTACTTGCAACTATTTAGCCTGAGTCACAGTGTGCTCGCCTTTTATTATCAGCAAATCTGGTTACACCTAGCTGTACAGAAAATTCTCTTGTATTATTACACTTGTGACCCTCATTGAAACTTAGAGGTAGAGAGCGTAAAGGCCCATAGAAAGCCCTGTAGTCAGAGAACCTCCCTGTTGGGGGTCACAGAGTGATCTCTTGGGCACTAGCTGGCTTTCCCATGGGGGCTATGTAGATGTGGTCTGACCTGCTTCCTGATGGACACTGTAGCTGGTATCTTCCTCTGTGGCCTGCCAGAATTTCATCTTTCAATGTTTTACTGTCAGGTGTGATGCGTAATATTTAGCAGTAAGCTTTGATTCTTATTTATTATCTAAATTTGAGTTCATGTTTCAATATTAAGTAGTCTGAGTTATTTTTGAATACATAAAAGTTATTCTTGGATTCCTTATAGTAATGTGGTTGTTGAAGAAAAACAGTGGTGTGTGTGTACACACACTAATTTCATGATGACTTATCCATAAGTGAAAGTCCCTTTCCTCATCATTATCTTAGAATTCATTACTATGAAGTATTTGTTATAAATTATTTACAAAGATGTGCTGATAAATAGAGGTTTTTTCATGAATTCCAAGGGGGATTTCCTGCTTGTTTTGTTTCCTTTTCTCCTAAATTCTAAGCCCAGTGACTTACTCTATAGCCTTAGAACCATGAAGTTGGCTTTTTTTTTTTAAAGAATTAAAAAAAAATTTTTTTTTTTTTTTCCGAGGTAGGGTCTCGCTGTAGCTCAGGCTGACCTGGAATTCACTATGTAGTCTCAGGGTGGCCTCGAACTCATGGCAATTCTCCTACCTCTGCCTCCCAAGTGCTGGGATTAAAGGCATGCACCACCATGCCCGGCTAATTTTTTTTGTTGTTGTTATTTTTGTTTGTGTTTATTTGAGAGAGACAGAAAGAGGCAGATAGAGAGAGGGAGAGAGAATGGGCATGCCAGGGCCTCCAGCCACTGCAAACGAACTCCAGACGCATTCACCCCCTTGTGCATCTAGCTAACGTGGGTCCTGGGGAGTCGATCCTCAAATCGGGGTACTTAGGCTTCACAGGCAAGCGCTTAACTGCTAAGCCATCTCTCCAGCCCTTGTTTTTTTAAAAATAGAAACATTGGGGCTGAGAAGGTTTTTCAGTGGTTAAAGATGCTTGCTTGCAAATGCTATTGGACTGGGTTCCATTCTCAAACCACCCATGTAAGTTAGATGCAAAAAGTGATGCAGGTGTTTGGTATTTGTTTACAGTAGCAAGAGACTATGGTACGCACAAGTGCGAACACATATACAATTAAAAAAAAAAAAAACAGCAGAAACATTTCCTCACATTTTGAGTGTTGCTTTCCCAATCACTATCCTTCCCCATTTTTCATTTAACATCGTATTTACTTAGTGTTTTGTCCTTCCTGTTTACTAAGTCTCTTTTCCATTTTCAGCTCACAGCCAGGTCCTTGCCCACCGTGCAGTCTGATGAAAGACTTCAACCCCTACTCAACCACCTCAGGTAATGAGAGTCACAGCCTTGCCATACTAGTATATGCACTGTGTTCAAGTGGGTAAAGTATTTTCTAGGGTTAGAACACCTTCCTTTTGAACTAATTGTTTTTAATTGCCCGTGTTCTCAAGTTGAATACAGTGTACCTGGTAGGCTTCACTTTTTAATGCCACAGAAAGCTCTTTTCATTCTACAAAAATATGTCAAACTACCTTATAAGTTTAAGCTGAGTAGCGATTCTTTATAGAAAACTTCTAAAATTAATACACTTTTAACTTAAACACAAGCCTAAGCCATACATTTATGTCAAATTGATGAAATTAGTACATTTCTAGGTTAAAATAATAGAGCCTCCTGTTTAAAAAAATAAACTTACAAAATATGTAAAAAGGAAAAACTTATCACTTCAAATTAGAAGCAGTATTTCTTCTTTCTATGCTTGGAATCAAACCTTTATTAAATTTGCCATTGGCAGTTATCATAAACATACATTTTCTCCCATTATTAGATTCATTCTAATAACAAATGCCCATAGTGGCACATGCATCTGGAGTTCATTTGCAGTGGCTAGAGGCCCTGGCACACCCATGTTCTCTCTCTAATAACAAATAAATAAAAATATAAAACATTTGTAGTGACCACATGATATTTTCTTGTACAGCTATTTCATAGTATACTTACCATGCCTTGGGTGGCATATAGGCCCTTTGTGATTGTTTTGCCCACAAGAAATAGTGTGTGTAAACCCTCATCTGCATTTTAGACCATTTTCTTAGGATAGTTTTGTCAGCAGTTAAATTACATTGTCAGAGGGTATTGAGCATTTTACAGATTTAAAGATCTAACATTTCTTTTCCAACCTTGTAATCTTCTCTTATTGTATGACACACTTCTGTTACTTTTACCTTGAATAAGGTGGAGTAGCCAGAGTAGTTGGTAATTGAGTAGATAAGCATAGAGATCCTGCAATGATTAATAATGTGCATTTCAGTTTTTAAAAATATTTTATTTGACAGAGAAAGAGGGAGGGAGGGAGGAAGGGAGGGAAGGAGAGAGAGAGAGAGAGAGCGCAGAGTGAGAGAATGGGTGTGCCAGGGCCTCCAGCCACTGCATAGGAACTCCAGATATGTGTACCCTTTTGTGCATCTGACTAATGTGGGTCCTGGCGAATTGAACCTAGGTCCTTTGGCTTTGCAGGCAAATGTCTTAGCTGCTAACCATTCCTCCAGCACTGTGCATTTCAGTTTTTTTAAAGAATGACTTTGGGGCATTTTATTACCCATTTTTATTTTGAGAAAGATCTTCACTCTGCTCAAATACAAGAGATCAAATAAAATCAAGAGATTTTATTTGATCTCTTGTATTTGAGATATAAAGGATTGTAACTTTGGTATTTGCTGCAAACATTTGTTTCCTTTTTTAAAAAAAAAATGTTTTCAAGCTTTATGTAGCTAAACATCAATAATATTTTCCTTTGTGGTTTCTTCTTAAGTTTCGTATCACTTTTCACTGAGAAAATTTAATTTTTGTTATCTTAGGTTTTCTTTCCTTTTGCCCCTCCCCCAACCCTTTCTTCTCTCTCTGCTCTGCAGTAACTTTTTTCTTCCTAGACATGAACTTTTAAACCTCAGTTCTCAGGAAGGGAATGGATTGAACACTAATATTTCAGGATCCTGAGTATTGTATATCCTATATAATTGTCAGTTTCTTACAGCTGTGCATAGATTAAGAAACATCGACATCACATTTGAGTCCATTGTCTAACCCAAATCGAATCTGTTGATTGTCTCCTCGGTGCCTTGTTTACTACAGCAGCCTCTTACCTATTCTCCGTAACTCCTGCTTCGCCCTGTCATACTCTTCACATCCCTGCCAGACGTGATTCTTCTTTGGTTTAAGCCCTTCTCTGTCTAGCTACTTCATTCCAGATGAATGGGCTTGGAGTCTTCTGTGGACGTCCTGCTTGTAGGGCCTGTTTATTTCTTTAGAATCTCAGATCCGGGGCACTAACTTCTTGTTTGTTTACAAGCCATGAAAGTCCTCTAATTTAATATGCAAAGGCTTCCATTCCTCTGTGCCTTTGGAAATACTTCCCTGCCTTCCACTTCCATTTGTATATATGAGTTTAATATATGTGAATACAATTTTAAAACATTTTCAATATATATTTTACATAAGCATGTAGGTACTTGAAATATATGTAAGCACATAGATATTTATATTTTTCCTTTCCCCACTTTATAGCTTAACTAACATTTGCTTGTTCTTAGTCACTCAGCTCAAGTGTTGTCTCCTGATAACATTTTTCCTGACTGTTTAGTTCCCATCCTGTCAGTCTGTCTCAGCTGGCCTTTACTGTGGCTTCATAATATTCTACAGACAAGTCTGGATTCCAGAATTAGATGTTGTTATTGTTTATTTATTGTCTGATTTCCTCAGGATAGCATGAGCTGCTTGAAAGCTTGTAATGTGACTTTCATATTTATGTTTTCAGTGGCTGGGATAATATTTGACACTTGATAAGGTTATGTGTTTTACTGAGTGAACTGCAAGTTATCTCATTAAAGTTTTGTTATTTTTGCTAAGTAATTTTATAACTCATTTTTTTCCTCTACAATTTCACTGGTTCAAAAAACATAAAATCTTCTGAGTCTTACCTCTAGGTCAATACTTGATTCTGTGTTCAGTTGTTATGGACTTACCTTTTCCCATCTCTGTATGGTAATTGTCAAGTAGAATTTAGATTAACTACTGACACATCTCTGTTAGTCCTTGAAACTTGCACAAACTCTATATTCGTTTAGGACTTTTATTCTCTCTTGAGTTCATTCATGACTGGTTGCTAGGCAGCCAGGACTAGATGCTACATGTAATTTGTGCTATCTGATGTTGCTTTATTATTATGATTATTAAATCTGATGGCTTCTCATTTTATTTACCATGTCAGACATCTGTAAGTGGGATGGCAGCTGGTGAGCATAGTTTGACTCCACAGAGTGTACACAGTAACGTTTTGATACGCCTTTCAAGCATGTTAAGTGTTCTCTCTTGGCTGTCTCGCTGTCATGTGTTCCTTTCATCTTCCCTTTTTGAAGATGGAGATGGGAAAGAATGGGGCCAGGGACATAGCTCAGTTAGTACAGTGCTTGCTTGGGATGCACAAAGCCCTGCGCTTGATCCCCAACACCACATACACCGAGTACTGTGGTGCACACTTGTAATCTCAGCACCCAGGAGGTGGAAGCAGAAGGGTCAGAAGGTCAAAGTTATCCTTGGCTGCCTAGCAAGTTCAAGGCCAGCCTGTGGATGCATGAAACTCCGTCTCAAAAAGAGATGCTTGGGATAAAAGTAAGTCACATTTTGTTATTAAATAATTTATAAGTTTGGCTTCATTTGAGAGATAGGCATGTCAGCAAGGTACAAAATTTGGAGTTTGTGTGTGTGTGTGTGTGTTGTATGCACACTAGCTGAGTGCAGACACATGGTTAAAGAGTAATTTTAATTTGAGAGGTGTATGCTGGTAATCTACATTTAGTCAGTTGCTGCAGTCAGTCTGGGGACTGCGTGAGTT
The DNA here is from genome assembly GCF_020740685.1 of Jaculus jaculus. Taxonomy (NCBI): domain Eukaryota; kingdom Metazoa; phylum Chordata; class Mammalia; order Rodentia; family Dipodidae; genus Jaculus; species Jaculus jaculus. The sequence goes on along the minus strand of NC_059109.1, from coordinate 31,961,679 downwards.
TACCGAGGGAGAGAGGCGAGAAGTGATCCTGAATGGTGCTCACAGATCACCACTGAGCAGCAGGCAGCGGCAGAGGCTGAGTTAAAAGAGAAACTAGTCAAACGACAGAATCAAAGGATGCCAAGGGGAATGTTCAAAAAGAGCTGGTGAACACTGTCACATACTAAGAACCAATCAGTGTCAGTTGAATTAGGCCTTGGAAGCCACTGTAGGATTATCCATACATTTATAAAAATGGTACAAGTGTGATGCTGAGTCATGTTGAGGAATTTAAAAAAAATGAGTCTCTGGCTGGTATACTGCTCTTGTGAGCATATAATTCTGTGGGAAAGGAAAGAAGGAATGAAGAAGGAGGGAGGGAAGGAAAAAGCAACATATCCATAAACTTTTTGGATGAAGAAAGTACTCCATTTTTTTTTTTTCTCTTAAGACTGGATTGATGAGTACATTTACAGGTTAAGGGAGAAGGAAGGACTATGTGAGTAAAACGTGATAAAAGAGGGGAGTTTTTAGAGGATATTGCTGGGAACGGGACCAGGAAATCAAATTGGTTGGCATTTTGTGAAGTACTTTTCAGCATAGGATTTTAGTTGATCCTCGAAAGCACCCAGTGAGGATGTTTATTTGTTTGTGTTCATATATGTGTGTGTGTGGGTAGGTACATGAAAATATGGAAGACAGAGGACAACCTTGTAGGAATGTAGGGACCAGGGGACAACCTTGCTTATCCTTAGATATGTGGTCTACCTCTTCTTGAGACAGGGTCTCTTGGTAGCCTAGATTTTACCAGTTAGACTAGATTGGCTGGCCAGCAAACTGCCTCTACCTCCCTCAAGCTGGGATTTCAGGCACTTACTCTTATGGGAATTTCTGGGAGTCAAGAGACCAGCAGCTGAGTCAGGTGAAGGAGAGGAAGTTTATTTATGCTGGTGTGCTGATATCAAGTGCTCTCCGTAATGGTGTCAGCCCCGGACTTGTTTGTCAGGGATTTTATAGTGTAAGCAAGCATGGGTTGCAATAGTGCATATAGGACAATTGAGTGAGCAGGTTACAAAAGATTTACAAAAATGTCACAGTTTGGCAAACAAAAATTAGAATGGGGTGCACGTAATAGTTAAAGTTAACCCTACAGTCAACTGCTAAAGGGGAGTGAGAGCAATAAACCGCCAGGGGTGGGGCGGCCTCTCTAGTCACCCTCCTCATTCTTTCCTTATCTCATCTGGGGGCTTTCCACTGCTCAAGTTTTTTGGCGTATTTCTACCACCACCACATAAATAACCATGCACAGGGCATTTACACAGGTAGTAGAGTTTGAACTCAGCTCCTCATGCTTTCATTAGACAGACACTTTATTATGGAGCCATCTCCCAAGCTTAACTTGTATTTTTGAGGCATGGCCAACAGACTGGCCTGCTTTTTTTTTTTTTTTAAATGACAGAGAAAGAGAGAAAATTGGTGCGCCAGGGCCTCTAGCCACTGCAAACAAAGTCCAGGTGGGTGTGCCATCTTGTGTGCATGTGTGACCTTGTGTGCTTATGTCACCTTGTACATCTGGCTTACATGTGACCTGGGGAGTTGAACATGAGTCCTTAGGATTTGCAGACAAGAGCATTAACTGCTAAGCCATCTCTCCAGTCCCTGAAGCTTAAATTTTTAAAAAAACTATGGTCTTCTTTCCCTTTAAATGTGATAAGCACAGTGGTGATCCCTGTAGTCCCTGGTACTCAGGAGACCAAGGCAGGAGGACAGATGACTTGAGTCCAGGAGTTCTAGGCCAGCGTGAAAACCTAGAAAGACATTGCTATTTTTTATAATTTTTCTCTCAGGAGCTCTAAAATTTAGAAAAATAAACCTATTTAGACTTTGAAAACAAAAGGTAAAATTTTAAAGTGTCAAAATTTTAAAGAATCGTTACTGCTTTCCCTAGATCACATAAACTTAGCCATGTTATCTAGTGATCCTGTATCTCACTGTGACTTTGGCCATTTTCAAGATCATATGTCACTGCATTTTCTAGGCTGAAATTATTTTGAGTACTGATTTTTTTCTCTGAGTTACCAAAAGTGCATATATTCTCCCGAATGTAGAAGTTCATTGTAGCTTTAGTGCCCCACATGGTGCCCATGGTATTAAAGGTGCATATTAAAAGTGATTTTTCTCTCATCATCTTGCTTAGAAATGGGAAGCGTAGGGCTGGGGAGGTGGCTCAGCAGTGACAGGTGCTTGCAGCAGCCTGCCCACCACGCGCTTGTCCTCTTCAGCTGTCTTCCAGGAGGTGGAGGTGAGAGCAAAGAGAAGCCGCAGAATAGCTGACACCTAGCCTTGGAGATACCAGAGAGTGCTTTAATGTGTGGATGCCACATTGTGACATAGTTCTTAATCAGAGAACCAGAGTTGAAAATGACAAAATCTAGGAAGCTGACTTTTAAATCTTATAGTCAGTGTAGCTATATTTATAACTGTCAATGCATTATTATTTAGAATATTTAAAAACACTTCACACATATTAAAGTGTCTGTGTCAAAACTTCATAAATATTGTGTGTATAAATCTCATATTTAGAGTTGGTGCTAGCTAGCATTTTTATTTGAGAAAAATAAAAGGTAGTGAATGTATTAGCTGGTTTTTTTCTTGTTGCAGGCATAAAAAAATTATCCCAGATATAGTGGGTTGCAGGGATCCCCTTGTTATACCCTATAAATTTAGAAACGTGACATGTGTCTCCCCAGGAAAAATCAAGGTAGCTGTAGGATTTTGTACATGGGACTCATACAGTGCTTGTGACTTAGGGAGGTGATTTGTGGGAGCTATGTTGGAGTACTTGCTCACATAACATAGCATTTGAAGTGGTTACTTATTTTTTGAACACATATTAGGGGAACTCCTATTAGGTTCTAGGAAGACATTCATTTCTCCCTTTGTAAGACACAGTGTAGATCATAGAAGAGAACACTTTTGAAGTTATTACAGGAAATCTTGTCAAATACTGGAGCATGAGCCTATGGGATACATAATGTTAATGAAGTAGCAGAGCCTTACCTGTGATAGTGGTCTTGTTTCTTCCTAAGCAAATGTTTTAAGTTTAGCTCTCTGATTCTGAAGTTTCTCAGGAATTTATGAACTTCAGATGCTGTCAGTTTTCCTAGAAAGTAAATTTTATAATTTCTTTTTTAAAATTTATTTTTATTAGCTATAGACATATCTAGTATGTAAACAACACATATTGGCACCATCCTTTCCCTCGCCCCTGCCCCTTTTCTGAAGAGGTCTTCCTCATTGGGGATATAGGCCAACTCCATGGGGATTGTGGGTCATGCATTATGGGGGCAGCAGTCAGTTATGGGGGAGAGGCAATGTCTCTGTGCAAAATGTCCCAACTTGTGGCTACAATAGTCTTTCTGTCCTTTCTTCAACAAAATTCCCTGAGCCTTGCTGGGAGCATTTTAAGTCTACTTCTGTGATGGGCTCTTAGGAGCCTCTGAATCTCTGCTTTGGTAGGTATTGAGTGTCCTCAGTGTCTATCTCCTTTCCCTTTCTGCTGATACTAGGTTCACTGAGAAAGCAGCACTTTTGCTCATTTCCCCAGTTCCTTTGTGGTTTCAGTTGGGGCTCAGGTGGAGTGTGTTGGGTCTTTTATCTCCTCAGATCCTGCTCCCATCTGAAACAGAGCAAAATCTCCAATGGAGGGTGAAGTCAGCACCAGTTAAATGGTATAACCATTATTAATTTACAGAGAATTTAAAGGGTGTAGACCTTCTTATATGCCAAGGTTAGTGGGAGCTTGACATTGGGAAGAAAAATCATTATCTGGATATGGTTCTGACTTGTTTCCCAGTTAGCTCTCTGATCAACTGCTCATTGTGGATGTAAACCACATCCTGTTACAGGGAATTACAGGTCAGCACCAAGGAAAAAGAAAAAGAAAAAGACAGAGAAGAAATAGAAACAGGAGAAATTTAAGGTTAGGTTTTGTCTCACCCTCTCCAGGGCCCTTTGATTCAGTTGCTCTCCTTGTTGCACTCAGGTTTTCATTACTGGTGGAAATCACCCAACCAAAAGCAGCTTGTGGGAAAAAAAGGTTGATTTTGGCTTACAGGCTCGAGAGGGAAGCTCCATGATGGCAGGGAAAACGATGGCATGAGCAGAGGGTGGACATCACCCCCTAGCCAACATCAGGTGGACAACAGGAACAGGAGAGTGTGCCAAACCCTGGTAATGGGAAACTGGCTATAGTACCTATAAGCCTGACCACAACAATACACTGCCTCCAGGTGGCATTAATTCCCAAATCTCTATCAGCTGAGAACCTAGCATTCAGAACACCTAAGTTTATAGGGGACACCTGAATCAAACCACTACATCCCCTAAGGTCCTCTTGAGTGTTCCACCCTTTAGTCTGATTTCCAGGATATAGAATTCTATGGTACCAGTTCAATATGGGTCCAGTTTTGTGTCCCTGCCATCCTTCCTCTTCCCCTACTCCCTACCCTCCCTATTGTCCATGCCTCAAGACGCCATTCACGTGTGTCAGCAACTCTGGCTGATCCAGGTTAGGAACCACAGATGAGTGAGACCATGTGACAATTGTCTTTCTGTGATTATGTGAGTTCACTTAGAATGATCTGTTCCAAGTTTGACCATTTTTCTACAAATTTCATAATTTCTCATGCTTTCTAACACTAAATATTCTATTGTTCAATCATTGGGTTTCATTGAAACATTGATTTTCCCCTAGTTAAGTAATAAAGAAAATTAGTTATTTTACACTGTCTTAGTTACAAAGTTCTAGTGAAGTCCAAAATGATAATGATGTGGGAAATAGCTTTCTTAAGAAGCCTGAGAAAGCACCGTGATAGTTACTATAATATATTAGCAATATAACTTGTGAAGTATTGTGCAGTGGAAATTGCTGTGAAGATGTTCTGTACCTGTGCTTAGCCAGTCACCACTTATAACTTTCGAGTGCTTGAAATACGCTAGTGTTAAATGACTGAATTTAAATTTTATTTTAATTAAATTTGGCTATGTAAACTTGAAAAAATTGTAGAACAGGATAGGATAGTTCCATTTCATATTTGAAATAAATTTAGCTAGCCACACTAAAAATGTAATGGCGGGGCTTAGAGTTCCTAGTCCAAGGTGTGCTATGGTTTGGATAGAAGTGTCACAGACACCTGTGGGTTGAGGACTTGATTCTTCATATCACCATGTTCAGAGGTGATCATGGAGGACTTTAACCTTGCCAACAAATGAATCTGTGAATGGTGTTGCTCTCAGCTTCATGTTGCTGTCAGCAAACAGCCAAGTAAGAGCAGGAAAGGGTTTATTTTTAGCTTACAGACTCGAGGGGGAAGCTTGATGATGACAAAGGAAAACAATGGCAGAGCAGAGGGTGGACATCACCTCCTGACTCAACATCAGGTGAACAACAGCAACAGGAGAGTGTGCTAAACACTGTCAAGGGGAAGCTGGCTATAATACCCATAAACTTGCCCCCAATGATCCACCTCCCCCAGGAGGCTTCAATTCCCAAATTGCCTCCATCTGGGGACCTAGCATTCAGAACACATACGTTTATGGGGGACACCCAAATCAAACCATCGCAGATGTGTTTATAACTGAATGCACTGTGGGAAAGTGGTGAAAACTTTTGCAGACTGGGCAGTTCAAAGGAGCAGGTCACTTGGAAGAGTGCCCTGGAAGACTGTATCTTACCCCAGGATTTAAGCTTCTCAAAGCAGAATATATAATTTTCTCCTTTCGTTTGATTTTCTCAGCTGTTCTTAGAGTAACTCCTGTGTAAGACATTTTGGTAATTGAAAGTCATAAGACTTTCTAAAGAGGGCAGCAGTGCCTGTACTTGATACAGATTTTATCTCTGTGCATCTGAGCTATCTGTCTGTGCAGGACTGAGGCACAGACTCTATAGAGGAGATCCCTGACCTCCTGACTGAACAAGTTGGTCTCTAATTCAGAATACTCTCACCTCTGCCAGGTTCTGCGAGTGCATGTGTGTGCTACCATTCATGGATCCAAAGTTCTTTAAGGCACTATCACTAATTGAATGACTGTTTTTATTTATTCATTTGTTTGTTTGGTGCTTATTAGTCTAGCATAACAGACTGTATGAAAATAAAGAATTTGTCATGCTTAGCATTGATATCCCATTATTTACTACAGTAACTCCCATAATTGAGCCCCAATAAATATGTGAATGAATGGAATGAATAATGGGAATTGTTGGGCTTTAAATTTTTAGCATTCATTTGGTTTTTATAGAGCTAGTTAGTGTTTTGACAGAGTGAGATGGTGGTTTGTGGTGTGTTCATGTCTATTGGGACAGGATGGGATGGTGGTATGTGGTGTGTCCATGTCCTCATATTGAGACGGAATGAGATGGTGGTATGTGGTAGCAGTCATGTCTTCATGCTGGGTTGGAATGAGAAGGTGGTATCTGGTGGCATCTGTGTTCTCATATTGGGATGGAATGAGATGGTGGTGTGTGTTTTGTTCATGTCATCATGTTCAACCTTCAAGGGTTGAACCAGAGCCTCACTCATGCTCTTTTTAGAGGCATCTTCTGACTAGATTTTGAGAGGGTAATTTTAATAAAATGTCTCTGGATTTCCTGTCATTTCCCCATGGGAACTCTGATTATAAAGTGTTCTTTGGCTGGAGAGATGGCTTAGCAGTTAAGGCACTTGCCTGTAAAGCCTAAGGACCCAGGTTTGATTTCCTAGTACCCATGTAAGCCAGGTGTACAAGTGCACCATGCATCCTGAGGTTCATTTGCAGCGGCTAGAGGCCCTGGCATGCCCATCCTTCCCCCTTCCCTCTCTCTCTCCCTCAATCTCCCTTTCTATCTCCCCACCTCCCTTCCTCCCTCTGAAAAATGCTCTTTACTTTTGCAGTTACTTTCTTCAGGTTCTATCTTATTTTGTGAGACTTTTTTTTTTTTTTTTTTTTTGAGGTAGGGTTTTCCTGTACTTCTGGCTGACCTGGATTTCACTATGTAGTCTCAGGGTAGCCTTGAACTCGTGGTGATCCTCCGACCTCTGCCTCCCAAGTGGTGGGATTAAGGGCATGCACCATCAGCTTTTTGTGAGACTCACATGGACTAAGGAGTTAAACATAGAGCTGAATACTTTGTATTTCTATGTGACCTCAAAAAAATTCCCTCTTCTCTCCAATGAGTTAAATATTATAAAATTGTATTTAAGAAACAAAACTGTTACATGCCTTGCTATTTTGATATATGAAATCAAAACTCATAGTCATAACAGGACTTCATCAGTAAGTATTGCAAGATTAAAGGGCTATAAAAGTACATGATGTGATATTTGTACTGTGACTTTTACTAATAATAATCCCATTAATTTTCCCTACACCTTTTGTACTCAATAGTCACAACTGGTTATGGTTCCTACATTGAACAGTGAAGCTCTATAAAGTTGAATTCCATCCATCATTCATTTATTCACTTGCACACACACACACGTGTGTGTGTGTGTGTGTGTGTGTGTGTGTGTGTGTACGTATGTATGTATGTATGTATGTATGTATGTATGTATGTATGTATGTGAGGGTGCACTAGGGTTTCCTACTGCTGCAATGAATGCCCATTTGACTTTACATGGGGAATTGTAGAACAACCAAGATATGTTTAGATAAAGTAATTTAAGCAATCATGATAGTGATTTTATTTGAATGAAAAATACAGTGATGAACTTCAGACTTCTTAGTTGATTTTCACGACCCTTGATGGTAGCACTTCTATAACTATTTTTATAATTGCTGCTCACCAGTTAATGAACTGCCAAATTCATACAGATGGTATATTCAAGCCTATGACTACTGGTTTCTGAAAGCCATGTTCATAATTACTGTGTTCTTGTTCCTTGTTCCTCCATGCCTCCAGCACTGCTCTGAGTTAGTTGGGCTTCCACAAATCACACACAGAATGAGTTGTAGCTATTCCCTCTATTCTGTTTACTCTCTCCAGTGGGAGTACATGAAAAGAAGAAAGTGATTGGAGCCATAATTACCCTTGAAAAGCTGGCATCTGCTGTCTTGTTTTGACATTATTGCCTTTTGGCACAGTAGAGGACCTGTGAATGCACTCTTGGAGTCTTGAAGTGTGATTACGTGTTTTTTTTTTTTTTTCCCCCTTTTATGGTTTTCTGAGGTAGGGTCTCACTCTAGCCCAGGCTGACCTGGAATTCACTATGGAGTCTCAGGATGGCCTCAAACTCATGGTGAACCTCCTACCTCTGCCTCCTGAGTGCTGGAATTAAAGGCATGTGTGTGCCACTATGTCTGGCTGTTTTTTTTTTTTAAATAGTGTCAGTGCCACAGCATGATTTTTTTTTCTTTGCCTTAACCAACTAATCTTTCTGTACAACCTACGTGTGTGTGTGTGTGTGTGTGTGTGTGTGTGTTTAAATCCTAGTTTCCACTCTCCAACACTATTCTCTATGGAGTGCCTAACTGCCCATATTGATATTTGTGTGTATCTAAAATGGTGTACATTTCTGTTATTTCTGTGGAGTCCAAGAATAGGTCTGTTACTCACTTAGGATTGTCAGGTCAGATGTGTGCAGAAGTGTCTTTCAGATTTTTTGTTTTATATATGTCCAGTATTTTCTGTAAATTAGGTACTTGTTTCAGTGCTTTGAAATAACTGTTGGTCACTGTGAATGTGTTTTACTGTGCCTCCTGTCTAAGTCAAGCCCTTCATTTTCTTATATTGAATTGATTTAATTTAATTAAAAATATCATCATGGGGGCTAGAGAGATGGCTTAGCAATTAAGGCAGTTGCCTGCAAAGCCAAAGGACCCAGGTTCAATTCCCCAGGACCCACATAAGCCAGATGCACAAGGGCACATGTGTCTGGAGTTTATTTGCAGCAGCTGGATGCCCTATCATGCCCATTCTCTCTCTTTTCTCTCTATCTGCTTCTTTCTCTCAAATAAATAAGTAAATAAAAATGTTTAAAAATATCATCATGTAAGTTTGGTTATATAAATAGGGGTTGAGATTTTTGGAAAGTCTTATCTTTCTCCTTTTAGCTTCAAATTATTGAAACTTAGGTATATAAACTTCTATTTGGAAAATAAATTTTTTAAATAGAGAGACAAAAGAAAGGGAGGGAGGGAGGGAGGAAAAGAGAGAGAGAGAGAGAGAGAATATGAATGGACAGACCAGGACCTCTAGTCACTGCAAACAAACTCCAGATGTATGCTCCACCTTGTTCATCTGGCTTACCTATGTATTAGAGAATCAAACTTGGGTTCTTAGACTTCACAGGCAAGTAAGTACCTTAACCACTAAGCCATCTCTCCAGCTTCCTAGCATGTGTTTAAATACATGTATTGGGAACTTATCTCTGCCTACCTCTCACTGTTTAAGGAGCAAGATAATATTGGAAGAGAAACTTTCTCAGATGTGATCAAATCTGAGATAAGTTGTATGTTTATAGAACTAATGTCATAGTAAAAGGTACTTATATATAGTTTGTATATCATTAGTTTTCTTTTTCTAGATTAGGTAATTTACAATAGTCACCTCAAAACAAGTTTAAAAATTACCAGCATACTTCTAAACAATTAGTTACAAATAATTATAGCGTTCTATTTTCATAAAAATACTATTATATATGCTTTTGGATTTTTGAAACATGATGGAGCTTTAAATTTGTATTCAGAGACTTAGCACCAGGCATGATGGCATATGTTTGTAATGCCAGTACTTGGGAAGTAGGAGAAGGAAGATCATAAGTTTGAGGCAAGCCTGGGCTGTCTCCCACACCCAAAACAAATAAGTAAAAATTTCAAAGCCTCCCTCCAAACTCAGCCTTTTCAAGTAAATAGCAGATACTTAGCACTGTTACAGTACAAGAAGACGTGCTTTAAAGTTGTTTAGAGACCTGCATATTTCCTACCCACCTAATTTCAGTTTTTTCCCCTTCTTGCTTTTTTTTTTTTAAGATTTTTTTTTAATTATTTATTTATTTGAGAGCGACAGACACACAGAGAAAGACAGATAGGAGGAGAGAGAGAGAATGGGCGCGCCAGGGCTTCCAGCCTCTGCAAATGAACTCCAGACGCGTGTGCCCCCTTGTGCATCTGGCTACCGTGGGACCTGGGGAACCGAGCCTCGAACCGGGGTCCTTAGTCTTCACAGGCAAGCACTTAACTGCTAAGCCATCTCTCCAGCCCCCTTCTTGCTTTTTTTTAATGTGACCTCTTTGTAATCTATAAGCTAGAAATTCCACAGAATTTGTTCATCATCTCTCTCTGTCTGTCTGCTTATAAGTAATAACCCTTTCAAGCCTGCAGAGGGACAATGCCATCTGTTTATATGATTACTTTAAAAACCAACTTTTATAAACTCAAGTCACATACTTTTATGAACATGGAAAAATTTCAGAATATTTTAATGCATGTAGAATTGTTAAACTAGAAGTGCTAAAATTACTAAAACTCCAGACTTTTGACTTTTAAAAATATTTTCTTATGTGTATACTTGAGTTTATGTGTGTTTGTGTGTATGCACAGATGCTTGTGACAAGGCACGGTGTGGGAGTCAGAAGACAGGATATTTCTCATCTCCTTCTACCCATTTAAGACAGGGTCTGTCTTGCCATTCCTGCTTGTGAACTTCTGATTTCTCCTGGCTCCACCTTCTGTTGTCATGTGTGTGTTAAGATTACGTATGTACACACTACTTTTTGTCTGGATTTAAATGGGCATTGAGAAGGATTGAACTTGGCTCAGCAGGACTGAAGTACCTTTAACCATTAAGCCATTTCCCCAGCCCCAGCCCCAGCTTTTGGCTTTTTTCACCATCATCACATCCTACATTTGAGATACATACAAATATATATGTGTGTGTGTGTGTAATTTAATTTTTTTATTTGAGAAAGAGAGAGGCAGATAGAGAAAGAGAATGGGTGCAAATGAACTCCAGATGCATGGGCCACCATGTGCATCTGGCTTTCGTGGGTTCTTGGGAATCGAACCTGGGTCCTTAGGCTTTACAGGCAAGTGCCTTAACCACTAAGCATCTCCAGCCCATCATATCTTAATTTTAAGGCTTGACATAGGTTATTTTCTAACTTCACGCTCAGCCCCACATTTCTACTCTTTCCTCTTTATTTTGGCATTCTCTTCTACCTAAGCCGGCTTCTTCACCACTCCAGTTCCATCCCTTAGCATTTCAGCTGCATTTTAAGAGTCTTCAAGAATACTGTCATTTGTGTTTATAAAGATTCAGTGCCATTTTGTGTTAAAAGTCTTTGATACTACACATTGTCAGCCTTCTCTTACCTGCCACTAGGAGGCTTCTCTCAGCCTGCACACCACTGGTTCCCAGCTTTGTGGCATTTATCACATCACACTTTGTGGGTCATGTCTGCATCATTCACAGTTTGGTCAGTGACCTTCCTTGGTCAGAAAAGTGCTTCTTTAGTGTATGCTGAGAGGTTAAGGGGGTACACAGGGCCTCTGGACAGTGTTTCTGCTGCTGCTGCTACTTAAAAATGACAATTTTGCTTTATTGTTATTATCTTTCATATGAGGACAGTAGCTGGAATGTGGGGAACATCTCTGTGAGTCTCCAATCTAGTGATATTTTTAGAAAGGTCCCCTGGATTTTATGCATATGGTCAGTTCTGACATGGCACTGAAGGTGCTGACTTTGCTGGTACATAACAGTACATTTTGGCAAAGGCACACTATATACTTTTATAAGCTGGTGTCTACAGATAGTGTACAGTGTAGTTGGGTAATCACTGAACCACATATTTACTGACATTTGTATAACTTGAGAAAACACTTACTGCCTTTTACCCAGAGACTCTTGCAAATAAAAAATGTACATAAAAAGTTTAAGTTATTGTGATTCCTAAACTGTTGTCACTCGTATTTGTGAATGAACAAATTGGGGTATAGTTTGGTTTGTTTTTACTCTTTTATACTGTGGTAAATGAATGGCTGAATTGAAAATTAAAGGGATTCTCCTATCAGTTGAGCAAACATTCCTCTGTATATTTGGCAAAATAGTGATTAAGAACACAGTTTGGGGCTGGAGAGATGGCTTAGCGGTTAAGTGCTTGCCTGTGAAGCCTAAGGACCCCGGTTCGAGGCTTGATTCCCCAGGTCCCACGTTAGCCAGATGCACAAGGGGGCGCACGCGTCTGGAGTTCGTTTGCAGAGGCTGGAAGCCCTGGCGCGCCCATTCTCTCTCTCTCCCTCTATCTGTCTTTCTCTCTGTGTCTGTCGCTCTCAAATAAATAAATAAAAAATTAAAAAAAAAAAAAGAACACAGTTTGAATTTTGTGACCCATTACAATGCCTTTCATTCTTCTGTTTGAAAACAATGGCATTTGTGATATCTCTGTATCTTTTCATGAAAGGTTAGGGATAGAATAGCTTTTATGCCTACTAAATTCCCCCCTTGCTAAAAAATGCTAAATACTAATGACCATAAATATTACTCAAAATAAACTAATGATTTAAATTTTTTTAATTTGTTCATGTGGGGGTGGTGGGGATGCTATTATCTCCTATTAGCTGCAAAGAAATGCATGTCTGGCTTTACATGAGTGGCTGTGAAATTAGACCTGGGCCAGCTGGCTTTGCAACCAGCCACCTTATAACTCTGAGCCATTTCCCCAGCCCTCAAGCAGTATTATTTTAAATGGACAACAAAACAGTATTTTCTGCTAGGTTTCCATGTGTGATTTCAATAAGAAATTTGTTTTTACTACTAAAATTTGTTATTTCTGTTTCTGTGTTCCTCTAATTTAATTTAAGAAATGTTCATAAAATTGATGTTCCTAAAACTGAATAAAAATGTGTTGTTTGTACTTCTTGCCCTAATGTCTGTACTCATTTGGAATCTTTGAGATATGAAGCTACACTGAGCTCTGAAGGTAGCAGGTGCCGCCTCATTTTCCTTGCCTGAGTCTCCTTTAGAAATATACTTTCCATGTAAAAGCCAATGTTCCTCCTTCATGAATGAATGTGACTTGTTCAAAGTTTTCATTCTTGGTAACATCATTGTTCCTTTTCCTGGGATCCAATTATGTGAGCTTCTGCTCTACTATGAGCAAAACCAATCATCCTGGAAATATAGTAATGAATACTAATGACTTAGAAGATTGTTAGTTACTCTCCTCATTGCTGTGACCAAATCACCTGACAGAAGCAACTTCATGGAGGCAATGTTGATTTTGGTTCAGGTTCCAGTGATTTTAGCCCAGCAAGTCTGATAGCATTATGTAGGAGAGGTTCCTCACATCCTGGTGACCAGGACGCAGCCCTGGTGGAGCCTTTTGAGGGCCACTCTCCATGACCTATTTCTGCCATCCAGGCCCCAACTCATAAAGGCCACACAAGCTTCAAAATAGCACCACAAGCTGACGGCCTAGTGTTCTAAGCAAGCCTGTGGGAACATTTCAGATTTGAGCTATTGCAGAGCTTTTATGATTTAACCTATTTTAAATTAATTTCTTTGAACGTTTATTCCCAATTTAAAGTTGTATTATTTGATAAAATGGATTTTGATGTAGTGGAGGGTGAAATACTATCCTGGTAACACTCAAGCCACTCATTAAATTTTCTGTTATTCTTGATCTTTTTATATTTCTCTGTCAAGTTGTATCCATTTTTTTTCCCAGAAAATTTGAGTTCATCTGTTGTCATTATTTTCCTTCAAGCGCTTAATTTCTTTTACTTGGCTAGAGCCAAATCATGCCTAAAATATTCTTCCAATTAATTTCCCATTGCCCAGTTCCTCTCCTTCATAGTCATTTCTTCATACTTACCCCCTCCCCCTTAAGTATAAACCCAATTATGTCAGTTGTCATCTCAGATATTTTCATTACCTACCAAACCTGGGACACATGGTGTCTCATTCGTCTGTCTTGTGTCTTGTACCTTGCATTGTCTTTTCCACCCTCAACTTCTTCTAATTATCACTAGTTTGTTTTTATATTAAGTAGGTGTGATTCTCATAAATCAAGACATAGACAAGTCATTCTGGTCATAGTTGAGTGGAAAAGAAATATTTTTAAAAAGTCTTTGTTTTGGCTGGATGAAATGTCTCCCATAGGCTCATGTGTTTTTGAATACATGGTTCCTTGCTGGTGGCACTGTTTAGGAAAGTTATGGAACCTTTAGGAGGTAGAGCCTTGCTGGAGGAAGTAGGTCATGAGGATTTATAGCCTGGTCCCACCTCCTATTCTTCAGTTTCTTCCTGACTCTTGGAAACCTGTGACCAGCTGTCCCCTCATGTCTGCTGCCTCTCAGCTGTGAAGGACAGTATCTCCTCACACTATAAGCCAAATAATACCCTTTCCTTTAAGCTGCTTCTTGTCAGCTATTTGGTCACAGTGACAAGTAAATTAGTACAGCATTCTTAATTTTGAATTGAATTCTAATTCTGAATGAATGTTTAACAATGTTGTTTTCATCCCCCCCCCCCGGGGGGGGGCTCTGTGCATCCTCCCATGTGGCGAGTCGCCTTCTTTCTGCTTCGGCTGTGTGTCTGTACTCTACTTGTGCGCTCTCTGAAATTAATCTCGCCATTCTTTTGCCCTTTACTTCCCCCACCCCCCATTTTAGAAATGAGCTCTTTTGTATATTCTACTAAAATGTTGAAAAACAAGCATTTTATTACAAATGCTTGTCACTTAGGCAAATGTTCATGGCTTTTTCTTTTGTTGTTTTTATTTCTTTGGAACAAGATCTCACTATGAAGCTCAGGCTAACCTTGATCTCATTTTTGTTATGTAGCTCAAAATGCCTTGACCTCACAATCCTCCTGTCCTGTGTGCTGGAATTGCAGGCATGTGTCCCATGCTCTGCTTGTGGTGTGGTGATCACTCACCCCATTTTATCCATGAGTATCTCTGATCATGTCTGTGTATCATTTTATTACCTAGGGAGTACTTTTGTCTATCTGATCTGAACATTGATTGTTTCATCATCTTTCATTTATATACTGAGACACCAAGGGTTACAGGGCTCAGTACCCAGCTGGGCAATGAATGGCTCCTGTACTGGCACATTATATCTGCTTTACCATTCTCTTATCTCTGAATTTACTTGTCAAAGCTATTCCATATACTCTACTTGTTTTAATTAATATTAAGATATACTGATTTTAATTAGCACTTTGAATAAACCACTTAATTTGCTCTCACTAGCATTTCTGTGAGACGGGACTGACTTTATTAATGCCATTTTACAAATGAAGATGTTAAGAATCAGGATAATTAAATGACTTTTTACAGTTATAGAACTAGCAATTTTATAAACCAAAAGAGAAGTCTTTAAACTCCCAGATTTCCATTGTTCTATGGTATCTCTTTCATCTACTATCAGATATATTGGAAAGTGAAATGCATTTTTATTTTTAGGGGTTTTATTGAAATAGTTATTATGTTATATATAAAACTGTAAAACATTAAAGTAACAGCCGTCAGCTTAACTCAGCTTGAATTTTGTATGTCATAGTGATGTTGTGGTTAATGGAATATACCAGATCAAATGAGATAATATTTGACAGAAATTTACTACTTGAGGAAGAAATAATTTAAGAGACAAGAAGATATGTTTTTAGCATATAGACATTTTAGGGCAAGAGTTATAATCTTTTTCTCTAATCTCAATAGGTTCTTAGTGGGACCAAGTTCTTTTAACAAAACACAAATTCATAAGAGAAAAGTCCATTAGCATGTGTATTTTATATGTACAAGGGAGGGATATCCAGGGAACTAATAGTTTAATTCCCACATGTATGACATCTTCAGTCAAGGGCAGTGGATTTAGAGAAATGGCAAAACAAGGGGAATAGTCTTTTGAGTCTGAGTACAGGAACTCAAGGGAAGGCAAATAAATGCAGATAAGGCTAGTTAGTAAAACTTGTCTGCCTAGATCCCTCAGGCACCATCTAGGTGCTAAGGGCCTGAGGTTGTCGTCATTGGTTAACCTTTCTTCTCCCTGGCAGTGGATAGATAGAGCATTTTGTCTTTGTGACTTCACTCTATTTGAGACAAATTGGGCTATGACCAAGAGTATTTCTGGTTCTGGTCCTTAAATTGTCTTCAGTGCAGTGATGGTCACTCTTTGTATCACTGCACTCCTCCTACTTTCAGAGAAATTCTCAGGCCCTTCTTAGCCTGTGGAAGGAGGACTATGGAAAAGAGAAAGTTGCACTTAAATATAACAATCTCCTAGCTTAGTACTTGCAACCTCCAAGCCCACTAGTGTAGGTTTGTTTCATAACTTATTATTTAGTCAGTAAAGTTAATTGTGGAAATAGCCTCTTACAGTGCCGTGAGTGTGTATGTGGTACGGCAGAAACACTCTACACTGAGCAAGTCACAGTGGAGAGACTGGAATTCTTTATGATTGTGATGCCTTAGATAGTATATGTGAGGCTGTGTTTCCTAATTTGTACCAGAGAGACATTCATTATAGGGAAGAGTGCAGTGAAGAGACAGGGAATTAAGAGTGCAAAGCTTTGTATCCATACTGTACTACTGTACTACAGACTTGCTTTTGGATTCTAATGTGTTTCTAATCCTTCTGTGCTCCAGTTTCCTCATTTACTAAGTGTAAAATAATTTTCTTTGGGATGACTGTAAAGATTTTATTAAAGAACACAGCTAAAGACTCCTTCCTTGTACACTGAGAACTGATAAATATTTTTAGTTATGATGAATTTTTAATTTCAAACATTATAGTGTGTGTGCATGCATGTGGAGGTCAGAGGACAACTTTCTGATTGGTTCTTGCCTGTCCCCTCATTGGAGGCAGGGTTTTTTGAACTTGATTCTCATTTTGTTCTTTGCTGAGCTCACCTGAAGCCTCCGGGAAATTCTCTTGTCCCTGCCTCCTATCTCACCATCAGTGTTAGTCTGGCTTTTTATGTGGGGCCTGGGGATCACACTCAGGTACTCCAGCATGAGCATTGAGCCCTCTGTCCACAGATCAATACCTAAACTATTACATATTTTCATAAACAGTGACTACTATATGTCAGGACTTTTAACAAAATTTATTTCATTGATATTCTTTAACACTGAAAGCAGGCACCATTATTTCCATTCTACACATAAGTAATGTGGGTACAGATGGATTAAATAACTTTCCCAGGACCTGCTGCTTAGTGCTTTTTTTTTTGGCATGGTTGCAATATTGTTAAGGGCATAAGTGATAAAGGCTTGAATTTTAGCAGTCTGTATTATGCTTGAAGACTAGAAGTAATGCCCTAGACTAGGAATTAGGAAATCCAGACTATTACTCTATTTTTGTATTATTTTTAGGTAAATTATTAGGTGTGTTTTATAAGATACACTTAAAATACCTGGTTATATGTTTATTGAGGGTCACATATAAAATGTTTTAGTATGACCTTAATCTTTATCAGACTAGAAATTATCTGTGATATGATCAAAAGTATTTTACAGATCTTAATATTTTGTTCCTTTTTTGTTTTTGTTTTTTAGTCATTCTTACACTGGTCAAGATTATAGTACACAAGGAAATTCTGGGAAGATTTCTTTAGATCAAATTGATTTGGTAAGTATCAAGTGCTTTTAAGACAGATTTTCTTCAACTAGAGATTTTTGGGAAGGTGGGAGAGAATGTTATTTCATTGCTTTCTCATTATTTTAGTTTTTTTATAGTTTTTAAAAAAATTTTGTTTTATTTTTATTTATTTATTTGAGAGCAACAGACAGAGGGAGAAAGAGGCAGAGGAGGGGGGGAAGAGAAAGAGAGAGAGAGAGAGAGGGAGGGAGAATGGGTGCGCCCGGGCCTCCAGCCACTGCAAATGAAGTCCAGATGCGTGCGCCCCCTTGTGCATCTGCCTAACCTGGGTCCTGGGGAATTGAGCCTTGAACTGGGGTCCTTAGGCTTTACAGGCAAGTGCTTAACCACTAAGCCATCTCTCCTGCCCTTATCATTGTTTTTTTCAATTTCATCTTGTGCATGTAATTTTCTTTTTTAAAAAATTATTTACTTTCATGTGTATGTGTGTATGACCATGCCAGTGCTTTTTCCTATTGCAAATGCACTCCAGATAATTGCTGGCTTTTTGTGTCCAGCTTATATGGGTCACTTGAGAATTGAACCTGGGAGAACTGATTTTGCAAAAAAGTGCCTTTAACTATTGACCCATTTACCTTGCCCTGATTTTTTTTTTTTTAATTTAGGAGAAGCAAAATTAAGGGAAAAATGTTTATAGTTTAGTAAAAACAGAATTTAATCAGTTTATTCCAAAGGGAAATTCTTTTAAGTAATGATCACTAGATATTATTTATGTGTTTATTTTTAAATACCATAAACATTGTGAGAAAGAAAAGTGAGTTAGTTGGCTACAACTGTTATAACAAAATACCAACTTAAACAACTAAATATTTATTTATTTATTTTTTTACCAACTACCAGCTAGAAGTCCAAGTTCAAGGTCATAGTAGATTCAATTTCTTTTGAAGCCTTTCTCCCTGCTTTAGAGATGGCTGTCTTGTGTCCTCAGATCATTTTTCCACTGTTGGTATACATTCCTAGTGTTTCTTTCTCCTCTAAGGATATACTTATTTTCTATCACACTCAGTTCTGATACTGTGATCTCATATTACCTTAGTCACTTCTTTCAAGGTCCTATTTTCCAGTAAAGTCACATTCCAAGGTATAGCGGTTGGGACTTAATGTGTCAATGAGGTACAAGACTCATTAGTAGCAGTCACCAATAATGTTAAGCAGAGTCTGCCATCTTTGGGATCCCTACATTAATGTGTAGCTCATTTTAGCTCTGTCTCATTTGTATTCTGTAACAGAATGAAAGAATAGTGCACTTTGATATACTTTGTTTTAGAATTCACTTTCATGCACAATAGAATTTGCACTCTATCCACAAAATAAAAAAGTAAGCCAGCCATAAATAACTTTCATTCAGAAATTACCAATTGACTTATAATAAATTAAAAAAATATATTGAGCTTTTAATGCTGAGAAGCAAAAAGTATGCTAGAGCAGAATAAATTGTTTCCTTTTTGAAAAATTATAATCTAGTACTTAACAGTTAATCTGCCTAGAAATAACAATAGCATTGTCTTTCTTACATGTTTAATTTGAAATCTGTTCTCAAGGGTCTGTGAATTTTTAGTTTCCTCTAAATAACTATTTTACTTATAGTACTCCTTTCTCCCACTTCTCCCCTTCCTCATAATTTCTTTATATTACACGAAGAGGTGGAAACTAATTCTATTTCTATCTCTAAGTGTTTTTACATTCACAAGCAATTATGTACTTGGTTACCTACTGTGGGAGTGCATAAAAATATAATCACTGATGCATTTAGCAAATATATATTGAGCCTATTAATTATATACTAGCCACTGAACAGTAAACAGAGGTGAACAAAACAAATTGTTCTTACCTTCATGGACCTTACTTTGGAGTATTATAATGTGTAATAATACAATGTAAACCAGGTGTGATGGCACATGCCTTTAATCCCAGCACTCTGGAGGCTGAAGTTGGAGGATTGCTGTGAGTTCAAGGCCAACCTGAGACTATGTAGTAAATTCCAGGTCAGCCTGGGCTAGAGCGAGATCCTGCCTACCCCACCCCCCCCAAAAAAAAATTCTGCTAAGTACTATGATGACCACAGTGTAGTTCTGTTTCTGGGACCCCTCTGCTATGTAATATAGATGATATATCTTTATTTGGATTGCTTCCTACTTTTTTTTTTTTTTTTTTTTTTGTTTTTCAAGGTAGGATCTCACTCTAGCTTAGGCTGATCTGGAATTCACTATGTAGTCTCAGGTTGGCCTTGAACTTGTGGTGATCCTCCTACCTCTGCCTCCTAAATTCTGGGATTAAAGGTGTGCGCCACCATGCCAGGCAGAACTGCTTCCTACTTCTATGTCTCTATTGTCTGAGCCTCACATCATCATATGATTAGCATATTTGCAAAAATTTGCATTTTCTCATTCCTGGTGAGGGTAGGGGGGAATGTCTCCCTTAGTCCACATGGCCACTTTCATGCCCTTCATAGTCAGAGCTTCAGCTCCATTTAAGCTCTGTGATGATGTAACAACCTTATACCTCCTTGTTGCCGACACCAACCTCTTATTCCTTGATGATTTTTATGCCTATCTAATGGTCTTTGACATTAGCATTATGCTCTTCTTGGCTTTTGCAGGATACTATGTGCTGCTCATACAATCTCTCTTTTTTAACTTTTTATTGACAACTTCCATAACTATAGAAAATATATGATTATAATCTCATCCCATGATCCTCTTTATTTTCCCCACCTAAATTAAATTCCCCCTCCACTGAATCCCTTCTCTCCAAATAAGCTCTCTTCTATTTTGATGTCATCACTTTTTTCTGCTAGTGTAGGTCTTAGGTAGGTAGCATCAGCTACTGCGAGGTCATGAGTAGCATGGCTGCTTTGTGTCTGGGAGGCAGTACTGTAAGCACTTCTTCCCTTCCTTTGGTCTTACTTTCTTTTTGCCACCTCCTCCTTCATTTTTAGTCATTTTCTTGGGTCGCTTCCATTATTTGGACTACTTTTAGGTCCTCTTAAGTGTTTTTCCTGCTCCCATTCTTATTTTCATGTAATCTGTTTATAGTGTAACAGTATTCTCTTTATCAAACCATCAAAACCCTCTAGGGTTCCATCATATTTGGATTGAGATCTGAACTCATTGCTTATAAAGCTTATTCACACATTTCAGTGTTGTCTTTTGCTTTTTTATGACTTATACTATTTTCCAGCTGCGTGGTTTCTTAGCATACCAAATTCATTTCTTCTCAGGTTTTTTTTTTTTTTTTTTTCCCAATTTTCTTACTGTGGACAGTAGTTTTGGATCCTCTCTTAGCTGGAGTCAAACTGAAATTATATTTTAGTAAAATTGCAATTTCCCTAGAGAGGCTTCTGGTGTCTCCCAGATAAAGGCACCTCATCCTAATCACACTTGATCTCATTTTATTTACAGTGCTTTGAAATCAGACCTGCCTTTTCATGCTCATGTTCATTGTCTCCTCACATTAGAATGTAAGCTCTTTTATTAGAACGTAACTCTTTGAAGATGAGATTTTTTTTTTTTTTACTTCTTTCTTTGGTGGCTGCTAGGGCTGCATATATAAGTGTTCAATAAATATTTGTTGATGGACTGCACCAAGGGAAGCTAAAATTGAATTGTGTCTTGAAGAATCAGTTGTCTGTGGCTAGTTGGCACGGGGGGAAAGGGAATACTAGATAGTACCAGAGGATGATGAACTATGAAACATGAACCTGAGATGGTGGACTAGCAAGTAGCCTTGTTGGTAAAGTAACAGATTAGCTCCCCACCACCACCAGGGCACCCCCATGGCATTTTGATTTATGCCTTTCTTGGAGTCCTCATAATACATACTATATGTATATGTAAAGACTATATATATGCATAGTATAAATTTGACATAGCATTGGATTCACTTATTGCTATTATTATTTTCCTTATTTGAATTGAAAGGAAAATTGTGTCTTATTCATCTTGTTTTCTAAAATTCTGAATAAGTATTTATTCTAGCATATGTAATTGAAAAGGTATCAGTCATCGAGGGGGACCTTTTTGCTTATTAACAGAGCTGAATGCTTTTATTTATTTATTTTTGATTAGGTAAAATAGTCAAGTAATAGCATGAAAGAACCAAAGGAGCCAGTGAAAATGAGCCAAACGGCTTTTAGTGATTCATCAAGGGATGATAGAGATCTGAATAAACTAGTGTGGGAATAGAAAATTTTAGCTCTTTTGAAAGGATAAAGAGAAATGAGATGGTCACTAGAGGGAATAGCAAAGTCAAGGTGAAACTTGTTCTTTCTCACAAGGCAAGCTCTCCAGGGAGCAAATGAGGCCCTGAGGATTCAGGTCTTGAAATGACATATTTGAGGACAGTAGAGGGAATGCAACTGAAAAATTAAAAATGAGCAGTGACATTTTATTTTTGACACTAAAGGAAAGACCTGCATTTTTTTTAAACTACTGATGAAACACATTTGAATTTTCCCTCCACGTCCCATTTCTCTTATTTTCATCTGCTCCTCAGCAATTGTACTTTTAGACATTTATCTCAGGAAAATAGAAACTTATGCTCACACAAAACCTTTTCAAAAGTGTTCATAACAGATTTATTTAAAACAAAATGTTGGAAATAATTTAAGTGTTGTTCAGGGAGCAAATCGTTACACGAATTGTGTTACACCCCTACTGTGGTAATTAAAAAGAGAAATCACTTTAGTTGTGAGAACTTAGATGACTCACAAAGGAATTATGCTGAGTTTTTCTCTTTTTTTGAAATCCTCCAATGCCGTGTAGTGTGTGACTTTATTTAGGCAGTATTTACAGAAGTTGAGAATAGTTTAGTGGTTTCCAGGGGCCGGGAAACAGGGAAGGGGTGATGGAGCAAGGTGCACAAAGCAGGAATTTATATGTAAGGAAATAAGAAGTATCCCTGTGGTGATGGGATTATTCTGCATGCTGGCTCTGGTGATAGATTTGTGAACCCACTCATGTAATAAACTCACACAGAACTAAACATTGTGGGGCTGGAAAGATGGCTTAGTGGTTAAGGTACTTGCCTACAAAGCCTAAGAACCCATGTTCAACTTTCCAGGTCCCACGTAAGCCAGATGCACAAAGTATTACAAGCATGCAAGGTCACATGTGCACACTAGGTGGCACCTGTACCTAGAGTTTGATAGCAGTGGCTGGAGGCCCCGATGTTCTAATTCTGTTTTCCTCATTCTTGCTTTCTTGCATTAAAAAAAAAAAAAAAAATTCTGCACAGAGACAGTGTGAGTATAGATGAGAACATTCAGGAAAGTCCAGCAGGTTTTGGTTGTCATGACACACTGTAATTTTGTATAGCTTTACTTTAAGGGAAATTGGGAGCATGGTATCTCTTTGTATTATTTATTACTAGAACCAACTAACATGTGGTTCTGTAATTATCTCCAAAGAAAAAAGTTTAATTCAAAAAGGAAGTAGGTAAAAAAAGAACTTATTACCATCTAACCTTATGTATTTAAAATATTCACTACTTAATATAAAATATTAAGAAAACTTCATTTACAATCACAGTAATATTTCCTTATGGCTTTTTATAAAATTCTGACTTGACTGAATTTAAAAACAAAACAAATATAGGGGACTGGTAGTTTTTAACATTGGCAAAACTTATTTTTTTAGCTTTCTACCAAATCCTTCCCACCTTGCATGCGGCAGTTGCATAAGGCCTTGCGAGATACTCATCATCTTCGTCATGGAGGCCGCATGCAGTACGGCCTCTTCCTGAAGGGCATCGGCTTAACACTGGAACAGGCTTTGCAGTTCTGGAAGCAAGAATTTATCAAAGGAAAGATGGATCCAGACAAGGTGAGTTGGAAAACTCAGAACAATAAATGAAATTTAATTTGGTCTGAAGTTAGGTATATTTTTAATTAACTAATTTATTATTATTATTATTTTTGGTTTTTCCAGGTAGAGTCTCCCTGTAGCCCGGGCTGACCTGGAATTCACTATGTAGTCTCAGGCTGGCCTCGAACTCATGGCCACCCTTCTACCTCTGCCTCCTGAGTGCTGGGGTTAAAGGCATGTGCTACCACACCTGGCTATTTTAAAAATATATAGAAATATAGTTGAAGGGGGGCTGGAGAGATGGCTTAGCGGTTAGGCGCTTGCCTGTGAAGCCTAAGGACCCCGATTCGAGGCTCGGTTCCCCAGGTCCCACGGTAGCCAGATGCACAAGGGGGCGCACGCGTCTGGAGTTCGTTTGCAGAGGCTGGAAGCCCTGGCGCGCCCATTCTCTCTCTCTCCTCTATCTGTCTTTCTCTCTGTGTCTGTCGCTCTCAAATAAATAAAATTAAAAAAAAAAAAAGAAATATAGTTGAAGGTTCTCAAGGATAAATGGGCCTAGTGTTATGTAAACAGAAATTCACATATTAATCTACTAAGTGTTAAACAAAAGATGAAGAAAGGTGTCTTCTCCTTTTTAAGTATGCTCCCAATAGCATTTATATGTCTGAAATTTTGCTTTCTGGGTTAGATTTCAGTTAAGAATATTTCTGTGGCCAGGCATGGTGACACACATCTTTAATCCCAGCACTTGGTTGGGAGGCAGAGGCAGAAGGAGCGCTATGAGTTTGAGGCCATCTGGGACTACAGGATGAGACCACATCTTGTAAAAACAAAAACAAAACAAACATACATAAGATACATCTGTATGTATGCACATACACACATACGAAGTTACTTTGAGAATTGGAAGGTACTCTGAACAAGTCAAGGGAAAGCAACTTGCAATGTTTGGTTTAGCTGACACAATTTTCTTAGAGTAGCTTTGGACAGCAACTTTATGACCATAACCCGAGGAGCTGCTTTGAAACCTCTCCATAGTGTTCGTACTCATACAACTCCCCGTTTCTTTCTTTAGTAATGCCAGCTTATGATATTTTCATTGCAAATATGACATCAGTCTTACTTTGTGGCATGCACTGTGATATGAAATGAATTATATATTGTTTATTTTGTGATTTCTTTCTCCCTGAAAAAGATTAATCATATAATGAAGAATACTTACCAACTAAACTTACACTTAAAAAAAAATCTATTCATTCATTTATTTGTTTGAGAGAAAGAGAAAAAAAAAACGATACAGATACATACACACATGTACATACACATACACGGAGGGGGGGGAGAGAAAGTGATGCAGAGACACACAGGCACATAAACACACACACAGAGAATGAGTATGGGTGTGCATAATTTACTAGAGGATAAGGAATTTCACTATTTAAACACATCTATAAGGGACTGGGAAGATGGCTCAGTGGTTAAGAGTGATGGCTTTCAAACCCTGCCATTCTATTTCCCCAGAACCCTCATCGAGCTGGATGCAAAGTGGTGGGTACACCTGTGGTTTGATGCAGCAATGAGAAGCAGAGTCAGGAGAATGCGAAACTCGTGGGCTGGCTAGTCTGACATTCATTTGTAGCCTGGCATTTCAAGAGACAGTGCCTCAAAGGTGGTAGGGTACAAACACCATCCACCTGATCTGCACATATGCCTACAAATAAACACTGCCCACCCCCACCATTATGAATGATCTCAAAGAAAACCATTTGCTTTGGTGTACTTTGCTTCCAGAATATTAACTACATAATCTAGAGATTTTATTCTAGATTTAATAAAGTTGTATGAATATTTATGACAGATTAAAATTTCGGCAATATGGGCCTATGGAGATGGCTCAGTGGTTAAAGATACTGGTTTGGTAGCTTCCAACCTGTTTGATCTTCCTTAGCACCGACATAAAGCTGGACACGAAGTCACAAAAGTCTATAATTCCAGTACACCCTTGGCAAAAGGAGGCAGACCCAGGAGAATCCAGAAGCTCACAAGCCATCTAGTCTGATGTATACAGTGGCAAAATAACAAGAGAGACCTGGTCACAAAGAAGGTGGAAGGAGAGGATGGACACCCTGAGGTTGTCCTCTGACCTCCACACATGCAGCATGGCAACATGTGCGTGCGCGCGCGCGCACACACACACACACACACACACACGAGTTACAAAACAGTTTTTAAAAACAATAAAGTTTCAGCGCACTCTTCATCAGCAAGGGGTAGAGCCATCTTAACGTCACACTTATAATATGATTCTTTGATTTGTAAATGATTTTTACAAAGGGTATTTAAAGGTTTTTCAGAGTATGTACATATGTGTGCATGTGTTTGTGTGTTCATGGTCGTGCAAGTCCACATGAGTCTACAGTCACGGGAGGCCAGGGAACAACCTTGAGTGTCATTCTTCAGGAACACCATCCACCTTTTTCACGACAGCTCATCTGGTTTGGGTCTGGAGCTCACAGTTAGGCTGGACTGGCTGGCCAGTGAGCCCCAGGGAACTGTGTCATACATGCCCAGTGCTAGGATGACAAGCATGTGTCACCATGCTCGACATTTTTATTGGGTTCTGAGGATTATGCTTGCAAAGCAAGTGCTTTACCTCATCTCCCTGTCCTGGTGTTTGAAGTTCTTCGAGTGTCATATTTCTTAAATAATTTATTTGATTCCTGAAATAAATGCAACTGTCCTATGTGCAAATAAAATGTACTTACATAATTATAATAAAACTCCATAACTTTTTTAAAAAATAAGTTTTTTAAAGTTAGTTTATTTATTTGCAAGCAGAGAGGGAGGAAATAGAGAGTGGGTGCACTAGGGCCTCCAGCCACTGCAAACGAACTCCAGACATGCGCTCCCCCTTGTGCATCTGGTTAACATGGGTCCTGGGGAATCAAACCTGGGTCTGTTGGCTTTGCAGGCAAACACCTTAACTGCTAAGCCATCCCTCCAGCCCTCATACACTTTTCTTAGTTGTAATTATAATTTATTTGCTAGTCTACCTGAAGAAAAACTTTACCTTGTATACAAGAGATTAAATTTATCAAACTTTTTATTTAGAGGATGAGAAAGCTTACCTGTAAAGCATACCCTTTCACTAGGACTTGGCTGTGAACTGTCTCAGCCACTGCAATTGCACTGCAGAGTTCTTCTATGAGTGCACAGCAGTGTGTTCCGTCAGTCAGATTGCTTGCAGCATTAATCTCAGCTGCTTTTGCTTGGCTGTGTTGGACATTCAGCAAAACAAAAGGTCTAGTACATGGTGTCATAACTGGGTCAAGGAACACTTAGCACTGTTTAAAAAGCTTGTCTTTTGTTCCAGAATCTGACTGGTAGTATGACTCAGAGCAGACTTACATTGTTAACCTTTGCACCAAGGGATTAAACAATTCACTTATGAGTTGTGAGTGTATATTCAGGTCCACAAGTTGTGTATTAAAAACTTTTCACATGAAATTGATGCAAACTCAGCACTGAGAGCCAGTGTTTAAAGTATTACCCTTACAGACATCCAGCACCATCCGGTGGAGCCACTGCAGTTCTTCAGCTCTTACTTGTTCTTTGTGTCTGTGAGCAACATGAGTGTAATGACTTGTCCCCTGTCAGCAGTCCATGCTTACATTTAACCCCCTCGTACATGCCAGGACCAGTAACTGATAACTGAAATGTGAATCTTCAGTATACTCCAGTATTGATTCTGTGAACTGTTGGGGAAGCTAGGCTGGGCCTGGAATATTCCAAGCTTGTTGCCTTTGACTGCAAGCAGCATTTTTGCTTTATGCTGGAGTGTTTTTTAAATACTATCTTGATACAGGGAAATTTGGGGTCAGAGCACTTTCTGGAACCCCAAGTCCTAAGTTCCTGTCAGTAAATTAACCAGAGAATTGGCAATCCAGACTAAAGAAAATGATTTTTTTTATTCACATATCACCAGGATGTGAGGGAGGGAAAGGGATGAGGAAGGGATGGTAAAGTGGGGAGCAGAGAGATACACCACATCCTCCAGGAGCCCATGTAAATGAACATGGACCTTTGATAAAAAAAAAAATATGTGGCAAGAGGTTTCAAAAAGATGTGTGCTGGGCTGTGCCCTGGCCAGCGGGGAGTCGAACAAAGAAGCGAGGTGAAAATTAACCTGAATGAAACAAGGCAAACAGACATAAGAAGGAGACCATGCTAGATGTTTGTCACGGCCTCGAGAGTTTATTCTTACACGTAGGTTTATATAGGGTTGTAGGGAGAAGGAGATGTGGTCAGGGCAAGGAGTTGTAGGGGGGAGGGGACATGGCCAGGGCAAGGAATTGTCAGGACACCTAGAGGGGATGTAATTAGGTGTTCATCTAATCTTGCCTCACTAGCTTAACATCCTGACTGCACCAGGCTTCACATCCTGACCATAAACTGGCCTTTTGCAAAAGATAAGATTCTGTAAGCAGCCTGCTGACCGGTTCCAGAAGTACCTAACAGAAAGCTGGATGGATCAGCTTTCTGAGTAATGAGTCAGCTTATGAGCAGGCCCAGGCAAAATGGAGAGGCTTTTGCTCTATGGCTCCCGACAGGGCTGGAGAGATGGCTTAGTGGTTAAGCACTTGCCTGTGAAGCCTAAGGACCCTGGTTCAAGGCTCGATTCCCCAGGACCCATGTTAGCCAGATGCACAAGGGGGCGCATGCGTCTGGAGTTCATTTGCAGTGGCTGGAGGCCCTGGCGCACCCATTCTCTCTCTCTCTCTCTCTGCCTCTTTCTCTCTCTGTCGCTCTCAACTAACTAAATAAAAATGAACAACAACAAAAAAAAAGACGTGTGCTTCCAAAGAGATTAAAGAGTAAAAAACAGTAATAAAAATGTTCCTTCCTACCCTGAAAAAAGATAAATCTTACCAGAACTAAGACCCACGTGTAGTGTTGTATGCTCAAGGGCCAGAGAGGATAAGGAACTTCTCCATGGGCCCAGAAAGATATATCTTAGAGTCTGGGCTCAGCACAGCTGCACCAGGTATCCCAGCCACCAGGCCTGTGCTCAGAGGAAGAATCCACTGACACCTGGGTAGGGTGCATGCCCAAGAGAGGTCTGATTGGGTGACACAGACAGAAGTTGAATTTCTCAACTGAAGCTGGTGAGGTGAGCTGAGATAGATGGGGCATAGGTGTGGTTAGAGTGTGACATAAGATTGTAAGATCCCTCCATAGTCCAGAAACTGTCTGTCTAATATGGTCCCCCACAGTTTTATATGACATGAAAAAGGTTGTAAAGAAGTGGTATAGAGGACAAACTTGAAGTCAGACTGAGTTGATTTGTTTCTGTGGTACACAAGCCGTGTGACCTTAGCAGTGTTAACCTATATGATACAACTTCTAAAACTATCCATGTATAAAACACAGGCCTCTGTAGCCACAGGCAGGAGTTATTACTAGTTGGAATAGAAAATAGTTGTAAACAGAGATTAAATGGCTTTACTACAGCATTATTCAAATTGCATTCTTTATGTAAAAGGCCTCAAGGTGCAATCAATAAGATAATTAAAATACATAAAACTGTAGAAGTTACTAATCATCATAAAATTGTTTTAAAATAATGTTTAAGCTTCAACTTGTCAGGAAGGGCCCATTACTAATGAGACATCTAGGCAGCTGGTTACATTTAGTCCCCAGTGAGGTAGCAGAGTGTGGTGAATGCTGATGCTTAGCTCAGTTTTTCCTTTTTCTACAGCTCACAAGGACCTCCAGCCTACGAAATGGCAGTGCTCACATTTAGGGTGGGTCTTCCCACCTCAGCTAACCTAATCTAGAAAATCCATTAATCTAGTCTGGAAAACCCTTTATAAACAGACCCAGAGATTTGTTTCCACAGTGATTCTAAGTCTTGTCAAGTTGTCAACCAAGATTATCCATCAGAAGTCTTCTCCTCATCAATGTGATATGAATGTGTCACTTTTGAGCCATAGCCATCCACTCTGTTCCCACAGGTTCAGAGTCTTATAATGAAAATGTATTCAGTACATCTCTGGAAGTCTCAACAGTCTTCAACAGTCCCAACACTGTTCAAAAGTCCGAATTCTGTTCTCAAGCAAAGCAATTGTTTAACTTATGGCTCCTGTGAGGTAGTAAATAAGTTACATTCTTCCAGTAGGCACTGGTACAAAGTAAAGCTCCCCACTGTATAGGGAGGAATGATCAGACCTCAGTTAGACTAAAATCCAGCAGGGAAAACTCTACATCTTGTAGGTTCATGTCTTGAACTTGTGATGGAATCATCTGGGCTTGGGTAGCCTCACTCCTCTACCTCTGTTGTCTGATGCACTCACAGCCTGACTATTGGGGGAGCTCTACTCTGAACTTTAAGCTTTCCTTAGCAGATGTCACATGGTATTGACATTTCCGACATTCTGTGGCTGCCATTTTTTTTTTTTTTTTTTAATTTGCTTACTTATGAAAGAGAGGAAGGGAGAAAGAGAAAGAGAAAGAGTAAGAATGGGCACACTGGGCCTCTAGTCACTGCAAACTAACTTCAGACGCATGCGCCACCATGTACATATGGCTTACGTAGGTCTGGGGAATGGAACCTGGGTTCTTAGACTTCGCAAGCAAGTGCCTTAACCTCCAAGCCATCTCTCCAGCCCAGGGGCTGCCATTTTAATTTATGATTTACCTTCATAGCTTCACACAGTCGTTTGGCAAGATTCTAACACTGCCACAGATTGCCTGCTGTCAGTGGCTCTCTGGAACCATGTATAGCTCAAGACTCCATAACCCCCTCAATCTTGCATTTTTCATGCCTCTAAAACTAGGATGGTGTGGGTGGTACTGCCAAGTTCTGCTTTCTGCTCAAGATGTAGCCTGGCCCATTTCAACCACAGCTGCTGTTGCCTTGGTTCTTCTTTTCAGATGGGTTGGCATCTTACAAGTTAGAGCCTTCAGTGCCTAGGGTTTTGCCCTCTGGGCATCTTTTTTCTCAGTATAGCACAGAAGTGTTCTTTTCAGTGATGCTGATCTCTTTAACAATCACAGCTGCTTCCTCTGCACCAATTGAATGTTCCTGTGTTGAGATTCCCTCCACCGAACAAATTAGTCATTACTCTTAATTCAGTCTCATTCAGGTTTTTTAGGACATGGGCAGAATGTTGCCAAACTCTTTTCTAGCCTGTAGCATGAACTGTCTGCACCCTTGTCCTCTGGGAAAGCTCATGAGCTGGGCCTCCATTGTCCATGCTTCTCTTGGCATTCTTGTCTTCCATGCGCCCGCTTGAGAATGGTGCATTAAGCTCTGCTTACAGTAGTCAAGGTCTTTTCTAGACCAGACTTCCAAACCCTTCCACATCACTCCGACAAACCAACCCAAGAAGCCTACAAGCCTCACGGTTAGTTTTGTCACAGCAGTGGTACCTACCTCCATACCTTGTGTTTTTGTGTGAGCACTGGGCCTGGTATTTTATGTGAGTCCTAAGGATCCGAACTCAGGTTCCGCTGCTTTTGCATCAACACCACTTTGGCCAGTGTTTTCCCTAAAAATGAATTAAAATTTCTTCAAGTCCTGGGAAAGAAACTTTACTAATATTCCCTCAAGTCTTCTGCCCCAAATTTTGAGAGGTAAGTTATTTCTCCATGCATAGTCAATGTGGTGGTGTGATTCAGGTGTCTCCCATAAACTTAGGTGTTCTGAATGCTGGGTTCCTAGCTGATGGAGGTTTGGGAATTAACGCTTCCTGGAGGCGGTGTATTGATGGGGAGGGCTTATTTGTGTTATAGCCAGTTTCCCCTTGCCAGTGTTTGGCATACGGTCCTGCTGCTGTTGCCCACCTAATGTAGATGAGGAGGTGATGCCCACCTTCTGCTCATGCCATCATTTTTCCTTGCCATCATGGAGCTTTCCCTCGAGTCCATAAGCCAAAATAAACTTTTTATTTCCCATAAGCTGCCCTCGGTCATGTGATTTCTGCCAACCATGTGAACCTGACTGCAGCAGTCAACTTGCTATAATATGAGAGAGCTCCTGTGTCTGGCTTGAGTGTAACAGTCTCTTGATCAATAGTTGTCCTATATATCTTGAATGTATTCCTAATCAAGACCGTGAGAGTACAGTGTGGTGCACTCACCACTGAAAGGATGCCAAACACAATTTCATCTTTTTAATGATTTAGAGTGCATTCTGTATTTGGAACTGCTTCTGGCTGATCTCAAGAAGCACCAGTATCATTGCATAGTAAAGGAAATGCTGGTCAGTAGAGATTTCAATTTGAATTAGCATCAGAAAAAGCAGCTTCCTGTCTTCCAAAAGTGGGTTAAGCTTCCTTTTTTCCCCTCTGAAATTTGAGACAAAAGCTTACCCATTTATATTCTGAAATGTATATTATTTTTATAATAGTGATGGTTTGCTGGAAGACGTTTGCTTTTGGGTCTTTTTTTTTTTTTTTTTTTTTTGGTTGTTGTTGCTTAGAACTTAATAAAATTTCAACCACTGAATTTTGCAAACATTGCATTTGACTTGTATAAGTCTTAATTTTTAATTTATATTTATTTCCCAACCATGTAGGAGTGAGGACTTTTCTGAGTTAGTGGCAAAGTAAAAGATACTAATGAGAATGTCTTTGGGACATAATTATGCAGATTTCAAGGAGTGATGTCGTTGTAATTATGCCCTTTAGCTAGGGTACTTACATATTACTCTCACTTTTCTCCCTGTATATTTCCCTGTAAAACTTGCTTTTCTCAGACCTTATATTACTAATTAGCTTCTGGCTGTAACTGAAGGTTATGTAAGTTAAATTGAAGTCTGCCAAAGAATGTTTTTTAACTACTAGTACAATACATATAGAAGTTTATGATTAGGAAATATAATGGCCCTTGGGTGTCCAGCATTTTTTGTCAGGTTAATATGAAGGAAATTCCAGTTTCCTACATATTTGTCTCTCCACTTCCTGCCTCCCAGATAAAAAGCTTCCCTTGGTTGCCGTAAGTCAAACCTTGTGATAAATTGTTTCCCTTAGATTATGGGATTAAACTCAGGGTATTTGAAATAAAGTAATGATATCTTTAAGTTATAATTTTTCTTTTCTCTTTTAGTTGATCTGTTTCGACTTGTTTATTTACTCTCGTACAGGCTTTTAGAGTTAGCAAAACAGTAACTATCTTGGAGTTTTGAAATGATTTATCCTTACCAGAAGCAAAAACACAGCTATCAAACACTACTTTATCCGTGGCTTTGCTTTTGCTTGGGAGATTCTAGAGTTGGGAGATCCTTGAAAACCTCTGCAAATCTTTTTTTTGTGTGTGTCGGTGTGGGGGAGGTGTAGGGGTTGAGACGGGCCTTCAGATAGCCCATACTGGCTTCCAACCACAGTGTAGCTGAGGCTGACCTTGAACTCCTGATCCTCCTGCCTCTATTTTCCAAGTGTTGAGATAATACTTGTGAATTCATAAATTGCTTGTAAGATTGAGAATGAATATTTCTTAAAACTTTAGCATAAAAAATTTCAAATAAATATAAACACAAATTCCCACACGATTATCACCATATTAAATAATTTTTTTTTTTTTACCACATTTTGTTTGTCCTTTTTTTGTTTGTTTGTTTTCAAGGTAGAGTCCCACTCTAGTCCAGGCTGACCTGGCCCTTTTACGCTGTAGTCCTAGGTTGGTCACAAAATCACAGTGATCTTTCTATTTCTGCCTCCCAAGTGCTGGGATTAAAGGTATGTTCCACCAGGCCTGGCTATAACTTTTTTTGTTTGTTTGTGCTTTATATTTTATTTACTTATTTGAGAGAGAGAAAGAGAAAGAGGCAGATAGAGAGAATGGGAATGCCAGGACCTTCAGCCACTGCAAACAAACTCCAGACGCTTGTACCACCTTGTGCATCTGGCTTTATGTGGGTACTGGGGAATCAAGCCTGGGTCCTTTACTTAACCTTAACTGCTAAGCCATCTCTCCAGCCCTGTATACCCCCCACCTTTTTGGGAGGTTTTTCGAGATAGGGTCTCACTCTGGACCAGGCTGACCTGGAATTCACTATGTAGTCTAAGGATGGCCTCGAACTCATGGTGATCCTCCTACTCTGCCTCCCGAGTGCTGGGATTAAAGGCGTGTACCACCACGCCCAGCTCTATGTCCCTTTTTAAAATGTTATGCTTTTTAGTTAAATTTTTAAAGCAAGTTTCATGATCTTTTCAAAAAATGTTTTTATATTTATTTATGTGTATATGTGACAGAGAGAGAGAAGGAGAGAGAGAGAGAATGGGTGCACCAGGGCCTCCAGACATTGCAAACAAACTCCAGATGCATGCTCCACTATGTGCATCTGGCTTATATGAGTTCTGGGGAATTGAACCTGGGTTCTTAGGCTTTGAAGTTAAGTGCCTTAACCACTAAGCCATTTCTCCAACCCAAGCCCAGATTCCTTAGAGAAAGCAGAATGAATAGGATACACAGAGAAAGGAGGAGGGTGAAGAGAGGAGAGAGGTTGGAGATTGATTGGATGATTTATGTGGAATTCTGTCACGTGACTGTGATTATAGAAACTGAAAAGTCTGCAGGATAGAGACTCATGAAAGCTGGTGGGTGCTGGAGAGATGGCTTAGTGGTTAAGCGCTCACCTGTGAAGCCTAAGGACCCCAGTTTGAGGCTCAATTCCCCAGGACCCACACTAGCCAGATGCACAAGGGGGCACATGCATGTGGAGTTTGTTTGCAGTGGCTGGAGGCCCTGGCACCACGCCCATTCTCCCTCTCTCTCTCTCTCTCTCTCTCTCTCTCTCTCTCTCTCTCTCTCTGCCTCTTTCTCTGTCACTCTCAAATAAATAAATAAAAAATAAACAAAAATTTTAAAAAGAGAGATTCAGGTTTAAAAGAAAAGAAAGCTGGTGGTATACTAGTCTGAGCCACATGACCCAAGAGCCAGTGCTGCCAGAGACAAGAGATAAATGAGCAGAAAACAATGTCAGTATCTCTTGAAGTTGAGACACTGATAAGAAATAAAGCTCTTCTATACTTAGGATCTTTCTTATTCAGTTATGTCTGCTTCCTGTGTTTGTAACTCAGGCTGTTCTGGACATTCTGGACAAAGGCACTTCCTAAGCCATTTGTTTAAGAAATGCCTTTTAAAAAGGCAGTGGAGACTCTTGTCTGGGCAGGTTAGGAATTAAAGTTAAATTCATGTGGAAAGACTGGGTTATTAGCCTTCTTAAAACACTCTTGATTTATATAGGTTTATAATACAAGTCCAATGCCACTGTCTCAGTTATTTGGTTTGGTGACTTGTAAATATCATAGAGCAAACATGTTTGTTTTTGTTTTCTTTCGTGATACCTAATTATCAAGTATCCTTAATTTCCTTCTAGAATCCATGAACTTGATGATGTTTCCAGTCATTGTCAGTAGTTGAGGCCATCACAGTTCCCTGGGCTTTGCTGGCTTTCTCATAATATCTAAAAACAGCATTGTTTTTTACCATCCAGATAATTTTTCTGAACATGTGTTATAAGCTACTTGAGTATTTAACACTGGAACGATAGGTTCTTTCCTAAGGTTCTAGTGAAAGGCATGAAGCATGCCCTTCATGAGTTCTAAAGCTTCTTTTACCACCTTATAAGTGTAAAACTTCACCTTAAGGGGAAAATATGTCATGTTTCATATTTTTAAAAATTTATTTAATTGTGGGATTAAAAAGAAAACGTTTTTGTTTGAAAAATAAAGTATCTGCCTGCATGATAGTGCCCTGTGGCCACATTCCATGTTCTGTAATTCCCAGCAGCTGCTTAGTACACGCTCTCATGGCTTCTTACAGAGTGTGGTGAGATATTATTGTCATATCTGTTAGCATGATTGTGTTGATGTTGTGTTTATATAAAGTAAATCTAATCTTAAGGCCAGACAACTATTGGTATATTTACACTGCATACAATACATATTTCACATAATCAGTGTGCTCTAGGAAAAAGAAAGTGACTATGGGTTGTCTACGGTTTTTTTTTTTTTTTTTTTTTTGGTTTTTCAAGATAGGGTCTCACTCTAGTTCAGGCTGACCTGGAATTCACTATGTAGTCTCAGGATAGACTTGAACTCTTGGTGATCCTCCTACCTCTGCCTCGTGAGTGATGGGATTAAAGGCGTGCGCCACTACACCCGACAGGGATGTCTACTTTTTACTCTAGAAAAAAACATGAAGAATAAGCATACATGGAAAATACTGTGAGGTACCACTTAAGTTTCACTTTCAGATTTGTAGCACATTAATGTGATTTTTAAAAAATCACATTTTCAGTACAAATGCTTCATTGTACTGGCTGGTAGGAAAGAACAAGGCTTCATTTCTCTGAGCATTGGTCCACTATGTATAATAAGGTGGAGCTATTTTCATAGTTGTTCAGACTTAAACAAATAGATATAAAACAGTAACAGTAGCCTTTAATTCCAGCCTTTGGGAGGCAGAGGTAGAAGGATCACTGAGAGTTCAAGGCCAGCCTGGGACTACAGAGTGAGTTCGAGGTCAGCCTCTGCTATACTGAAACCCTACCTTGAAAAAACAAAACGAAACAAAAAACTAGTAACAATCTATGAAAGACAATGCCTATAGCAGAAGAAGCACTAACTCAATGCTAATAGTTATAGCTTAAAAACAACCTTGATGGGCTTAGTAGAGAAAGTGCTTGCCACTCAAGCCTGAGTTCCTGAGTTTCATCCTCACCAGGCCCCACTGGAAACCATGGGCTTCTGCAACCCTAGCACACTGATAGCAACATGGGTGGTGGAGACAGGAATCTCCACAGAAGCTTGCAGGGTGCACAGCAAAGAATATAGTGCGACATCCAAATGAGGTGGAAGGAAAGATGAGGTGGAAGGAAAGATGAGGTAGAAGGCAATAAACAACCCCAAAATTGTCCTCTGATTTCCATATCCTTCTGCTTGGCATTGTACATGCACGCAATGTCTGTGTATATGTGTGTGTGCATTGCACATGGGCATGTACACACACACACACACACATACAGAGATGTTAAAAAATAAAAAAAGAATTAATAAAAACTTTGCCAGAAAGTAAACCACAAATCTGGAACTGTGAATGCAAGGTTTTTTTTCTTTGTTTTTTAAGGTAGGGTCTCACTCTAGCTCAGGCTGACCTGTAATTCACTGTGTAGTCTCAGGGTGGGCTTGGACTCACGGTGATCTTCCTACCTCTGCCTCCCAAGTGCTGGGGTTAAAGGCATGTGCCACCACACCTGGTTTAAGATTATTTTTTTTAATTTGGATTTTGATATCACTGTTTCATGATTCATAAGAACATTATAATCCCAGTGGTCATCAATTTTTAGTGATACTTGTCAGAAAAATATGTAAAAGTTTCCTAATCTACAGGTTGTAAAGCTGAAGAACATTTTTAAATTCATATTATTATCGAAATGATATTGTTTCTATATATTTTCTGCCCTCAAGATATGTGCATTGTCAGTTTACTCATAGAATTCTTTGGAAAAATTCTATTTGATTTATACAATGACAAAACAATAAAGAAAACTTGTGTTCCTCCAGTTCCCTTTATTGAAGCACCAGAAACAGATCAAAAATACATGAAAAGCTGTTTCTCATATTTTAAACCTTTGGATCATTTCCCCTTAGAATATCTGTCATTTCTGTCAAGATTTTACATAAACTTTGAAATTTATTACATTACTATTTTGAGGTTTAAGATGGCAAAATTAGAAATGACATGTATGCTTTAAACTATTATCAAAGCAAAAGTTTCTGCATGTCAGTAAGGTAATAAGTAGTAATTATATTTTTCCTCATGGTCCTCCTATAATGCTTATTATTAGAACAAAACCAGCAAGAATATGTCCTTCTTATTCTCTTCCCATGTGAGAAATGTGAGTCAAGGCAGGCTTGTAAAACAGACAACCAGGCAATTCTCAGGGCTCTAGTAAATTTGGCAAATTAGTCATTATTATGTAGGCTCATATCTGAAGATTTGAACTCATTACCACATTTCTTTAGTGGTTGAGAGACCTCAGGGAATGTACATGAACTCTTTAAGCCATTAAGGTGGAGCTGTGTTGATTCACATTGAGTCCCAAATCCTTCTGTCTTTGTTGAAATGCTTGTTCACATTTGCTTTTTCACTCAAGAATTCTTTGTATTGCGAAGCAGAAGTTTTGGACTTTCAGATTAAAGAAATATTCTCATATTTCTTATTTTCTTATCCCTTTTCTGGTGTTCAGTGTAATGCTCAGCAGTCTTTAAAGAAAAGAGATTCAATTAAGGAACAAAGTGCTGGTAGTGTTCCATAGCAAAAAGAGAAGAAATGATAAAACTCCCTTTTATTTTGCCTTTTTGAACCTCCATTTGAGTGGAATAGTGTTAAGTAGCAACTGCACCTGTGCAATTTGTGCAACTCATAGATAAACGATGAGTTGAGGTGCATTTGTGCCCATCCTGAAATTAATGTGACTTTCCATTACACGTTGTGTCATCTCAGTGGAGGAGCTAGCCAGGTTGTATTTATGGGCCAGTTAGCTTAATTTTGTAGGTCTGTAGGACAGGATATTTTCACAGTAGCAGGGAAAGGTAGATAATGATTGTCTGAATCTTGAAGGATCTTAGATGTAGCAATTCACTATACATTTATGTGCAATTGTGTATGTATGCCTATGAAATTTAATTCAGAATTTTTGAAGTTCTTTACCCTGTCAAGGATAGTTGGACACAGGCAGAGAGATTTCAGGAAACCTAGGATTGTCTTTCATCACAGCTCGGTTGTCTAGATTAGATCAACACAACTAAGGCAGAGAAACCTAAACCATGTGGTGGGCTATGTTCATTGCATAAAATAAGTCTAAGCAGCAAATTTTGTGAAATGTGAATTGTTTGGTATTATAGTAGAAGATAAGTTCCTTAGAATTTATATCAATCAGCTAATGTAGTTGCTTGGTGAAAGGTTCATTGTCTACTACTACTTAAGTTTCAAAAGTTGTTTCATTTCTTTAGAAATAAGTTGATTTAGAGATTATTAATAGTCAACAAGTTATTCTTTAAAGCTTACATCAAAGTATTATTTCTGTAATTTTATGTCTATTCCTCTTCTCATTATGGTTCTGCTCATTTGTATGCTGTGGAGATCAGAGGCAGCCTTTGAGTTTCAAAGGGAATTAATCTACAGCTTCTAGGGTCACAAGTCTACAAGACTTGTCATGCTTACATTTGCACAGTATCCCAGCTTTCTCTTTAGTTGGTATCTCACCACTTAAATGATTCAATTTGAATTAACACAAAGAGTTCCTATGGAGCAGCTTTTCTTATGCAGTGGTGTGGCAAATTTCAAGCAATACTGTTTATGACACAGTAGCCAAAAGGCTACAACAGAAATTTCTATAGCAATATGATAATTTGAAGCATTATTCATGTGTGTATATTTTTTAAATTTGTTATTGACATCTTCATAAGTGTAGATAATAAACTGTGATAATTTCCCCCATTCTTGCCCTCCCAAATCTGCCCTCCACTGAGTCCCTTCTTATTTCTAATTAGTGTCTTCTATTTTGATGTCATTGTCTTAGGTAGATGGTATGAGCCACTGTGAGGTCATGAATATCAAGGTCACTTTGTATCTTTGGATGACTGCATTGAAAGCAGTTCTTCCCTCCCTTTGGCTCTTAAATTCTTTCTGCCATCTGTTCCTCAGTGGTCTCTGAGCTTTAGAGGGTATACTAGAGATGTCTCAGTGCTGAACACTCCTCTGTCACTTCTCAGCACTGTGGAAAATTTTGAGTCATCCCAGTGGTCACCACCAACTGAAAAGAGAAGCTTCTCTAACCAAAAGTGGGAGTAGCATTAATATATGGGCATAAACATTAGTGTTTAAAAGGAAGTTTGGTGGTCACAATATATCCATTTAGCCAGACAACAGTAGTAGTTCCCACACACAGGGCTTATGACCTCCCCAACCATAGGATTTTGATTAGTTTTTTTAGTGCCAGTTTTGAATTCTTTCCATTGGAGTGGGTCTCCAGTCCATTTAGAAAGCTGTTGGTTTCCCCATAACAGCTGTGCCACCATTGCATCAGTTGGCACATTTGACCTGGCTGGCCAGCCATAAAACTTGTAGGGTCCATTGCTGGTTAATACCGCTGATAACTTTTCCCCCTCCCTGAAATATGTGTATATTTAAAATTATCTTTATGTGTATTTTGCATGATAATATATTCACAAAAACTATGCAAATGAAATTATAAGCAACTGATCCTTTGTCTTAAAGTTTCTAAATGTGATGTAGCATAGAAAAATAATAATATTAAGAAGAGGGTCCCTTAATATAATCAAATGCTATGGGAAGATACTAATACCTATACATGTGTATATCTCTTATAACATGTGTATGTAGTTCATGGTAGAGACAAATCCAGCACAAAACTGAACTTGGAGACTAGAGAAATAGTCCTGTTATCTTATCAGTTATCTTAGTTCTAAAATGGCAATTATGATATTGAGAAAGGTTTTGTAAATGTAATCAGCTGCTTATTATAATTTGTAAATGACTAGTTTTAGGGTTTTTTAAATAACTTCTAAGAAATGTTAGGAAATGGTCACATCTGTCTTCATTATAAGGGGCAAATGTTTTTCAGAGCCTGTAATGTACTAGACAGAAATGAGGAAGGTTCTAGAGGCCTCTAAAAAGGAAGGAACAGTCAGCCCTCTCTTTTCCTCCTAGAATTCTGGTCTCTTTGTAAAAGGAGCTTTAAAAAAAAAAAACAAAAAAAACTAGCTAAAACCTAGAGGAGAGGTTGTGGACTTACATTTTATCATTATTTTTGTAAGTTATAGGTAGAATTATAGGAAATTTGTTATTTGTGGAGATCAAAACCAGTATATGGCAGGTTCATGAGATCCTACCTATATTCATAGAGCATTGCCTCCTGGAGGCATTAATTCCCAAATCTCCATCAGCTGGGAACCTAGCATTCAGGAGACCTAAATTTATTGGGAACACCTGAGTCAAACCACCACAATCAGCATCTGTATTGCATCTGCCTTATAAATTGAACTCTGAGCTTAGAACATAAATGCATTACTTAACCTTGTATTCCCCCCTCACACTCTTACTTCCCCCCATCTCTTAAAGAAGCAATAAATGAAGCAGTGATTCCTATAACATCATATGAGGATTTTTAGCTATTGAATTTTAAAATGCACCCAAACCTGAAAGTGGGATCATGGTAGATTGCTAGCCTTCTCTCTCTCCCTCCCTTTCTCTCTCTCTCTCCTCTCTCTCCTCTCTCTCTCTCTCTCCCTCCCTCCCTCCCTCCTTCCCTCCCTTCCTCTCTCCCTCTCTCTCTCCCTCCCTCTCTCCCTCTCTCCCTCTCCTTGGACCTGTGTGAAGGCAGGCCAGCTTCTTTTGCCATTATGGAACTTTCCCTGGATCTGTAAGCTTCAATAAATATCCCTTCCTCCATAACTGTGCCTGGTCTGGAAGTTCATCTCAGCGACCTGAAGCTGACTACTACAACTGTCAAATAATATGACATGTTATACTAGCAGCAGCCCCATATATTTCCTGCTTACTGTATCTCTTGATTTTATCAAGAGGCCCCATTGAGTGATGATCTGCATAGTTGAGTGTGTACAGGAATGCATTCTATGTTTACACAATGACCGCATGACCTAACGAAGTACGAGACTGCACCTCAGTGATATTGTGAGAATAAATAATTACAGAGTGTTTTGAAAATCAGCTTTTGAAAGATGAGTATTGATATTTAAATTATACTTTAATCTTCAGAGTTTAGCTTGTGATCACGTTTTGTGTGATTATTGTTTTGTTCATTAAGGCATCATAGACTGAAGTATGTCGGGTTGTTTGAGTTAATCTGTATTCAAGCAGGTCGCTTGTTTTTCCCATCTGTTTTTTTTTGGGCATGCTCATGTCTGACCAACATATCATGGATATTTTAATTTTACATTAAATTCCTATGGATAAATATCTGAGAAGTTTGTTCAGATATTCAAAGCACTTCTAACATGAAATAATATGTGCTTTAAAAATTATTAGGGTGGGAAAGCGGAAAATAAAAACATTTTCCTGGTTTGTCTTATCTTTTTTTGTTAGCATGTCCTCTTGAAAGAATAGTGTAACAGCATAAATTCAGTGACGAAAGAGAAGCCACATTGCACTAGAGAAGTGAACAGTTAACCTGAAGCCGCACGACGGACCTTGCATAGCCTTCCCCTGAGAGCCATCTGCCTGCAAGGCCTCGGTCCTAGTGGACCAGTAGCCTGGTTTGGTTAGAAGAAAGCAGCCACTTTGTTTTAACTTGGACCCTCATCATGTACAAGATGAAGTAGCCTATCCTTTCTGGGGTACCTGTCATGTACCTTAGACACAGTGTTCCTGTGTTTGATGCTGTTCCTTGTACTGAACCTTGTGTGTGTTGTATGTACATATCATGGGTGTGATGCTACAGGTTACAACAGAAAGATTATTAACACAAACCTGAAAAACTTAATTTTCTGTAATATCTTTGAAGTATGTAATTAGACACCTACACCTATTGAAACTAATGACACTTGTTACAAACTGTCCCTTATTATGACTTTTCCTAGGAAGTAGTGAGCAGTGAGTGTGGTTCAACAAGACTGGCTGGAGTTTGTGGTGAATTTAAGTAACTTTACTTAAGTATAGT
This sequence comes from Jaculus jaculus, assembly GCF_020740685.1. Classification (NCBI taxonomy): domain Eukaryota; kingdom Metazoa; phylum Chordata; class Mammalia; order Rodentia; family Dipodidae; genus Jaculus; species Jaculus jaculus. The sequence continues at coordinate 31,919,544 of NC_059109.1, read as the reverse complement.
GTAATTTGCCCGTTGTTAGCGTTTTCTAACACAAACCCCTTGTTTCTTCAGTATTGCATGCTAAAGTGGCTAGATAAGGAAAACTCAGGAAGCAAAGCACCGAGAAGAAGTGGGCACAAAGTCAATGTGGGAAAATAAGTAGGTAGGTTACAATGAATGCAGCAGAAGTTAAATAAACACCCACTTGCTTTTGTAGAATGTTTTAAGTGAAGGACTCAGGAACCAGAGAGATGCCATGACAGGCTTCAAAGTCAGAGTAAGTTTCTGTTTCCCGGCAAGGTTTAAATAAGAATTTAACAGTTACTAAAAAAAGACCACAAACTGCTTACGCCATACATTTCTATAGACATAAGATAAGTTGCTTAAGTTCCTCAAACACACATAGTCAATCACAATAAAGGTTACCTAATCTGCTTGAAACTTCCCTAGACCCCTGCCCACCAGCATCCTAAGCCTATCAGAAAAATAAAAGTGCAGTTACTGCTTAAATCATGTAACCATTCCCCTGCTTCTTTGTTCAAATCCCTATAAAAAACCTGCCCCCTTGCTGCTCAGGGCTCTTGTAGGGATCCATTGCACTGGTGAAGTCAAGAGTCTGAGTTTAAGCCCAAAATAAAGCTCCTTGCCTTTGCATATGTGTTTGGCTCTCCTTGGTGGGCACTGGGGGTGCCGAGAACTGGGCAGGCACAAAGTCAATGTGGGAAAATAAGTAGGTAGATTGCAATGAATGTAGCAGAAGTTAAATAAACACCCACTTGCTTTTGTAGAATGTTTTAAGCAGTCATTATTTCTGTATCTGTGAGGAGGAGAAAGCTTCTCCTGTGTCTATTAGAAGTCTGAGCCTCTGCTGTTCTGCAGTCTCTAATTGTGAACCTAAGTCAGAATTTGTTTGCTTTTCCTCTTGCCAGTGATAGAAAAGACCAGTTTTTTTCAGGCTGAGCCAGTTTGTGATGGGCTCACTTGTATCACATCACCCTGAGCCTGCGGTGTTCAGATGATACTGTTGTCTATTTTATTGCATTCACCAGAGAGATAGACACTAAATTGACTACCTCTTAAGTGTTTGCAATTAGTCTTTTAGATTGTTATTTAGTAGATGTTCTATTTTGATGAATGAAAGGTCATTTGTGATTCCTGTCTTCAAATTTGGTAAATTGCATATGAAATGTTTATGCATTTTAATTTCTGTTAATGTCAGTGGCATTCATATCGACAAACAAGGGTTCTGTGAACATTAAATTATGAAACAGATTCTTACAAGTTCATCCAGGTCAGCCTTTATTGAGAAGCTACTGTTTGCTAGGCTTTCGCTGCTCTCAGGGTCATAGAGATGTGAGCGAGAGGCGCGGGGCCCCTGCAGTGCCTTCCTCCATGCATCTGCCTCTTCTTGGTTTCTTAGCTTGTGGTCTCATTAGATGGTGGTTGAAGCACATTGCAGTTCTTCAATTCTGATTCTAATTGATAAGGAAACAAACTTCCTCTCTTGTGTCCATCTAGAAAACTCCATGAAGAATAACCTAAGGGAAACTGACTATTTGAATCATTGCCAAACATGACTTAGTGTTTTTCCATTTTAGAATTTTTTTTTTTTTTTTTGAGGCAGGGTCTCACTCTGTCCCAGGCTGACCTGGGTTTCACTATGTAGTCTCAGACTGGCCTCGAACTCATGGCGATCCTCCTGCCGCTGCCTCCCAAGTGCTGGGATTAAAGGCATGTGCCACCACACCTGGCTATCATTTTAGATTTTTTAAAAAATAATTTTCTTTTTTAAATAATTTTTTTGTTCATTTTTATTTGTTTAGTTGAGATCAACAGAGAGATAAAGAGGCAGATAGAGAAAGTGAGAGAATGGGCACAGCAGGGCTTCCAGCCACTACAAACGAACTCCACATGCGTGCACCCCCTTATGCATCTGGCTAACATGGGTCCTGGGGAATTGAGCCTTAAACCCAGGCCCATAGGCTTCACAGGCAAGCGCTTAACTGCTAAGCCATCTCTCTAGTCCCTCATTTTAGATTTTTATCTTTCTAGTTAATTGTATTTTTTAATTCTAAACTATTGATAAATTATAAATCAAATAAATAATAAAAACATAAAATATATATCAAAAGATTACAAAAGGAAATAAAAGTGACTTCAAATTACCTGCCTTGTTTCTCTGGAATCGGAACATCATGTTTTATACTGGTTCATTCTGACTTCCAGATGGCTCAAACAACTGAGTAACAGTGCTGAGATATCTAGAGTTGAATGAATATTTGTACTGGATCATTGACAGATGGTTGTGTATGCTTTTGTCTCCATTTATATCTTATAGTATTTTCTAGGAAGTAGGAGACTAGGATTATAATTTCTGCTTTTCTATTAAATTTAGTTAAAAGAACCATTCATGACTTCTGCAATCTTTAGTTTCCTCATTTATAACATAGCAATACCCAAATTATGTACCTTGCATGTAGTGATGGTCCAGGACACACTAGTCATCTGTAGACATGCCAGTTATTTATTGTTTGGTTCCTGAGTCAAGGTCTGCCTATGTAGCCCATTCTAGCCTCAAACCTACTGCCGCGTTTCCTTCTGAGTGTTAGGATTGTTCACAGTCACTGTGCCTAGAAGCTATTGTTATTAAAACATTTCTGAATGTTATTCTTAATTTTCCATGTTACTAAATTCTCCATTAAAAATTTAGAAATAGTGTTCCTTACTTAAATAGCCACCTGAATAGAGAGTTACAATGTTGTCACCTTGAGTCTATTCGAGGATAATCCCTGAAAAAGATAAAACAAATCCACTTAATGGGCTGGAGAGATGGCTTAGTGGTTAAGTGCTTGCCTGTGAAGCCTAAGGACCCCAGTTCGAGGCTTGATTCTCCAGGACCCACGTTAGCCAGATGCACAAGGGGCTGCATGCGTCTGGAGTTCCTTTGCAGTGGCTGGAGGCCCTGGCATGCCCATTCTCTCTCTCTTTAACTGCCTCTTTCTCTCTCTGTCTGTCACTTTCAAATAAATAAATAAAAATAAAAACAAAAACAAAAAAACAAACAAATCCATTTAAGTTGTACAACCTATAGTACGAAATAGACAGCTCTCTGTCTTTCTATGGTGATCATGACAGAGAATTCTGATAAGCAGGTAACCTTCCTTTTGATCTGTTAATGTCTTTGAAAGTGGTCTGCTTGGTCACCTCCTTTATTGGATTGTATGGAATCATGCCAGTTAAAATATGGTGTGAGAAGTGTTGGTATTTCACTACTTCCTTTGCATTTCCTGAGGTGGTCAATTAAAAAAATCTAAACTTTAGCTTGACTCTGCCTCCAAGGGAAATCTGTGGAAAAACAATCTACACACCTTGGCATCCTGAACTAAAAATGTTTTCTGTGTCTTTGGGGGATGGGATTAGGACCTGAAGATAGAGTATATGTTTTGCTTTTCCAAAGTAGAATTCTTATTGTTTATGGCTTATACTTTTTTAAGAGAACTACTTGGAGTATCCAGATAGATATATTTGAATATAGAATCTTTTCTTGCTGATTTGACCATTCAACATTGGCATGAGTTTGTCTGCAAAAATTCTATGTAAATGTAACACATAATAACATATTTGACATTTTTTAGTAGTTATGTACACAATGTGTATACAGCCATGTTGTGGTACCAATGTTAAACTCCTCCCTGTCCTTCCCTCTTCGCAGGGACCCTCCTCATTGGGAAATGTGGGTTGTGCATTGTGGGGTTAGTCATCAGTTATGGATGAGAGGCAATGTCTCTGCATAATGTCCCAACATGTGGCTCTAACAGTCTTCCTGCCCCCTCTTTTGCAAATGTCCCTGAGCCATGATGGGTTCATTTTAGGGCTACTTCAGTGATGAGGTCTTAGAAACCTCTGTGTTTCTGGATATCTGGTTTGGTAGGAGTTGAGTGTTCTCTGTGTCTATCTCCACCCTTGTGCTGGTACCAGGTTCACCTAGAAAGCAGCACTCTTGCTCCTTTCCCCAATTACTCTTGGTTTCAGCTGTATCCCTGGTGAGGTGTGATGGGCTGATTTTCTTCTCAGGATCTGTGTCTGTCTGAAAAAGAAGCTAATTCTCCAACAAGTGAAGTCAGTACCAGATAAAGGGAATAACCGTTATTATTTTACAGAGAATAGGTATAGGTCCTCTTTTAGCTCATGATTTGTGGGAGCTTGGTAATGAAGAGCAGGATCATTTTTTGGATATGGTTCTATTTGTTTCCCAGCTCTAGCTATGGGTTCCATTCCACTGAGCAGATCAGTTAGCCAAATCAAGAGTAGTTGGTTACCCACCATGGCTGTGTGCCACTATTGCACTTGTGTGAGCATCACATCAGGTTGTTTGTTGCTGAGTAGCTTAGACCATGAATTGCTTGGACAGATATTGGTCATTTTTCCCCAGTCGTTCATGTAGCACCTTCTGGCACTAGATGAGCTAACTGTCTGGGGACTGACTCTCTTCCAGATTCCAGCCAGGTCATTCCATGTTATATGCCAACAGTGTATGATGCCTTTGGCAGTAGCATCTTACCACTAACCTTTGGTGTGTCATCAAGTACTCTGACAGAAATCTGTCTTCTTTTGGGAAAGTTTGTAGGTCTCTCTGATCAATAGTTCATTGTGGATATTAACCACATGCTAGTACTGGGAGTTATAGGCCAGCACCAAGGAAAAAAAGGAAGAAGAAGATAGGTAATATAAAAGAGATAGAAGAGGGGAAGAGAGAGAGATAGGAGAAGATTAGGGTTAATCTTCATCATACCCTCTCCAGGGCCTTGTGATTGCTGTGTTCCCTCTAAAGACCTGATGAAAGTTCAACCATTTAGTCTGGCTTTTAGGATGTAGAATTTTATGGTACCATTGCCAACTGGGTCCAGTTTTGTGTCCCCCACTCTCACCCTTACCCTCCCTATTGCCTGGTCCTCGAGATGCTTATTAGGTATGTCAGTATCTTGGGAAGATTCAGGTGAGGAGCTACAGATGAGTGAGAATATGTGACCATTATCTTCCTGTGATTGGGTGAGTTCACTGAAAATGATGTGTTCCAGGTTCGATCACTTTTTTTTTCAAATTTCATTGTGTCATTTTTCCTTACTGCTGTGTATTCATCTAATGATGGACATTTGGGTTGATTCCAGCTCTTAGCTATTATGAATTAAGCAGCTATAAACATGGTTGAGCAAATCTCTCTGAACTGAGGCGTGGAGCTTTTAGGGTAAATGCCAGTAAGGCAATAATTGGGTCTGTTGGTAACTCTATAGTTGACCTTTTTAGGGGTCTCCATATTTCTTTACTCAGTGGTTATACCATCTTACATTCCCACCAACAGTGAATGAGGGTTCCTAATTCTCCACATCCTTCCCAGCATTTGTTATCATCTGAACTTTAAAAATATTTTATTTATTTATTTATTTGACAGAGTAAGGGAGAGGTGAGCGAATGGGTGCAGCAGGGCCTCCAGCCACTGAAAATGAAGTGTGTGTCCCCATGTGCAGCTGGCTAACTTGGGTTCTGGGGAATTGAACCTGGGTCCTTTGGCTTTTCAGGCAAACACCTTAACCAGTAAGCCATCCCTCTAGCCCTTCCTTGATTTTTTAAATATTTGCTATCCTTACTGGGGTAAAACAGAAGCTCATGGTTGTTTTAATTTGCATTTCCCTGATAATTAGGGATGTTGAACATTTTCTTAAGTATGTGTTTGCCATTTGCATTTCTTACTCAGAACTCTCTGTCCAGTTCTTTACCCCATTTTGTGAGTGAGTTGTTTTACTTTTTACTGTTTAGGTTTTTGAGTTCCTTGTAGATTCTAGAAATTAGGCCTCTTTCAGTTGTTCTGCTATTCTGTGGGTAATCTATTGGCTCTGCTTATTGTATGTTTATGAGGAAACTTTTCAGCTTTATGAGATCCCAATGGTTGAGTGATTGTTTAAGTTCCTGAGCTACTAGGGTTTTGTTCAGGTAGTCTTTTCCCATTCCTATATTGTGGAAAGTTCCTCTTGCTTTTTTTCTTCCAATAGTAGCTGAGTTTCTGGTCTTATATTGAGGACTTTGATCCATTTGGACTTGATTTTTGTGCATGGTGAGATGCGTGGATTGAGTTTCATTTTCCTGAATATGGTTTTCCAGTTTACCCAGCACCATTTGTTGAAGATGCTGTCTTTTTTCCAGCAGCCTTTGTCAAATATCAAGTAGCTGTAGTTACTTAATCCAAAGTCCAGGACCTCAATTCTGTTCCATTGGTCTGTAATCCTGTGTTTATGCCAGTACCATGTTGTTTTTATTACTGTAGCTTTGTAATATAGTTTTAGATTAGGTATGATGTTGCCTCCAGAGTTTTTTTTGTTTTTTTTTTTTTTTTTTGCTGAGGATATGCTTGGATATCTGAGCCCTTCTGCCATTCCATATGAATTTTGAGAACATTTTTTTCTATCTTTGTGAAGAAAAATGGGATTTTTATTGGTATTGCATTAAATCTGTATATTGCCTTTGTTAAGATTGCCATTTTCACATTGTTAATTCTGCCTATCCAGGAGCATGGAGGTCTTTCCAATTTCTCAAGTCCTCCTCAATTTATTTTTTGAGGGTTTTTGTTTTCATTGTATAGGTCTTTCACATCCTTGGTTAATGTTATTCCAAGGTATTTTTGTTATTGTTGTTGTTGCTATTGAAAATGGGACAGTGCCACTTATTTCTTTCTCTGTATCTTTGTCTTTTTGTCTATAGAAAGGCTGCTGATTTTTGTGCATTGATTTTACATCCTGCTACTTTGCTGAAGGAATTAATCACCTTTAAGAGTTTTGAGGTGGAGGTTCTCTGGTCTCTCATGCACAGAATCATGTCATCTGCAAATAGGGCTAACTTAACTTTTTCCTTTTCAAGTTGTATCCCTTTTATTTCTTTCTCCTGTCTTACTGCTTGAGCTACGACTTCCAGAACTATGTTGAAGAGCAGAGGTGATAGTGGACACCCCTTTCTTGTTCCTGATCTCAATGAGAATTCCTTCAATCTCTCCCCATTAAGTGTTATTTGGACTTTAGGAGCTTTATGTATAGCCTTTATTATGTTGAGATATAAACCATCCTTGCCTATTCTCCCCAATGTTTTCATCATGAAGTGATGTTGTATTTTGTCAATGATCTTTTCTGCATCTATTGAAATGATCATGTGGTTTTTGTGCTTAAGCTTATTTATGTGGTGTATTATATTGATAGAGTTCTGTATGTTGAACCACCACTGTGCTTGTGGGATGAAGACTACTTGATCAAAGTGGATAATGCTTTTGATGTGTTGTTGGATTCCATTTGGGAGAATTTCGTTCAGGATCTTTGCATATAAGTTTATCAGGGAAATAGGCCTACAGTTTTCTTTTCTTGTGGCATCTCTGGCTGGTTTTGGTATTAGGGTGATACTAGCTTAATAGTAGGAGTTGAGGAGCTTTCCTTGTTCTCTGATTATGTGGCACAGTTTGAGAAAAATTGGTTTCAGTTCTTCCATGAAGGTTTGATAAAATTCAGCTGAAAAACCATCTGTTCCTGGACTCTTCTTTTGGGGCAGGTTTTTAATTAACTTTCAATGGGTGTGATAGGTTCATTTAGGAGATTAATCTGATCTGAGTTTAGCTTTGGTAGGTGTTATATGTCTAGGAATTCATCCATTTCCTCCATATTATCCAGTTTTGTGGAGTAGAGGTTTTTGAAATACGCCCTGATGTTGTTGTCATCTCTCTTTTTTCATTTCTAATTTTGTTAATTTGAAGCATGTCTTTTTTTTTTGCTTGCTCAAATTGGCTAGGAGTTTATTAATCTTGTTTATTTTTTCAAAGAACCAGCTCTTTGTTTCATCAATTTTCTTAATTGTTTTCTTAGTTTCTAATTCATTAATTTCTGCTCTGATCTTAATTATTTCTTTCCACCTGGAGTTTTTTGCTTTGGATTCTTCTTGCTTTTCCAGCGCCTTTAGGTGGATGGTTAGGTTATTGATTTGGGACCTCTCTGCCTTTGTTATGAAGGCATTTAATGCTGTGAATTTTTCCCTGAGGACCACCTTTATTGTGTCCCATAAGTGTCGGTATGATGTGTTCTCATTGTCATTCATTTCTAGAAATTTCCCAATTTCATTTTTTTATTTTGGCCAGTACCCATTTATTATTTAAAAGTGTGTTCATTTTCTAGGAGCTGATGGGATTCCTGGTGCATCTTTTGTTGTTAATTTCTAGCAATACAGCAATGTGATCTGATATCATGTAGGAAATTATATCAATCTTCCTAAATATATGGAGGAAGGCTTTATGCCCCAGTATATGATCTATTCTTCTGCTGAGAAGAATGTGTAGTCTGTGGGGGTGGGGGTGCTGGCCTGCTGACCTGGGTAGGTGTAGGGAGGTAGGGGGATGGCAGCCAGTGGGATGGTGTTTGCATGTGGAGGTCCCTTGGGGGAATGCTAGCCTCCTGGTGGGGGAGGGGCAGGGGCAGCAGCGAGTGGGAAGGCATTGGCTCCGCCTGCTGCTCTGGGTGCATGCATGGGGGTTGGGGGCGGAGGTAAGAGTGGGGGGGGCGTGGCTGGCATGGAGCTGTGCTGGCCTGGGTCCGCTTGCCTGTGGTTAGTGCAGGAGGAGCCTGCGGCTGGGATGATGGCTGCTTGAGGGGACTGGGGGACTGGTTGACTACTCCAGAGCGTGGGAATCAGCGGGTTCCCTACTTTGCTCCTCCGCGCACTCCCACTGGAGGCCTGATAATGTCTGCTCACCTCCAGATGACCCAATGAACCCTTAACGTCTTGCCTTTCCTTCCCAGGGAGGTGCGCGTGGTTAGGTGGATGTCATCTTGACCCCATATTTAAAATTTTACAGATTATAAAATGCTTTTATATAGAGGACAGGTTAGGTGCCATTATTATGTTACTAAAAATGGGTAAGCCGGGCGTGGTGGTGCACGCCTTTAATCCCAGCACTCGGGAGGCAGAGGTAGGAGGATCGTCATGAGTTTGAGGCCACCCTGAGACTACATAGTGAATTCCAGGTCAGCCTGAGCCAGAGTGAGACCCTATCTCGAAAAACCAAAAAAAAAAAAAAAGGGTAAAAAAAAAGTCCAAGGTAATTTGTAATTGCCCAAATTATGCAGGTGGTAGATAAACCAAAATTTATATTCTCTCTCTAACATCTTGCTATTTTATACAGCCTGTGAAAAGTTTTCCCTGACAGTAAATAAACTCTTGCAGAGTAGAAGAAATACTTATTACATCAAAGGAAGAAATTTCCTGAACAATTGTAATAGCAGCAGACTCCTCCAGCTGTGGCCCAAACATCAGATTGTTGAGTTGGGTCTTTAAAGTCCTATGATTAGAGGGACTAACTTCGTACAGGTTTTCCTCATGAGGAAGTGTGAAGGCAAAGCATGTGTAGATTAAGCATACATGCCGAAGGGAGCCACTCAGGGTAGTCATTTCTTTGCTAATAGTAAACTGACAACATTGGTAAGGATAAAAAGTATTGAGTGCTTACTGTTTTTAAAGAAAATTGGCTGGGTGTGGTGGTGCATGCCTTTAGTTCCAACACTTGGGAGACAGAGGTAGGCGTTTCACCATGAGATCAAGGCTACCCTGTGAATTCTAGTTCAGCCTGGACAAGAGCAAGACCCTACCTTAGAAAACCAAAAAGAAAAAAAAAAAGTAGAACTGGACAAGAGTAAAAGTAGTAAAAGGACATTTTGTTTAGAAACAGTTATAATTCTGAAAAGGTGATATTGATACAGAGCTATGCTTTGTTCAAATACACAGGGCACCACTGTGGATTTACAATCTAGGAACTGAGGGGCCATGGTCTATGGATGGAAAATTACTGACAGGAAAGAAAACATCCTGGGTAGGGGGATTCTGGCCACTCATACCTAATAGAATTCTTCTTGGATGATTGGATACCAAAGGTTGGGAGTGAAGAATTTCGTCAGATATTAGAGGTGAATAGATACTGAGGGTGGGATCTCCTAAAAATGACACCGGGTCATAGGAAGCACAAAAGTTCAAAGGTTAGAGCTTGACTCAGAACAACAGGATTCAGGGGAGCCTGGCAAACAGGTATCTTGTTAGTCTTTCTAGTTCAAGAAAATGAGAGGCATTCTTCTTTCTGTGAGCAGTCCAAGCCCATTTCTTGTTCAACTGCCTGTACATAATGGGCCATCATCATATCATCTTTAGTCTTTTCATTTGCTTCTTGAACCTTTGTGGATATGGCAAAGGTGAAAGGTAGAGTTCCTGGAATACAGATATAGCAGTTGCTTGTGACTACTGTACAAGTGCCTTCTTTTGCAGCCAGGATTATATTAAGGCCATAGTGATTATGGGGAATAAAAATCTGGGATTCACATGCCTTGCCTTTAATCCCAGCACTCAGGAGGCAGAGGTAGGAGGATCTCCATGAGTTCGAGGCCATCCTGAGATTACATAGTTAATTCCAGGTCAGCCTGGACCAGAGAGAGACCCTACCTCAAAAAACCAAATACATACATAAATAAAAAATCAGTGTTCAATGCCAGTGGTGGTAATGCCAAGGGACAAGGTGAACTATTTCAGTAATAAGTAGATAGCTTTGGTTGTGGAATTGTACTACTTTAGCCAGCTGATATGTTATAAGGGATGGTGTCTATAAGGTGACAAACCTTTCCTCTGGGGTTAGGGAGATGGCTTAGCAGTTTAAGGTACTTGCCTGCCAGGCCTAAGGACACAGGTTTGATTTCCCAGAACCCAGAGTAGCCAGATTCACAAGGTGGCACATGCATCTGAAATTGATTTGCAGCAGCTGGAGTCCCTGGGGTGCCCATTTTCTCTCTCTGTCTCATAAATAAATAAATAAAATATTTAGAATAGTGAGGCTCTGGATAGATGTGGGACTAGTTCTATCATCTTTTGTTCTAAGCTGCCTCCTAAGGAGTTGAGATCACCTACAAGGAAACCCTATAATGTCCTAAACTCTTCTTTTGTCCTGACAATGAGAGCAGGGTAAACTGGAAGAAATGGTTGTTTTACAGACAGTTTTCAGAAAGCTGTGATGATTCAAGTGTGGGAAAGATTCATGAGAAAACAAGATTGGAGCTGGATGGTCACTAACAGCTCTTTAATTCCACAGATAAAATAGCCATTAGGAGGTAGCACGGCTTTATAAATAATTATCTGTTGCCCAAGGACAAAGGAATGAGGATTTTGAAAATGGGGAAAGGGATTTTTTTTTTTGTTTTGTTTTTGAGATCTAAGAAATTAAGCTGGGAAGAACAAGGGACACATTTCCTTTTATGTGAAGGATATCTGGGCTTCCTATAGCAGTCTAGAACTCTCTATAGCAGTCTAGAACTCTATGCTAGAGTTTGGGGTGACTAGGTTAAGTAAGTATAATGGACAAATGCTTGTTTTCAGAAAGAATAAAATTCAAAGCAGACAAGACAATTATAGACTAGCATAGATTTAGTTTTCTCATAGTATTCTTTTTTCTAGTTTAGAATGGTAGAGGGAAAGAGGGGAACAGTTACAACAAAATGGGCATTGAGATTTATGAGTGAGCCTGGGTCAGGGCCTCTAGCCACTGCAAATGAGCTCCAGATGCTTACGCCACCATGTGCATCTGGCTTATGTGCAACCTAGAGAATCGAACGGGGTCCTTAGGCTTCACAGGCATGTGCCTTACTTGCTAAGCCATCTCTCCAGCCCAAGTTTCTACATTTTTAATAAATATTTATTAATTTGAAGAAGAGAACAAGGTAGAGAGAGAGTGTGTGGTTGGGTGTGCCTGGGCCTCCAGCCATGGCAAATGAACTCCAGACATATGAGCCACCTTGTGCAGCTGGCTTACATGGGCATTGGGGAATTGAACCTGTGTCCTTAGGCATTGCAAGCAAGTGCCTTAACCTCTGAGCCATCACTCCAGCCCCAAGTTTGTACATTTTTTAAAGAGAATATTATTTGAATCATAAAGGACCCTAGCAATACATATTCATGTATATCCTTCCATGGGCACTGAATTTTTATTTAGAAAGTATTGCTGCTCTTTGGTGCTACCTAGTATTACTGATATCACTAGTTTAGTGTTGACTGACCTTGTCGGTTCTTTTTTTTTCTCTCTCAGTTTGATAAAGGTTATGCTTACAATATCCGACATAGCTTTGGAAAGGAAGGCAAGAGGACAGACTATACACCTTTCAGTTGTATGAAGATTATTCTAACCAATCCACCAAGCCATGGGGATTATCACGGTAAGTGCTTCCCCGGGTGCTCGTCAGATGCCGAGATGCGGCTCTGTAGGAGACATTGAAACAGTGTAATGGCTTTTTGCTTTACTGACAGAACCTAGTTTGTAGCTCATGTCAGTCGTCAGTGTCAAGCTAGAGCCCATTACTTGTAACAGTGATTTCCCTTATTATTGAACTAGGTCAGGCAGAGAAACTCATTTAGCTGCCTCTCAGTTTGTGCAGGATGAGGCTTTTTAGTTCTCAGTTCCCTCTGTTACCTGCTGTTCTGTCTTGCTCGTGTTCTGCAAGTTTGTTAGAAGACTAATAAAAGTTTTACAAAAGCCTTTTAAAATTGGAAAGCTCTAGTGTTAGAATAGCACATTCATTGTCAAAGCAAACTACTGAAGAGCAGTGTATTTCTTCATGTGAGTATCATCTGATTAACCAACAAAGATGATGTAAGCAGTTTAATAAGCCTTTATAGCAAAGCAAGTATATGTATCAGTTTGCTCAAGTTGTTACTTCAAAAAAAATCCATGTCAAACTATTTCCTATATATTTATGAGTTCAACATTTTGCTTTTTAGAACAATTCTCTAAGTAAATTTTGGATAGCACTTGGTTTGTATGCTGTCAGGGAATGATTCATCGGTCGATTTAGGTTTTCCTCAGGGCGCTGGTTCTCATGGAGGTTCTGCTCATGGACTTCTGCTCCCGTCAGTTATGATCTCTGCATTTACCTGCTTTTCCAGTTTTGGGGGATGCAGTTTGCCTTGTGACCCCCACCACCACCACTTCTCTGTTGGATCTAAGAATTATTGGTTTTTAAGTTTATTTAGCTTTTTCCTTTTCTCTTTTGTTTAGCCTTTCTCTGGTCAGGCATGTAGGGAGCTTACATGCATGGTTAGCTAACCATGCAACTAACATGTAACATCGTTAGCTAACCAGTAAACTATACATTGAGATTTAAAATGCAAGCCATGTATTGTATAGTTTGTCACAATATTTCCTTGTACTATACATATTAATTCTAGTCTGAATAAAGTATATAGTATACATTTTGCAAATGTTTTAGTTTGCAGGGATCCATAGTGTTACAGTAGATATTTTATTTGTAGTTAAGTTGTTTTTGGCCAATACATTTATTTCACATCCTGGCTATTTCCCATTATTTTTTTTTTTAATTTTTTATTTATTTATTTGAGAGCGACAGACACAGAGAGAAAGACAGATAGGGGGAGAGAGAGAGAATGGGCGCGCCAGGGCTTCCAGCCTCTGCAAACGAACTCCAGACGCATGCGCCCCCTTGTGCATCTGGCTAACTTGGGACCTGGGGAACCGAGCCTCGAACCGGGGTCCTTAGGCTTCACAGGCAAGCGCTTAACCACTAAGCCATCTCTCCAGCCCCCATTATTTTTTTATCAGCCAATTTCCTGCTGAGAAAAGAATGTGAAGTTTTTTTTGTTTTGTTTTTTTGTTTTCTACCTAATGGATAGATCTGTCCATGTATGCCTAAAGTACAGACCTTTCTGTTCTAAGTTTTCAAATAGATATTTTGACTTAATTCTTTTCTTTTGAGTTTTAAGAATTTTTTTTCTTTCTCTCTCTTTCTTCTTTTCCTCCTCCTCCTCTTCCTTCTTCTTCTTATTATTATTTTGGTCTTTCAAAGTAGAGTCTCATTCTAGTCCACACTGATTTGGAATTCACTATATAGTCTCAAAGTGGCCTCAAACTCACAGTGATCCACTTACCTCCTTCTCCCAAGTGCTGAGATTAGTGGCACCCAGGGACAGTTAGCGTTTTCATTAATGAGCTGGTAGACCATTAAGAGAAGCTTAGATGGTCTCTCAAGTGTGGTATTGTACTGAGTCCTGCATAAATAACCTTGTGGCTTTTCTGGCTTGTTTTGTGTTGTCAGGGTGCCCATTCCGTCACAGTGACCCAGAGCTGCTGAGGCAGAAGCTGCAGTCATACAAGATCTCCCCTGGAGGGATAAACCAGGTAGGTCAGACTACACTCTACATCTCCTCTGTAATGAGGCATCAGACAGACCCTCACTTTTATTGAGTGACCAACAGAGATGCTGTGTGATGCCTCAGGTCCTGTGTTCTTGATAGATCTTGGAAATTCCAGTTCTTCTGTCTGCTAGGCAACATTTTTATTTTTTTCTTGGTAGTAAAGGAATATGGAAATATTTTTTTCTTAATTTTAGTTTGTTTTCATATTTCAACCAAGGGGCACATTTTTAAAAAAATAAATAAAGTGAAAATGAGACAATAATAGGTCTAAGTTTTGAAATATTTTGTTTTGTTAATAAACAGGAAATATTCAACTTGAAAAACTAATATTTGAGTACATCTTATAGTACCTCTGTATTTTTAAAACATTGTGCTGTTGCAAAGACTTTTTCTATAGTGTGTTTCTGTTTGACTTGGTCTTTGAAGGAGTTGAAGGGCAGTGTCTCCTTTTAGAGCTTAAAGAGAAGCAAAGATAATTTAGAACTGGAGCATCTCCATTTTTATGCATTCTTAAACAGTTATATTTTGCTTGAAGAACATTACTATTCTCGAGAATACTACTGTTCTTTCTGTCTCTAAAGTTCAGATTAATTTTAGCTTATTTAGTTTATGGCTTGTTTAGTTTGTTGGTGCTTACTCGAGGCAAGGCTGAGTGTCTTGAGTATTCTAATGAAGGAGAGAATCTAGTCAGCTAAGGAGGCTAAGAAGCATTTTTGGAAGTTCTTTGAATGAGGTTTTAAGAGAAGGTTGGGAATTAGGAAGGAAGAATGCATGAATATGAATGCATAAGATTACTGTGTATCAAGCTGAGGATAATGGTAGGATCAATACATATACATTATTAGGCAAGTTATAAGAAGTATTGATTTCACAGTAAAGCAGTTTAAATGAAGTAAATAAAGTGGATTTGTAACACATTAGAGAAGTTTGGATAAGAAATCTCTTGTTCTTTCTAGTTAAAACCATGAGCTTGGGATGGAGTACTAGGATGGGGCATACCATGGGTGCTTACCTGGTAGTACCAGAATAAAGTAAGCCCTTTTATGCCAATTGTTCTTTTTCTAGCCCCATTTTTCTCAGAAGTTATTAATATGAGTTTGTGTGGGAAATGGATGGGGGAAGGAAGGCAAAAGCCAAAATAGAAGTGTGGCTAATGCTTTTGTCAGGGGTTAAAGAGCATTGGTATCAAACAAGTCTGAACAGAAATGGGAGGAGAGAGAGAGAGGACATAGATCTGAGAAGGTTAGATCTACAAAGCACCTTACTGTAAAAGAATTATTTATTTATTTTATTAAGAACATATTTTGTATGGATACATCATCTGTAGGTAACCATCTTTCCCTCCTCCCTGCCCCCATCCACAGGGAAACTCCTCCTCTGGAGTTGTTAGTGTTCCCCATGGGGTTGTGCATTATGCATTATGGTAGCACTGATCAGTTATGGTGGAGAGGCAGTGCCTCTGGGCGTGACATCCCACCCTGTGACTCTTACAATCTTTCTGCCCCCCTTCTACAAAATATTCTGAGCCGGGCTGGAGAGATGGCTTAGCAGTTAAGCGCTTGCCTGTGAAGCCTAAGGACCCTGGTTTGAGGCTCGATTTCCCAGGACTCACGTTAGCCAGATGCACAAGGGGGCGCACACGTCTGGAGTTCATTTGCAGTGGCTGGAGGCCCTGGCACACCCTTTTTTTTTTTCCTCTCCCTCTACCTTCTCTCTGTCTGTTGCTCTTAAATAAATAAATAAAAAATTTAAAAATACATTCTGAGCCTTGGTGGGTGCTTTTTAAGTCTACGTCAGTGATGAGCTCTTAGGAACTACTGGATTTCTGTGTTGGTATGTGTTGAATGTCCTCAGCATCTGTCTCCTTTACCCTGGCACTGATTTGTCAGGCTCACCACTGAAGGAGCACTCTTGCCCATCTTCGCAATTCCTCTGTGGTTTCACCTAGGCCTTGACTGAGATGCGAGGGGTGGTTTATCTCTTCAGGTCTTGCTACCTTCTGAAAAAGAACAAAACAGATTCTCCAATGGAGAAGTCAGCCTAGGTTAAATTGGATAAGCAATATTAATTTAGGGAGAGTTTGGTGGTAGCCTCTCTTTTAGCCAAAGACTAGTGGGAATTTGACATTGGGAAGCATAATCTTTGTCTCTACAGGATTCAGACCTGGTTTCCAGTTCCAAATATGAGTTCCTTTCCACTAGGCAGATTTCTTGGCCAATCAGAAAGCCATTGGATACCCACCAAGGCTGTGTGCCGCCATTGCACTGGTGTGTACATCTTTTCAGGCTGGTTGATTCTGAGTAGCTTGACCTCTGCTTGCTCACCATTGTTGACAACTTTTCCCCAGTAGCTCATGTGGTGCTTTCCAGCACTTGATGGGCTAACTTTCTGGGGATTGACTCTTTCCAGATTCTAGCCAGGTCTCTCCATGCTCTGTGTTGGCAGCATATGGTGTATTCAGCAATATGGTCTTACCTTTTACCACAGATGGGTAATCAAATGCATTGCCAGAAGAAGCCTGTCTTGTTTTGGGGACCTCTTGGGTTTCTCAGATCAACATCTCAATGTGAGTAGCACCTATTTCTGGTACTGCAAGGTACAGGTCAGAGCTAATGGTTTTTAAAGTTAGGCTTCATACCACACTGTCCAGTGCCTTTATTTTTGAGCATTTCATGTATACTTCTGTTGAGGGCTATTTTTTAGTTTACCTTAAAGGAGAAAGTTTGTTTTTTTTTTGGTCAAATATGTTTTGTTTTATAAGCTGAAGAGTAAGAAGTAGCCTTCTTTGTCCTTTTAAATTACTTTTGGTTTTAAATCAATTTTACCAGACAATAATATAGTAATGCCTATTTCTTATTTCCATTTGCTTGGAATATCATTTTCCATCCTTTCACTCCAAGGAGGTGTCTATCTTTAGTGTTGAGGTGGGTTTCTTGAAAACAGCAGATAGAAGAGTCCATTTTTTTTGATCCACCCTATTTATTAACTTGTGTCTTTTGATGGGTAAGTTAAGACCATGAATATTTAAGGTTATTACTGTCAGGTTTGAATTAATCCCTGCCATGATGAAGTGTTTTATGGGTTTGGTGCTTTCTTGTGTTTTTTACTTTTTTGAGCCTGTTGTGCTTTTAGTTATTGTGATCTTCTTCTAGGTTCTTGAGATTGGTTGTTTGACTGTCTGTGTGGAATGTTCACTGATGTATTCTCTGTAGGTTTGGCTTTGTGTTCATATAACCACAGACTTGACTTTTTTCATTGAAAGCTTTCCTTTAACCATCTATTATGAGGGATACTTTTATTATGAGGGTACAATAGCTTGGGTTGGAAGCCATAGTTTTTCAGACTTTGAAGTGTTCCTTTCCAGACCCTCTGGCTTTCAGGGTTTCCATTGATAAACCTGAAGTAATTATGATAGGATTGCCTTTGTGTGTAGTGAGTTGTTACTCTTCTTGCAGTTTTTAGCACTCTCTCTTTGCTTTAATTGTTAAGAATTTTAACTATGATGTGTCTTGGAGAGTTCCTTCTTTGGTCCTGTCTGTTTGTAGGCGTCTAGTATCTGGATGGGCCTCTCTTTTGTGAAGTTAGGAAATTTTTCTGCAATAATAGTTTTGAATGTGTTCCCTATGCTTCTGTCCTATATTTTTTCCCCTTCTGGTATGTCCATGATTTGGCTCTTTGGTTGTTACAGGGTATACCATTGTTCCCTTATATTCTGTGCACATAATTGTTTGAACATAACAGGTCTTTGGACTCCTTATCAACTTCTGTCTTGTCTTCCTGCTAAGAGGTTCTGACTTCCACATGAGTGACTCTGTCAGTGTTTGTAGAGATGTTTTTAAAAGGTCTATTTGATTTTTTTTCCTGTTGCATTATTTTGCATTGTGTCTGTCTCTTTTTTGAGGTACAATTTCAGTTTGAGGTCTGATTTTCTTAATGTTTCATGGAATTCATTCTTGCATTTGATCATGTCTCCAATCAGTTGGTTGTTGAGATCCTCTATTTGTTGACTCACATTCATTTCAGTTATATGTCTTTTGAGTCTTCTCTGTTTTTCTTCAATTAAATTAAGCCTAGTGACAAAAGCTGAGTGCTCTAAGAGATGATTCTGGTTAATTTTATTTATGCAATTGTTGGTTTTTTGATCCAGTTCAACAATTATTTTGATCAGCATCACATAGCTTGTTGTGTTTTCATGTTGGGATTCAATTTCTTTTGTTTTCTGTATGTTTTCATTGGAGGCTTCCATCCTGGTAGAGATCTCTCAGTTTTCTGACTTTCCTTTTTATGGTATTGTGGTTACCCATGGCGGGAAGTCTTATTTTATTGAGGAGGAAGCAAATATTTGTCTTTGTAGGATCTTGACTGAGTTTTCTGTTTCATATGTGAACTGGATTGGTATAGAATGGGGTCATAACTGCAGATTATAGAGGTTGCAAGTGCATCAAAGTTACCTGGGGAACTGGGAGCTCTAGCCTACTCACTCAACTTGCATGCATTCTTCAGCCCATGGGAACCAGGGGATGGGAAACCCGAGGCAGGGAAGGTGGGGAGCCAGTTGTACAAGGCCAGCTCCTACAGTAGCATCCCAAGTGCTGAGATTAAAGGAGTATCACTGTGAGTTAGAGGCTAACCTGAGACTACATAGTGAATTCCATGTCAGGTGAAACTGAATCTAGGGTAAGGATCAAGCCCAAGATCTTAAAGGGAGGTACAGTTTGAATTTTTTCAGGAACTACTTTAAAGCTGTGAGTATGAAGGATAGTTAGACATTAAAAGTACAAGCCTAAAGCCTAAAGTCACAGTACACTTTAGGAACTCCTGCTAGGCATATTTTGTATATCTTTAGATTGAAATCTGAAACCCACCATCACACCTTAAGATAAACAATTGAATATATTGGGGGCCATTTATTTAAATTACTACATTTCGCCCCTGGCTCCCAATAGATCTTTTAAATTGTTAGAAAAATTTAGAATATTTAGGGTAAATAAGGCCTTTTTTAGTTGATCATGTGGGGGTAAGGATTCCCCCTTTTATTTTTGTAATTGAGACTTGAGAGTCTGATTATATCTTTTAACGATAGCCTGGCCCTGAGGGTTGTAGGGGATGCCTGTGGAATGTAAAATTTTTTAGGTATGGAGAAAAATCTACAAGGGCCTTGCTTACGAAGCAGGGGCCATTATCTGTTTTAATTTGATCAGGCAGCCCAAGAGTGGTAAAACAATGAAGTATATGACTAATGGCATGTTTAGATTTTTTCCTGGCATGTGCCAATGTCTAGTAGGCGCAGGAAAAGGTTAGTGAGCCCAGTCACCACGAAAGGGCAAAATTCTCCCTGTCCCCACCTGGGTCAGTCCAAGGGGGCAACATGGCAGCCAATTCCCAGTATGGGAGGGTCGGGTACAAGCTGCCAGGAGATGGGCCATTTATTTAAATTGCCAAATTTTGCCCCTGGCTCCCAGTAGATTTATAACTATTATATATTATAAATTGTACTTAGTTTAATTTTAAAGGTCCCCACAGTCTTGACCAATTTAAGATATTAAGACCTGTAAAAGTAAACAAGTTAAACACTTCTAACATATAAAGGCATAGAATAAACATTTTTAACTGGTATAAGGCATAGCAAGGAGAGATTAAAACAATGTATATTGAACCATCATAACCTAAAATTAGTCTCAGTGCCTGTAATTTTAACTTGCTTGAGGTTTTCTAGTTTAAAATCTTAAGTCTCAGCCGGGCATGGTGGTACCAAGGTAGGAGGATTACCATGAGTTTTAGGCCACCCTGAGGCTCCATAGGGAATTCCAGGTCAGCCTGGGCTAGAGTGAAACCCTACCTCGAGAAACCAAACCAAAACAACAACAACAACAAAAATCTTAAATCTCTTAATCCAATATCTCTAGCTATGCATGTCAGTCTATTACAATTTTAACCTTGATTAAACTCTCTGGGCCTGGGCAGCAGGATGTAGCCAGCCCTTACGCCAGTAGCCCAGTTCCAACAAAGTCCCCTGTAGTCTTTCTTTCCTCTTAGAAAGCTTATAAGCCAAGCCTCGAAGTTTAATGCTGTCTGCACCTAGTATTTTTAAACTTTCATCTGAATAGTCTATAAATTTGGTTTACCACTCCAGAAGACACCTTTAGTTGTAAGCACCCAGTCCATGCCTATTTCTCCAAAACAAAGCTTCCAAAAGATTAACATCTACATGGTCAGGTTCATCTCAGCTCATTAGACAGCTTTAGGTTTGCTGAGATAAACTTCCAGACCAGGTACAGTTATGGAGGAAGGAATATTTATTGAAGCTTACAGATCCAGGGGAAGTTCCATAATGGCAGAAAAAGCTGGCCTGCCTTCTCAGGCCCAAGCAGAGAGAGAGAGAGAGAGAGAGAGAGAGAGGGAAGCACAAGCCTTTAGAAATACAAAAGCCGCCAGCAAACTGAAGGTGAAGGGAAAGAGAAAGGGAACGAAGAAATGTTGACAAACAAATATAGGTTATAGAAGCAAAGTTTAGCGCATTAAGTATGAAGATTGCCTCATAACTCATGGGGTACGCTCACCTGCACATGTACACCGATTACCTCCTCAATGACTGCCTCTCACGGGGTACTAGTCTGCCGGGTTCCCAGAGCCGCACGTTAGGCCCAGATGCCGGGCTCCTCCCCGGTAGGTAGTGCTTTGGAAGGACCAGGCCAGCTGGTTCCTCCCAAGGGGTTGAAGGAGGAAGATGAGCATAAGACGACTCAGAAACCTCTCCTGGCCACCGGAGGAAAACCACACTGAGTCGGGAGTCTTTTCAAAGCAGAAACTCACAGAAAAAATTCGTTTTATTGCTATGAGCAGTTGCCTATATCATGTTGGGGATGAAGGCGGGGTTTTAGGAGGTTGGGGCAGAGGTAAGGGCCAATAGTAAACTGTAGCTATTGAAATGATAATTACAATTGCCACGCCGAGGTGGCAGGCCTGAAGCCATTAGGCGTCTTGCTGAGTCCTAGCTGGCCAGAGACAGGTCGCCAAACTCTAGCTAGGCTCAGGAAGTTCCACTAGGCCTCACTCCTGGGCTTTCAGAGCCCAACAAGCCTGAGCTAGAATGAGACCCTACCATGAAAATCCAAACATTAAAAATGCATAAAAATAAAAATACTTAAGTCAGCCAGTTTTGGTGGTGCAGGCCTTTACCCAGCACTCGGGAGGCAGAGGTAGGGGGATCAACATGAATTCAAGGCTACCCTGAGATTACTGTTGACCAGTAATTGTGAATTCATCTGAAAAACTTTAATATCAATGTGAAAATGCATCATAGTATAAGCTCAAAGCGTTAGCATGGCTTAGAACACTTTAATATCCATGTTAGCATTACTCAGACACTTTAATAGCCATGTTCGCATTACTTAGACACTTTAATATCTATGTTAGCATTACTTAGAACATTTTAATATCTATGTTAGCATTACTTAGACATTTTAATATCCATGTTAGCATTACTCAGACATCTTAATATCCATGTTACCATTGCTTAGAACACTTTAATACCTGTGTTAGCGTTACTGAGACACTTCAATATCCGTGTTAGCTTTCCTTAAACACTTTAATACCTGTGTTAGCATTACTTAGAACACTTTAATATCTGTGTTACCATTGCTTAGAACACTTTCATATCTGTGTTACCATTACTTAGAACACTCTAGTATCTACCCTACCTAGCCTTACTTAGAACACTTGAATATCTGTGTAAGCATTACTTAGAAAACTTTAATATCCATGTTAGTATTACCTAGATACTTTAATATCCGTGTAAGCATGACTTAGCCCCTTCTTCATGATTTAGTTTATTTCCTGTCTGGAATGAAGATTATGAAAATGCCAACAACTGAGCTCCAGTGGCTTAGAAGAAACTTAAATGGTAATTTTCTTTTTCCTTTTCCTCATTCATTCTAGATTTTGGATTTTGTAAAGGGGACACATTATCAGGTTGCCTGTCAAAAATACTTCGAGATGACACATAATGTAAGTAAATTTGCTTTAGAGTTTAACTGTGTGTCTTTTGTTATCCAGCATTTCACTGGGCACTTTTAGTTGCAGCAAGGAAACCATTCTCCCCATGTTCAATGGAAATGGATTTATTACATGGTATCAGTTAACTCATTTGTAAAAGGGTTGCAGAGCCCAGCTTGGCTGCTACAGAACCAAGACTATTGAACTAGCAGGATCCCACTTTACTGCAGTTTCTACCCACTCTCCATGTCTACATTCAAGACCTAAAATTGGTAAGCTTTTCCAATGAAATGGCAGGTAGCAAAAAATTCTAGACGTTAGGTTCTGTGCCGTCTCAGTGACAGCTACTCAACTCGGCCATTGCAGTCCAAAAGCAGCCATTGAAGGTAGGTAAATGGGCTAGGGAGGTGACTCAATTGGTAAAGTGCTTTTTGGTGTTTATCCTGTCAGCCAGTTGGTACCAATTCTGATCTTCAGAACCCATGTGAAAGCTGAGTATGCCTGTGTGCACCCTAGGGGTTTCCTAATCAGCTAGTCCAGGCTGAGTGAGAGACCTGGTCTCAAAAAATATGCTAATCAGCCTTGAAAACAACAACAAAGTAAGAAAGAAATACAGTAGAGAGTGATCAAAGAAGACATCTGATGCTGGTCTGTGGCCTCCACACCTTGTACACGCATGGACACATTCATCATTCACCCACATACATACATGTATACACATACATATGCAAAACAATTTAAACAGAAAATATGTAGGTAGGCTTGATGCCTTGCTATCAGTTCAAGGCCAGCCTGAGACCTTACCTCAAAAAACCAACAAAATGAACAGGCATAGCTGTGAATATAACTTTATTAAAATGTAGGGTCGCATATGACCCACAGGCCTTTGTTTGCCAGTCTTCAAGATAGATTAGATCTAGAATCTGCCATGCAATAGCTGCCCAGAGAAACCAAAGAGTGTTTCCATCTTCTGTGCAGAAAATCTCCTTTATTTGTGGCTGCCATTTGCTGTTAATTTAATCTGATTGCCAAGTCTCATATATCCTGCGTGGTGGGAACTTGGTTAGCTGTAACTACAAGGGTATCTGAGCAATGTGCTTGCTATTTATCGTCCCAGTCCTGTAGGACCAGCAGTCCTTCAGGGTGGCTAGAGTGATTTAGCCTGGCACAGAGAAAGGTTTAAAATATGGAGAGCAAGGATCACAAGCTCAAGAGGTCTTTAGTGATGACACAAATAATCCAGAAAGGTCAAGTTGGCTGAGGTTAGGAGCAGTAAGGCACAAACTGATTCACTGAAGAATTTAGGCCCTGTTAGAAGCATTTGTGTGGATGAAGTTGCCTGGTCTGTGCAAGCTAACAGAAAACATCTGTGACCCAAATTCAGCCCGCTGGCCCCCAGGTCACAATTATTGATTATACCTCAAATAGACACCCAAGAATAGAGTTTGGAGGTCCATGTACCTCTAAAAATATTTTGTCTCTGAGTGGACATATGCACTATTAAGAAGTCTGTGGTATTAAGAAGATTTCACAGGGATCCATGACTCTCTCACAAAAGATGCTATTTCTTGAATCAGCTACTATGCTGAATATTATAATTTAGGGGCTGGAAAGATGCCTTAGAGGTTAAAAAGCACTTGTCTGCAAAGCCCAGTCATCTGGATTCCATTTTCCCATACCCTTGTAAAGTCAGTGCATAAAGTGGCACATGCATCTGAAGTTCATTTGCAGTTGCAAGTGGCTCTGGCATACTCATTTTCTGTCTTCCCCCACCCTTGCAAATAAATAAAAATATTTTAAAAATAAAATCAATTTTATAATTGCATTCATATTTTATGTTACTATTTTTCTATTTTCTATTGTCAATAGATAAGTTTTCTATTCAGGTTCATGTAATTACAGAGTTTCTTGATAAGCATTCATAGGAAAAATGTCTTCTATAAATAGGATTATATCATAAAATAGGAATATCACTGGTAAGTCACCTGTTTGGTATTACAGCACCAGTTTTGAATGACTTGCTCTCTTGATAACTGCCCCTTCCACCTTCCCTCCCCCTTCTTTTTCTCTCTTCTTTTTTTGGTATGTGTGTGAGTGTTATATATTTGTATATATGTGGTATACATGTGTGTATGCATGATTGCATATATGAGGACATGTGTGTGGGGGTACACATGTATGTGTGTCAAAGCTGGAGGTCAATGTTGGGGGTCTTCCTCAGTCTCTTTCCACCTGTTCTTTGAGAAAACATCTTCCACTGAACCCAGAGCTCTCTAACTGGGCTAGACTAGCTGGCCAGTGTCAGGGATTCCCTGTTGTCTACATCTCCAGCACTAGAATTATAGCTGCATGTCTCTATACCCAGCATTTTATGTGGATGCTCAAGATCTGTACTCAGGTCCTCATGCTAGTGTGACAAGTACTTTGCCCACTGAGCCTCCTCCTCAGCCCACGATTACACTTCTTAACTTGTTCAGCTTAAGAGTTGTAGTTTCATATATGTCCTCAATCATTTGTGAACTCCCTGACTTAAAAAGCCACAGAACTTCATAAAAAATTGAGATCTCTTACCCAATATTTTATTTTTTAAAAAGGAAATAAATTACTTATACATTTGGAGAGATACTATAAGAACATACTTAAGAACTCACTCTAAACTCAGTTGCCAATTTTAAAAACTTGCCTTAGAGTAATGAAGATATGGAAAAGCCATGCATCTAAATCCTCATATTCAGACACAATGTACCTTAAACCACATGTTAATCAGTGAAATAAAAAAGGCTATTTGTATTTACTAGATCTGTGATTATAGTTTTGTTTTTTTTTTTTAGCTGTGCATTTCTCCATTTACTCTTCTTACTGTAAAAATAGAACCTATTTTTATTGTCAGGTTTCTGCCACTCTGTTTCCCATCCCGTAAGCCCCTTGGTTCATTTTCCTGAGTGATGTAGTTTCCTCTGTGATGACATTCACTTAAATGGAAGTTTGCAAAATGAACCAGCTAATTGATAGCATTCGCAGCAGCACTGTGATAGTTCCATATGGCTTTGGTGAATACCAGCTGCCTCATTATAAGCTGCCATCACGAAACCTATTGATTAAACCCAAATATCCCATAGGTAAAACAATATTGCTTCTATTCTTCAAACTCTGCATTTGTTGTGGCAGGAATAGGAGGCCTGTATGTGTGTAAAGGTCATTGTATGGAAAATATGTTGATCCAGGCAAATGTTCGGGAGATTCATTTAGTAGGTTTCAAAAGCTAGCCTACATGAAACCTGTTTTTCTGGGTGTCTTAAAGAAGCAACAGTGAAAACATTTATGGTGTACTGTAGTTTACTTTTGACCATATGCTTCATGTGTGAATGAAAACACCAAACCTTGTGTAAATTAATCTCTGCATCGAACTTAAAAATAGTTTCTTTAGAAATAAATCTTTAGGGCTGGAGAGATGGCTTAGCAGTTAAGTGCTTGCCTTTCCCTTCAAGGGCACTCCCCTATAACCTCTTTTCCTTCCTCTAGACCCCACCTCCTAAAGATTCTACCCTCACCTACTTGGTATGATGAGCTTGTGACCAAGCCTTCAACAGATGGTTCATTAGTGGCTGTTTTAGACAGCTTCACATTGCTGGGATGAGCATCCAAACCAGACAGTTTATGAAAGGAAGGGGTTGCCTTTCAGTGGAAGATGTTTTCTCAAAGAACAGGTGGAAAGTGCTTGCCTGTGAAGCCTAAGGACCCCGGTTCGAGGCTCGGTTCCCCAGGTCCCACGTTAGCCAGATGCACAAGGGGGCGCATGCGTCTGGAGTTCGTTTGCAGAGGCTAGAAGCCCTGGCGCACCCATTCTCTCTCTCTCCCTCTATCTGTCTTTCTCCCTGTGTCTGTCGCTCTCAAATAAATAAATTAAAAAAAAATTAAGAAATAAATCTTTAAATATGGAGTAATTCTGGAGACTTCCTTTCCAAATAATTGAGCATAGTTTCTTCCCCATAATGCACATTGTTGACACCCCTCACGTATTTTCCTGCAGCCATAAATGGCACATATAATACCTTTTGTAATATTCAGGGTCATCATTGTAGATGCCAATTAGAACCCTAGGCTAGAAGTCACTGCCATCTCTCATTTGGGATAGTTTCCTGTGTCATTTCTCAGAGCCTACACATACTACTCAGTTCTTCCCTTCTTCACACAAACATGGGGATGAAACTTAAGATAGTAGAATGTGATAATTTCATTAACCTGCCTTTAAAAACCTTGCGTGGGGTTGGGGAGATGGTTCAGTAGGTAAAATGCATTCTATACAAGCCTAAGAACCTGAGTTCAAAGCCCCAGAATCCATGTAAAGAGCTGGGCATTGTGGCATGCACATATAATCCCAGTGCTAAACTTGCTGGACAACTGGTATAGCCAAATCAGTGAGTTCTAGGTTCATTGAGAGCCTCTGTCTTAAAAAAAATAATTGAGGAAGACACCCATTGTTAATCTCTGGCCTTGGCAACATGTACATGCCCCCTAACACACACACTCTCCCTCTCTCCCTCTCTCACACACACACACAAACACACACCTTTGATGTCCTTTTGTTTTTGTGAAGTAGAAATCTAAAATTTATAATGTACAACGTCTGTTATAACATATAAGATTGAAAATAAACCCCTTCCTTTCATAAACTGTCTGGTTTGGATGCTCATCCCAGCAATGTGAAGCTGTCTAAAACAGCCACTAATGAACCATCTGTTGAAGGCTTGGTCACAAGCTCATCATACCAAGTAGGTGAGGGTAGAATCTTTAGGAGGTGGGGTCTAGAGGAAGGAAAAGAGGTTATAGGGGAGTGCCCTTGAAGGGAAAGGTGATAGAACCTTTTGGAGGTAGGGTCTAGAGGAAGGAACTTAGGTTATAGAGGGCATATCCTTGAAGTAGATAATGGGGCTTTGGCCTTCTTCAGTCCCTATTTCCCAACTTCCCTGACGAGAACAGCTCCCCATATACCACATTCTCCCTGTCATGATGTAATGCCTCAGTGTAAACCCCAAAGAAACAGAACTAATGGATCATGGACTGAAATCTGAACTATGAGCTAAAGCCCTGTCCCTCTTAGAAGTTGTTTAGCACAATTATTTTGTCACATTCCCACAAAACTGACCAGTACAATATGACAAAATGAAAACACACAATTGACTTTCTCCCAATACCTAAAACATTGTACAAGACATAATCAGAAATTACTCACCGAAAAAAAAAATCATCTATAGCAACAATCAGCCAGACCAAAAAAAAAAGGGGAAATTAGCAAATTCACAAAACAAAATCATGATGATTCCTTATAGCATGTGCTTCAGATCTGGAAGGAAGCAAATACAATGTGTTTGTTGAATGAATGGTAAAGAAAATAGCTGCTGGTTCAAGCAGAAATATGGAAAATAGGTAATTAGGATGTCGATATCTCTTTTTATCTATTGCTTTTGTTAAAGATGAAAAGAAGACTGAATAGCAAATACCCCATAATTTCTTTAAAAAAAAAAAAAGGTTCAAAAGAATTGGCCCTAGAGGAAAATGCAGTTCAGTGGGAAGAAGGGAAGACCTAAGTTTTATGCTGTCATTCAACTTCATAAGCCACAGCACGCCTAATAAGACAAGTCAGAGTAGTGCATGCCTCCAAAGGAAAGTCAGAAAACGCCATCCTAGAGACTGTGGTACAGCCCTTGTTTGAGGGTTTGGGGCCCTACTTTCAAAGGTTAATAAAAATATCAATTAATAGGAACTAGGAAGATAGCTTAGCCGTTAAAGGCACTTGCTTGCAAAGCCTGCTGGCCTGGGTTTATTTTCCCAGCACCCACATAAAGACAGCCGCATGGCAGTTTGCTTGCAGTGGCAAGAACCCTTCTCTCAAAAGTGCACTATAGACACCTTGAAATTGTCCTCTGACCTTGGCATACATACACATACATACTAAACATGTAACAGTTGATTAACATGGAAATACATAGAAAGTGGATTCCTTAAAAATATTTGAAAGTTAAGATATATTCTTCATTTTCTGATCTTTTGGTGTAACTCCTATGTATAGTTTTGGGGTTACAATTCAATTTTATCTTTTTAACATACTTATACACAATAATTTCTATTTTTTAAAAAGGAACTTAGGGCTAAAGAGATGGTTCAGTGGTTAAGTCACTTGCCTATATAGCCTAACAACCCAGGTTTGATTCTCCAGTACCCATGCAATGCCACATGCACAAAATGGCACATAAATCTGGAGTTTTTTGGAGTGGTTAGAAGCCCTGGTGTGCCCATTCTCTCTGTATGTGTCTCCCCTCCCTATCTGCAAATAAATTTTTAAAAAATTGCTTAAGAATTTAATGATTTGTATGGAACAAGATCTTTTCTTCTGGGAACTCAGCTTCTTTTTAATTAACTTGTCTTTTTTAATTCTTTCTAAAATATTTAATTTAGATTTCATAGATTTAACAAGTCTTCTTATGTTCATATTGTTGTTTCCATAACAACCCTGTGATATAGCATGATTACCATGCCCCTTCCATCAATGAGGAAACTGAAGCTTGACAGTTGATATATTTCACTCCCCACAGTGAAATCTAATGATTCCATTTAGGACATTGTTTTCTTGGCACCTTGAAGGAAGGTGCAGCATACCCCCAAGTGTATGAGCATCACACCAAGTATTATTAATAAAAAAGCCCTTAAAAACAATCTTGAATGCCAAGTTCATTTCATGAGCATACATTGTCAGTTTATTTAACTTGGCATAAACTCTCATTTTCATACTAGCATATACTTGTACAGGGGCATTGCATAGTCTTCCTGTTCTCCCTCCTCCATTCACATCATTTTCATTTTAGTGTATATAGTGCATGGCGTCTTCTTACTCTCCCCCCACCACCTCCGGTTAGCCCCCAGTGTTCTGAGACAGTTTCACCTCTACTTTAATGTACATATACATGATTTTCCTATAGGAAATTGAGACGCCACTGTGAGAGAAAGCATACTTGTCTTTCTATGGCTGAAAAACAATTCCATTGTGTGCATATCCCATACTTTCTTTATCTGTTCCTCTGTTGTGTTGGACACTTAGGTTAGTTTTAAACACTGATGTGCAAGTATCTCTGTGATATGTTCACTTAGGGTCCTTTGAGTTCCCGGGCGCAGTATCACAGGGTCATACAGAAGATCTGTATCTTTTTATTGACAACTTCCATACATATAGACAGTATACCATGATCATAATCCCATCCTTCCACCCTCACTTTTCCTTCTTCTGAATTCCCCTGCCACTGATCTCCTATTATGCAGGTCATGTGTAGCGTCAGCTACTGTGAGATCATGACTACCATAGTCACTTTGTGTCTGGAAGACAGTACTGCAAAGCATTCTCCCCTTCCTTTGGCTCTCAAATTCTTTCTGTCACCTCTTCTACAATGGTCCCTGATCCTTGGAGGATGTAATAGAGATGTCTCACTTAGTGCTGAATACTTCACTCTCACTTATTCTTGGCACTTTGATGAGGTATCTTTTTTTTCGAGGTAGGATTTCACTCTAGCTCAGGCTGACCTGGAATTCACTATGTCAGCTCAGGCTGGCCTTGAACTCAGGGCACGGTCCTCCTACCTCTGCCTCCCAAGTGCTGGGATTAAAGGCATGTGCCACCACACCTGGCTTGTTTTTTTAAAATACTTTGTTTTTATTTTTTTGAGAGAGAAAGAGGCAGATAGAATGAGTATGCCAGGGCCTCCAGCCACTGCAAAGGAACTCAAGACACATGCACCACCTTGTGCATTTGGCTATGTGGGTCCTGGGGAATTAAACCTGTGTCCTTTGGCTTTGCAGGAAAGTACCTTAAGTGCTGAACCATCTCTCTAGCACAACAGTGGTGTATTTATTGTTGTTGTTTGTTTTGGTTTTTGGTTTTTTGAGGTAGGATCTCACTCTGGTCCATGCTGACCTGGAATTAATGATGTAGTCTCAGGATGGCCTCGAACTCACAGTAATCCCCCTATCTCTGCCTCCAGAGTGCTGGGATTAAAGGCGTGCGCCACCATACCCGAACACTCGTGTATTTTCAATTCATGCAAGTCCCGTTGCTAGCTCATTGGCTGAGGGAGCTATGTAGTCTGTTTAGGCATCTGTTTGCCAAACTATACATGGAGAAGGTTCAGCTTAAAGGACCTACAGAGTCCTAATAATTTCTGGTTTTCTGTTTTAAAAATGTGGAGCTTTTTGGTTGAAACGTATTAAGCAATAAACTTTTCATGAAATGCTTTGCAAATACAGCATTTATTATTGATATTGGACTGCTTTTTTCATGAGGTAGACTAAATCAAATATAATAAAAAAAGTTCACAAATGAATATTAATAAAAATTATAGATGTATCATAAAACACTTAGGAAATATTTTTAAATTAAGCAGTCCCATTAAAAATGTAAAGTAAAGATTTTTTATTTCCTTGGTGATCTGGGTAATAGCTCCTAATCGAGTGTATTTGCTATCAATCTCTTAAACAGTAAAGTTACTATAATAGTATTGGAGAGGTTTTTATTAGCTGACTGAGGAGAATCACAGAACCCAGAGAAGACCTTGTTTCTGAATCATAGTCTGCCATTGACAGCTTATTCTGAGCCAAAGCAACTCCTTTCCTCCCTACTAATCCTTTTTAATCTATATGATAGATTATAATAACCACCATTACTTTTCTATTTTTGAAAATGATTTTATGCATATGACTAGCAGATTGGATATTTATTTAACATTAATAAAATGAATTCTCATAATCTAAAAATCTACTAACTCATAAGATTGCTTTTTATGTAGTAAGTTTAATATGTGAAATGTATGACTAGTTCTAGGCTCAGCTCATCAAATATTTATTAAATACCTACTGTGCACACGCTAGCTACTTCAGTAGAAAGAGTGGCAAGTAAACATGGTAAAGCAGGGAGCAGTCCCACTGCTTAGGAGGCTGAAGCAGGAGGCTCACAAGTTCGAGGACAGCCAGGCGAACAAGCCAAGCATTTTAAGTGCCCATATATACAGTGTGATGGTTTCTGGTTCAAAAAAATCAAGTGAAACCACATTAAAAAAAAAAAAAATCTAATCCAAGCAAAATATTTTGTGGTCAACTCCTACCGAAGAGGGCAAGGACTCAGGTTGTGTTGCACAGGATCCTTTTGGTTGATTTGATTGAATGTTAAGTTGGATCGCATGGGATCCACTCATCTGATCTGACTGAATGTGAAGAAAGTGACTTGAAGGTTCACGCTATGGAGAAAGTGCTTCCTGTTTTCTTATGTCACACTGCTATAGAGATCACCAAGTTGTAAAAGATTTTCCAGTTTTCAGGAATGAACACAATATGTTTGATCTTGGCACAAGGATAAGACACTGGAGATTACTGATTCTGAGCATGGATTCTGCCTGCTTATGTGTGATCTTGTCAACATATCCACCCTCTTTATTTTAGCTGTGTTACCTGAAAGCCTGGTAATGTGGTTATTATAGGGCTTTTGTTGAGGTCATTAAGACTATGTGTGGTGGGGAGACCACATGTGTTTACACCATTTAAGAATGTTGGCGGGCTGGAGAGATGGCTTAGCGGTTAAGCGCTTGCCTGTGAAGCCTAAGGACTCCGGTTCGAGGCTCGGTTCCCCAGGTCCCACGTTAGCCAGATGCACAAGGGGGCGCACGCGTCTGGAATTCGTTTGCAGAGGCTGGAAGCCCTGGCATGCCCATTCTCTCTCTCTCCCTCTATCTGTCTTTCTCTCTGTGTCTGTCACTCTCAAATAAATAAATAAATAATTAAAAAAAAAGAATGTTGGCATTCCGTAGACACTAATAAGTGCTGACTGCTATTATGGAAGACATACTTGTTTGCCATTACTGTATTTTAGAATCAAAATGTGAGGATAATAGTGTTTGCCCATTATTCAGACACATAAATTATTAATGCCTTCTCAATTCTCATTGAGTTCAAGAGGCACAAAGTAATGAGTAATATGAGGTAATATTCAAAATTAAAGGTTAGTGAGAAAAGAAATAGCATAAAGCCATAAAGCTAGACATGTTTCTATTACGTTATAGTAAAAATTCATAAAAAGGGAATCATTTTCTACAAAAGGATGGAATGCCCAAGATTAGAATGAAGATGGTACATTAGGATCACTTTCTCAGTTTTATTATATTAAATGATATTACATGTCCCAGACGTATAAATAAGCTCTGAAATAGGAGTGATGAGAGGGATCAGAATCAAAATGATCAAAAGTGATCTTATGATCACTTTCAAAAGCCAGATGTTTGCTTAGCCTCAGTGAGCTGGGAAGTAATGGATTTCTCAGGTCTTTAACCTATGCATTACAAACACATGTCATGGCACACGTACATGTCCAGATTTATTTCCCACACTGTTTACTTTTTTGAGAACCACGGCCTTTGCACATGCTAGCAATGTGGCTCTTCTACTGATTAACAACTCCAGTCCTATCAAACATAGCTTTCATTTGACTAGTTGTCAGCAAGCTTTGGAGTGATTTGAGGATTTGTGCCATGGATGGGATGTGGAGGGCTGAGATGATAAGATGCCCAGGATGTCTCACAGAGTGGATGATGACACCAGTGACTGTGAACAGAAGGCAGATGTGGTGACGCAATGGGTTTGATGTGGAGTTTGAGCTGCTTTTGAGCCATTGAAGTGTTGAGGAGGAAGTGGGTAGGAACCGGATCTAAGTGTAAAGGTTTAGACTGGGCATAGTAATGCGAATCTTGGGACTGCCAAAGCTCCCTCAGAATGTAGTGGGGTAAGTGCTGAGTGTCTGCTCTGGATAAGAACAGCTGGGATCCATGATGCAGGTAAAATTAGTTTTGAGTAGAAGTAGAGATAATCTTCAGAGCCCTTAATTTGTAGCTTTGGGGTTGGTAGCATGATATAAATTTGCTTCTCTTTACAGGTAGATGATTGTGGCTTTTCTTTGAATCATCCGAATCAGTTCTTTTTTGAGAGCCAGCGGATCCTAAATGGTGGTAAAGACGTCAAGAAAGAATCCAGCCATCCAGAAACACCTCAACCCAAACCTAGTGTCCAGAGAAACAGAGATGCACCGCCTGCTCTGGCCTCGGCAAATTCCTCCCTGGACATGGACCTGGAGGGGCTAGAAGATTACTTCAGTAACTGAACAGGGAGTTAGTAACTCTGCTCCTGTCCCCCCCCCCCACAGCCATCCTTTCCTGTTGTTAAGGTTGTGCTTTTTTCTTTTTAAACCTTTTTCTCTTGAACTACTTCTTCTGCCCCACTCACACCATGTACACACATGTTTTAGGCAAACAGACTTGCAGATTTAAACAAAGACCTCCACTATGTTCTTCTTTGACAGAGGGGAGGAGTTTCTGTTCAAATCTTTCATTGAATATTGCCAACTAAATCCTATTTCTGTAAAATCAAAACAGCCTTCTGGACTGGTTACAGCCCCAGGATGCAACATAGCTTAAACCAACCATTTGCTTTAAGGCTTAACACTCTGTAGTTTTGACCTAGTTATTTTCTGGACCGTTTTTATAATAAATGTCACAATGTGCATGACTCTGTGTGTAGTGGAAATCTTATTTCACAACAGATTACACATTCCCTGTGTATCTCAAGTGTTCTTTGAAATACTCAGCATCAGTCAATTCCCAGTGAGGAGTCTGAAACTTGTTTTTGTTTACATTATGAGTGATTTGATAACAGACTCTCCTGGAATGAATCGTGACTTAATGAACAGCATTTCTATAGCTGTAGGTTTATTTTTATTTATTTATTTATGACAGTCAGAGAAAGAGAGCATGAGAATGGGCATGTCAGGGCCTGTAGCCACTTCAAACAAATTCCTGATGCATGCACCACCATGTACATCTAGCTTACCTGGGTTCTGGGGACTTGAACCTTGGTCCTTAGGCTTTGCAGGCAAGCACCTTAACCATTAAGCCATTTCCCCAGCCCTGTAGCTGTATTTATTAAGGAGTATGACTATGGTGTAAATAACGACTCTCCTTATTGGCCATCATTTTCCATTCATTTTCACCAAAACACACAGCAAGGTTTAAGTCCAGTGTTTCTTCTACCCTCCAGCTTTCTTACTTTTTTATTTCTGTAGTTGCTGTGAAGAGCCAAATAAGTTTGGCAACTCATTAACTTTATTCATGGAATTGGCTGCTCCTTTCACTGCAGGCACTGTGTAGGTAGTTACAGACATGCGGACTCTGCACAGCATTCCTTGCTTGCTTGTCTTTGCAAAGAAAAAAGCAAGCTGGGCCTGGACTATCCCCAACCCTCTCTGTCCTGCAGTGCCTTTCTTTGAGTGATTTTTCCTCTGTGTCTCAAGCACCCGAGGTTTTGGAGCTCTAAGAAGACCTACTTAGAAATGTCACTCTTGCTTTATTATTACCTTGAAGTGTGTGAAAATATTACTATGCATCAGTCTTCAAAAGGGGATGCTCTTCTTTTCCCTCTTGACTCACATTCCCCATTAGGAGGATGTTGTGTTTACAAAACTGGATCACCCATTGGAAAGACATTGCATTTAGAAAACTGAGCTTCAGGGAGTACCATGTTTTTAATCTTGTGCCAACAGACACCATTTATGAAAGGGATTCAGACAGAAACAGGTTACCCAAGCGTAAAAAGGTCAGCTGATCTGGACTTCATATTGTTCTGAGACAACGACTTCTAGGAATATTTACTAACACAGTTAAATGAGATGCTATCTGACCTGTCACTCTCTTTATGAACTATTATTACCTACTTCAGAAAAAAGCCTTAGTTCACTACAAATTACCTCTATAAATCTCTCTTCTGGAAACATCTGCTACTCCTTTCATCATTTATAGTTCTCAACAGGAATCCTGTGACTGCCTACCACTTTAATAATGAACTGTAAAGTACAAATCTTATTTTACAATATTATGAATAAATGCCGCATGGAGCTGTTTTAACCACAGAAATAAGTAACCATTAGAAATCTGAAAGTAAGAATGTAGTTCTCTTTTTTTATTAGAATAAGGGGGCCATCAGAAGTAGTCTCACATAGTGCAGTGAGAAATCTTCCAGCGTTTTGTATGTGACAACATCGTTCCAGACTATCTTTTTCCTCTGCTTTGTGTTCACCTTTTGTCATGCCTGTGCTTCCACCAGCTGAAAGGACAAAGACGTTGAGTATAGTAGGCATGCCTCAAGTGGACTGTTCTTTGGACTCTGGCAGCCTCAGGAATGTGTGTTGTCTTCAGTGTTTTACATGGCTCTGCTCAAACTTGAAAATAACACTAGTTTAACGTGAGCTCTGTTGCGAGGTCAGGTTTCTAGAATAAGGCTTGATCTCCTCACGTACTGTACAGCAGAATATATAAACATTTGTGAAGTCTGTGTATTAGAGGATAGTGGTGAGAGGCTTAAATAAGAAAATAGAAACCACTGTGTTCCCACTGCTTTGGGGGATTGGAAAAAGCTATTTATTTTTCACACTTCACAGGTCTTGACAATTTTGACTTGTTTTCTTTGAAAACAGACCTATTTGAATTGGGAGATGTAGGAAGAACTCAAAAGAAAAATCAAAATCCAGCAGCTTCTTCAAGACAGTGGCCAGTGGAAAAGAATAAGTAGTATACATCTTTTAACGTCTAGTCTTTCGTTACCGCAAGGAAGAAAGGCTCAAAGACTAAAGGAGAAACAACAGAGGAAAGAAACCAGGCAGGAAATTTGTAGCTGGTTGAAGCAATGACATAGTGGAGACGCCACTGCATTTCCTTCATGTTTCGCCCTGGTTTTCATAACTCTTAGTTTCCATGTGCATAAAAGAGCAAGAGGAGGGCATGAGTCAAGTTTTAAGACTTGTTGTGATATGACAGAGTTGTTAAGAGTGAACAGTTTCAGATTTTGAATGAGCTAAATGTGAAATAAAGAATTGGGGAAGATGTTTAATTGTAATGACTTGAGTGATTTCTCTCCCTCAAAGCATGCAGGGTGTTTTGCTTGTTAAACTTTGCTCTCTTACGCAGTGTCTTTGCACACAAACTTCTGTCATTCCTTGCAAAGAAGAAAGGGAAACTTCTGGGATTTAGAATTCAAAGGTGAAATGAGTTCCAGTTCAGATAGACACTACAGTTTGCAAATGTAATCAAGGCCTTCCACAGACATCAACTTGACATTGAATTTAAGTGCCCATTAAAGCAAGAGTCTGACAGCACTTCTGTGAGAAAGAAGCTCAATCTGAGGCATCTTTACAGCCAGAAGGGGAAGAAAGTTGAGAAGCCTCAAACCACTGTGGTAATTAGATCCATTTGTTAACTTCTTTTCTAATCTTGGGGGAGGAAGGGGAAGAAAAAGGTTGGCAGGCTGGGATCAAGAAGGCAGTCCATGCTCCATTTGGAAACAGGCGATCAGAAGATTCTGTGTTGCAGAGTGTCAGATATCTCATCTGACAAATGAGTAAGGTGGGAAAATTATTTCAAGGATGCTATTTGGTTTGCCTTATTACAACATCCAGCAGAAACACAGCGCAGAGCTGCATTTTGAGCATGCACACAGTTTTGTTACACTGTCCTTAGAAAGCCTTCATGGGAGTATTTGGGAGTTGCACCTCCAAGTAGTCACGTATTATTGGCCCAAAGTGTTACACAAGAACCGAGCATATATTTGAGTAATTACTTGTTTACTAAAACACCTGGCCTTCTTTTCAGCGTTGAGTTCTGTTTTGCTTTTTTTCTTTGACAAGTCTTTGCCCTCGTCGAGCCACCTCACCCTAATTGGCATTGTAGGCAATTAGCTGTCTGACTCTGGGAATTCATGTCACCTGTAGAAAATTACCTTCCCACTTCATCCAACCTTCTTGCCCAAAGTGATACTTTTTCTAACTGCTGGATTTGCTTTCTATCCAGTAGGCTCTTTTTCTCTGTTGCTTCGTGACTTTTTATTTTCTCTGAGAATTATCACTGCAGGAGCTTATCTATAACTAAGAATATGTCTCTATACAAAGCTTCTATATTTCCCCTGAGCCTTCACTTGCAGTGATTGTTTTGAACACTGGTGTCAAGGAAGTGAAACAGTATTGCTCATAAATGTGTGATGACTTTTTCAGTTCAACCCCACATTATAGTATTCATTTGCCTTAATAGAACATGAGGATCTTTAATGTTTTATTTTGTATAGAAAAATAAATTCCCCAATGCTGCTTCTAAGATGCTGCTTCTAAGACTATAATGAGGGAATTAATCATCTCAAACTTTCCTATCTCCCCAGACAGTGTTTGTAATGTTGGCCTCCATTTGAGTCATAGGTTCTTTACTGGTAAAAAGGACAGTGATACAAGGTATTCTATTTTTTTTTTTAAGAGGACACAGTTTTCTTTTAAATATATCTATATTTTTTTATTTATTTTCAGAGCGAGAGAGAGAGAATGAATGAAAATTGGCATGCCAGGGCCTCTAGTCACTGCAAAGGAACTCCAGATGCATGTGCCACTTTGGGCATCTGGCTTTATAAAGATACTAGGGAATCAAACCTGGGTCATTAGGCTTTGCAGGTGAGTGCCTTGACTGCTGAGCCACTGCTGTAGCTCTAGTTATTCTTTTCTTTCCCTTTCAGGCCACTCAATAGTGATCTAATAATTCTGTATCACCCTTAATTCTTGGTTTTTCACAGAGCTCCCTGCCTGGTCCTCTTGTTGCTCTACCAGTAATCCCAGCTACTCCCTTGGTATTAGTTTTCATACATACGCAAAGTATTCCCAAATCTTAGGTCCAATGAAATCTCTCCTCTGAGCACCAATTCATATGTCCAACTATCTTTTGAATCTCTTTATTAGAGTGTCCCATAAGCATATTTGGCAGTGCTGGAGTATTTTTTGACAGTTACAGTTAGAGGGGACCTGCTATGTCGTCTTGGTGATAGAAGCCAAGGATGCTGATAAACATTTTACACAACAGTCCTCCACAACAAGAAAATACCAGGCACAACATGTTAGTGGTGCTAAGGCTGAGACCTGTTCTAAAGTCGCCTTTCCTCCTGTCCCTACATTAAAATACATTAGACCACTCTTACCATTGTTAGCCATGTATGGTTGCTGAGTATCCAGGATGACCATGCATCCCTCTGGTGCTCTCCTCAAGCTTAAAATAAATGTAACATAACCTAATTCACTGCATACTTTAAAACACAGTAGAAGGAAAGGAGATGGTAGAGCCAGTTAACCCTAGAGTGAATGCCTCCAGTGATTGTCTCTCCAAAGAAACACCAGTTGATATAGCTATGTAAATTTTTCTTTCTGAGGCCCAGATGGAATCACTACCAGCTTCTACCAAACCTTCATTGAAGAACTAAAACCACTATTTTTCAAGTTATTCCACACAGTTGAAAATGGAATAATGGTCCCTGACTCCTTCTATAAAGCCATTATCACACTAATACCAAACCAGAGAGAGACACATCAAGAAAACAAAATTATAGACTGATATTCCCAATGAACTTAGATGCAAAAGTTCTCAATAACATTCTTGCAAAGTGTATACATGAACATATCAAAAGTGTCATCCACTTCATTCCAGTAGGTTTCATCCCAGGGATATAGGGGTGACTCAACATACAGAAAGCAATAAATGTAATACATCACACAAATAGATATAAAGACAGCAATCACATGATTATTTCAACAGAAATGCAGAAAAGGCTTTTGACAAAATACAGCATCCCTTTATGATTAAAAAATTGGAGAGACTGGGGATAGAGGGCTAGTATTTTAACATAATAAGGGCTATATGTATCAGACCTAAAGCCCATGTACTATTAAATGGGGGGAAAAACTTGAAGAATTCCCATTAAAGTCAGGAACAAGACAGGAGTGGCCATTCTCACCACTGCTTTGTTTAAAAAATTTATTTTTATATATTTATTTGACAGAGAGAAAAAGAAAGAGAGAGAATGGGCATGCCAGAGCCTTCAGCTATTGCAAATGAACTCCAGATGCATGTGCCCCCTTGTGCATCTGGCGAATGTGGGTCCTGGGGAATTGAACCTGGGTACTTTGGCTTTGCATGCAAAGGCCTTAACAGTGAAGCCATCTCTCCAGCCCTCACCACTGCTTTTTTGTTTGTTTGTTTGTGTTTTGAGGTATGGTCTCAATCTAGTCCAGGCTGACCTGGAATACACCATGTAGTCTCAGGGTGGCCTCAAGCTCATGGCGATCCTCCTACCTCTTTCTCCTGAGTGCTGGGATTAAAGGCGTGTGCCACCATTCCCAGCTCTCACCACTGCTTTTTAAGATAGTACTTCGAGTATTAGCTTAAGCAATAAGACAAGAGAATGAAGTAAGAAGTGCAGATTGGAAGGGAAGAAGCCAAAGTAGCCCTGTTTGCAGATGACATGATTATATACATAAGATCTGACAGACTGCCAAAAACTCCTAGAGGTGATAAATTCTTTCATCATAGTGCCAGGATATAAAACCCAACACACAAAAATCAGTATCTTTTGTATAAGAAATGTACAGAGAAAGAACTCAGGGAAGGAGTCCCATTCATAATAACCACAAAAATTTTAAATATCTTGGAATATCCCTAACCCAAGAAGTAAAAGACCTATATGACGAAGACATAAAAGCTTGGAGGAAAGAAGTGGGGGAAGTCACAGGAAGATGGAATGACTACCCAGGATCATGGATCAGAGGAACTGATATTGTGAAAACAGCCATCTTGCATAAAGCAATGAACAGATTTAATGCAATTTCAATGAAAATTCCAGCAGCATCCCACAGAGTTAGAACTAGTGTCAAAATTAATATGGAAGCACAAAAGACCTCAAATAGCCAAAAGTATCCTCAGCAAAAGGCATATGTCCCATGGTACACCTGATTTCAAGATATGCTATTAAAGCCATAATAATAAAACAGCATAGTACTGTTTTATTTGTGCCATGATCCTGGCACAAAATAGGCACATATATCAATGGAATAGAATAGAAGATCGAGCTCTAAGTTCTTGTAACTAAAACTATCAAATCTTTGACAAAGAAGCCATAAACTTACATTGGAGAAAAGACAGCATTTTCAACAAATTATGCTGGAGAAACTGGACCCTCTTTTCTCACCTTGCACAAAAAGCACCTCCAAATAGATCAAGGATCTGAAACTCTTAAACAACTAGAAGAAAAAATGGACCAAATACTCCAAGGTATAGGAATAGCAAAAGGCTTCCTGAGTAAGACTCCAGATGCCCAGGCTATTAGAGAAACTCTCAGTCACTGGAATCTCATAAAATTAAAAAGCTATGTGCTTCCTAACTTGCAACAGCATGCATTGCATGTAGTAATACAAACATCAGGAGTACTGAAAGGCTAGGGAATAAAGATAGGAAAAAGTGGAAACAGAGAGAAGAGAGGATAGGATACTTGACAGGCAAGTCAAGGGACAGAACACAGGGGATGGAAGGGTCTTAGGGGAAAGGGGAGAAGGAGGGTGGGAGTGTATAGGGTATACACAAAATTAATTATAGTATGAATCAGTACCATAGACACCTTGTGGATAGCAAACTATAAGAAGGGGGAGGTTGCCCAGGTAGAAAGGTCCTGGAGAAGGTGAAGGGAGAGAGAGAGAGAATACATTAAGTACAGCAGGTGGGGTTAGAATATAATACCCTAAGGCCTGCCCCAGTGACGCACCTCCTCCAACAAGGTTACTCCTCCCCAAGGCTCCACCCACTAGAGATTAAGCATCACAAACACTTGATGCTATGGGGGATATTTTATATTCAAACCACCACAAGAAATAAAGGGTGAAAAGGAAAAGTTATGCTTTCTGAGTTAGAGATTTGAGAATCAGGCAGGCTTAGCTTGGGGAACTGTGAGCAATGGCCATATACCATTCTGTTACAACAAGTTATATAAAGCCAGCCCATTTTTATGGCATTCAATCACAGGCCTCTGTTATTTGTATTTCATAGCTGTTATCACTGTATAAAGTTACTTGTCTTTTTGAGCACATGTTCATTGTCATACCTTTGTCTAAGCAATTCATGGAAAGACATGAGGGCAGAGTCCTTGTCTATCCAGTTAACTCCTATATGTACTTTAGAAAGCTTCTAGAACATAGCAGTTCCTTAATAAGTACTTGTTGAATAAGTATGTGAATGAATGTCTTCTATTAGACTGCATTTTCAAAGGTTCTCATGGGCTGGAGAGATTGCTCAGTAGTTAAAGGCACTTACTTGCAAGGCCTAATGGTCTGTGTTAGATTCTCCAGTACCAACATAAAGCCAGAGGCACAAGGTGGCAAGGTGCATGTGTCAGGAGTTTGTTTGAAATGGCTGGAGGCCCTGGCATGCTCATACTCTTTCTTTCTCTCTGTCTGTTTCTTTCTCTCTCTAATAAATAAATAAAAAATATTTTTTAAAAATTGAAAAAATAAGTTCCTCAGAATCTTGGAAAACAGTGGCTAAGATCCTCTGCTCCCCATCTCCCCTTAGGTGCATCTGGTTCTACAACCATCCATGAGCTGAACTTCTTTCACCAGAGCTAAAAACAAACAAACAAACAAACAAAAAAACACAACCCAGTTTTCATTAGGTAAAATGAAATGATGTTTTAAAGAAATCAAGAAGGAGAACATTACCCATGTCACCCCTTCAGCTCCAAACAGTCTTGCTTGGAGAGAGATACCTCTACTTGGAGAGGGAGAGAGAAATAAGTAAAAGTCTTGGATATCAATGCACTATCTGAGCCATTGCAGCAGGACTTAGTTCTGAGAAAGCTCATGACCAATGCTACCACGGCCAGTACCTCTGGACAGAGCTTTTGTCACTTGTGAGGCCAGACAACTGACTGTGTCCACTGTCTCTTCTTCAACTTTGAGTGGAAGAGTGGGGAGCATGACACCACCCGTTGGGAAGCAGAACATGAATGCTAGCATGAGAACAAAGCCGGGAGGCCATAGCTCAGTGCAGGGGCCGCTGCAGTAAGGCTCGTCATCTGATAGAAACTGAATTCCCTCTCTGCAGGCTAGAGCTGACAGACAGAAACTACACTGCCTGCGTATCAGCAGAGATCTGTGTGCCAGTGGAATGGACTCAAGTTTCATTTCCAGCTTCAGTGTGGCCTTGAAACTCATCTTCTTCAATACTGTGCAGGTCCCTGTGGCTGGAAGACTGATGTGACCAAACTTAGTCATGGCAGCCAAGGAACTGACTTTACAGCTCCTCTTCTCCAGTAACTCAGTTACCTCTAGGCTAATGCTTACAAATGCAACTTGAACTCTTCCAGCACCATGCAGAGACCCAGGCCCCAGAAGGACGGATTTGTATTTCAGTCTGCATCACCACCAGCTGTACTGTGGGGTTGCAGCTCACCCCTGAGACTGTACATTCTTGTGGCTGTGAGACTTGGGTACAACTGAGCTAATAATAAGTGCAGGCATCTATGGGGCTGCGTTCACTAACACCCTCAGATTCTCAAGAGCAAGACTCCATTTATTGGAGATAGAGCAAAGTGAAAAGCACAGATATTTGCCATGAAACATAGTTCTAAGCTGCTGGAAACGTAATGTTGGGCAAATCCTCATGGTCCTTAACTGTAGGCCTGTCTGATGAGGAAGCCTCTGGAAGATATTATGTGCCAGGGAAAGACATGCAATCGGAGTGTATCTGCTTCTATTCTAGATAGCTTTGCCTAATGGCTGGTTGCAGTGGTCTTAAGTCATCAGTCCACCTCAGCATTAGGTACGTCATAGCAGTGTGTGTAGTACTTAGCACTACTGCAGTATTCTGTAGGTCTTGGGTAGTTGTGCGCTCAGTGTGTAACACAGTAACACAGCTTGTGGGATTGGTAACTGCAGATATGACATAGTAGCTTGAGGATCCAGTTATAGTTGCTCTGCCCAGAGCTAAACCAAATCTTGTAATGCCTGACCACAGGCCAGTAATGATGGACAATGACTCTAGGCCTGCTCTGCCCCTATGGAGAGGCCTGT
Source organism: Jaculus jaculus (assembly GCF_020740685.1). Lineage (NCBI taxonomy): Eukaryota > Metazoa > Chordata > Mammalia > Rodentia > Dipodidae > Jaculus > Jaculus jaculus. Next base: position 31,876,316 of record NC_059109.1, on the reverse strand, counting down.
AGAAACGGGCTGGCTACTTTTTCTGTTCTCTTTGAACAACCTGTCAACAACTTGAGCCTGGATTGTCTTTTAGTACTGGAATGGAAACAAAACATCAACAGCAAACTCCCAGGATATTTTGACCTAGGCACGTTCCTCTGTTGAAAGTGTTGAAGTCATAATAGGTTCAGTGAAAACACATAGCCTGCTTAGAGTTTTGGAAAGATAGGCATGCACACACAAAGCCATGTTAAGAGTCATGGGATGAGCACTTAAATCTTGACTGCCCAAGTCGTGCCTCATGCCAACAAGCAGGAAGAGCTTTCAGGAAACCATAAGATGACCCAGTAGTCAGAATGAGGCCTGGAACCAATGTGAGAGAATGCTCAGAGAAAAGAGAAGACAGTTCAGCAGAAACCTTATAGGCCAGGAAATGGTGCTATTAGATTTTCATAATACTTGAAGAAAAACAATGTCATTTAAGAATCCTGTGCCCATCAAAACTTTATACATGAAAGAGAGATGAAGACATTCCCAGAGAAATTAGAGTTGAGAGAATAAATCTCTATTACACATTCTATAGGAAATGCTAAATAGACATCAATGAGTAAGAAAACATGTGGAGGCATGAAACTCACTGGTAAGGGTAATTAAATTCAGAATTCTGGTAATTGAAGCATGGTGACTAAATCATTACCTTTAATATGAAGAGCAAAACACAAAACAACACAAAAAACAATAATTTCCTCATTGTGCTGAGATAGCAATATAGAAACATATTAAATAACTTACTGTCAATCCAAAATGTGCAAAGGAATTGAAGGAAAGTGTGCTTTTCTTACAATTTTTCTTGTTCTGTTGTTTGCTTGTTTTCTCCTTTTCTTTATGCTCATGCTAAACTGCTATCATTTCTAAACAGCTTGTCATAATCAAAATGTGATTTTGTAAGTCTCCCTATAACCACAAAGCAGCAAAGATATAACAGATAAACCAAAAATAATAAACAAGAAACAGAAGATGTTAATGTAAGTCCCAGAAAGAAAGGCTACAAGCATGGGGGAAAGAAATGAACAAAAATCCCAGTAAAACAGGTTATAAAATGGCTGAATAAGACTTTACTTATGAATCATTTCCTTGAATGCAAATGAACTAGATTCCCCAATTATAAGACATATACATGGAGTGAATGAATTGATTTAAAAAAAATGAAGAACTTAACCAAACTCACCTTCCTTGGAGGATACAAGTAAAATGAAAGTGAGGGCATGGAATGAGATATTTGTGCAAATGAAGATCAAGGCTATCTGTATGTATATAAGATCAGCATTACTAAAAAAGAGGCTATAGGTGTAAATTCAGCAAGATCAACTAACAATTGTAACTCTGCCTGTACCTAATATTAAAACCAGTGAAACACATATAACAAATATTTATACAACTAAAGGGAGAAATGGGTTTCCACATAGTAGTAGTTTGGGAATTTAACACCTCAACCTCATCAATGGACAAATCATACAGGCTAAAATCTAATAAATATGCTGAAAACTAATAAAGCAATATCAGGGGCTGGTGAGATTGCTCAGTGGTTAAGGAGCTTGCCTGTAAAGCCTAAGAATGCAGGTTCAATTCCTCAGTACCCATATAAGCTAGCTGCACAAGGTGGCATATGAATCTGGAGTTCATTTGCAGTGGCTGGGGGCCCTGGCAGGCCCATTTTCTCTTTCTTTGCCCTACCTTCCCTCCCTCCTCTCTCAAGTACACACACACACACACACACACACACACACACGTGTGTGTGTGTGAATAATATATATATTGGTTTTTCAAGGTAGGGTCTCACTCTAGCCCAGGCTGGCCTGGCATTCACTCTGTATTCTCAGGGTGGCCTCGAACTCACAGCAATCCTCCTACCTCTGCCTCCTGAGTGCTGGGATTAAAAGCGTGTGCCATCACACCCGGCAGATAAATATTTTAAAAAGATATTAAAGAAAGAAACATCAGAGTTAAATTGTACCCTAGACCAGATGAAAACATAGATATCTACAGAACATTCTGACAGATAGCTGTTGAATTATCATTGCCCATGGTAGCATCTGTTAGAGCCCACAAAACAAGTCTTAACAAATTTTACAGAATTGAAATCATATCATATTTTTCTAAGCACAATGCAATAAAATTAGAATTCAACAATAAAAACATTAGAAAGTACAAAATGCGTGGAAATTAAATAACTTGTTTTTACAATTTGTATTGGCATATATTAGTTGTCCTAGCAGTAGGTTTCATCATGGCACTTCCTATGTGGACACGGTGCATTTCATCACATTCACTCCGCATTTCCCTCTCTTGCTTCCCTCTTACTCTCACTGCTTCCTGCCCTCTTAATTACCACTCCTCCTGCTTACAAGACTTTTCCCTGCCCTTCCTTTCTTCCCTTTCATTTGCCTGCCTCCATCCCTCCTCCATCCCTCCTTCCCTTCTTCCCTTCCTTCCTTCTTTCACTTCTTCCTTCTTTCCTCCCTCATTCTTCTTCCTCTATTCCTTCCTTCCTTTCTCCTACCCTTCTTTCCTTCCTTTTTCCCTCCTCCCTCCCTCTCTCCTTCTCTTCCCTCTTTTCCTTCCTTTTTGGTTTCTTTGTACATTTGTTGTTTTTGTTGTTTGCTTTTTTTTTTTTTCATTGATTTTGTGATCCACTGAGCTTCATTAGTGTTTCCTACAGGATTGTGAGTGAGGGATTATTTACAGGAGCATGAGCTCCTTACCAGCAGCCAGATCACTGAATACTCTTTGCCTCCCTCAATGATCAGTAACTGCCTGTTGATACTCAGGGAGGGGCAGAGCCTACCAATATCTGTTTATAAGACCTCAGGGAGCGGGCTGGAGAGATGGGTTAGTGGTTAAGGTGCTTTCCTGTAAAGCCAAAGGACCCAGGTTCAATTCCCCAGGACCCACATAAGCCAGATGCACAAGGTGGCACATGCATCTGGAGTTTGTTTGCAGTGTAGAGGCCCTGGCATGCTCTCTCTCTCTCAAATAAATAAATAAAAATTTAAAATATATTAAAAAAAAACAGATGATGGACAGGACCTCATGGGCCCTTCTTTACTGATCCCTATGACAGGATGTTACTGGGCCCAGGCTTGTGCCTATCTTGTACCAGCAATCACAACTGCTCTGTGTTCAATAGTGCAACACTAATGTCATTCTACAAAAACAGTTTCACCTCACTCCACTCCTTCCTCAGTCTCGTTTTTGTTTTCACCCCCTGTTAGACAATATTCCTTGAGCTTTGGAGAGTCATACAGATGTCCTATTTAAGGCTGAGCATTCAGCAGTCCCTAACGTCCTCACTTTTCCTGGTTATGAGTCTTCATATTTACTGCTTCCCACATGGGAAAGAGGAGCCTCTTTGACCAAAGCTGTCAATTACAACTAAGGTGTGGGCATAAATACAGTTATTAGAAGGCAATTTGATGGGCACATCATCTGCATTGAGGAGAACAACAACAGTAACTTCCCCATTAGGGTCTAACTAAAGTTACATTTTGAATAATTAATGAATCAAGGAATAAGCCAAAATAGAAATTCTCAAACTTACTTAAGACAAATGAAAGCAGAGATACAATATGCCAAAAACCTATTAGATATAGCAAAAGAAGTTTCTAGCAGTCAGCACCCACATCAAGCAGCATAGTGACCTCAAATAAACAACCCCCTGTTGTATCTGAAGAAAGCAGAAAAACAGGAGCAAAGAAAAACCAAAACCACATTAGTAGAAAGAAATAATCCCAATCAGAACAGAAATAAATGAATGTAAGACTTCACCAAATACATGTCAGTGAGATGAAGAGCTGGCTCTTTGTATAGACGAACAACATAGAAAAACTCTTAGCTAGACTAAGAAATACAGAAGGAACCTCTACTTTTTAAAAAATCAGGTATAAAATGGGAGACATGACAACTGAAACTACAGAATGCAAAAGTTCATTAGACATTATTTAGATATTATTACAAACAACTTTATGCCAACAAATGTAATAAGTAAGAAGAAATGGACAAATCTGTAGCCATTATACAACACTAACACTGCATCATGAAAAAGATGTAAAATTTGAACAGCATAGTAAGATGTAGTAGAATTGAATCAGAAATTTAAAAAAACAAAAACTTCACATTTAAAGAAAAGCTCAGGACTGCATGGTTTCACTACAAGTTCTTTTCAGTATTTCAAAAAGAAGTACCAATTAGCCAGGCATGGTAGTGCGCACCTTTAATCCCAGCACTCAGGAGGTAGAGATAGGAGGATTGTCATAAATTCAAGACCACCCTGAGATTACATAGTGAATTCCAGGTCAGCCTGGGCTAGATTGAGACCCCACCTTGAAAAACTTAAAACAAAAATAGATAGATAAATAAGTAGCTTTTTTTTGGGGGGGGGGTTCAAGGTAGGGTTTCACTCTAGCACTCTAGTCCAGCCTGACCTGGGATTCACTATGTAGTCTCAGGGTGGCCTCAAACTCACAGTGATCCTCCTACCTCTGCCTCCTGAGTGCTGGGATTAAAGGTGTGTGCCACCACACCTGACCATCAAGTTACAAACAAAGTATGTTAAAACTTGGAAAGTTTATTGTTACTATGCATACATGACATGATACACAACCACCAGAACACCATTAAGAAATCATTATAACACTGGGCGTGATGGCACACACCTTTAATCCCAGCACTCGGGAGGCAGAGGTAGGAGGATCAAAGTGAGTTCAAGGCCATCCTGAGACTAATTCTAGGTCAGCCAGGGCTAGAGTGAGAAACTACCTTGAAAAACCAAAACCGAAACAAACAAACAAACAAACAAACAAAACCCACAAGATATTGATAAGAGGAATGGAAAGAGAGAATACAAAAAAGTAAAATGATATATTGTGTGAATGATTCAGAAGGAATAATATTGTTTAAATGTCCAAATTACCCACAGCGTTGTACAGATTCAGTGCAATCCCTACAAAAATACTATTGACATTCTTCACAGAATTAGAAAACAAATTCTAAAATATGTATTGAACTACAAAAACCCTCAAATAGTCAAAAGTTGTCAATGTGAAAGAACAAAGCAGGAATCATTATATTAACTTCAACACACAATACAAAGCCATACCTGGCTTTTTGGGTCTCCTCTTTTTTTCTGTTGTTTTTGGTTTTGTGAGATAGGGTCTTGCTGTAGGCCAGGCTGGAATTCACTATGTAGTTGCAGGCTGGCCTTGAACTCACAGCGATCCTCATACCTCTACCTCTCAGTGTTGGGATTAAAGGTGTATATCACCATGCCCTGTTTCCTTTTTAATATATTGGAATTGAGTTGTTTAATAGGACTCACTTGTCCAACTGGCTTTTTTTAAAAATTTATTTTATTTTATTTTTTTTGGTTTTTCGAGGGAGGGTCTCACTGTACCTGAGGCTAACCTGGAATTCACTATGTAGTCTCAGGATGGCCTCAAACTCACAACAATCTACCTACCGCTGCCTCCCAAGGGCTGGGATTAAAGGCATGCCCCACCACCCCCACCACGCCAGGCTTTTTTTTTTTTTTTAATACAAACAGCACACTGTAAGACTGTGAAGTTTAACTTAGAGTCATTTGAATTCTCTAAGAAATTCACAGCTTAATAGCCCATGAACATCTTCAGAAACTCAACGCAGCGTGGTGGCTGTGTGTTAACGATCAGGCAGTCCATGTGAAGTGCAAATGATTATGAGTCACTTTGCTGAACGAGAGCACTGGTGCTGTGGACTGCCTCGAGTCTGAAGCAGAGGTCGTGCACCAGGAAGCTGACACTGGGACAAAGACTGTGGTCAGTGCTGCGTCTCTGAGAGTTTCAGCTGCCAATGAGCCCCTATAGGATAATGACAAAAGCCAGAACTGGAGTTTTGGGGGAAATGACTGTGCCGCTATTGTGATACCAATAAATGACAAGATTCTTGAAACTGTTTCCTCGGATACATTGTTCAATAAGATTGAGGGTGTCTAACGCACCCATGGAGCTGTGATATGGGAATCAGATGGCAGCCAAGCATTTTTCATTGCATGCTTAGGAAAGTCAAGTTAAGACAGTGAGATATAGAAGCATCATTAACTATACAGACATAGTAGTAACTGCTATCCTCTATTGGTTGAAAGAAAGTCCTTGGAGCCATCTTTAATCCCTCTCTTCCATTTACATCTTACACTCGTTCCTATACAAATTAGGTTTCTTCTCCTATAAAAATACAGCCACAGTGCCATCATTTTTAGCCATTTCACTGTTTCCATCCTTCTTCAAGATATCAATTCTTTTTTGAATTAATAGAATAATTATAACTGGCATAACCCATTCTTATATAAGTTGAACATCTAATGACAAGCAAAAAACAGTATTTAAAAAATTTGCTCTTGAATAGTAAAGTGCAAAAAATGGAAAGTTATTTTTCTTTTCATTTCTTTCTTTGTATGTCTATGCCAGGGTCTCTTGCATCTGCAAATTAATGTCTATCTGGCTTTATGTGGGTAGCTGGGGTATTGCAAAGCCAGCAGACTTTGCAAGCTAGTGCCTTTTTACCACTGACCTACCTTTTCAGCTTAGGAAAGTTATTTTCCTAAGGCTTCATAGGGAATAGAAAAGCTTAGTTGGAGAAGGAGAGGAGGCAAAAACAAACTATAACCAGTGGGCCAATTCCAACCTGCTGCCTGCTTTTGTAAACAAAGTTTTCCTGAAACAGAACTATGCCCAGTGACTTATGTACTTTTTGTAGGTATTTGTGCCATAATGGCATACCTGAGATGTCCAGAGAACATATGACTTATATATCTTAAAGTATTTACTATTTGCCTGAAAATAAAATCTTGTCAATTTGAGAAATATAGACTGTATCTCATGTTCTTTTTCTTTTTGTTTTTGTTTTTTCTCTCACTCTGGTCCAGGCTGACCTGGGAATTAACTGTGTAGTCTCAGGGTGGCCTCAAAGTCACAACAATCCTCCTATCTCTGCCTCCTGAGTGCTGGGATTAAAGGCATGCACCACCATGCCCGGCTGTATCTCTTGTTCTTATAAAGTCATTTTAAGATGACAGTCTTGTTTCCCTTATGTCTAGCTAGCAATATTCTATATTCGTTAGTGTTAAGCTTACATTTCTAGATCTTTTTTTGTATTGTTTTGAGAGAATGTATTATTATGTATCCCCAGGCTAATCTGAGCTTGCTATGTAGTCCAGGCTGGCCTTGAACTTGTAATGATCCTACTAGCTTTGCTTCCTGAGTACTGGGATTAGAGGCATGCTCCACTATGTCCAGCTTCTACAATCATTATTCTTTTTCTTTATTATATGTGTACATACTCAGTGTGTAAATAGCACATGTTGGTATCATCCTGAGCCTCCTCTCTGTCCTCCTCCCTCTGAAGGGACCCTCCTTGCTGAGGTTGCCAGATATCTCCATTGGGATTGTGGGTCATGCACTGTGGGGTTAGCCATCAGTTATGGGGAAGATGTAATGTCTCTGTTCCTAATGTCCTAACTTGTGGCTCTAACAATCTTTCTGCCCCCTTTTCCACAAATTTCCCAGAGCTATGTTTTTTGTGCCTTCTCTGAGTTTGATTATTGTGATCTGCTTCTTGTAGGTACTTGAGGTTGGTTATTTGACTCTTCTGTGTGGATAATTCCCTGAAGTACTTTCTGTAGGTTTGGCTTTGTGTTCATATAATTGTAAACCTGAGTTTTATCATGGAAAGTTTTTCTTCACCATCTTTTATGAGGGATACTTTTGCTGGGTAGAGTAGTTTGGGTTGGAAGCCATACGTTCTTAGACTTTGTAGTGTTCCATCCCAGGCCTTTCTGGCTTTCAGGGCTTCCATTGAGAAGTCTGAAGGTTACCTTTATATGTAATGTGTTGTTTCTCCCTAGTTGCTTTTAGGACTTTCTCTTTGTTATCAATGTTTAGGGTCTTAGTGATAATACGTTTTGGAGAATTTCTCCTTTGGCCCAATCTGCTTGGAGTTCTATTAGCTTCTTGTAACTTGATGGGACTTTCTTTTGAGAGGGTAGGAAAGTTTTCTTTGATAATTTTACTGATAAGTTCTCCATGCCTTGATCATAATTTCTTCCCCTTCTGGTATTCCAGTGATCCGAATGTTGGGATATTTAAGGGCATCCCACAGTTCCCTTATGTTCTGTTCACAAAATTTTTGAACTTATTCAACCTGTTGGACTCACTAACTGTTTCTTCTCTTTTGTCTTCCAGTTCTGAGTTTCTATCCTCTTCATGGCTGACTCTATTCTTGAGAGCTTCTATAGAGTTTTGGACTTGTTCAGTTTGATTTGTATTTTCTACTGCCTTTTTTTTAAAAAAAAATTTATTTATTTATTTGAGAGCGACAGACACAGAGAGAAAGACAGGTAGAGGGAGAGAGAGAGAATGGGCGCGCCAGGGCTTCCAGCCTCTGCAAACGAACTCCAGACGTGTGCGCCCCCTTGTGCATCTGGCTAACGTGGGACCTGGGGAACCGGGCCTCGAACCGGGGTCCTTAGGCTTCACAGGCAAGTGCTTAACCACTAAGCCATCTCTCCAGCCCTTCTACTGCCTTTTTATGTAGAGTATCCATCCCTCTGTCACATTCCCTTTTCATGTCATTTTCTGACTTTCTTAATGCTTCTTTTAATTCGTCCTTGCATTTATGTCTTCATTGAGCTTAGCCAGCTGATTTTTGAGTCCCCCCTCCCCCACGCTTTTTTCTTTCACTCTTCTTCAGATCACTTAACTGTCTTTGGAACCCTTCCTGCTTCTTTTCTATTAGGTCTAATCTAGTGAGGACAGCATTCATACAATTTTTGGACATTTGGCTAAGGCTGTATCTTCATTTTGGGGTTCTGATCCTGTTGTCTCTTCTATGTTGTGATTGGAGACTTCCCCATTGTGGAACTGGCAATCTTGTTGGATTTACTTACATTTCACTTTTCATGTTATTCCTTTTGCACTATGGTCTGCCCATCACAGTGTAGGAATCATTTAATTTAGGAGGATGCTGTAGTTTACCCTTGAAGTGTCTTCAGTGATTATTCCCTTTTTTGTTTGACTAGATTAGACTTCTGATGGCAATGGTGTCTGTCTGCTCAGACAGAAAGAGCCCATGAGGCTCTGATGTGGGCCCGAGGACCTAATGAAAGGGCTTGTTGGTCGGTAGTTGGAGTATGGGACTCCACGGTCATTTGGTCTGAGGGAATGGGGTTAGCAGGTGATGGGCCAAAGCATGTTGAGGCGAGGTGGCAGAGGGAGGCTGGAACTGTGTGGTTCTGCAATGTGAGGGGTGAGGGGGTGGGGTGGTGGGGTCTGTTGGGATGGTGTAGTAGAGAGTGGATGGGACTGCCACATCCTGTGTCATGGTGGGGCAGGGATGGGACTCTAGCAGTGACATGGGCGGGGGGGGGGGAATGGGCAGTGGTCCCAGTGACAGGAAGTAGGGGAAAAACTGAGGAAGGGAGGGTGAATGCTAGCCTGCTGGCCTGGGTCCAAATAGCCTGCTAGTAGTGCATAAGGAACCTTGACTGTGCAAGGCAGGGCATCTAGGACAATGCAGGGAGATCTCGCTGGTGTAGAAGCCCTAGGAAGGAGGGGGAATGCTAGTCTGCTGGCCTGGGACCGGGTAGTCTCCAGGTACTTCTGGAGGGATCTGGTGGTGGGGCAGCTGGGTCAGCTGCTTGAGGAGTTTGGGGGTCTGGTTGGCTGCCTAAGAGCATGGGAATTAGCAGATCTCCTACTATGCTCATCTGCACCCTCCCACTGGGGTGTCTAATAGGATTCACAACCCCTCAGAGCCCCAAAGATCTTACCTTTCCTTCACCACCAGGTGAAGCATAGTTAGGCAGATGCCATCTTGACTGGAAGTCTAAAGTCATTACTCTTAAACTATAAGAACATGTAAAAAATTTTTAATCAAAAGTCACACCCAAATAAGAGTTGCCATCCTAATATAATCTTAATATCTACAGGAAGTATAAAGTTCAGTTCCAATTATCTAGTCATCAACATCTTGCCATTTCAAGTAATTGACAGCTTCTAATCTACTATAATTTTAAATTAGCACTCTGGTCAAAAGAAGTGTCACATGAAGCTCCATTTTCTGTTCTGTTTACTAGCTGTATTTGATATTTCCCCCAACTGAAGTGGATTAATATTTTTAAGGACATCAATCCATTCTAGAAACTTTCTATAAGATACATTTTGGGGGGGGGTGTCAAGGGCTTTCTTGACAAACAACTCACTAGGAGGTATCCCACTTCTGGCACAGGCACTGAAATTTTCTGTAACAATCTATGCCAGTATTTTAAAAATGGGAGTTCTAGTGTTCAAATTCAGGTCCTTATTCTTGCAAGGGAAGCACATTACTGACTGAGTTGTCTCTTCAGTGCCAAATGAGAACTCCCAGTTCTCTCTAAATGACCCCTCACCTCATCTGCTTCACTTTAGGTGTCTCCATCCTGTTATGGCAATTATATCCTTCTAGACTCTGAGGACAAACATCCTGGACTTATTCTTTGTCTTCTTATACACACACACACACACACACACACACACACACACACACACAGTATGTCCAAACCATCAAATGGACTTTTCCACAATCTTCTCATTACTTCCATAGCTACCACCCTAGGTCAGACCACTGTTATCTCCCACCTGGAATATTAACAGTACCTTCTCAGTTGGTCTGTTTCCCTTAAAATACAACAGCCAGAGGGATACAGGGATACTGTCACATACAAAGCCGGGATGTGTGGCGGGAGATGGCTCAAGTAGCAGAGCACTTGCCTTGCATGTATGAAGTCCTGGGTTTCATCCCCAGCACTATGAACACAAAATTAAGTCAGATCATGCTCATTTATGCTCAGTCCCCTCTATTGGCACTAATCTGCTGAGAGTATAAAAAGACCCTATAGTGACCTATAAGATCCAGGTCTCCCTGTCCCACTCTGGTATCATCTTCTCACTTCCATCTTGCTTATTCTGATGGACATAAGTCTCTTCATTATCTCTGGAACATGGTGAGTAGCTCCCCTTTCCACTGGTGGCTCTCTCCCCCTGGAAAAGTTTCCCAGGCAGTCCACATACTTACTTTAGACCTTTACCCAGATATCACTTCTTCCAAGAAGTTTTTGCTGATCTCCCTGTAAAACACCATATGCCATACCACCATTCTCTATTTAGAATATCTGCATCCTCTATTGATGCACTTACTACAGACATTTCCTTCCTCAGGGTCCCCCAAAGTGGATTTGGTTCTATTCACTACTGTGAACCCTGGCCCTACCACAGTGCTGACCACATAGAAGATTCTCAGTATATATTATTTGAATGAATGAATGAATGAATGAATGGGCCTTGACTGTGATCCAGACTGTATGAATCATTTGTGTGCATTTTCTTATTGCATTCTCACAGTATAAACTGGATCTTATGTTGTTACTTCCTTTGAATGCTGAGGAATAACCTTCTAAAAGTCACAGAAGCAGTATCCCAAGATGCGCTGGTTTAGAATCACTACACTTTGTCACTATGCCTCTTGTTTCTTAGGAGAAGCTTATAGGAAATTTATAAGATGATCCCAAATATTAAATGGAACAATGGGTATTTCTTTCTTTTATCTATTTATTTTATTTGTTTATTTTTGAGTTTTCAAGGTAGGCTCTTCTCTAGCCAAGGCTGATCTGGAATTCACTATGTAGTCTCAGGCTGGCCTTGAACACACAATGATCCCCTTTCCTCAGCCTCCAAGTGCTGGGATTAAAGGTTTGCACCACCATACCCTGCCTAATGTGTATTCCTTGAAATCAGGAGTGGAATAGATGGGTGCTCATAATGACAATGTCTTATTTCCTTTTCACTATCTGAGGTCCATAGGCAACAGCTGCTAACCGCTTCCACATCCCCTGTTCTGCAGTGCTTTTAAACGTAGCACATAGAAATTATTTTCCTGGCATTTCACTATTATTTTACACTGAAAGAGTAAAGTGGGGAAATTAAAATGGCCAAGGGCTTGGAGTTTAAAAAGGGAATTTATTTGGAGAGATTCAGTGCCTGCCATAGCAGGATTAGTTAGATTTTTCCCCTTGAGGTAAATCTGAAAATTGAATGGAAGGATTGTTAAAATTGTGTAGGAAGAAGAAAGAAAATGACAAGGGATGATGTAATACCCAGGGACTAGTGTCAGCTATGTCTATTATCACCTCCAGGAACATAATGGCCACTGGGGAAAAGAATGGAGCTGAGGGACTTCATCAAAGCCACCAGCTCAGCAGGGGAAGGAAGAATCCAGATAATTTAAGTTGTGATACCATGTAAGACAGACCTTGAAGAAGATGTTTAAAAATTGGAATTCAGGAACAGTCACCTTTAGTAATGAAGCAGCAATATGTAGTTGACCACTGACAAGATTCTGGACCATAAAACAACAGGGCAAATCTTCCTATTGACATGCTCACTCTGTATCTGAACTGGTGTGAGAGCATAGATGACCAACTGAGCAGGTCCAAAGGCATTGCTGCCTCCAAGATGCATACCTCATTGTCAAATACAGATATAACCCAGAATAAATAAATGAAAAAATTACTGTAAGCAAATGGAACTGGAAAGTAAGAAGGTATCACTCTTCTACTATCTGACAACATGAACTTCTAACCAAAATCAGTCAGAAGAGATAAGTAGGATCACTGCACACTATTTAAGGTAACGATCAATTTTAAATATATATGCACCAAACATGCAACCTATTTTATAAAACAAATATTTCTAGATGTAATGACACAGAAACCGTACACAATAGTAGATGACTTCGATATACCATAGAGAAATATCTGAGTTAAATGACAACATGGGTCAAATGAACATATAAACATTTATGCAACATTCCATTCAAACATAGAAGAATACATTCTTCTCAGCAGCCCATGACATTTTCTCTTAAATAGTAACAACTAAGTCTTAACAAATATAGGAAAATCAAAAGGATTCCTGTATTTTATCTGACCACAATAAAAAATAACTAGAAATCAAAAAGTCAGAGAATTTGTAGAACATATACAAACTCACACAAATTGGACAACAACACACTGTTTAATGATGAATGGGTTATAAAAGAAATCAACAAGGAATCAGAAAATTCCTAAAACTGAATGAAAATGAAAACAAAAGATACTAAAACTCATGGGGTGCAATGAAAGCAGTCCTAAGAGGAAAGTCTGTATCCTCAAAATCAGTGAGATCTAAAATAAATAATGAGGGCTGTGGAGATGGCTTAGTTAAGGTGTGTGTTTGCCAGCAAAGCCAAAGTGCCCAGCTTCGATTCCCCAGTATACATGTAAGCCAGGTGCACAAGGTGGCACATGCTCTGAACTTTGCTTGCAGTGCCTACAGGCCCTGGTGGTTCCATTCTCTCTCTCTCTATGCTTTGCTTTCTGTTTCTCACTCTCAAATAAATAAATAAAATATGTTTTTAAAAGTAACTTAATGTATAAAGCCTGCTCTTGTTTGGCTAAATGCTTATATTATTCTCATCAAACTGCCTTGAAAGCATTGCACATAATGTTCATATTCGTATATCAATGCTACTCTCACTTTTGGTTAGAGAAGCTTCTCTGTTCAGATGGTGGTGACCACTGGGATGACCCAAAAGTGCTGAGAAGAAGTGATGGAGTAGTGTCCAGCACTGAAACATCTCTATCACACCCTCAAAGGCTCAGAGTCCATTGGGGAAGAGGTGGTAGAAAGAATGTAAAAGCTAAAGGAAGGGTACCACTCCTTACAACATAACTGTCCAGACAGAAATTGGCCTTGATATCCATTATCTGGCAGTACATAGCAATACCTTTCATAAGACCCTCATAATAGGAGAAAAAGATGATCACATCAAAATAAAAGAAAGACTAATGGAGAGAGGGAGGAGATATGATGGAGAGTAGAGTTGTGAAGGATAAATGGGGAAGGGGAGGCAAATATCATGGTTAATTGTAAGCATACAAGTTGAGAATAAAAAATTAAAAAAAATCAAAATCCAAAGGTAGATAAATAAATTAAAATTAAGGTGAAAAAATAACTTAATGATTTATGATAAGGCCTTGGAAAAACAAAATTAAGAGAAACCCCAAAACTGTGGCTAAAAAGAAAAAATTAAGATCATGGCAGAGATTAATAAAATAGAAAGCCACAAGGAATCCATGATCTAGGATACAATGGACCTGGCTCTAGGAAGAGATGAACAAGGTCAACTAACCAAAGTAAAGAGAGAGGAGCCTTAATACAATTAGAGAAGAAAACAGAGACAAGAGCTACCAGTGAAATTCAGAAAATTGTTTGGACATACCTTATATTGCACTAAGTTGGAAAACCTAGAAGAAACTGATGAATTGCTAGATGCATATGGACTAGAAAAAGGAAATCAAGACCGGATAGTTAAATTTAAATAGATCCATAATAAGCAATGAAATTGAAATGGCAATTTACAAAGCCCTTGCAAATGAACAAATTATTCTTAAACTGTTCCATAAAATAGAAAAGAAGGAATTCAATGACACACTTTATGATGCCAGTGTTACCATGATACCAAAACCAGATAAAGACATAATGTATACAGGGGGACGGGAGAGAGGAGAGAGAGAGAGAGGTAGATGAGAAGGAGAAGGAAGAGGAGGAGAAGATGAATGTTATAGAACAATCTCCCTGACAGCATACATGGAGAAATTCTTAACATACTTGTAAATCAAATTGAAGAACACATCAGAAAGGTCATTCACCATAATCAAGTTAGCTTCATTCCAGAGATGCAGGGTTGGTTCAACAAATCAGTGATGTAGCCCATCACATAAGTGGACTGGAGGACAGACTATATAAATAGATAAATTATATTATCATCTCAACAGATGCAGAAAAGGCTTTTGACAAAATCCAACATCCTTTCTGTATAAAAGCCTTGAGGGAACTAAGAGTAGAAGGAAATATAGTAGAGGCTGTATATGACATAACCAACATTGTACTAAGTGAGAAAACATAGTTTTACTATTAAAATCAGGAATAGGACAGGGTATTCACTTTCTCTTTTCATATGTGTATGTGCATGTGTGTATTTATGTGTGTGCAGTTTCATGTGGATGGGGGATTATGAATGTGCATACAGGTGTGTGTCTGTGTGCACATGGATGCCAGAGGGCAACCTTGGGTGTTATTCCTCAGGTACCATCTACCTTAGTTTTGAGACATTGTCTTGGGGCTCACCAAGCAGGCCAGTCAGTCCCAGAGATTTGTTTTTCTCCATCACCTCAAGACTGGAAGGACAAGCAGTCACCACAGTGCCCAGATTTTTTAATGTGAGTTCTGGGCATCCTGGCCAGGTCGTCATGTTTGCAATGTGAACAAGACTGAGCTATCTTTTGAACCCTTGTTCTATATTCATGTTTTTAATTTTTAAATTATGTTATTATTTATCTATTAGAGAGAGAGAGAGAGAGAGAGCGCCAGGGCCTCTAGCCACTGCAAGCGAACTCCAGATGCATTGCTACCTTGTGCATTTGGCTTATGTGGTTTCTGGATAATAGAACCTGTGTCCTCAGACTTTGCAAGACATGTGCCTTAACTGCTAAGCCATCTCTCCAGCCCCTAGTTCTCTATTCTTATTCATAAAGAGCTCAAATTCTTAAAGTAATAAGACAAGAAAAACAAATAATAGTTCAGGATGGGAGCAGGAGTATAACTTGAAATCACTGTAGTATAACTTGAAATTAGGCATAGTAAAATTGCCAGCATTATTATTAAGTTGTTATTTATTTGTGAATATGCATGTGTGCATGTACCATGTCATGTGCGTGGAAGTCAGTGGACAACCTTGAGTTGACTGCACTCTTCCTCCACCTTCTTTGGGACAGAATCTCTTACCACTGCAAACAAATGCTAATATAGCTGGTCTGTGAGCTTTGAATTTTTCTGACTGTCATCTACACCAGTGATATGTGAGAAGAAGGAGTTCCACATTCCTGCTCCCATCCTGAACTTTCATCTACACCAGTGACATGTGAGAGGAAGGAGTGCCACATTCTGCTCTCATTCTTAAATGTCATCTATGCCAGCTTTGCCAAACCTGCTTCAGCTGTACTTGAAAATACAAAGGTGTTGGATAATAGTTGAGGGCACATAACTGAATTTTGTTTTATTTTGCCGTTGTAGTTGATGTTGGACAGGCTACTGAAAACCCTCTTTACTTTGTTTTGTCAGTGTGAGAAATGAGAATAATAATGCTGCCTACTTTACACAAAGAGCCTTAATGAATTTTGCTTTTGTGGAGCATGGTGAAATCATAAGGCAAAGGGTGCTGAGAAGGGCTGGACTGCTATAGAAATAAAAAATGCCTGTATTCCTGGTATTTCCAAGCTGTTCCCTCAGACTTAGAGCATCCTCTCACTGAGCTTTTGAATTATTGTTATGAATAAAAGTAGAATCCATAGGAAAAAACTAGAAATCATTGAGTTAACTTCTCCCTTTTTCTCAGACCAGAGATTCCTGTATAGTTACATGATTTTCTAAAATTAATTAGCTTGACTGTCCCCATTTAAAAAAAAAAAAGGACTGAGAGTGACATTTTTAATAGAGTGACACATGTCCATACAGATGATCATGGCAACGTGGAAAGCCTGATCTGGGAGGAGAGCTTACAGCGTTAGTGGCATAGCATGAGACTTTGTAATAAAGGATGCTGCTTAAAAATGATCACCACTGTCCTTCGAGATTCAGCTTATTCCTAGGAGGGCTTCTCTAAAGTCTTGCCATGCTGACCGCATTAAACGAGTGTAACACTGGCTGTGTAGATATAATTCAGCTCCCATCTTGCAAGTGGTCTGGATGGTGAGCCTGTTACCTGCTCTGCAGGAGGCTCTTTGCTGGCTCCCTTCAGCTCTTCCCCAGGCTCTGCCATCCTCTGTGCTGCCAGCATGGCTTCTCACTCTTCTTTCCTGCTTGAGAATCTCAGGTAGTAGCTCTGGCCCTGAGATTCCTTCTAAGTTTTTCTGACAAGCATATAAAGCCATTTACAATTTGGCTTCAACCTAATTCACTTGTTTTATTCCTGGTCACTGTAATCTTGTGCCCTACATTCCAACTTCAGTAAATGTCCAGCATTTCATTAAACAGCAATGTCCTTTGCTTTCCTGTTATCCAAACTGTTTACTTAGATGGAAAACACTCTGCAACAATGACCTTATAAACACTCTTCTCTCTCCACCTGCTCAAAGGTGGTGTAGCCTACCGTTAAACAGCATTGCCAGCTCCCCCACCAGCCGCATTCCCCAGTCTTCTTTACATCTCTCTACCAGAGGTAAGGGCTCTTCTTCATCCCCGAGTGTATAGACTAAGCTTTTTATCTTCTTGCTCCCATTCCTAAGGTTGGAGTCTGATACTTGTACTATGTGAGAATAAACTACACTTCAGGTTGGCAGTTTGCATGTATGTTATAAAACTTTGGTGTAGATGTGGCTTCCAAAATTAAACTTCAGTAAGTTCTTTTTAAAAATACTTTATTTATTGGTGATTGATTTGAGGGAGAGGGGGAGAGTGGGTGCACCAGGACCTCTGGCCACTGCAAATGAACTCCAGATGCATGTCCCATCTTGTAAATCTGGCTTATGTGAGTTCTGAGGGATCAAACCTGTGTCCTGTGTCCTTAGGCTTTCCAAGCAAGTGCCTTAACCACTAAGCCATGTTTCCAGACCAGGGGGCCACTTAGACAAATCATGGACTATTAAAAAAAAAAAAGTGGACTTAGGAATGGGATGGATAACCCATTTATTCATGGTCATCCCTGGGTGGCCATATCCACTCTTGGGGCAAAAACTTAAAAAAATTTTTTTTTAAATTTAATTTATTTATTTGAGAATAACAGACACAGAGAGAAAGAGGCAGATAGAGAGAGGGAGAGAGAATGGGTGTGCCAGGGCCTCCAGCCACTGCAAACAAACTCCAGATGCATGTGCCCCCTTGTGCATCTGTCTAACGTGGGTCTTGGGGAATTGAGCCTTGAGCCATGGTCCTTAGGCTTCACAGGCAAGTGCTTAACCACTAAGCCATCTCTCCAGCCCCATAGGGCAAAAACTTTTGACTAAAATGGGGGCACAAATCCATTTCAACCCCTAGGGAGTACATGTTCTTAACCAGAATGGTCCTATACATATGTTAACTGTGTCATTGGAGAAAGAGTATAAACTCTACACCTCTCTCTCCCAAGCCACCCCTGAAAGCCCATATCTGAGGGAACTATGGGGAAGGATTCTGGGTGTATTGCCAGAAAGAAATCAGACCAGGCTGGACAAACATTGGGCCACAATCATAGTTCAACTGAGGGCTAATGCCAGCCCAATCCTAGTCTGCCTATACCCTATGCCCTGAGAGGCCAAAGCGGGAATAACACCTCACATAAACCGACTTTGGATACAATGGATATTAGTCCCTTGTCAGTCTGCCTGGAATATTCCTCTCCTGCCAGTAAAGAAACCCCACTCCAATGACTGCCGGCCTGTGCAGGATCTGAGGGAAATTAATAAATGGGTGGAAGACAGCCACCTCACGGTGATGAACCCATACACTCTCCTAAGCACTCTGTCACCTGAGCACAATGTGTACCCAGTACTGGACCTCAAGGACACATTCTTCAGTCTGCCACTGGCCCTGTCCAGTCAATCTCTACTCGCCTTTGAATGGAGCAATCCAGAACGTGGATTCAATGGACAATTGACTTGGACCAGACTGCCACAAGAATTTAAAAACTCACCCACCATCTTTGATGAGGCACTCCATGAGGATCTGGGTGAGTACCGCCAGGCCCATCCCCAAATAACCCTCTTGAAGTATGTAGATGACCTCCTTGTTGCAGCCTCAGATGAAGAAGCCTCCGCTCAGCCACAGAGGCCTTGCTGAGAGGATTGGACTGCAAGGGATACTGAGTTTCAGACAGAAAGGTGCAGCTTTGCCAGAGGGGAGTAAGGTACCTTGGGTACAAACTCAAGGTGGGGGAGGGGAACGCCTGTTGTCTTGAGCCCGCAAAAAGACAATCCTCAACATTCCCCACCTCAGAACCAGGCGACAGGTAACTGAGTTTCTAGGGTCAGCTTGATTTTGTAGACTCTGGATACCCAGATTTACAGAGATTGCCAAGCCTCTCTATGAGGACATGAGGGGACAGGAAAATTCCCTTGAATGTACCCCAGAACGGGAAAAGGCCTTCCTCCAGATGAAAAAGGCCCTCCTTGGAGCCCCAGCATTGGCTTTGCCAGATATCCACAAACCTTTCCATCTTTACATTGATGAGAACAAAGGCACAGCTAAAGGGGTACTGACTCAAACCCTCAGTCCTTGGAAAGGGCCAATTGCTTACCTATGAAAGAAATTAGACCCAGTGGCAATGGGATGGCCCCCATGCCTCTGAATAATAACAGCCACTGCCTTATTGGTCAAAGACTCAGATAAACTGACTTTGGGCCAAACCCTGAGAGTGACTACTCCTCATGCTATTGAAGGAGTGCTAAAGCAGCCCCCTGACAGGTGGATAACCAATGCCAGAATGACTCATTATCAGGGCCTTCTTCTCAAACCCCCATGGGTTCAATTTGCCATCAGTCAGGCTCTCAATCCCAGAAAGCTCTTACCTGACCCAGATCTAGACAGTCCCATACATGATTGCTTGGAGATCTTGAGCAGGTTACAAGGGACCCAACGAGATCTCAAGGACATTCCCCTTAAAGGGGCAGAGCTGACCTGGTATGCAGATGGAAGAAGCTTCCTTAAGGATGGTGTCTGGTTTGCAGGAGCTGCAGTAACAATGGAAGAAACAACTGTATGGTCAGAAGCCCTCCCTCCAGGTATGTCTGCCCAGAAAGCTGAACTGATAGCCCTGACCAAGGCCTTACAGATGGGCCACGGAAAGAAACTTAATATCTATACTGACAGCCATTATGCTTTTGCAATGGTACACATTCATGGGGCCATTTATAAAGAAAGGGGACTATTGACAGCAGAAGGAAAAAACATTAAAAATAAACAGGAAATTCTGGACCTCTTGCGGGCTATATGGCTCCGCAAAAAGAGAGCAATCATGCATTGCCCTGGTCATCAAAAAGGGGCGGATCCTATTTCCAAAGGAAACAACAGGGCTGACAAGGCGGATTGAGAGGCAGCCCTCCAGGTCACTACTACCCTAGTGGCACCCCAATGGTGGTGCCCACCTTGCCAGAAATGCCAAATACACTGATTAAGAACTACGGAGGACTGAGACTTGCACAGCAGCCTATAAGAACAAGGATGGTATAAGACTCCTGATGGAAGGATTATCTTCCCATCAGACTTTGCCAGCCAACTCATCAGACAAATACATAAGAGTACTCATCTAGGACAACAGAAGATTGAGGAGTTACTTAGATGGGCCCGCCTTAAAGTCTTTGACTTGAGACAAAAAACAACAGAAGCCATAATCTGATGCTATGCCTGCTGCCTAGTAAATGCAAAAAGCAGAGTTTCTCAGTCAGGAAGTAAGGAAAGGGGAACCCGGCCAGGAATAATTGGGAAATTGACTTCACAGAAATAAAACCTGGTTTGTATGGGTATAGGTATTTACTAGTGTTTATAGACACCTTTTCAGGATGGGCTCAAGCCTTTCCAACCAAGATTGAGGCAGCTTCAACTGTGGCTAAAAGACTATTAGATGACATCATTCCAAGGTATAGGTTACCTGTTCTTTTGGGATCAGAAAACAGGCCATCCTTCATCTTGCAGGTAACCCAGGCTATAATTAAAATTGTGGGGGCTAATTGGGAGCTTCATTGTGTGTATCGTCTCGTGTTCAGGACAGGTAAAAGAAGTGAATCGGACCTTAAAGGAGACCCTAAGTAAATTAACCCTTGAAGCTGGCGGTGACTGGGTATCTCCCCTTCTCTTTGCCCTTTTCCGAGTTTGAAACTCCCCTTATTCCATGGGGCTGACTCCCTTTGAAATCATGTATGCCAGACTCCCACCCTTGTTACCTAATATAAAAGCAGAAATGTTAACTGAATGTGATGACAAGAGATTCCTCTCCTCCTTACAAGCTTTATTCCAAGTACAAGAACAACTTGGCCTCAGCTACAGGCCATGTGTGAGAAGATACTTTCACCCACACTGGGAGAGCTAGTGCTCATCAAGAGACACCAGACAGACTCTTGAACCTGGCTGGAAGGGACCCTATACTGTGATCCTGACCACACCAACTACAATCAAGGTGGACAGAGTTCCCACCTGGATACACCACTCTCATGCAAAGCCTATCGACCCACAAGCAAACCACCCGGACGACTGCGCCCTTGAAGAAAAACCTCCACTGTGCCGTGCTGTTGCACATCCACGAGACCCACTCAAACTAAGGATTCATAAGCTAGAAACTAAGACTTGCTGATGGCTAAATCTTTTTATGTAATGATAATCTCTTGTCGCTTAATAACCTCTATTGTTGCAAACGCACATCAATCCTATAATCTTACATGGATGCTCACTAATATGGACACAGGGAAAATAGTCAACTCTGCTTCCCATTTAACACCACCTGGAACCTGGTTTCCAAATTTGATATTTGATTTATGTGACCTAGTAGGAGACTCCTGGGATTATGCATACATAGATGATGATAGGGAACTCGGTCCCTCCCCAGCCTATGGATGTAACTCACCTGACACCCAAACTAATATAAAAAGACAGGTTTTCTATGCATGCCCTGGTCACAATAGAAACCCCAGCAACAAGCTAATTGTGGTGGCCCAGGATCATACTACTGTGGCTCATGAGGATGTGAATCAGTGGGAACTATCTATTGAGACCCCCATAAACACATCTCACATCACTGTTACTAGAATCATGGAGCTGATCTCTTGCTATCAGTCCCAATGATATAATCAGCTACTAGTTAAATTTATGGGATATGGGAAAAATTGCCACTAAATAAAAATTTGGTAAAAACTGGGGATTAATGTTATATATATATATGAGGAAAGGACCCAGGGACATTATTTACCCTACGGCTTCATTTCCAACCATTAGAGGCCACCCAGGCTACTGCAGTACTTGTGAGACCAAATCCCATTTTAGCCTTGCCTCCTGTCCCACAACAGCCCACATTATCTTCTCCAATCCCTGACAGTTCCCTTGCCAGAAGCACTGATATGCCCTTGGCTTTACCACCTCTCAAGGTTTCAGATGCTTCCCCAGCATTTGAGTTACAGTTACTCAACTTCACCTATGGATTCCTCAACTCCACTACTAACTTCACTAGGGAGGACTGTTGGCTTTGCTTAGACCCTTGACCCGCTTACTATGCTGGCTGGGCCACTACAGGAATTCTGTCACCCCCAATGAGAGGCCCACCACGATGTTCATGGGGAAAACCCCCAGTCCTTATCCTACAATCTGTCACTGGGAAAGGACTCTGTGTACTAGGTACAGGAGGAAAACTGGATAACTTTCCCCAACTCAAACATCTCTGTAATCACACTCTTACTACAGACATTGGTAACTTCTATCTGGTGCCCCTTAATGGAACTTGGCTTGTGTACACCACAGGACTAACTCCTTGTATTCACCCGCAGATCCTCCAAAACACTACCAGTTTATGTATCCTGGTTACTCTGTTTCCTCAGGTTTACTACCTCTCTTTTGATGACTATATAGAAACCTTAGAATATCATCATTATAGATGGAAATGTGATTTTAGAATATCAGCAATCCTTCTTACATCTTTGATAGGGACTGGTATAGCTGCAGGGATTGGTACTGGTACTATGGCCCTAATTAAAGCAGACCAGACTTATCAGGCCTTGACTAACCTAATAGATTCTGATCTTGCCCAATTAAAAGTCAGTCCATCACTTAGAATGGTCCCTAGATTCACTGGCTGAGGTGGTACTACAAACAGAAGGGGACTGGACTTACTTTTCCTACAGCAAGGGGGACTCTGTCAAGCTTTAGGAGAGCAATGTTGTTTCTATGTCAACAATTCAGGTGTTATTAGGGATAGCTTGGCCATAGTCCAGAAGAGACGAAAAGAAAGGGCCAAAATTAGACAAGAAAATCAAAACTGGTACAAGTCACTATTCAACTGGTCCCCCTGGCTAACGACCCTGATCTCCTCTCTTACAGGCCCACTTATTCTTCTGTTGCTTGCTCTTACTTGTGGACCATATCATCAATGCATTAATCAAATTTGTTAAAAAACAGTTAGCCACAGTACAACTAATGGTCCTAAGGCAACAATATCAACCTCTAGAAACATCTCAAGGATTTGAGATGAAACTTTACTCAAGGGGGAAATGAAAGAACTAAATTGACTAAAATGACGCCATAATAGGCTTCAGCAAAACACCTCCCAGGCTAGGTCTAAAATTAGAACAAAGGGCCATTAATCAGTGACTGTCCTGGCTAGAGAAAAGCTGAGTCACTTCCTGGGAATTCAAGGTCTCTCAGCCCCAACCAATCAAAAGTATATAGATATAATAGACTAATCAAATACAATCCTTGTTCACATTAGCCAGTAAAACTGTAAAAGTAATTGCCTGTCAGAACATTCCTTAGTTATGCTTAAAAGAGCCTGTGAGCTCCTCTTGGGGTTGCCATTTTTATATGAATGGTCGACCCCCACATGCTGGCTGACTGTACAGAATAAATGTTCTTTGCTTTTACATACTATTTGAGTTTGGGGTCTTTCTTCAGTGAGTCTTGGACCCTTACAGATCCTACCTCAAAAAAACAAAACAGAACAACAACAGCAGCAACAAAACCCTGAGCTTATGGTAGACCTACAGTCACATACAAACCACCACAAAACCTGCTTGCAAAGCCTGCTGCCCCAGGGTTCAATTCTCCAGCAGCCACATAAAGCCAAGGCTGGATGCAAATTGGTTCATGAATATGTGATTCCAAAACCTACAATATTGGGAGGTGAAGCCAGGAGAATCAGAGGCTTGCCTTTCAACTGGGTTGATGTTGTTTTGTAATCTGCTCATTCATTTGGAGGAGCAAGAGACTATGCCTCAAAGGATACTCATCCTGACATTGTCCTTTGACCTCCACACAAGTCCTTTGTGGCACACATACATACACACCCACACACATTAAATAAAAAATGTAAACAAATAAGAAAGAATATAAGGGGGAAGAGGTACTGTCATAAACACTGTTATGGAAGACTCAAGGGTCATGTTTAAAGAAGTACTGTGGTAGTTTGAATAGATGGCCCCCAATATACTCAATGTTTTATTAGTTTATAGTTTGCATCTGTAGCCACCTGGCCAGAGACAGTGTCACTAGGTGGATCGTAGGGTCCAGTCCTCAGGTGTGGTGATGGGTTTGAGATTCCAATCTAAAGATATGCAAAGTGTACCGAGCTGGAGTTCCTCAAGTGTGCTGTGCTGTATGGCTTTTGGCTTTTGGCTTTTTGGCTCCTGCTTCTCTCTCTCTGCTTAGACCTGTGAAGGCTGACCAGCTTCTTCTGCCATTATGGAACCTTTCCTGGGTCTGTAAGCTTTAATAAATCCCTTCCTCCATAACTGTGTCTGGTCTAGAAGTTCATCTCAGTGAACCTTAAGCTGTCTGCTACAGGTACTATTGAAAGTCAGGAAAGAAGTATGTAATTCCATGAAGGAGGAGCCCTCCAAGCAGAAGGAAAAGTAAAATCAATGGCTCTGAAGGGGGCAGTGCTCTGACTGTTCAGTCAGGACAGGAAGTCATTGTGACTGATGCAGAGCCAGCAAGTAGTGGGGAAAGGTGATGGGAGTGAGGTCAGGTGTTGGCAGCAGTGTTGAGGGCAAATTATTGACTTTACTCTGACTTCTTGGGAAGTCATTGCAGGGATGTGAGCACGAGAATACCATAATCCAAGTTTTGAACTGTCACTCTGACTCTAAGCCCAGAGCTAGTGAGACTCATTGCAGAGGCTTTTCCAACTGAAAGGTGATTGTGCCTTTGCACAGGATTGTGCCAATAAAGACGCTATGAGGGAGTCAGGTTCTGGGTATATTTCGAAAGTGATTTTGTGTTGATTGGATGTGGGATATAAAGGAAAGCAAGGGCTCCATGGTTTCTGGTATGAATAGTGGAAATACAGAGATGCTTTTAATAAAGATGGGGAGATTAGGATAGGACAAGTTGGGACAGATGTAAGGAGTTTCTTTTGAGATGTATTTAAGGATAGACTTATAAGTAGATATATTTAGTAGGTAGTGAGAGATATGAAATTGGAATTCATGTTTGAGATCTGGGTTAGTGCTATGTATTTTAGAGCTATTAGCCTGCAAGTCCTTTTTAGAAGTCCAAGGTTGGATATCTTAGAAGTGAGTCTGATGGCCAAATCTTAGATATCTTAGGAAGCCATTCTGATGGCCAAGGTTTATGACTCCTAGCATTTAGAGTGCAAGGAAATGGAGAGGACTGAGAAGAAGATAGTGGGGTTTGTCTTTGAGATAGGAGCAGAACCAAGAGATCCTTTTAGAAGGAAGATGGGGTACATTCCAGTAATGCTGTTGGTAGATTATCTTTTAGGGATTGACATTAGACTGAATTCAATGACAGAAAGTTGATCCACTGGTGACCTTGACATCAACTTTTAGTTGAATGATGAAGTCAAATGCCTGTTTTCAGTAGGTTCAAAAGAAAATGTGAAGAGAGAATCGAGGAAATAGAAAACATTTTCTTGGGAAAAGAAAGTTATTTTTGGCATAAAGTTGTTACTGCTTGGGTCTAAGCATAAAAGGTCACCCACCATGGATAGCTCTGGGCCATTTGGCAGCAAGACTTTAGCACCTACATGTAAGCAAGATTATGTTTATTCAATGTTACTGATAGGAGCTGGCCTTTTCTTAAGATTTATGTTTGTATTGCTGGGATCAAAGGGTTTGTTTGAAATTTTTAAAAAATTAATCAAATAATTAAAGATTATTTTTTATTTTTTTAGCTTTTTTTTGAGATAGTGTCTCACTGTGTGGATTGGTTAGCCTCAACTTCACAGTATTTGTTGCAATTACTTTTGCAATGCTGGGAAAAACACCTTACCAAAAGCTGATAGTGGGAAGGGGTTTATTTCATCTCACAGTTTTGAGAGGAAGTGTTAGCATGGCAGAGAAAGTATGGCCGAGCAGAGACAAGCCATCTTGTCTTGTCACATTAACTAGGAGTTAGTACTCAGGTTGGGTAAGCTGTGAACATCCAGGGGACTGGACTAAGAAACCTCGAGGCTATCATAAATGACATGCCTCCACAGCAAGTCTCCACTTCCCAGAGGCTCCAGAAGCTGGAGATTGAATATTAGGCTTAATCAAAAATACATGAGGCTCTAGGGAACATTTTAGATTATAACTATCTCCATCCTCATTCCTTAGCCTCCCAAGGGCTGAATCACAGGTATGATTATTCATCCTAATCCTTTCATAGACCTTTTCTTTCATATAACTTAAAATTTTTATGAAAGGAAAAAGTTTTATGAAAAGAAATTGTGTTTAAAAAGAAAAGAAAAGAAAAGAAGCTTGGCATGGTGGCACATGCCTTTAATCCCAACACTCGGGAAGCAGAGGTAGGAGAATCTACATGAGACTACATAGTGAATTCCCGGTCAGCCTGGGCTAGAGAAAGACCCTACCTTGAAAAACCAAGAAAAAAATAAATGAAAGAATGGAAGGAAGGAAGGAAAGAAGGAAGGAAGGAAGAAATGAGATGAGAGATACATAACTTGAAGGAAGTATTTTTAAATGAGCCCTGATAATTTGAAAAAGAATATGTTTTCTTTTCTTCTACTGAGGTTCTTTCACTTCAACACAATGTTAAGGCAACATTTGATGAATTTATACTCCTATTCACTTTTCAAAAAGTAGGACGATTTCAGTGATAGAGCCTGCTCAATATCTCCACACAGTGATTTGCTATATTTAAGAAATTGCATTTGGTACTTTATCAATTGTGAGAATTTTTTTCAAATCTTCATAATGTTACATTTAATGATCTTTCCTGGAAGAATTAAATAGTAATATTGGGGGATAGAGAGATGGCTTAACAGTTAAGGCTGTGAAGCCTAAGGGCCCAGGTTCAATTCCCCAGTACCCACCTTAACCACATGCACAAGGTGGCACATGAATCTGGAGTTCATTTGCAGTGGCTAGAGGCACTGTCTTGCTCATTTTCTTGCTGTAACTTTAAAAAACCAAAAGTCCATCTGTGTCATTCAGATACCTGCTATATATATCTGATCAAAACTAGAGATTTCACATATGAAATATTCTTACATATTTGATGCTTGTTATATATTTCTGCCCTGAGTTTGTGATTATAACAAGTGTTAAATTTATCAAGCAGCTTTATATAAAATAGGTTGCTTTATTCTGAATCATGTCAATATTTTCGTATAAAATGTCTTGTAATTAAACTTAGTAAAACATAATAATTTTACTATAAAAAAAAGGGTTTGTTTGTTTCCCAACCATGGGATAATCTTTTGTACTGAGAAGTGATTGAAGTGCAAAAACTCTATAACAGAAAGGAGTTTTTGGTAAGAAACTTGTGTGAAGCTCATGGAAGTTTTGTCCATGGGTAAACTGTTTGCAAGAAGATATAAAAAGGACTGCTGAGAAATAAACGGTGCTTCAGTCCTTCCTTGCTTCAGTCGTGGACTGGAGTCCTTGCTTTCATTCTTTCTCCTGTCTTTCTTTAATCCTCACTCCCCATCAGGCTCAAACCCTTTCAGCCAGCAGGCTCTGACACTTTCCGTCAGAGAATCTGCTTCTCTTTTTTAGATAGATGCAGATCTTACAGACAGAACCACCTCATCCTACCTCAAAAGGGCCCCAGCTGAAACTAAGAATAACTGGGGAAACATGCAAGAGTGCTGTTTTTTTTAGTGAAACGGGTACTAGCACAAGGGTGAAGGAGATCAACACAGAGAACAATCAACCCCTACCAAACCAGATATCCAGAGACACAGAGGCTCCCAAGATCTCATCATTGAAGCAGACCTAAAATGAACCCAATGTGGCTCAGGGAAATTTGCAGAAGAGGGGGGTGGAAAGAATGTCAGAGTCACATGTTGGGTCATGATACGCAGAGACATTTCCTCCTACCCCAAACTGATTGCCAACCCTACAATGCACAACCAACATATCCCGACAAGGAGGGTCCCTGTGGAGGCAGGAGGACAGAGTGGAGGCTAACAATGGTACCAACTTGACTGTATTCACTGAGTACAAAAATAAAAATAATAAAAATATTTTAAAAAACACATCATAGCCGGGTGTGGCGGCGCATGCCTTTAATCCCAGCGCTTGGGAGGCAGAGGTAGGAGGATCGCCATGAGTTCGAGGTCACCCTGAGAATACAGAGAGAATTCCAGGTCAGCCTGAGCCAGAGTGAGACCCTACCTCAAAAAAACAAAACAAAAAGTAAAATAAAATAAAAAACACACCACGTCAATAACAACAACAACAACAAAATACAATGTTCTTACCTTCTGCTTCCAACGAGATAGCAGGGGTTCCCACCTTGTGCATGGGAAGGAAGAACTTCATTCATGCCCAGCTGGGCCTGAAACAGGACTCTTGTGGAGTGCTAGGTAAAGCTCTGTTTTTTTTTTTTTAACATTAAGTTTTGCTTCATGAGTATTCCTGGTTGAAGTTGGATGAGGCCTGGCTGATTTGTACAACCAAGAGGATTGGGATGCCTTCGGTATCCTCCATCATGCCGAGCTGTGGTGCTGAAGCAGGCGACCCTGCAGTGTGCTTCTCTTCATGAACCATTACTTCCAGCCGAGAGCTGTTAGGATTTCACATGGGCAACTGTACTTCTCTAATGTGCCTTCACCGAGCACTGACATTTCATTTCCAGAATCATTTCAGTGACACTCAAAACAGCTTTTCATTGCATGTTGGAAGCATCTTGAGATGAAAAAAAAAAAAATTCTATGTTCAATCAAGTGAACTTTTCTTTTTCTGATTTTTTCTGAGTTAAAGTGGCTGTGCATCTTGATTTATCTGTGATCTGGACAGGAGGATAGTTGTGTGAATTGTAGCTCAACCTCAGTTTTAAAAAATATTTTATTTATTTATTTGAGTGAGAAAGAGGTAGAGAGTGAAAGAGAGAGAGAGAGAATGGGCATGCCAAGGCCTCCAGCCACTGAAAACAAATGCCACATGCATGCACCCACTTGTGCCTCTGGCTTACGTGGGTCCTAGAGAATCAAACTGGGGTCCGTAGGCTTCACAGGCAGATGTCTTAACTGTTAAGCCATCTCTCAAGCCCTCATTCTTTTTTAAAATATCTTATTTCTATTTATTTATTTGAGAGAGACAGAGTCAGACAGAGGGATAGAGAAGAGAGAGAGTGAATGGGCGTGCCAGGGCATCCAGCCACTGCAAATGAACTCCAGATGCATGTGCCATCTTATGCATCTGGCTTACGTGGGTCCTGGGGAGTTGAGCCTGGGTCCTTTGGCTTTGCAGGCAACTGCCTAAACTGCTAAGCCATCTCTCCAGCCCTCAACCTCATTCTTAAAAGAGTGTAATCAATTTTGTACTTACTCTTTGTTTATTCTTGGGTTAATTAACAAATTCATTTCCTGAAAGCCACAATGAGGTCAGAATAAATGTACTTATGTAGGTATTCAGCAAGCCCAATATATTCAGAGTAGTAACAGGAGACCAATTCTATTCTGATAAAACACCATTAAAAGGAAAACATAAATCACAGCTTAAGGCCTTAGCAAGTTTTTTTCCTACATGAGAATCTGAGCTGAACCATAGCTTTAATTTTGAGTCTTAGCTCACAGTCACTGCTTTGTACTTTTCTCAAGGGTTGGAAAATCCAATCTGTATTCTGAGACAGCATGCTATAAAGGGCCACCTTCACCTGGGTTCTTTGGAAGGCTTGTGAGTTTTGGTATTGTGGTGGATTTTGATGCACAGCCACGAGTTCCATGGGGCATTAATTCTGCTTCATTGCTTGCCCATTTGAACTAAAACTGTTGGTGAATACATTATACTATAGGACCTCACATTCCACTTTAACTCATGGTCACTCTCAAGGTCGTTGATCTCCTTTGCAACTGTTATTTCAGCATACAAGGGCACATTTGAAGTTTTCTGCTATTTTTTTTTTTAATGTTTTCTTTTACCTATGCCAAGGCCATCGGTTTTTACCCTTGAGGAAATTAACATTGTCTGTTGTTTATCATAAAGCAAAGTGATTTGGAAAGGTCAATGTATGTAGCATAGCACTATTACATTTTACACAGAAACATGCATACTGAATTTCAGTGATGCCCTGGTTAGAGAACTACTTTCTTTATGGTCAATAACTAGAAATTGTCATAATAAGTTCATTTATTCAAAAGAAACTACTTTCATGTAGATGATGTTAGTAATGGCTCCATTATGGGAAGTCTAGCCATTGTAACAGAGGCTGGCTCCCTAAGGACTGAGGAGGTGCTGTTCCTATCACAGGGCTGTCCTTGGCATGTTCTTCCTGAGTGAGAAAACTGCTGCTTCCTTCCACAAGTGACTTAGCAAAGTATGCTTTTCACTTGTATTAGATATTTTCATTTTAGAGACTTGGGCTAACCCTTGGTAAATTTATTGGATTTCCTTCTATTTTCTTTTTCTTTGTAATTGAGGATATCATCTTATTCTATTTGTTGTAGTTACCTTCTCATTGCTGAGACAAAGCACCCCATCACAAACAGCCAATGGGAGGAAAATATTTATTTTGGCTAACAGGCTTAATGGGAAGCTTTATGATAGCTGGGGACAGCATGACATGAGCAGAAGCTGGATATCATCTGCTTGCCAAAGCAGGTGGAAGATAGCAGCTGGAGAGTAAGCCCAATCCTACGCAGTGTGAGCTGGCTACAATACCTCCTAAGCCTGTTCCCAACAACACACCTCTTCCAGCAAGGCTCCACCTCCCAAATTGCCACCAGCAGGGAACAAAACATTCACAACACATGAATTGATGGAGGACCACTGGTTCAAATCACTAAAGTATTGATACTACCAATATTTAGGTAGACTAGAAATGATAAGTAATGGAATTTCCTAGCCAGCAAAAACAGAAAGCATATGTATCTCTTGAGAGTTGATATAGATATGCACGAATGAAGCTTCAGGATGTGAAAACAATGCTTTCTATAAGAACCATCTGAATTACATTGGTAAGAGATGAGTTGATCAGAAATTCATATGTATAGCAGGTACATGAATGTTTTTATTGTGTACAGTATTGGTTCAATCTGAGTTGAAGCTTTCCATTGAGTAGCAGGCATAAATCAAATTCATAGGCTTTATTAATCTTGACTCAGGCTAGGGAGATAGCTCAATCAGTGAAGTGTTTGTCTTGTAATTGTGAGGGTGAAATTTGATCCCTAGAACCCACATGAAAATGTTGGGCATGGCGGCACACAGAATTATTTCAACTAAACAATCTACCAATACACTCAAGGAAATAAAATGTAACAACCAGTCAATCACAAAAGTAGTAGAAGGGAGAAATTAATCAAGATTAAGGGAGAAAAACCTAACTGAGACTAACATGGAACTCACCAATTAGACTAGAATAACTGACCAGAAAACACCAGGGGTTATCTTCTTTCCACTCCCCCATGATGGGATTATAGGCACACATCTCTGTGCCTGGCATTTTTACATGGGTTCTGGGGACTCAAACTAAGGTCTTGGCAAGCAGTTTACTGACTAGAGCCATTTTCCCAGTTGACAAACTTTTAGATAGATTATGAATAAAAAAGAGAAGACTCAAGTTGATAAATCAGAGATGAAAAAGAAGACATTATGCTTGAAATGTAAGATGTTAACTCTGAAAGACAAAGGATTTTAGAGATTATTATAAATAGCTATACTCAAACTTAAAAAGCTAGAAAAAATGGGTGAAGCTCTAGGAACTTATAGTGGGACAAGATTGAAACATGAAGAAATAGAAAACCCAAGTTGATAAATAATAAGCAACAAAATTGATTCACTGGAAAGAAACCTCCCAATAAGAAATATCCAGAACCACAGGCCCCACTGCTTCATTCTACCAAACTATTTTACTTTATATATATTATAACAGGTGATACTCTTTTATTCCCTCCCCCCTTTCCCCGCTTCTGTTTCCCTATGAAGTAGGGGGCAGACCATGCCTAAAGGTATTTCTACCCACTCTGTGGCTCTTATAGTCTTTCTGCTCCCTCTTCCACAATGATTCCTGAGCCAGGGCAGACCTATTGGCAGTCTGATTTAGTGCTGAGATCTTTGTAGCCTCTGGATTTCTGCTTTGATTGATCACTGTATTGTCACCATTGCCCTGGAACTGGTTGTCAGGCTAGCAGTAAGAGCATTATTTATGTCATAGCTTCCTCTGCAATATTTCCTGGGCCCCACAAATGTGGTAGAGGTGGCGCATCTTATGACGGGCAGTCAGATCTTTGTCTTATTGATGGATCTTGGTTCTCTTCTGTTTTATTTGCCTTCTGTAAAATAAAACAGTTTCTCCAACCAAGAGTGAGAGCAGCTTGGATTTAAATTATTTGAGAGACTTTTTCATGTGCAAGCCCACGCTTTTTGTTCAGAGAGCAGTGGGGTCTTTTCTCTGAAGTGTATGACTTTCCTGACCATGGGATTCTGACTTTGTTTTCAGTACTGATATGTTTTCTCCCACTGAGTGGGCCTCATGTCCAATGAGAGAATAGTGTGCCACTATTGTACAAAAGTGTACTTCTTATCTGGCTGATTGATTTTGTACTTTGCAGGGTCCCCTGTTCTTTCCTGCTGTTGGTGATTGAAGTCTTTCAGTAGCTCCCATCAGGCTTTCCAGCACTATACGGGCTAGCCAAGAAGGAGCTAGTTTCCTTTTTGTCTACCACACTCTTAATAAAGAGGTTATTCCAATTCTTGTCAAACTATTTCCATAATTGAGGGGGAGAGAATTCTTTCAAACTCATTCTGAGTCCAGAATTAGCCTGATACTAAAACCAGACAAGGACTTAATAAAGACAGAAAGTTACCACCCACTATTTCTAATTAGCATAGATATAAAAATTATTAAAAATACTAGAAAGCTAGATTTACCAGCATATTAAAAGATTATACACTATGATTTATCTGAATGATGCAAGCAAGATTGGGCAACATCAAGTCAATTAGCATGATATACCAAGTTAAGAAAATAACAGAAGCTATACAATCATCTCAATCAACAAACAAACAAACAAAAAATTGATAAACGTGAAGAATGCTTTATGACAAAAATGCTCAAGTAATTATGAAAAGAAAGAATGATCCCCAGCATAACTGAGACTCACGTGATAGACTGCAGCTAGATTCATACTAAATAATGAAAGTTCAAAGGTTTTTCTCTAAGATCTGGGACAAGTCAGAGAGGCCTATTATTGTAGTCAGGTTTGCATTGCTGGCAGAAAACATCCTACCAAGAGCATCTGTGGAAAAAGGTTTATTTTGGCTTACAGACTTGAGTGGAAGCTCCATGATGGCAGAAGAAAATGATGACATGAACAGAATGTGGACATCACCTCCTGGCCAACATCAGATAGACAACAGCAATGGGAGAGTGTGTCAAACACTGGCAAAGGGAAGCTGGCTATGATACCCATAAACCTGCCCTAGCAATACACTGCCTGCAGAAGGCATCAATTCCAAAATTTCCATCAGCTGGGAACCTAGCACTCGGAACACCTAACTTTATGAGGGGCAATTGAATAATCCTACCTCTGTCTCCCATAAACTGATAACCATAAATGATACAAAAATGCAATGCATTCATCCAAACTTTAAAAGTTCCCATAGTTTTTTTTTTTTTTTTTTTTTTTTTTTAAGGTAGGGTCTTACTCTAGCTCAGGCTGACTTGAAATTCACTATGTAATCTCAGGGTAGCCTTGATCTCACAGCAATCTTCCTACCTCTGCCTCCTGAGTGCTTGGATTAAAGGCGTGCACCACCATGCCCGGCTCCCCATAGTTTTTTAAATCAGTCTTAATGACGTTCAAACACCCTCATAGTCCAAGCTCTTTTAACTGAACCATAATATAAAACAACAACAACAACAACAACAAACCCCCCAAACCATAATAGCACAGAGTAAACATGCACACTGTAAAAGATGACATTGGACATAGCAAAGAAATATTCAACCAATACAAGCTTTGAACAGGGCAAACATCAAGCTCTGTAGGTCCAAGTCCAACAACTCTAGTCAGTGACAATTCTCCAAGTCCAATAATTCTATCCAGCAACAACTCTCTGCAGTTCCAATTTTGCCCCTCCAGCTAGGCTACTCACAGTCCTGGAAAACTTCATCCTGGGCCAACAGCTCTCCTTAGCAGCAGTCTTGTGGTCTGGGCATTTCCACTGGGTTTCTCCTGCAACCCACAGTCCATACTCAGGGTTCCATCCTGTCTCCATGCAGGCAATCCAACAAATCTGCTACATACTGCCCGTGGCCATTTTTAAAACACAAGACTGTATTGCAAATTCCTTGCCTGAAATTCAAGTCTTGATATTCTTTCCTCCATGCCGGAGATGGCAAGCATGCCATTTCAGGATCACAAGGAATCGAGCGCTGAAGAGCTGCTTGACACAGTTCCAGCCCAGCTGTCTCTTCCTTGAAGTCCAATGTGGCTCCTCTGTAGAAAAATCTTTGGCTCTCTATGCCATAGAAATATGTGGTTTTCTGTATAATGTTTGTCTCTCTCTGAAGTTAAGAAGTTAAGTAATGGTAGGCATGGTGGATTGCAGGTCAGCCTGGACAGAGCTACAGCAAGACCCTGCCTTGAAAAACCAAAAACCAAAACCAAAACCAACCAACCAACCAACAAACAAACAAAAAAAAACAAAGCAAACAAACAGACAAAAAAGTTAAGTAATACCTTAATGCCTTTCTGAATTTTGAAAGAACTTTACTTCTAATCATACTTTATCTTATAACTAATTTTTCACCTAATAGTTTAGACATCTTACTTTGAATGCTACATATTAGATACTATTTTACATAGGTATATTTTAGATTTCTCGTCAGGATTAACAGTGGTTTTGTTCACCATTTTTCCTAATAGCTTAAGCTCCTTTAAAATATGTAACTTTATTTTCTGAAGATTTTCCTTTAGTGAAAATCCTCTGGTGGACTTTTCTTTCATTTATTTATTTATTTATTTATTTATTTATTTATTTATTTGTAAGCAGAGAGAGAGAGAGAGAGAGAGAGTGAAGAGAGATAGAATGGGCATACCAGGGCCTCCGGCTGCTGCAAATGAACTTCAGATGTGTGCTCCACTTCGAGCATCTGGCTTTATGTGGGTAATGGGGAATCGAACCTGGTACTTGAGGCTTGGCACCTTAATCACTGAGCTATCTCCCCTTGGTATACCTGTCTTTTAGTTAGTTTCAAAGGCACTTTTGTTATACATACATTTCTTACATGGCTTCCATTTTACTGAGAAGTTCATTGTTAAGAGGGTTACTGTTTCTTTGATGCCAGCTGTCTTTTTTTTTTTTTTTTTCTTCTTTTGCTGAGTTTTAAAGACTTCTTTTGGTTTCTGGTATCATATTGTTGTTCTGTTTTACTGAGATAATACTATAGAAATTATCCTGCCTAACCCTTAGATTTATGTCTTTCAACAACTATGAGTATCTTTCAACTATTATCACCACGGCTGTTGCCTTCTTCTTTAAACTGTCCTTTTAGGAAAAACGTTCAATGTAAACCAAACTTTTCATTTTCTGTGATGAACTCTTCATATTGATTTTATGCCTAATTCCATCTTCACCAGCTGTGCTCAATTTGTTTGTTTATTTCATACACCCACCTACCTTACACAATTACTAGTTTCTTTGAGCCAAATTATGTCCCCTTAAATTTTGTGTTGAAGTCTCAACCTCTACTGCCTCAGAATTATGAGACCACAAATTTCATTTTTTCTAAAAAAAATTAATTTATTTATTGCAAGGAGAGAGAAAGAGAGAGAGAGAGAGAAAAAGTGAATGGGTGCACCAAGGCTTATTGCTGCTGCATACAAACTCCGGACTTTGTGCATCTGGATTTACATGGAGACTGGGGAATCAAATCCAGGCCTTCAGGCTTTGCAGGCAAGTGCCTTAACTGCTGAGCCATCTCTCTAGCCCTATTTTTTTTTAATCTTAATGATTACAGGTACAATTTCTTCATCATCTGTTGTTGATATCTAATTTTCTCTTATTTCTCTTGACTCTCATTTATTTCTATATTTTTAAGTTTTAATTGAATCCCATAGTAAAAATGACTTTATCTGAAAAAAATCCTACATGCTCTAAATTGAGGATTTTTTTTTCTTTTAGGTGTCCCAAAAGCATTGGAGACTTGGGACAAGTTTAATTTCTCATATTTTGGATTCCAAGAACCATGAAATATCTTTCTAATTCTCAAACTAACATGTTATTTGGCTATATTATACAGTCTTTATTTCTCCTTATCTTACTCTCTATGATTTATTTTTCTTATACTTATAGGTGGATATAATTATCATTAATATTTGTAATGTGATATTTTACATTGATAAGCTTTTTCTTATCAGTTACTTTTCCTGTTGTTTGTTTATTTTTTGAAGTAGGGTCTTGCTGTAGCCCAGGTAGGCCTGGAATTCACTCTGTAGTTTCAGAGTGGCTTCAAACTCATGGCAATCCTCCTACTTCTGTCTCCCTCCCGAGTGCTGGTATTAAAGGCTTGGGCCACCATGCCCAGCTCTTATGAGTTACCTTTAATAAAAGTTGCAGCACTTTTATATACAAAGAACTAAAAATAGTTTTACAGCAGTTATTGGGAAAAGACCCATCATTTTCTTATTCCTCGTTAAAAGTCACAAACATATAAACCACAGTGATACTCCTTAACAATATCTAATGGAAATCTTACAATTTAGGTGAATGAAGCTACTTGGTACTTTGATTGTTTTAACTTCATAACCTCAGGAAGTTCAGAGGAGTTGTGGCTTTTCAATATTGTTAGTGACGTGGCAAAATTTAATTCCCCTTAAGCTCCACACTGTGCTAAGTGATAAGAGTAAAGTTAATGACTATAATTATTCTACAGTTTTCTGACCACTTAATGTTTTATGCTCTTGCTTTCTTCCGTGAGCATGTGTTCTTTTACTTTGCTCCACGTCTCTCTTTCCTTTTTAAAGAAATACTTTCTATTTATTTGCGAACAGAGAAAGATAGAGAAAATGGGCATGCCAGGGCCTCCAGCCTCTGCAAACAAACTCCAGATTCATGTGCCACTGTGCATCTGGTTTTATGTGGTATTGAAGTCAGGTTCACATTGCTGGCAGAAATCACCCTACCAAGAGTAGCTTGTGGGGAAAAAGAGGTTTATTTTGGCTTACAGACTCTAGGGGAAGTTCCTTGATGGCAGGGGAAGATGATGGCATGAGTAGAGGGTAGACATCACCCCCTGGCCAACATTAGGTGGACAACAGTAACAGGAGAGTATGCCAGACACTGGCATGGAGAAACTGTCTACTATACCCAGGAGCCTGCCCCCAATAATACATCGCCTCCAAGAGGCTTTAATTTCCAACTGCCATCAGCTGGGGAGACTAGCATTCAGAATACCTAAGTTTATGGGGAACACCTGAATCAAACTATTACACGTGGGTACTGGAGAATCAAACTGGGATTATTAGGCTTTGCAGGCAAGCGCCTTAACCCCTGAGCCATCACTCTAGTCCTCTTCTTCCTTTTGGGATGATGCTCATAGCTTACCAGTGATTCTGTGATTCTGTTGGTAGCTATTACTTATATGCAAATGACCTAGGCTGGCTAAGACCATAGGTCCACATACCCCATTCCCCCACTTCTTTTTGCATGGGGACTGTCCCAGTTCAAGGACAGGGAATCAGAAAGCCAGAATCTTTCAATAGGATTTGTTTCTTGGACTCCTGAAAAGGAAGTTCTCTTTCTCTCTCCTTTTTGGATCATAAGACCTTAAGGAAATAGGTTGATGGCTGTTACTGGTTCATTGTGTGGAGAGGATCAGCCTGAAAAGGAAACAGCAAATACAGAAAACAAGGGATGGAGATTAATAACCTGCAGCATCAGCTGAGGTTGGCATTCAGGTGTTTGGAAGTTATTCTAATTAGTCAGTGAAAATAAAGCATTTTCCCCAAGGAGCCAAATGCAGATTGTCTTAGAAGTAAAGAGGAAAGATGGAATACACGAAACCATTTTCTCCTACACCTTTCACTACACATCTTCTGGGTAGGCCACGTGCCATTGATGGTGTCAGTCATGTCTATCTATGGATGTGCAAAAGACGTGTAATTTGGCTGAGTAGTAAAGTGAATTTAGCAGTATTTCTATTCTTAAAGCCTTAGAATAATTCTAACTCTCTAAACACATTATAAGCTTTCAACCCATAATTGTCCAATCTTTTTGTTCTAAGAGCAGAGACTAACTTACTTTACATGTATTTTAAATCAGAGTTCATCCACTTTCTACAGCATTTCTGCAGTTAAAAAAAAAAAAATCCCTCCAAATGAACTGATGTAGCAAGCGTTATGTTTCCTATTTTGGCTTTGTGGTGTTAATGACCAGAGAAAGGCCTTTGCTGTTCCATCTTGCTTTCACCAGCATGGGCCTGCTGTGAACTGTGACCTCACGGGCTGGCATCATGTTCTCTGCCTTCGGCCTCATGTTGTAGCCACTTCTCACTGGTGGCAGGTAGGGTAGAGAGTGCATTGATCTTTTATACTTAAAAATGAATGAATATTTCAAAGCATTGCAGCATCTTTCAAGCACTGCTGAAGGTTCTTCTTTCCTGCCAAACTTTTAACACACTGAGATGTGGGAACCACAAGGGAACCTCTTTTGAAGCCTGCCAGTGCCCATGCTCAGGAGACTGATAGAAGTCAGAAGTTGGAGTGGGACTGATCCCAACTCCTCTACACTGACAGCACCCTCTGACTACCTCCAGGGTGCCTACTGTGAACTGTGGACACCCAGTCTTAGCTGCCATTTTATGTCTGTTTTTTAAACAGTAGTTTCCACGATGCCCCCACCCCACCCCATGTAGGAGCCATTGACATAGGCACAGCATGTCTACCTCCAGCTGAACTTGAAGAGATTGGAACAGGGGACAGACCCTCCTTAATTCTTCCTCTTGGACTGTTTATATGGGCCTGACCTTGTGCAGAAGACAGTCTGTGCAGAAAAACAGTTCGCAGCTGCCTTATTCCTACATCATCTGACTTGTCCCCTGTTCCATGCTTTTTCTATATTTGATAAAAGAAAGTTGTTGCCAAAGATTTTCTGCTTGTGTATAAATTAAACCAATGCTAGTTAGGCAGTGCTGCAGTTGTCTCAGCAGAGCCTACAGACCACCTCAACCCAGCTTTTCAATCTATTACTAGTGTTGTCTTTCCTTCTCATCCTCTGGTTGTCCCTGACATGTCAGAGCTGCGGTGGTTGCAGCACCTGCGTATTTAATCTACCATGTTGCCAGAAATGTAAAACCTACAGATAAACCATGTCAAATGTGTAATGTTGTTTTGTAGTGAATGGCCAAAGTTAATAAGTAATAATATGGCTTAATTTAATATGCTTTAAAATTCCAATTTCCCCTTTGCCTGATTGGAAATTCAGCTAAAGTTTGAGAATCAACATTGTAAATCATGAAAAAGAAAGCATGAAAGATGAAATCTCTAAGATTAATCTTATTCCCAAATCTTCAGTCTCATTCTTACATTTTAATTCCCATGTTTACTAACAAGAAGGTAGAAGCTGGGCGTGGTGGTGCATGCCTTTAATCCCAGCACTCAGGAGGCAGAGGTAGGAGGATTGCCATGATTTCAAGGCCACCCTGATACTACATCAGGAATTCCAGGTCAGCCTGGGTTAGAGTGAGACTCTACCTCGAAACCCCCCACTCCCCCCCAAAAAAAGAACATAGAGAAACCCAGGACTGAAAACTTGAGTCAGTGCAGATAAGTAGAAGAGTTGTAAATGAATGTGAATACAAGAATAAAGTTAGAAAATACTTACACAGTTTCATAAAAATGAAGTTTTATTTGCTACCTTTAAAAAAAAAACAACACAAATGTTATATAACATTTCCTGATGACATTAGATCAACATATGGTTAAAAAGACTGGTGCTTCCATTCATAATAGCGAAGAACTGGAATAACCCCAGATGTCCATCATTAGATAAATGGATAAACAAGATGTGGTATATCTACATGATGGACTTCTACATAACAGTTAGGAAAAATGACACAATGAAATTTGAAGAAAAATGGTTGAACTTGGAACAGATCATTCTCAGTGAACTCACCCAATCTCAGAAAGACAATTGTTGCATGGTCTCACTCATCTATGGCTCCTAACCTGAATCTGCCCAAGATGGTGACACACCTAATAGGCATCTTGAGGACCAGACAATAGGGAGAGTGGAGTGGGAGGGACACAAAACTGGACCCAAATGAAAATGGTCCCATAAAATCCTATATCCTGAAAGACAGACTGAAAGGTTGAACCTTCATCAGGTCCTTAGAGGGAACACCTGAATCAAAGTGCCCTGGAGAGGGTATGATGAAGACTGACCTTAACCTCTTATTTCTTTCTCTCTCTCCCCCCCCTCTTTCTCTTTTATATTACCTGTCTTCTTCTTCCTTCTTTTCCATTGGCACTAGTCTATAACTCACAGTACCAGGATGCAGTTAACATTCACAATGAGCTGTTGATCAGAGAGACCTACATGGTTTCAAAAGAAAAAAAAAAAAAAGACAGATTTCTGTCAGAGCACTTGATTAGCCACCAAACGTTAATGGTAAGACCCTACTGCCAAAGATACCATATGTTGTTGGTACAGAACATGGAGACACCTGTCTGGAATCTGGAAGAAAGTCAGTTTCCAGACACTTAGCTTGTCTAAGGCCAGAAGGTGTGACATGAGCTACTGGGGGAAAATGACCAACATCTGTCCAAGCAACTTATGGTCTAAGCTACTACTCAGCAGCAAACAACCTGATGAGACACTCATCCAAGTGCAATAGTGGCACACAGCCATGGTGGGTATCCAACTTCTCTTGAATTGGCTAATAGGAACCCATAGCTGGAACTGGGAAACAAATCAGAACAATATCCAAAAATGAGTTCACTCTCCAATATCAAGCTCCCATCAATCTTGGACTACAAGAGGGCTGACACCTATTAAATTCTCCCTAAAATAATAATGGTTGTCCCATTTATCCAATGCTGACTTTACCCTCCATTGGAGAAGCTGCTGCTTTTTTTCAGATGGATGCAGAACCTGAGAGAATCAGCCCATCACACCTCACTAAGGCTCCAGCTGAAACCTTAGAGTAATTGGGGAGATGAGCACGAGTGCTGCTTTCTTGGTGAACCTGGTACCAGCACAAGGGTGAAGGAGACAGACACAGAGAACACTCAACTCCTACCAAACCAGATACCAGATATCCAGAGACACAGAGGATCCTAAGACCTCATCACTGAAGTAGATCTACAATGAATCCCATATGGCTCAGGGAAATTCGTGGAAGACGGGGTGGAAAGATTGTTAGAGCCACAAGTTAGAACATTATGCACAGAGACATTGCCTCTTCCCCATAAGTGATGGCTAACCCCAGAATGCATGACCCACAATCCTCAACGAGGTGGGTCCCTGCGGAGGGGGGAGAAAAGGAAGGAGGCTAACAATGGTACACTGAGTATGTACATAACTAATAAAGAAAAAAAAGACTGGAGCTAATCATTAAAGAATCTTTAGGAGGAGGTTGACATAGAGAGAAAAAACAAGGACACTATAAGCAGCCAGTTTGAATAACAGGAACTTGTTTGTGATTACTGACTCCAAAATTTCTGGAGAGTTAGGAGGGCATAGTGGTGAAATGGTTTAAAGGAAAAACACCAGGTCAGAAATAGAAATATGTCAGCCAATTATCTGGACTTTCCTTTTCTCCCACCTCTCTCTTTTCTTTCTTTCAGAGAGAGATATAAGGAGGAGAGCATGGGTCACAAGTACCTCTTGCCATTGTAAGCAAACTTCAGATCCATGCACGACTTTGTGCATCTGTGCATCTCTACATGGGTACTTGAGAATTGAATCTGAGCTGGTAGGCTGTGCAAGCAAGTACCTCAACTTCTAAACCATCTTCCCAACCCATATCTGCAATTTTCACAGGGAATAATAGGTGGCTTGCTCATAATAATATACTGGAGAATATATTGAATGAAATATTGAGCCTAATATATCCAAAAATTTAGTTGATATAAAAAGTATTGATTATCTATCTATGCATCTATCTGTCTATCTATCTATCTATCTATCTATCTATCTATCTATCTATCTATCTGAAATAGTGGGAATTAAACTCAGGGCCTTATGAAAAGGAGGTAGATATTTTACATTCTTATTTTTCATATCAGGTCTTCAAAATTTTCTGTATGATTTTATGATTATATCACATATCAAATTAAAAGCTAATTTTGTATCAAA
The DNA here is from genome assembly GCF_020740685.1 of Jaculus jaculus. Taxonomy (NCBI): domain Eukaryota; kingdom Metazoa; phylum Chordata; class Mammalia; order Rodentia; family Dipodidae; genus Jaculus; species Jaculus jaculus. Next base: position 31,833,739 of record NC_059109.1, on the reverse strand, counting down.
ATATATATGCATTTTTAATTTTATGTTTTCAGTTGAAAAGGATATTATCATCACATGTATAATGACTGAGCTGCATCGGTTTTTAAAATAAAATTAAAATTAATAATATGAAAACATTAGGGCTGGAGAGATAGCTTAGTAGTTTAGGTGCTGGCCTATGAAGCCTAAGAACCCATGTTCAACTCCACAGATCACACATAAGCCAGATATACAAGGTGACACATGCACGCAAGGCAGTGCACACATCTGGAGTTCAATTAAAGTGACTCGAGGCCCTGGCATGCTAATTCTCTCTCTCTCATATGAAAGAGGCCAGTCTGTTGGGCTTGCCTCAATAAATATTAGTTCCTGCCAGGGGAGAGGGAGACATTTTCTAAGCTAGTAAGTGCCTTTATCCACTGAGCAATCTTCCTATCCCAAGGGAGACATTTTATGCATTGGTGTAGCCATCAATAGGATCTACGGGCTCTGATAAATAATTCCCCATTCATGCCCATGCAGGCAACCCTAAACTTAGTAGTCAAACAAACACAGTGGAAAACAATGTCATCAAAATAGAAAAGGGACTAGTTGGAAAGAAGTAGGGGTTCAGTGGCAGAAGGATGATGAGGAGGGCCAATGGAAGGCAATGAGAGGGGATTATGATTAAAATACATTATATACCTGTATAAAAATCAGCAATGAAAGAAAAATGAGCTAGACATGGTGGCATATGCTTTTAATCCTTGCACTCATGAGGCGGCGGTAGAAAGATCTCCATGAGTTCGAGGCTACCCTGAGACTATATGGTGAATTCCATGTCAGCTTTGAAAAACAAAACAAAATAAGAAAAGAAAAATGAAAAAAAAAGTTTCTCAGTTACGTTAGCCACATTTCAATACCTTCACATGTTTGTAGCTGTTGAACCATACTGCTGTAGAGTAGATTTAAAATCTGTTGACATCTAACACTTTCTAGTTTGGGGCATATTCCTTAACCTTTCTATGTCTTAATTTACTTATTTTAAAATAGGCAAATAATATTACCTAGTTCATAGGACTATTTTGAAGGTTAAATTAGATAGTCTGTCACACAGTACCTTGCATGTAATAGGAGTGCAGTGATACCATTTTTACAGGAATCTAGGGATGGCAGCCAGGATGGACTTGGGAAGGATGGAAAGATCTGTCTTAAACAAAAACCTGGTTTTGAAGTAAAGATGTGGCATATAACTGAAGAAGTGGATTAGAATTCAGGGAAAAAGCTTAGACTCAGAGAAAGCATGAGTGTGAACTCTCTTGGACATTCCTAATTGATACCACCTATGTGTAGCTAGTACAACTCAAGAATGGATTAATTATTAAGTGGTTGAAATTGTACCTTAGCCTAGTAGGCATTTAAGGAAGCTCAGTGAAAGAACAAATTGCAAACATCAAGAGAATAAATATAAAATAGAATAGAAAAAAAGAACACTTAAAGTAAATATTTTAGGCTACATCTTGAGATCCCAAATGCCAGGATGCAGATCTAATGTTGCAGCTTTATTCTTTTTCTTTCTTTTTACCCAGTAAAACTTTGCCTCACAAAATAGAGTAAATATTTTCGAGGGCTTTGGCCTTATTACCTGATTATATATTTAAAGTAATGGCAGTTCAAATTAACAGTTTAGCACAATATACCTTTTGAAATGGATTTTTAAAAAGTGCCAGTTTTATTCAAAATTTGGTGTATTACAGATAATCTGAGATATTAAAAACAAAACCCTTCATTCTCAAAAGGTCACTCCTTTAATTCAAACGAATGTTTTTTTAAATCCTTCTTATTATTTACATTTTAATGCCATTCTACAATTCTGAGAGTTTGAAAGTCACATGAAATGTATAGAAGAAATTACCTGGCACTTTTCTCAACTGGTGAATTCCTTCTTTCTTTCTTTTCTTTTCCTTCCTTCTTTCCTTCCTCCATCCCTCCCTCTTTCCTCCCTCCCTCCTTCCCCCTTCCCTCCTTTCTTTCTTTCTCCCTTTCTTTCTTTCTCTCTCTCTTTCTTTCTTTCTTTCTTTCTTTCTTTCTTTCTTTCTTTCTTTCTTTCTTTCTTTCTCTCTTCTTTGAATCTTTCTTTCTAAACAGGCTCACATCAGAGAATTCTATTAGTATGCCACAAAGAGACAGCCTGGTCAGTGTGACGTTGCTTCCCCATTTGGTGACACTTTTCTATAACATCTGTGAGGCTATCTCACTTGACACTTTAGAACAGCTGCCAAGTCCTTTCCAACTCCTATAAACAAGGCTGTCACTCCCAGAGCATTCCTCTAACCTTGGGTAAGGAATAGAGGTTAATGACTTTGGAAATGGAAAACAGAACAACTATCAAAAGGACTTTTAATACCAGGAGAATTATAGGAAAATAGCTGAATCAAATAAAATAAGAATATAAATAGACCATGTTACAAGCTACATTTGTTAAAAGGTTTCATAACAGTTGAAGTTCCATTGCCTGGGAAGAGTAATAAAAAGAAATAGAATAGATTGAAAATGATTACCCTTGAGAAGTTATTTCTGACTTTTTGGCAGGGTTCCCCTGTGGCTGCTGATGCCCATATAGTGTGTCTCAGTCTCACTTTCTTTTCAACTTCAATTTTACTTTACAAGTAAGTTCTGATAGTTTTTTTTCTCCTTCTGAGTGTCTTTGATTTATCATTTAGTTTGATGGTTAAAGAAATGAGACAAGCCTACGTATTGAGGGAAATGCTGACATTTTTAGATCTCCTATAGGTGGCTTTCTAAGGTTAAATATTCTAAGGAATCAAGGGCATTGACTTTTTTGAGCCGATCATATTCAATGTGAATTAGAAGGCAGTGGAAGCTAGAATTAGAAGAGCTAATCAGGACTTTCAAGAAAGAAACACAACTTAATGAGAACGGAATGATTTTGCATCATTGTATTTAGCAAGATTAATAAAGGCAAAGGATACTGAAAACCTATATACTTTTTTGCCAAAGATTAGGCAGTGTATTGCAAAGGTGGTTTAGTGTGCTTATTTTAAATTGGGTAATCATTGGTTCAATAAGTCTCATATGGCATTATTACTATTATTAATTCAACAAATATTAATAAGAGCTAATATATTCAAAGTACTGCTTCTAGAATAAAGAAGACATTGCAATTTTTCATGGAGTTTAGGGTCTAGTTGGGGTAGAGTTACAATAGACAAGTACATTTATGACAAATAACTAATTTATTTTTAAAAGGAAAGGGGCTATAGAGAGTTGTCTCAGCAGCTAAGGTATACTTCCCATGCAATCACAAGGGCTTGGGGCAGCCTGAAAACAACCAAGTGTGATTTTCCAGAACCATATAAAATAGCTCTAAGTGTCCATTTATGCCTATAACCCCAGTCCATTGGGGAAGCAGAAACCAGAGCATTGCTGGGGCTTGTGAACAGCAAGCTCTAGAGTCAGTAAGAGGCTCCTTCACAAGGAAAATAAGGTAGTCAAATGATGGGAGAGGATACCTGATATTTTCCTCTGTTGGCCCCAGGTGATCCCACAGGGTACTACAGGCAAGAGCACAGGATGGTGCATCAACACATACACATGCATCCACCACACATACAGACAAACATATCTAGATGGAATACCACAACATGCCTACCACATGTGCGCGCGCGCGCACACACACACACACACACACACACACAAAACAGTAGGGATGTTGTGAAAGAAAGATACCAGACTATTTCACAAGTATTGTTTGAACAGTTAGGTGATGAGCAAAACTGTAGTTCTTGTCTACCTTCTTTCTTTTCCTTTTTTTTTTTGAGGTAAAATTTCACTCTGCCCCAGGCTGACCTGAAATATAATCTCAGGCTGGCTTAGACAGGATCAAACAAATGCTCTTTCATGGCTAGCTTCTTTTAGTTAGCATGTTTTCATGCTTATTTGTTCTGTGGTTTGCATTAGTATGTCATTATTTTCTTCAGTGAATAATAATCTGATGTGAATGAACCACTTTTTGTTTATCAACTTAATAGTTGATGAACATGGAAGGTCCCCTAATCAAGCAATCCTGCTTATCAAATGGATCAGATGTGATATCTGTTTTTTATTTTTTCCCTGAGCAATGGGTTTCAATTCCCTGCTAGTCTATGGAATTATTTACAAATATTAGGAACATTCTCTCATGGCAACCTGAGGTTATCAGCCCTTCTTAACCTATAAACTCAGCCTCCTGCAACTGTTGGTTATTCCCAATGTTTCTGAGTCCTACCCAAAGTGGCTGGGTGTGAAGGTACCCCTCTCCCCAGGATCTGTCTGGCTATATGTGATAAATAGACTACTGTCAGTCAGTGTCAACTTTTTTAAAATCTTGTGCTAGTTTGATAATTTTATACATGTACATAATGTATTTTGATAAGTCCTTCCTATTACCTTTCTTGTCCTCTTTCCCCATCCCTTTTCCATTGGACTCCTTTTCCCCAAACCATCCCTCTTCTATGTTGGTGGTTTTTATTTTGTGTACTTACTTGTGTGACTTACGGAATTTAATCAGGGCTCCTTACATGTGCATGGGTGGGGAATTATTTACAGACCACTGTGGAGAGCCACATGTGAAAAGACATTGCATTCATGGGAAGGCCCCTGCACTGGGCACAGCCACAGCTAGTAGGAACCATTGACATAGGCACAGCCATGTCTACCTCCAGCTGAACTGGCAGAGACATGAATCGGGCAGAGCCTCTCCTTGCTTCCTCCTTACTGGTTGTCTGTAAACAAATTTAAAGATTTGGTCTTTCACAAATACTGTCTGTGAAGGGAGTTAAACTAAATATATGTTACCACAATCTTCTATTCTTAAAAATTACATATTGTATATCATCTACTTCTCATCACTACATTCACACTTCAGGGCTTTGAAGCTACTTACACTGGCAGTCCCAAAGTCAGCAAGGACTGGTCTGAGGATAGGTTTGCGAGAGGTGGGGAGGGGGAGGGGAATGGGCTGAAGGAGGGTCTTGTGAAGCTTCCAGGGTAGTTTGTTTTGGCTTTTGTAGGTGGTGAATGATGGTTCCTAAGATGGCAATGCTTTCTATCTTAAAGAAGTGAATTCTGCCATCATTTTTCATTTGCTTTGTACATGACTATCTTAAATCTTTTGACCATGTTGTTGAAAACTAGAATCAGTGGTCATTGGGAAAAGTTAGACAGTTTTGAGAGCATGAACCAAGAAAAATACATTGGTAGAAGTAATGTGAAATGGTCTCTATCAAAGTCATTATGTTTGATGGGTTTTTCTAAGGCATTAACCTCAGAGGTATCTTTGAGAAATACTTTCAATATACAACATTCTTATAAAAGAAGGCAGCAAAACCAGTGAGCTAGGAAATCAACTAGGAACTAGAAGGATTCTACTTGAAATTCTATTTCACCACTGAATCTCTGAGGTACAGTGGCAAAGTCACTCAGCCCATCACTGATGCATTGCTGATTCCTATAAATAGTAACAGTAGCTTCTTAAGTCATGCCATAGCACATAATCTCTTCTCATTACAGAAAGATTATATGTTTACTCATGATAAAAATGCAGATAAGTCAAAAGAATGCAAACTACATCTTCAATATTCCTTTCCCAGCCCAGAAGAAATAATTACTCTGGCATTTATGACTTTCAGATTACTTTTTGCACTCCTGGTTTCTAAGAATCATCTTTTAGTAATGAGATGCATATTGAAAATTCAATAACATTTCACTTTAGCATTTATCTCTGTCTCTCAACTTTGGATAAAGTAAAAGTAAATTTAAATGAAAAAAGAAATAATACAATTGGTATAACATCTACACTTTGCTCTGTCATAAAATGATTATATGTGTCATATGAAACAGGTAAAATCTTAGACATGTACAGGGCAGCCATATGACAAATGTTGATCTTATGTAATCTTGTATAATATCCATTAATGATTATTAACAGTGTGTTGGAGAATTATAGTTGCCAATGGGAGGACACAGGAGGTTAAACAAGCCCAGTAAGGAAAGAAAAACCACCCTAAGGTAGGAACCACAGTTTGTGGCCTGGGAAAGACCTTGATCTCTACCTGATACTATGTAGTGATGACCATTAAGACTCAGTGTGCACATAGGAACCAATCAGAGCAATTAAAATTTTCACTTTCATTGTACTCTATATTTTCCTAATATGCTCAGGGGTTCAGCCTGGTTTTAGGCCCTAGCCCACATTATCTCTTTGGACTTGTTTGTTTTTAAAGGTTTTATGGAGACATATGTGGGAGTCCTTTCCAGATTATCATCTCACTATGAGGAGGGAGAAATAAGAGGCCTAGATCTTTTGAGTTGACTTCCATCCATAATCCTGATTGTTCATGAAAAGGGAGCTGCTTGCCTGGGGAAGAGAGTACAAGGGAAATCTTTAATAACATAGTTTTGTACTTGGATGTTTAAACCAAACGAATACCTATTCAAAAGACAAATACAATGTAAATAACATTTTAAATGTAAAAATACAAGTTACAGTAAACACACACACACACACACAAACACACACACACACACATACTCCAGGGATTTCAAGTGGAGGTTTAACTAGTATGTAGAACTTAAAATTGTATGTGTACTTTTTTCTTGAAATCATTAAGGAATAAGACAAAATATTTACATACATAAAATGCTACTTTGTATAGTACTCTGGATTGGTAAAAGAAATCTGGAGGATTTTGTTCTTACTGCAGACAGTATTCCCACATAGGTGCTATGGTACAAGAGTCAGGGCACCCTAGTTAGATTCACAGGACATACAGAAGACCTGGTATGGCCAGCTCAGCCATTAATGTAATTTCAAAATTTCCCTGTATTATGTCTTATTTTCATGGTAAAACTGAGCAAACTTGCAGCCAAAGTTCGTAAGACATCAACATTCAGCTGCATGAGTGTTATCAGATGAAAGAGCGCTCACCTCCTGTCACCCACGTGAGCAAGCACTGCCAGAGAGCACCCCGACGTGAGCCTCCCTCGCCGCAAATTCACCAGTATCCTGATTTTCATGGTACTTAGTTTTTTCTTTCTATAATATCACCACTCATGTGTTCATTCTCCCAAAGTCTACTTTTCCCAATGAAATAAATGACATGAGTGTAGTTTTAAGGGTTGGGTCTGGCTTTGCATAGATTGGGTTCTCGGCAGAAACAAGTCTACTTAAAGGGAGTACTTATGCAAGCTTCTCTGGAATCATAGGCAACCTGTGAGCAAGATTAAAAGATTAGAGATCAAGAAGGGACACTAGAGGACTCAAGCTACCCACAGGAGCATAGTTGAGAGTCATCACTACTCCACACCTGAAGGGCCTCTGGAAGGTGACAAGGAGTTTGAGGAAGCCTCTGCCTGCTCTTGCTCTAGGGGCCGCTGCTCACAGCAAATGTGGCTCTCTACAGGGAATGTAGCTTCATTCAGCACCCTGAAAAGACCAACTATATTTGAATGTCCACCCTCTCTGATTCACTTCTTGTTGTGTGTGCCTATATCTAAGCAAGAGCCAGAGTGTAAGTGGTCTAGTTGAAGAAGCTTATGGAGGAAAGGTCCCCAGTTCAGCAAAGGAGGGCAGTGAGCCTAGAAGGAGTCCTATATTTGACTTTGGTTTATTCATGTTGTTTCTGGTAGCTCCAGTCAGGTTCAGAATACAGGGCTCTAAGGTGGTTTTCTTGGGCAAGGAGGTTTTAACAGTGAGACAGCAGCCCTATGGAGGGGAACAACAGGAAAGGGACAGGTAGAAAGAAATCCCACAGCAGAGGACAGGGGAAGAACGGGAGGGAAGAGGACTCTGAACCAAGGCGGAGGGTAGGAGCAGAGCATGAGGTATGGGGGACACTTAGTCAGTGCCAGTATTTGCTGGGGGGATTGCTTAGTGGTTAAGGCATTTGCCTGCAAAGCCAAAGGACCCAGGTTTGATTCCCCAGGACCCACATTAGTCAGATGCACAACGGAGCGCATGTGTCTGAAGTTTGCTTGCAGTGGCTGGAGGCCCTGGCACGCCCATTCTCTCTCTCTCTCTCTCTCTGCCTCTTTCTCTGTATCAAATAAATAAATAAATAAATAATATTTTTAAAAAAAGAAAGATGGAGGTAGAAGAAAACTCCAAAAACAAGGATCAAAGAAATAAAAGAGAAGTGGAGGAGAGGAGAGAGAACTGAGAGAAAAATAGGAGAAAAGGGCTGGGTGCGACAGAGAGGGGAAGGAGGAAAAGAAAGAGGGAGAGAGAGAATATATTCATGCACCTGAAAATGGAGAACAGAAAAGACAGAGTGCACTTGAGGGAGAGGGTTTTCAGTCTGATGTGGGAATGAGATGGGGATAATGCATCTCATGGGGTGTGAGGAAGAAGCCTGCAGTAGCTAGGCGGACTGGACCCCGTGCTGAACTCTTCCTGGCAAGAACTTTGAAGTCAATTACTATAGCAGGAGATAGTCCCAGAGCTTAGAGCATGGCAGACTGGGAAGAGGAGAGGAGATGGGAGGAAGAGTTCTGAAACTATTACAACTCTTTCTTTGGGGGGGGGGTGAGATTTTGTTAAATTTCATGTCTATATACCAGTTGCTGTACTAAAGGAACATAATTATATCAGTTTCATGGTTGATGGTCATTTGAGTTATCTCTTGTGTTTTTCTATCATAACTGATGATTTGTCCAGTGAGGCACATAGGTAAGTTTTCTATTGGGTGTAAATCAAGGATCAAAATTACTGGAGATGTGGTGTTTAGGGACTCAGATTTTGTGAGTAATGTCAATGTACTTCTCAGAATTTTTCCACTTTACTGTCTCATCAGCAATTCATGAGCTTTGTTGTCCACAGACTGACAAATCTTACAAATTGCTAATCTTTTAAATTTTAACCACTCTCATGTGTAGGATGGTGTTATTTGATTTTAATTGCATTGATCAGTAATGAGGCCACATATTTTATATTACCATGATCTTTATGTTCTATTTTATAATCAATTTTTCTAGATGATTTGTATGTAAATATAGTTCTTTGTTGAATATGCAGGCATATACATGCATTTACATATGAGAATATGCATATAGACACATGTATATATACACAAATAAATGCATATGTAGGTATGCATATTAACACTTATATACATATCCATTATGATTTAATTTGCCTTAATCATGTACTTTGATAAAAACTTTTGAATTTATTAGTTTAATTTATTAATCTTTCATGGTTAATACTTGTGTGTTATATATAAAAGTATCTTGTATTCCATTTGTTTAGATATTTGCTACTTTCTCTAATAGTTTTATAGTTTTCTGTAGAATGCACTTGCATATTAGAGTTGTGGAGATAGTTCGGTTAGTTGAGTGCCTGCCTTGCAAGCATGAGGATCTGAGTTTGATTCCCAGAACACACATAAAATTCCAGATGTGTTGGTGCATACTGTAATCCCACTGTTGGGTTGGTGGTAGAGTTGGGCGGATCTCTGGAATTCGTGGTTCAGCCAGATTAGTGAATTCTAGACCACTGAGAGACCCTGTGTTAGTCAGCTTCAGTTTCTGGGATGTACTTACAAACCAGGCACATGTTATGGGAGGAAGGGAATTTATTGAAGTTTATAGATCCAGAGGAAGTTCCATAATGGTGGAAGAAGCTGGCCCCCTTTCACTGGTCCATACAGAGAGAGACACCACCACACCATGAGCAAGCACACTCCAGACAAAGCTCCAGCACTTTGCATATCTTTGGATGAAAATTCCAGATCCACCTTCATGTCTTAGATCTGGATCCTAGGGTCTGCCCACAGTGACATCTGCTACATCAAGTTGGCTAGAGATCTAAATTAGAATTTTTAATAAATTCCTGAATCTATTGGGGGTCATCCATTCAAGCTACCACATTCTTCCCTTGTTTCCAAATAGATTCATAACCACCTGCATTATAAATTGTATTCAGTCCAATTTCAAAGGTCCCCATAATCTTTACCAACTTAAGACAGTTCCCAAGTCCCAAGTCTCACCTGAGATTTAAGACTTTCTCTTAGCTATGAGTCCTGTAAAAATAAAACATATACTTCCAACATATAAAGGCACAGAATAAACATTTCCAATTCCAACAAAGAGAGACTAGAACAATACAAACTCAATAACCATCAAGCAAGCATCAAACATCTGCAGTTCAAGTCTGATAATATAACCAGTGACTGACAACCTCTACATTTTCCAATTCTGCCCCTCTATCTAGGATGAATAGCCAGGGAAAAGTTCCATCTCACCCTAAAGGTACTCCATGGAAGCCCTTGCACAGTCCTGGTATGTCTAAAACATCTTTGGGTCTCCATGGAAAGCACAGTCCATCTTCTAATGGTTTCACCAGTCTTTTCATCAGGGTCATCTGCCCTGCCTATATGTTGCATCTCAGCAATGGTTCCTGGAAATGTATACACTTTGTGACCCACTTTATGTACTTTTCATGTTTCCAAAATCAATACCATGTTTGCAGGACATAGGTATATTCTTTTCTTTTTTAAAGAGTTATTTATTTGTTAGGGACAGAGAGAGAGGGAGAGAGAAAGAGAGAAACAGCAAGAGAATGGGCACGCCAGGGCCTCTAGTCACTGTGAAGGAACTCCAGATGCATGTACTACCATGTGCTTATGTGGGACCTGGAGAATAGAACCTGGGTCCTTAGGCATTTTAGGCAAGTGCCTTAACCGCTAAGCCATCTCTCCAGTCCCTACAGGCATATTCTTAATTCAGGGATAAAATAACTCAGTGACTTCCAAGAGCAAGTTCCTTCCTTACAAAAGAGTTTGCATTTCTACCATTCAGTCTCTTCTGGGTAGAATAACCTCAGAAATCCTTTCCATTGTCTCAGTGAAAGTAGTTGGGCCATTTTCCTTCCAAATGCTAATGTATTTGACAATAGCAGCTTTAGCAACCAGTTTCTGTGCCAGTAATTTTAAATTTGCTTGAGTTTTTCCAAATTTAAATCTTAAATTTCTCAGTTGTATGTCTTTAGCCAAGTACATCAGTCCATTACAAATTTAACCTTGATTAAACTCTCTGGGCATGGGCAACAGAATGCAGCCAGCCCTTATGCCAGTAGCACAGTTCCAATAAAGTTCTCTGCCATTTTTCCTTTCCCTAGAAAGCTCACAAGCATAGCCTCCAAATACAATTCTCTCTGCACTTTGCATTTTCAAATTCTCAGCAGAATAGTCCATAAAGCTTGGCTTACCACTCCAGAAGGCATTTTCAGTTGCAAGTACCAAGTCTATGCCCATTCCTACAAAACAACAATTCAAAAAGACCAAAATCTACATGATCAGATTCATTGTACAGCAAGTTTTCTCCATTCCTCAGCACGAATTATGTTGCAGTCAGCCTCAGCTGCTGGGATGAACTTCCAAACAAGGAACAAGTTGTGGGAGGAAGGGAATTTATTGAAGCTTACAGATTCAGGGGAAGTTTCATTAGGGTGGAAGAAGTTGGCTTCTTTCACAGGTCCATGGAGAGAGAGAGAGAGAGAGAGAGATACCACCACCACACCATAAGTAAATACACTATAGGAACTCCAGACAAAGTTCTAGCACTGTGTACATTTTTGGCTGGAAATTCAAGATCTGCTCCCACACCTTAGATCTGGACCCTAGGATCAGCTCACAGTGACACCTCCTATAGACGGGCAGATGGAGATCTAAATTATAAGGTTTAATAAATTCCTAACCCTATTGGGGGCATACATTCAAACTTCCACAGACTCTGTCTCAAAAAAGAAAGAAAGGAAGAAAGGAGAAAAGGTAAGAAAGCAGAAATCACTTGGAGAACAACACCTGAAATTATCCTCTGATCTCCATATGCATGTGCACACATGTGCATATACAGCCTTGAGCATGTGCATTCATTCATGCATGCACACACACATAAATACTTGCATATTGATTTTATTAGTTTTACTCCTAGGAATCTTACTGCTTTACATTATTGAAAATAGTATCTTTTCAAACTTCATTTTAATTATTGCTATTACAGAGAGTTCAATTATATTTTTGCATTTAGAAATGTGCAGAAAAACTTAGACTGTCTTAGTCATTTTATATAGAGTTAATTTAATATTATAGATTTATAGCATACTTGTGGTTTGATTGTAAAAGTCCCCAATAGGCTCATGTGTTTGAACGCTTTGTCCTCAGCAGGTAGAACTGTTCGGGAAAGTTGTGGAACCTTGAGGAAGTTGAGCCTTGCTGGAGAAGATGGGTCACTGGGGGCAGGCCTTGAAGTTTTATAGCATGGCCTCACTTCCTATTCATCCTCTGCTTCCTGACTATCCATGCAATGTGTTCTCCTGCTCCTGCGCCTGCTGCCAGACCCTCCCTGCCACGATTAAAAGTATTCCCTTGAAGTGGAAGCATAGATAAGCCCTCCGCTTCCTTAAGCTACTGCTTGTCAGCTATTTGGTCACAACAATGAGTAAATCCATTATTACAGTAGTTTATAGAGGAATGAGATTCCAAAGAAGGGAGGAAAAGGAGTAACTAAGATGTTACAAAAGAATAGTAAGGGCTGGAGAGGTGGTTTAGTGGTTAAGCGCTTGCCTGTGAAGCCTGAGGACTTGAGTTTGAGGCTAGATTCCCCAGGACCCACTTTCGCCAGATGCACAAGGGGGCACACACATCTGGACTTGGTTTTCAGTGGCTGGAGGACCTGTCATGCCCATTCTCTCTATCTGCCTCTTTCTCTGTGTCTGTCACTTTCAAATAAATAAAAATAACTAAGCAAACAAACAAAAAAGAATAGTAAGCTTCTTCTGCTTCTAGACTAGAGAGATAAAGAGAGAAAAAGTCCACAGATAGAAGAAATGGAATGGAACACGGGAGGGACAGTGCACTTGAGATGCTAAAACCAAACCAAAGTCAAAAAACTCAAACCAAAAAAAAACAACAAAAAAAAAAAAAAACCCAAACCAAGGCAATGAAAGGGAGTGCTAGAAGAAACTGCCCACATTTTGCCTATCCCTACCACTAATATTCATCCAGTGTTGTTCATTAGCTGAATGTATATAACAGCAGCAAAAAGACAATTGTGAAACGTTGTTCCTTTGAACACAGTCCTGAATCAGAACAAACTGCAGAATGGGTTTTAGAGGAATTAACTCCCTGTCCAATGTAAGACGTTCTCTGGAGATCTGTCTTACCCTCCTCATCTCTCTCATTTTGTATTTAAATACACATGCCCCCTTTCCCCCCCAAAATGGTGAAAATTTCATCCCCTCCCCTTTTTAATTCTGATGCCGATGTGTTTCCTGTTGTATCGGCTAGATGAAGTGGTTCTTTGAAGCTCTAGAAACCAAATGCCATAGCATTCATAGTCCTGAAGCCTTCCTGGATCCATTTGCTAGATCTTTTTGGACAGTTCAAGCCAATTTGATAGGTCTTCTGCTTAATTCATCTCTTTGAATTATAGCATTTCCCAGTTTGAAAGTCATACAGTTCAGAACTTAGCCAGATTTTTCTGTGACATTTCCTTATAAAGTTTTCTGAGGACATAGCTGTTTGTGTAGTACCTGTAGTTGCTTTTGTGCCACAATGACAGTTTACTGGTAAGATGGAGGCTGCTCTCAAAACCCACAACTTTATTACCTAGCCATATTTATAGAATAAGTCTGTCAACCCCTATCTAGCTAATCCTTTTCATTTCAGGGTCACACAGCTGTTAGTGATGGGGAGTGGATTGGATCACAGATCCCCAGATCCCTCTTGCTTTTGTTTTCTTCACTGTGCAGTATGGTAAAAACCCCTCCTTGATCAGTCTGTTTCAGGATGGGGCGTATCCTGGTTGGGATGGAGGTCCTAAAGTGGACATGGTTAGGGGTCTGGCCAGATGGGAAGCCAGACTCATGAGCAACCTTTCTGTTTATTGTGACCTTCTCCTCTATCAAATTATAACATTATAAACAAAGCTAATAAATAAAGAAATAAATAGACAAAATATAAAAAAAAGAAAAAAAAAAAAAGAGGAGCCACTCTTAAAGACTGAGGTGCTTCCGTGGTCCACTGCTCTCCTTCCCTTTCAGTACCAGTGTGAGTGAGGTTATGTGTAGTGAAAATGCCTGATAATTTACTTGAAGGTAAAATTTCCAAAAGACGTTGAATTATCACTGACTGTCCTTGTTGCTATTATTTGTAGCTTTCTAGGCACAAGACATTCAATTAGAATTTCAAGCAGTGCTGCTTGGCAGTTGAGACAGGCAGAATTTCTACTGAAAAAGGGAATGGCCTCAGGTCCACTTTTTAAAATATTGTTAGAGAAGGCACAAACAATTATTAAAGCACATGTTAAGTTACTTTACTTTAAAAATTTTTTTCATGTTATTTATCTCACTCTTTCTCACAGAATTCTTTAGCTAGAAAGCTCTAGCTTTCTCAATCTGGTTGTGAGCTGTTGAACTTGACCTTGTCTTGTTGCTTACCAAGGCATTGCTCCAGTACAAAGAGCCAATTATCATAAAAGAGATTTCACTTAACTGTGCTCATAAAATGAGGACCTCTTGGTAAGTATTATAAGGAACTTAATTTGATTTCTTTTAACCTAAACTTTTCAATTTTTTTTCTTTTATAACTTTTTGGATATTCTCTTTCTAAAGTTAAACTTCCAGTTCTTCCTGCCTTGAATCTCTTTGCAAAAGTGTAGCTTCTGTTACATAATTCTAGAATCAAAACAATAAACTTAATTTTTTAAATTTACTTATAGAGCTAAGGGAAGAGTTCTTCTGTTTTTGTCCATCAGTGCTTTCTTTCAGCGCTGGCCTAGTATCCATATTTTCTTCTACACGAAGCACAGAGAAGTATCTTTGTAGTTGCATAGGGAACTAGCCGCACCATTTTACTGAACTCCCACCATATGACTCAAAAGTCCTCAAGGTCATTGTCTTTGGTTTTCTTTCTCAAAGGAGCGACAATGGGAGAAGAGGTCATCTAAACTGTGGAAGAAGAAATTCCACATTACTTAAGACTTTTAATTATGCCATTTTTCTAAAACAGGCTGTATGGTTACTTCAAAAGTCAAAGGGAGAGGGACAGATAAAACTAAAAATCTCAAATTCTAGTGTTACCTTTTCCTTCTTTTGACATGGAGGCCACAGAGCCGCCAGTCTAAGTGTTAGAGTTCCTGTTGATTCTAACATTTTGCACACTTGTTACTAAATTAAGCCATAGTTATGGTCAATCCACATCTTAATCTCTTAAGGGCATGCCTCCTTAAACAAAGACTTTTATCTGTATTTGTCCTGTGTAGTTTTTCCCTGTTGATTTCCAAGAGACCTCAGGAGTTCATATGCCTTCCCAACTTAGTTCTGTCACCACTCACTGTTATACGCAGGGATCCTATGTCATGGAAGTGCCTCTGCAGAACTCGTGCAAGATCCTTGGCCTAAATGCCTACATCATTCAGAAGTTTTCTTCTCTTCCCAGCACTGGTTCATTGAGGAAGCCAGCATCTAAAGAGTCACTTTACCACTCAACTTGAGAACCAAGGATACAGACAAAGGAAATAGGACAGTTCCCTCTAAGTGGTGCACCCTCCCCTAGTTACAGTTCTCCCATCTGTCTTGATTAGGCAGTCAGCTTTGGGAAGCCAGCTCAAATTATCTTGATGGCTTTCTGAAGGATCCAAGCTGGTTTAAATTACATGATCATGGTAGTACAATGAGGGAAGAGAAGACTGCTCTCTGAGTAATGTTTGGTCAGAGCTCTTACATGTTCAGGTTCCTAATGGTACTGTTCTTTCAATTCATAAGTTGCCATTCCCTACCCTAGGGACACACATGTGTCCAGAGCATCTGGGTAGATTCAAGCTCAGGTATGAATTGCTGATGAAAGTATCATAATGGGGTGGAACAAAAGGCAGGCTGAGACCTCTGACTTAAAGGAAATACTTAACAGATGCTATTTGGCGTTGGAGAGATGGCTTACCGGTTAAGCGCTTGCCTGTGAAGACTAAGGACCCTGGTTCAAGGCTTGATTCCCAAAGACCCACATTAGCCAGATGCACAAAGGGGCGCACGCATCTGGAGTTTGTTGGCAGTGGCTGGAGGCCCTGTCGCACCATTCTCTCTCTCTCTTTCTCTTTCTGCCTCTTTCTCTCTCTCAAATAAAAAAATAAAATAAGATTCTATTTGTAATTTAACTCTCTCCGTAACTCAAGATTCTGTGTTCCTATTGAGTCTCCTCATCACAGTTTGTAGAAAACAGTGCATCAACACCTGGCTTAGAAAAATACTTCTTCTGAATGTGCTTAGAGGGAGCTATTGCCCTTTCTTGACCACAACCTCAGGTACCCTCCGACCACTTGCATGTATTCAGAAAAAACTCCCCTCCATGTCTCAGGGTTGGTGTTCAGTCTGACTTTTAGACCACATTCTTTCTTTCTGTGCATCTGGCTTATGTGGGTACTAAGGAATTGAACCTGGGTCCTTAGGCTTTGCAGCAAACACCTTAACAGCTAAGCCATCTCTCCAGCCAAATTCTTTCTTTCTGTATGGCTGTGGTGGTTCATTTATGGCTTTCAGTTGACAGGGTTCACAATTGCTATTGAAACCAATCTCTGGGAAGGCCTATGAGGGATTTTCTAAATTAGGTTCAGGTGGAGAGGACACACCCTAACTGTGGATGGCGCCATTCTTGCCTCTTGGACTGAATAGAAAGAGAGATGAGTTAAGCAGAAGAGTTCATTGCCCCCTGCTTCTGGACTGGATGCAATGTGACCAGCTGCTTCCTGGTCCTGCCCATACCTTCCCAGCCATGATGTAATTTGAAACTGAACTGAAGTAAAACCTTCTTCCTTAAGCTGTCTATTTTAGATACTGAGTTTTTAATTTTTAATTTTTAGTGCCATAGGCTTCTTTAGTAGGCTAGAACCTGTGGTCTTTTTCCAGGATCATGCATTTAAACTGCCTAAGATACATATATTTTGATGGAGGCTAAGTAGAATGAAGTATAGTTGATCATGTATTTACATATTTGGTAACAAGACCCAATGGAGGGTCTAATTACTAACTTTGAAGTGATGGTAAAATAACATGATGAATTAACTATAGCAACTGTCATATTACATGAAAATCTGTGTTTTGTTTTTTTTTTTCTTTCTTTGTTTTTTGAGATAGGGTCTCACTCTGGCCCAGGCTGACCTGGAATTCACTCTGTAGTCTCAGGGTGGCCTTGAACTCTTGGCGATCTTCCTACCTCTGCTTCCTGAGTGCTGGGATTAAAGGCATGCACCACCATGCCCGGCTGAAAATCTGTGTTTTTTTTTTTTTTTTTTGCTGACAAAGTCACAGGTATTTTAAACCTATTTTAATGTTTTTATTTATAATTTTCATACATGAAGATAATGTAATTTGATCATAAACTCCTTCCAATGCCTTCTTTTGTCCCCTACATCCCTCACCCCCTTTGCTGTTCTCCTTTCCAACAAGACCCTTTTCTATTTTGATGACTTTTCCCCTCCACTCTCTCTCATCATTCATATAGAAATGCAGATGATCTCATTTCTGTGGAGGTCATGGCAACCACTGTCGAGTCATAGCCCAGTGGTCACTTTGTGTCCAGAAGACAGTGTCCCAAAGTTCTTCCTATCCTCTGGCTCTTGTATTCTGTTTGCTTGCTCTTCCACAATGTCCTGGGGATGTTTTAGACGTCCCGTTTAGCATTGAGCACTCAACTGTCACTCTGAACTTTGGTGAGTTTTGAATATTCTGAGTAGTCACTGCCACCTGCAGAAACAGGCTTTACTGTCCAAAGGTGCAAGCGGCACTAGTCTATGGGGATAAACATACTATAAATATTTAGAGGGCAATTTGATGAGTACAACATATCTACTTAGTTAACCATGGCACCCCTCTAGGGGCTATGACTCTTGCAACATAGGTTTTGAGGTAGGTTTTAGTACTAGGCATGTATTCTCTTTCATGGAGCTGGTCTGAAATCTCACGAGAGAGCATTTGGTTACCCCACACCAATTATGCCATAGTGCACTGGTGGGCACTTCTTGGCTGGCTAGTCAGTTGTGTAGCACACAGAGTTGTTTAGTTTTATAAGTCTGCTGATGGATTTTCTCACCTACAGGCCTGTGTAGTACTTTCTAGCTAGCCAGTAGGGAGGAGGCTTCCTGCTGAGACCTAGCTGGATTTTCCATTGTCCTGTTGCTAATGCATATATTGTCTTGAACCATAGGGTCCTCCTATCTAGTTCTTGTGGCCATCCAAGAGCTTTGGCAATAGTCTATTTGAGGTTCTTGGGGTCTTCCTCCATGACCCTCAACTTTCAGGTAATCACCCTAGTTATAGATATTTTTAATACAACTCTGGTTTGAGATGCAAGAAAATGACATGCTATGCTTCTGTCAAAAACTAACAAAAATATGCCTGGTGTGGTGGCATATACCTTTAAAACCAGAATTAAAGAGATGAAAGCACAAGGATTACAGGAAGTGTGGCATTAGCTGGGCTATATGGTAACAACATGTCTCAAAAGAAAAAAAAAAAAAAACAAAAAAAAAAAACCCAAAAAACAAAACCAAAAAAAACCTTCAAAAATTTTTTTCAATTCAACTTCCTGGAGTGCTTTAATTGGAGAGGTTTGTGCAGGGTGTTCATAGTCTTTCTTGTAATCTGATCTTGGTTAGTGTTGCACTTTATGTAAAAGGATTCAGAGTGTCTGGCTCCCTGATTCAAGTAGTTTTTATTTATTTATTTTTTTTTAGCTCTGTCAGCAACTAGTAGGCACATAGAAAAGGGAAAATGCTCATACTTTTGAGAAAAATTGAACCCTCAAAGACAGAGAGTAAATATTAGTTATTTTCTCATTGCTGTGACAAAATACCAACTAGAGTAGTTTAAGGGATGAAAGGGTTTATTTTTGGCATACAGTTCCAGAGGGTAGAGCGCATGATGGTATAGAAAACATGACAGGAGCAGGAAGCTAGTACCACATCGTCACATTAGCAGGGAAAAAGTAGAGACAGAAAACAGCAAGTGGACTTGGACTATACAGCATCAAGTCCAGCCCCCAGTGACACACTTCCTCCAGCAAGACTTCACCTCCTAAAGGTTCCACAACCTTCCCATACAGTGCCACCTGTTGGGGATTAGGTATTCAAATTCACTAGTCAGTGGAGGATCTTTTACATTCAAACCATCATGGAGGGTTTGAAGCAATGAGAGAAGGGTGATCAGATCCCTTTCTGTCCATCAGCTTTGTAACCCAGTCCCTACTTAGGACTATAGCACTTTGTTGTTTTTCATGGGTTTATGAAATAGATATAGGCAATTCTAGTTTTTCCTACATGAACCTTGTATTCCTGCTGGACAGGCTCTTGTCATGTGTCCTCACAGTTCTGGGAAAGTCCATATCTGTGCCTTGGTACATTCTGGCCCTTTACATTTTCTGGGGTGTCCCCTCATATTCATTACTTTCTCTAGATACAGCTCTTGTGGGATCACCAGCGATTTGTTTGTTGTCTTTCATCAAGATTCTCCTCCCCTGTAGCATGTAGTGAGCATGTACTATACTTTCTCAGGAAATACACAATATTTGTTTTAAAATACCTTACCTGTATTTTCAGGTTCCAAATCCAATTACTTCTTTGAGGCTTGTTCTGAGGTCAGTTCCAGAAGAAGCCCTGGATTCTTCTTTGGTCCAGCCTGTTCTTGGCTCCATTCAACCAAGGAAATACTTTTGTTCATCAAATCATTCAGGTCATTTATTGGGCTACAATTTTCTAGTGTACTTTTTGTGTAGTTTTTTCTTTAAGTTTTCTCAAAGAGAATGGGTGGACACTGTAGGAACTGAGTTTCTGTTTGGAAGTGATGCTGAGTTTAACTAAATATCTCATATCTAACTTAAATCTCACATAGAACTACAATGCTAATCTGACTTCATTCAGTTCATTGTATAGGCAGCTGTGCATTCAGTATTTGTTTAGGATTTTAGAACATCATGAAAAATGTCCCAATTTTCCAATATTGATGTATGGAGCTCTGTTGGCATCATAACCTTACTGCAGGTTTGGGCCTAATTTTCTGACTTATGTGGTGAAGGGAGATGTAAACAGCATACGTGTCAGGTGGCAGCTTTCCTCTTCTTTATCTGGTAATGTAGGAGAGCAGAGTGGGATCAGCAGAGTGGGCTGTACTCAGGGTGTTGAGAAGCCACAGTGGAGCTGCAGGTCAATGATCCAGCTATGCGGCCATGGTGTCATGTGATGTCCCTGCTCTGGACACACACCCCTCCTGCATGTGGTACACTGTATTATGTCCCAATTCACAATTGCTCTCTCTGGAACTGTGACCCGGACTGTCAACTTCTTCGCTGAGAAATGAATAGTAATAGATGAATCTACTGTCATAGAAAAATGTAAGTACAGAGTGCTCATGGCTGGGTTTTGTAACACTACAAATGCTTACAACTTAAGCTTTTAATACTCTAAATCATGTTTTAAAGCTCTATGTTGTAGTTACCTCCATTTTGCTGGACAGACACCCGACTAGAAGCAGCTTATGTGAGGAACGGGCTTATTTCAGGCTTACAGAATCCAGGGGAAACACCATCAATGGCAGAAGAAGCTGGGATATTTTCATAGATCCAAGTATAGAGACATCATCAAATTGTTAGGAAGCACCAATATCCAGAGCTCAAACTGCTCTCTTCACACCTTAGGGCTGGACTACCAGATCTACCCCTAGTGATGATGCCGGCCCTTCCCTAGCAGGTTTCTGTCTGCTGGAGACTCAAGTTGTATGGTCAATGTGAATCAAAAACATCTTAGTCTATGGGACCATATACTAAAATCACCACACCTTGTGATTATTTATATTAATTGTCAACTTGGCAACCAGCACTCATTGCGTTCTGCTTCCTGACTATGGACACAGTGTGACCAGCCACACCACATTCCTGCCACCATGTCTTCCCCACCTTGGTGGATTATAACCTCAAATTTTCAGCCGAAATAAAACCTTCCTAAGTTGCTTTTGCCAGGTACTTGTCACAGCAATGAGACAAGTAAGTCTTGCCTGCTCCCCAGCACTCCATCCCCCGCCCCCAGTTTGGAACTTCATGTTTTCAGCAGTATTCAATAGTCCTGGAAGCTGAAGACCAAATTAACTAGCTGGCATTTCCTAGGGATTATTTCAGCATTTTCTAATGAAAATTTCTTAGAGTGTCTTAAATATTTTATGAGTCAATCATTTTTGGTCCAGCAATGCATAATGTATTGTAGGAATCAGGTATAACAGAAAAGAGATTATGGTTAGTTGAAGACATTCATTACTGTAAGGATCTCATTTTCCATACCTGTAATATTTTGTTTTAAAGTTACAAAACTTTTAAATACATTTATGCACCTTAAATGTTGCTAAGAAAAATATTTTGTTGAATTTCTGCTTTAATTCCCTTGTTCCAACCTGAAGTTATAATAGTTTTTAGATCTCTGGTATAACTAGAGAAACAATTTGAGTGATGGAAGCAAATAGACTTGGTCCTATGAGCTATCACTTAGTAAAAAACAACAGAGATGGAGAGATAGCTTAGTGGTTAAGCACTTGCCTGTGAAGCCTAAGGACCCTGGTTCGAGGCTCGATTCCCCAGTACCCACATTAGCCAGATGCACAAGGGATGCACACATCTGGAGTTGGTTTTCAGTGGCTGGAGGCCCTGGTGTGCCCATTCTCTCTCTCTCTATCTGCCTCTTTCTCTCTCTGTCTGTTGCTCTCAAATAAAAACAAACAAACAAACAAACAAAAACAACAACAGAAAACACATTTTCTGTGCATATTGAAAATAGCAATGTGGAAAATGATATTTGTGACTGAGCTCTATAAAAGCTAATTACAGTGCTATGTACCTGTATATACGATTTTAACTCTTTAATTTTTTTAGGTAGCTCAAAGGCATTGCAGCTTGCCACACTGGAAACCAGACTTGTGATATCCAGCCTCAAGCCTAGGTTGTCTTATTATGTTCTGTGACTTAATAATGCATTGAAATATAGGATGGTACTCCTCCATCCTGTGCTCTACTCTATTGAGTTTTTTTTTTTTTTAAAACCAAACAGTATTATTTTCAAAGACTGGAATGCTTTCTGTGTGACTCTAAGCCTTAGGGGTATAGCCTGGCCCTGGTGTCTTACACTACTCTATGGTGCCTGAGGGTTAATAATGTTGGTGAAGATGAAGTCAGCCCCTTGGCTACTTACACTAATGCTAAATTGCGTTGCCCTGAGTCTCACGACAGCAAAGACTTGCACAGAGGCCCATGTTGCAGCTGGATACAAAACAAAAATACAAGTCTATCCCTGTGGTGAGCCATGTGCACCATTTGTCAAGTTTGGTTAGTAAGCTCTCTGGAGATAGCTGTGTTGTCCAAGGAGACAGAGTCCCTTGGCCACTAAGGCTGATGCTTAGTTGGGTCTTACTTGTGCCTCAGGAGGGCAGGTGTTACAAAGAACTACTGCAAAGTAGGAAATGATGCAGGCTGAAACCTGAGTGTGTCCCACAGATACACATGCCTCTGATGCTGGTATAGGAGTTCTATTGTGAGCTCTAGCCTGTGTATATGCCCTTGAGTTTCTACTGAGTGCTGTTTCTCTGCAGGGGATTGCCACTGGACTAGTGTTGGGCAGCCCTGTTATCAATTCCCTGACCTGCTCCAGAGATGGTGGAATTTGCTCCCTGCCCTGCTGCCCAGTGATGAACAGGGAGTTATGGAATCTGTCAGCCACATGGCCTGGTGTAATTCCAGCATTAACCAGCGGGTATTGGTCTAATGGCAGGGATTCTGGAGTTTTACCCAGCACTGTGTTTCATCATGGTGGCCTGTTAATAACCTTAAAAACCTCATTGGTTTACAAGGCTAAACTTGAGTGGAATCATTTCTTTGATCTGCTATTGGTACCCTATCTGGGATAAATAGATGTTTTTTGGCTTGGAGAAATGGTTTAGTGGTTAAGGCACTTGTCTGTGACGCCAAAGGACCCAGGTTTGATTCCCCAGGAGCCACGTAAGCCAGGTACACAAAGTGGCGCATACAACTGGAGTTTGTTTGCAGCAGTGGAGGCCCTGGTATGCTCATTTTTAATCTCTCTCTCTCTCTCTCTTTCCTTTTTTTCTCTCAAATAAATAAATTAGATTAAATATTTTTAAAAATTAAAAAAATAGATGTTTGTCCATACCTCCCCAGGAAAAGTCAAGCAACAGGACTATTTAGGACCCAAGCCATAGCAGAGCTTACCCAAGGTTCCACACAGAGAGATTTTCTGGAACACTCAGTTTTGCAATGGGAAGCATGGCTGCTGTGGTGTCTGGGTCAGTCATGTCCTCAAGAAGAACAGAAGGAGAGTGTACCAAGAAGCTTAGATGACTCAGGTCAGCTAATTTCTCTTGTTCAGATTTATGCATCTTCTGAAATTTGAACCTCTGTCTCTCCAGTGGGCCAGGTGGCATGACAAGAAAAAGAAGGATTTGTCCTCGTTAAGCTTATAGTGGAGCCAGGGACACAGACAGCGGCTGGTGATTACTGAATGGCTTCCTGTGCATCACACTCTTCCAAGCACTTTGCTCATTTAGTCTTGATGGTGATCTTGGCTGATAAGTACTGTTAATGTTCCTGTTTAGCACATCAGCATATCTGGAGCACAGACAGTTAAGTCACTTGCCCATGCTCATTACTGTAGAATTTCTAGTTACTTTAGATTTCAAATAGCTGAGTTTTCTTCTTCTAAGTTTGGAAGCCAAAAACTTAAAATCAATGTCCACAGGCAAAAATCAAGGCTGCAGCAGGACCACTCTCCTTCCAGAGACTCCAGGGGAGAATCCGTTTTTTTTCCTCTACAAGCTTCTGGAGGCTGCCGGCACTCTGGGATTTTGTGACTCCACCTCTGTCTCCTTGGCCACACTGCCTTCTCTTCTGTATATAAAATATCTTCTTGCTTTCCTCCTCCTTTTTTAGTGTTGGGGTTCAAACCCAGGGCCTTGTACATGCTATGCAAGCACTCTGCCACTTCACTGTGTTCCCAGGCCATTTTTTTCCTCTTTTGTATGAAGGATGTATGTGACTACATTTGGACCCACCTAGGCAATCCAGGATTCACTGTCTATTGCAAGATCCTTAATTAAATTTCATCTTCAAAGAGCCTTCCTCTATGTGGGTATAAGATAAAATTCATAGATTCCAGGAATTAGTATGTGGAGACTTTGGGGGCCATTTCTCAACTTTTCACACCAGATTTTGCCCTAGTCTGGTTCTACCCTCCTTTCGTGCATGTGGAAGACCTCACTTCCGAGGCTTGTCATAAGTAGAGCCATGAAACTAGTTCTATAAGGTAATAACGTGACTGGAAGTGATGGGAATAGTTTCTGACAGAGGCAGATAATGATTCTGCTGGCTTATCCCTTTTTTTTCTCTGGTAATTCTGTTGCCTAAATAGAGATGGAGGACCCACCAATAAAGGTATCCTGGATTTCTGGGCCACCGTAGTAAAAGCCCCAGGCTTATAGAGAAACTTATGTGCAATAAACACTTTTTTGACTTTGTAACTAATTTTGTGTTGCTGCATAGCATGGCCTGTCTGCATTAGTAGAACAGATAACTGATAAATTCCAGAGGAAATAAGAACCAACCTCTCAAATACTCATGAAATTAATTACAATTCAATATGTTCATAATTGAGAGCATATATATGTCACTGGACCTGCACTTGGTGGCAGGGAGCTGTGGGCTGGTGAGAGGGAGTCAGGCAGGTTTGTTAGGCAGTTAGGGTGACTGGAACCCTGAAAATAAAAAGCAGGAATATCTTTGGGCTTTGCTAGAGATCAGAGAGGAAGCTGGCTTTTCCTTATCTCTTACTTAAAGGAGTTTCCTGGTTTGTTTTTCCACAAACAATTTGAGCCTCTTTTGGGAGTGAGGGCCCCTTTCCTAAAAACTCAATCTAATCCTGACATTGTGGTTGGTTAAGTTCAGTCCCCAGAACTTGGCATCATGGCTATCTTCTTCCTGAGGTCTAGCCCAGACCGATCAGCTGTCTCTCTAGCTCACCAGAGCCTGAAGGTAAAGCCCACTAACATAAGGTTATAAATACCTTTACAAGGGGAAGGTGAACTCTCTTGGCAGTGGGTTAATCTCTGGTGAACTCCAGGTTCTGGTGCGTCTCCTTCTCATCTCATCCCAGCTGAGAACCCTCCTGACCCCTACTTCCACATGGGCTCTTTACCTTTGACCTACTGCCCGCCACAATGGGTGAGCAATGAGCACCTTCTTTTCTTTCCTTTCCAACTCTCTTTTCACAGTTCTTCCAGGCCCACCATGTGGGCTCTCAGACCACGTGGGTGTATCTATTTTCCTTCCCTTGGTTTTGTACTTCCTTTAACAAATATAATAACTTAATAATTATACATCTCAGTTTTATTTTATCTAATTATTTGGTTAAAAGTAGATAAGAACTAAAGGTTTGGGCTTCAAGAAACCCCCAACACCCTGTTTCATTAGTATTCTGCCAGAGTTTTCATCTGTATCTTGGAGGATGTCAGGATTTGTCAAGTTAAAGGTAATGGTGAGGAGGGCTAAAACATTCCAAATAAAGGGAACGTTGGTTGTAACTGACCTCAGTAGGAAGCAGGAAGGAAAGTAATGTGGCTGGAGGGGAAAGCAAGGTAGAGAGTGGCACAGAGGAAATGGGACAAGCAGCAAGGGAACCTGTTACATAATAGGTCTGCCTGGATGGTCTATACAATATGCTGCTGTTTGAAAAAAAAGCACTAGGTTGGCCTCATCAGTTGTCCCCATTCCCCTGGGAAATGGCTTTTTCCTGTTGTGGACTATTGTGGGGTCTCATCTATTTCTGTTCTCTCTGTCTCCTTCCCTCGGTTTCCCCATCTTCTTAACCTCCCGTTTATTTAAGTACACCAACAATTCACATCTATAGACTTTTTGCCTGGCAAATAGTATGAGGCTGTCACATTTAATACTTGTGTGGCTTTGGGTAAGTCACCTAATTAAGCCAACCCACAGTTCACTCATTAGTAAGGGCAGTAATAATAGCTCCCTAAGAGAAAGGTTGGGAGTAATGCTGTCTGTGAATTACTCTTCAAAGGTTTGGCTCAATTCCTGACACTTCCAATTGTAATTCACTCAGTGTGGTTTCTGACGGGCAGTACACACTGGGGATTTGGTGGTAAGCAAGTCAAGATTCATGATTTCTTGGCATTTTCATGGTACATTTTACTTCTACCTGTGTTTTAGCTCCCTGGACCCAGGTACCTCCTGGCTCCAATTCACTCATTTATGAATAAGCTTATACTTAAACTCATAACAAGACTTCCAAAGAATGTCAAACATTTTTAAGGCTTAAATTTAAAAATCTATCATAAGAAATTTTACTAAAGCAGGAGGAAATTTTCAATAGGTTTAAAAACAGTAAACTAGTTTTGTTTTGTTCTCATTGTATTGTCATGATGTAGATTTTGTGGTTTGAATATTTGTGAATTTTCAGTTATAAATGGAAATGAAATCATTGGGAACTTATTGTCCACTCATAGATGACACTTTACTGTTGATCATTCTGTGTATTGTTATATAAATTTTTAATCTAATAATGTATGTAGAATATCTTTCTAATCAATACATATCAATCTAGGTTATTGTTTCTTAATAATTAATTTTCATGGGACTGTCATTTAGTCAGCCATTCACCATTGATAATATTTGCATTATTTGTTATTTTTCCCATTCCAATGACTATCTTAACAAATACCTGCATGTACATAGACTTGTTTTGGACCTTGTGCAGATATTTCTGTGAGGTAATATTTAAGGATAGAATTGAAAGATTACTATCTACAATTGACCTACAACAATACATCAGAGTTTCTTCCTCCTGTCTGACTGTAACTTGGTGTCCATTGACCAAACTCTCTTCAGTGTTTTAAAGTTTTGATTCTAGAGGTCTTTCATGTCCTTGTTTAGGGAATTGGTGGAATATTTTTGTGGCTATTGTGAATGGGGGTGGTTTCTCTGATTTCTTTCCCAGTTATTTGCCCTTGGTATCTAAGAAGGGCTACTGATTTTTGTGTGTTAATTTTGTCTCCTGCCACTTTCCTAAAGGTGTTTTCTAGCTTTAACAGTTTTTTGAAGAAAAATTGAGGAAGACAATAGAATATGGAAAGATCTCACATGCTTGTGGATTGGAAGAATTAATATCATGAATATGGCCATCCATATTACCAAAAGAATTAACAGATTTAATGTAATCTCAATCAAAATTTCAGTAGCATTCTTCATAACAATATCTCAAAGTGTATGCACAAAAGATCACAGTTAACTAAAACTATCCTTAGCAAAAAAATAATACTGTTGCAGGTATCACCATGCCTGACTTTAAGTTATACTGTAGAGCCATCATAATAAAAAAAAAAAAAAAAAAACAGCATGATATTCACACAAAAAAGCCATGTACATCAATGGAATAGAATAAAGGATTTAAGGTAGGGGTTGTAACTAAAGCGACTGGAATTTTGACAAAGAGACCAAAAACACACAGTTGCAGTCAGGTTCACATTGCTGTTAGAAATCACCCAACCAACAGCAGCTTGTGGGGGAAAAAAGAGGTTTATTTTGGCTTACAGGCTCAAGGGGGAAGCTCCACGATGGCAGGGGAAATGAAGGCATGAGCAGAGGGTGGACATCACCCCCTGGCCAACATAAGGTGGACCACGGCAACAGGAGAGTGTGCCAAACACTGGCAGGGGGAAACTGGCTATAAGACTGATCAGAGAATTTTCCTAAGAAGAAATACAAGTAGTCACAAAAAAACTTAAAATGTATAAGTCAGTTATCAGAGAAGTACAATTTAAAACCACTTTGAGAGTCTACCTCATACTATTGAGAAAAAAAATCAAACAACAACAAATGTTGGCACAGGTTTGGTGAAAGAGGACCCCTTATTCACTGTTGGTGAGAGTATGAATTGATGCAACCACTATGGAAATTAGTGTGGAGGTTCCTCAAAATGTTAAAAATAAATCTACCATATGACCCAAGTATACCTCCTGGGCATATAGCCATGTTTACTGTACAACCACCTGCACATCCATGCTTATTGCTGCTCTATTCATGAGTCAATCCAGAAGCTCTTCAGTGGATGCATGGACAAGGAAAATATACACAAAGAAACTTTATTCAGGTGCAAGGAAATATGAAATTTTCAGGATAATAGATGAACCTGGAAACAGACAGGTCCAGGAAGACAAATGTCACATGTTTTCTCTCACATGCGGATAGTGACCCTGAAATTTTAGATTAGTAAGATGGAATAAGAGTCAGTACTAGAGGCCAAGAGGCTCAAAAGGGGCCATGAAAGGGGAGGAGTGGTGCTGGCTTGAATGGAGGGGATAGCAGGTGCATAAGCAAATGAAGAGATTATTGGAAGTGGAAAGATCCAAGGGAGGTTAAGGGAGGGGGATGGAAGAGAGAAGGGTATGGAAGAAGATTTAACTGAAACAAAAGGTAACATAAGTAAATCATATGGAAAACTACTTCTTTGGTAGAGAACTAAAAACAAAATTTAAGTCATAGAGAGTCATAGGAAAATCCCAGTGTCAGGGCTGGGAAACCTCCCATAGAGTTCTTGGTCAGGGAGGTACATGAAGCCCCAGTTCAATACAAGCAACAGACAGTGCTCTTGGCACCCCACCAGACTGGGAGGTGAGACCCTTTTGCTGAGGACACCACATGAGTCCTTTGCTAGGCCATGAGAAATCAAGCTGGAACTGAGCTAGTACCAAAGCCTGCTAGCTAGCTGCCACAGTACTAGGAAGTGTCTGTAGGCTGCTGGGGGAGAAAGCACATCCACAGCCTTAACCAGCAGTGAGCTCTATGAGCTATGCAACCGTCCAGCCAGGCAAGTTGATTCCACTGGTACAATAGCGGCATGACTGCCATGATGGTGATCAACTGCTCTCTGCTAGGATTTGAAGTCCACTTCATGGGAGGGAATTCAAGCCTGGTACTGTAAACCTGATTTAAGAGCATTTATCTTGGAAGATCATAGGCATTAGGAGGGAAGCTACTACTGTCATTTGTTATTTGGCTAAATGGACATGTGCCCATCTAGGTGTCCTCTTTATGCTCATCTACTAGTGCTGCCCTCACTTCTTAAATGTATTTATTTATTTGTACTCACTTTTGATCAGAGAAGCTTCTTTTCACAGATGGAGGTGACTACAGTGGAGACTCAGACTCATCAAAGTGCTGAGAAGAAGTGGCAGCTACATCCTCAGCACTAAGTGAGACATTGCTGTCACACAGGCCAAGGCTCAGGGAACATTGCACATGTGGCATAAGGAATGTGAGAACCAGAGCTGGTGAGGCATGCCTCAGAACACCGTGCTCTGGACACTTGGTGGCCCTTCTATTCCCTATCTCACAGCAGTTGTTGTGACCTGCACAATGATGGGCCCATTAACATATCATCACGGATGGTGAAGGATGGCAAAACTCAGACAAAGAAGGAAATCAATGTATTAGAGGCAGTTGTTGGAGTGACAAAGTGGTTCAGTGGAAGGGGCACTGAGGGTGGGGGCTAGAGAGAGGGACAAGAGGGGGCTATGATCAAAACACAATTTTGTAGACATATCAAAATTGTTAGTAGATGCAGATACTGAGGAGAAAATTAGACCATTGCGCCTCACCAGGACCCCAGCTGAAACCAATAGTAATTGGGAAAATGAGCAAGAGTTATGCTTTCTTGGAGAACCTGGTACCAGCACAAGGGTGAAAGAGATAGACGCAGCAAACACTCAGCTCCTACCAAACCAGATATCCAGAGACACAGAGGTTTCCAAGACCTCATCACTGAAGTAGACCTAACATGAACTCAACATGGCTCAGAGAAATTTGCAGAAGAGGGGGCAGAGAGATTGTTAGAACCACACATTGGGTCATTATGCACAGAGATATTGCCTCTTACCCATAACTGATGGCTAACCCCATAATGCACGTCCCACATTCTCCAAAGAGGAGGGTCCCTGCAGAGAGGGGAGGACAGGGAGGAGGCTAACAACAGTATCAACATGACTGTATACACACTGTGTACATAACTAATTAAAAAATAAGGGCTGGAGAGATGGCTTAGCGGTTAAGCGCTTGCCTGTGAAGCCTAAGGACCCCGGTTCGAGGCTCGGTTCCCCAGGTCCCACGTTAGCCAGATGCACAAGGGGGCGCACGCGTCTGGAGTTCGTTTGCAGAGGCTGGAAGCCCTGGCGCGCCCATTCTCTCTCTCCCTCTATCTGTGTCTTTCTCTCTGTGCCTGTCGCTCTCAAATAAATAAATAAATAATTAAAAAAAATGTTTAAAAAAAAAAATAAAACCACTCAGAGACAAAAAAAAAATTGGGAGACAGAGGCAGGAGAATTGCCCTGAGTTCAAGGCCACCCTGAGAGTACATAGTGAATTCCAGGTCAGCCTGGACTAGAGTGAGACCCTACCTTGAAAAACCAGAAAAGGATAAAAATAAATAAAAAATATAAATTTAAAAAAAGTTTAAAGAACAGAATGTGCGCTTGCCCATGCATACATGAGATTCTCTCAACAAACTGTCTATCTCTTGTTAATCTTTTTGTTATTGGATTAGTCCAATAATGGAACTTGGGGGTTTGTTTTTCCTACCAACTATCATGTCAGGTAGCCCTTTACACAGAGCTCACGTGCTGAGGAACCGAGAGGTCTCCTGCCAACAGCCACGCAAAGGGTCCATCTTGGAAGTAGTTCTTCAGCCTTGTTGAGCTTACGAATGAGTGCTCATGGCTCTGGCCAGCTACAGACAACAGAGCAATAGAGGGAGGAGGCGATAGAGAGACAAATGACAAATGATGGTGAGGAGCAGTGTGAAAAGCCAGAGGCTCTGACCTTCATCTATACTCACTCCACAGGGCTATCAGAAAACCCACCTTCATCATTACTATGACATCTGAAGCCAGGGAAAACACTGGAACTCTCCAGAGTTCCTTCCTACAAGTTTACAAACAGTGAAAAATATCAGGATGAAGCTCCCCTCTGTGAAATATTTCTCCCAAGGAAAGTCCAGGAGATAATGCTGTCTGTCAGCACCTTAAGATCATTAGTATTATAGGCTGATGAAAATCTTGGTGTGGTGAATTTTTTCAGTGATCTAGATATGTAAGAAAAACTAAGTGGAATAGATCAGATGAAATCCAGAGGAAAAGAGGGAAAGAAAAGGTAGCAGTAAAATACTGACTTCGAAGAAGTCCTGTGACAACTGAGGATGTGTCAAGTTGGGAGGTGGTTGGATGCAGAGCTCCTGGAAGCTACAAGAGCAGATGAGAGAAGAACAAGGAGGGAAATGGCAAAGGTGAGAAGCAGCTACTGGAGAGAAATCAGATCTCAGCACAACTGATTCCCAGTTCTTGGAAGACACTTGCTGGAAACAAGGTGGAGGTAGCTGAGTGTCAGTTCTGAGGAAATGGATGATTTAGTGCTGGAGGATGGTGGGGTGACCCTGGTGGCCCCGGAAGTAACTCAGTAGACTAATGGACAATTCCCAATTCCCCAGAGGGTTAGGCTGCCACAGTATCTGTGGCTATGCTCAGAGGGTCTTTGATTTCCTTTCTTCTCAAAGAAAAAGAATTTCCAGAGACTATTCTTTTGACACCATTCTTCTCTAAACTTAATAAGCTGGCCTTCAGAAAAAGAAAGAGCTCACGCTTTTGGCACTCCTTCTAGCAAGGCGAGGTGCGTGTTCTCTTCCTTCGAGTGTGAGTTGATATAGTGACTTGGTTCTAACCTGCACAGCGAAGCCGAGTGTTGCCGCTGTGTGGCTTTGGAGGTGAGGTAAGAAAAGGCAGCTCTTACCATGAGCATGTTGTTCCAAAATTTTGACATAAAATTATCTTTTAGACAGTTAGCCTCTACCATGGTGTAAGGAATTAGTCTCTATAAATACGATCAGAATAAATTTTACTTAAAATTTTTTTAACAAAATATTTTTATTTATTTGCAAGCAGAGAGAAAGAGAGGAGAGAGGCAGACAGAGGGAATGGGCATGCCAGGGCCTTTAGCCACTGCAAATGAACTCCAGATGCATGCATCACTTTGTGCATCTGATTTTATGTGGATACTGGGAAGTAGAACCCAAATAGACTTTGCAGGAAAGTTCCATAACCACTGAGCAATCTTTCCAGCCCTATTTTACTTACTTACTTATTTTCTTTCTTTCTTTCTTTCTTTCTTTCTTTCTTTCTTTCTTTTTGAGGTAGAGTCTCACTGTAGCTCAGGCTGACCTGGTATTCACTATGTAGTTTTAGGATGGCCTTGAACTCATGGTGATCCTCCTACCTCTGCCTTCTGAGTGCTTGGATTAAAGTCATGTTCCATGATGCCCAGCTTAACTTTCTTTTTAAAAAAGTGTTTATTATTATTATTAGCAAGATGTTTTGTATGGATACATCATGTGTCAGTACCCTCTTTTTCCCTTGTCCCTACCCCCATACTGTTGTGGATGCTTCTCAGTGGGGTTGCAGGTATTCCCCATGAGGTTGTAGTTTATGCATTGTGGGAGCAGTAGTCAGTTATTTTGGGGAGAAGTGAATGTCTCTGGGAATGATGGTATTCTGTGGCTCTTACAATCTTTCTGCCCCCTCTTCCCCAAAATTCCCTGAGCCATGATGGGTGAGTTTTAAGTCTACTTCAGTGATGAGCTCTGAGGAGGCTTTGGATCTCTACTTTGGTAGGTGTTGAGTATCCCCAGGGTCTGTCTCCCTCACCCTGGTGCTGACTATCAGATTCAGCATGGAAGCAGCACTCTTGCTCGTCTTCTTAGTTCCTCTGTGGTTTCAGTTGTGGCTTGGCTGAAGTGCGAGGGGAGTTTATCTCCTCTGGTCTCGCTGCCTTCTGAAAAAGAAGAACAGATTCCCCAATGGAGAGGGAAGTCAGCACAGTTTAAATGAGATAAGCATTATTAATTTAGGGAGAATTTGATGTATATAACACCTCTTTTAGCCAAAGACTAGTGAGTGTTTGACACTGGAGAGCATAATCTTTGTCTCCATAGGATTCTGATCTGGTTCTCAATTCCAGATCTCTTAGCCAATTAGAAAGCTATTGGTTACTCACTGAGGCTGTGTGCCACTATTACACTGGCATTTACATCATGTCAGACTGTTAGCTTAGACCTCTGGTTGCTCAGACAGTTGTTGGCCATTTTCCCCCAGTAGCTCCTTTAGTGCTTTCCAGCACTAGACAGGCTAACTTTCTCTCTAGCCCTCAGAATATATATATATATATATATATATATATATATATATATATATTTTTTTTTTTTTTTTTTTTTTTTTTTTTGAGGTAGGGTCTTACTCTAGCCCAGTTTGACCTGGAATTTATTATGTACTGTCAGCATGGCCTTGAACTCATGGTGATCCTCTTATCGCTGCCTCTCAAGTGCTGGAATTCAAGATGTCCCACCGTGCCCACCAAGAATAAATTTTAAAAGCAATATCTTATATTATGCTTTTAGAGTCTTAATAAGGCTGGAAGAAGTTCAATGAAGACAAATGATGGAATGGAGGAAGTGGAAACAGACCTTGTAAAGTAAATGCTTTCATTCTAATTCTTTTTTAAAATTAATTTATTTTTTATTGACAGCTTCCATGATTATAGAAAATAAACCATGATAATTCCCTTCCCCCACATTCCCCTTCACAACTCCATTTAATTCTAATACTATGGAAATTCTAAGGCCTAGAAAGGTCATTTACTTGTCTGTATAAGAGGCAGAGGCCCAAATCAATCCACAGGCTAGATCTTAGATGTGTAGAACTTATATGTGTTCTTGTTTCTTTTTCATCATTCTTCTTAGGTGCAGGTAGAACTCCTCTCCAAGGAGCACAGGCATATAGCTGTGCCTTCCTAGAAGACGGGGTAAATAATTTGAATTTCAAAATATGCCTGTAATCTATAGGATTCAACAAATCATCTTTTAAAACAAACAAATCACTCAGAAAGCCATAGATTGTTACTAGAAAAGTTTCAGTTCCAGGGAGATGGTACCTTCCAGTGAGTTGTTGGCCAGGGTGGTCCCTGATGCCCCCAAAACATTACAGGCCATTGCCAATGCTCTTGTCTTCCCACTAGGAATAGGTCGACAGACCCTATCGCCGAAGGCTCCCCAGGCTAGGGCTGTAGGTCACTAAAGAGTCAAGCTGGAACAGAGCTGAAAACCTCCTCCCTGCGGACCAGCTGACAGAAAGCTGGTGAAAACTACACTGCATACAGTTCTAAGGGAGAGAGATGTCATCAGTGGCTACAAACGATAGTGGACATTGCAAGCCTTAAGTTTGGTCAGCCAGGCCAAATGAGCCAATGGGTGCAATAGTGGCATGTCTATTATGGGGGAAACCAACCACTCTCTAACTGTACTGGAGGCCTGCTCCACAGGAAGGAATACATGTCTGGTAATGAAAAACCTAGTCAAGTACCTATGGTGGGAGAGGTCACGAGCCCTAGGGGTGTAACGCCTGCTGTTGTCTGGCTAAGCGCATATATTATGCTCATCAAACTGCCCTGTAAACATTTTTCTTATTGTTCATATCTATATATTAAATATTAATGCTACTCTTACTTTTGGTTAGAGAAACTTCTTTTTTCACAAAGGTGGTGACCAGTAGGATGACTCAATGGCACCACAGTGCTAAGAAGTGACAGGAGCATTCAGCATTGAGACAACTGTTTCACACCTTCCAAGGCTTCAGGGTCCATTGCCGAAGAGATGGATGAAAGAATGTAAGAGCCAAAGGAAGGGTGGGACTGTTTACAATGCAATCTTCCAGACACAAAATCGCTCAGATATCATAACCTAAGAGTGCCTGGTACTGCCTACACAAGACCCTCATACCAGGAGGAAAAGATGATGACATCAAAATAAAAAAGAGACTAATTGAGAAGGGGAGGGGATATGGTGGAGGGTGGATTTGTGGGGGAGGGAAGGAAATTGTCAGATTCATTGTCTATAATGAAGGAGGTTGTCAATAAAAAGTTTTAAAAAAAACCACACAAATCAGGAGCATTCAAAGAAATATCCTGGTAGCTTGTTGTTTTAACTCCAAAATATTTAAGCAACATGCTCTATCTGTGAGGGTTTTCAAATTTTTATTATTTATATATTTGAGAGTGAGAGGGAGAGAGAAAGAGGCAGGAATATATATTTAAGAGAAAGAAAATAGCACATCAGGACCTCCAGCCACTGCAAACAAATTCCAGAAGCATGCACCACCTTGTGCATCTGGCTTACATGGGCCTGGGGAACTGGACTGGGTCCTTTGGCTTTGCAGGTAAGCACCTTAACTGCTAAGCCATTTCTCCATCCCTGTGAGGAGTTTTAAAATTCTTTGTTCTGTGTCTTATTACTTGTGATCCAGTAAAGCACTGAAATGTGTTGGGTCATAATTTGCAAGTCACTGGCTCTAGAATTAATCAAACTTTTCAGGCTTTTGCTGCATGTCAAATATTGTGTTCAGTACAATTGCCTCAGTACCCTTGGAATGCTTGCTGCTTTAGCTAAGTGGGCAAGATTAGATCACATTGTATGTGGCCATCTGCAGTGTACAGGTGTTAGGCCATTGCCTATATTGTCACAGGGAGAGCAAGGATTAACAACAGCCCTGTTATCTCCACTTACTCAATTTAACCCCCTAATGGTTTAAGCCAAGGTCTTCCTGAACCAGAGATCCTTCTATAGCTCACAGGGGTGGGGGTATTGCTTGCAGATGTGAGCAATACCTGATTAAGCTCAAGGGTGGTGGAATTCTTCATTCTAAAATGGTTTAAAATGGGGCCCTTTTGTTCACATCGGGTTTTCGAGCTGTCTGGATAGAATCCATAATTGCTTCTGTGTGTCGTTCTTAGCTCCTCTTTGAGTGGCCCATTGTCTTCAGTGAGCTGTCATACCTATGTGAACATCTGCTCAGCCATCTGCAGTGTAGAACCTCATCAATCATTCTTACCTCTGGGAAACTATGGGATTTTAGTTTGGGAAAATTACTGTTCTGTAGAAGGGTTAAGTAAGGTGCAGGTGGTAAAGCTATTTCAATATGACCCCTTACTCTGGGTGAGTTCGTGGATATATGAATTGTAGATTTAGTATCTTAAAGTATAAGAACAACGTCCAAGTCTATGAGAGTCGTTCACGTCATGGCTCCTTGATTACTAGGTCCTAAGTTTTCCTTCCTAGCTCTGAACGATCAAGTCTGACAGTGGAGGTGTCTCAGAGCAAATGAACCCATCATGGCCTAATGCATTGTTCAGATCCACCACTTGGTCACTCCTGATAGGTATAGGCTGATAGGGACTGGTATGAGCAGTAATCCTGCTGGTACTTTGGAAGTTAGAAAAACCACCAGTTCCATGTGGTGGTAAGTCTGCTATGTGGTCATTACTATTATTTTTCTCAAAAAGCCTGAAACTCACACATACTTTCAACCCCTATGACAGCCCAGTCGATGTAGTCCTCTGGGTCAAGTTTGTCCCCATATTGAGGGTCCACATCCGAGGGGAGATTTTACTGTCAGTCCTATGATGATTCTCAAAGCCACCGGGACTAGACAGTCAGGAGACCCAGAGCTATGTATCACTCCAGCTTTGCAGCTTGGGCTCATTTGGGTGTATTTTTATTATTTCCTATGCCTTTTGTTGACAGAATTCAGAGATTGTGCTGGTATAAATAGCAACCATGTTGGTTGTTATGATGTGACCTTTCTCTTCAAACCTGGCTCTTTCCCCAGACTCTCTGAATGGGGCTGTCACCTGCCTGGCCTATTTCAGAAGCTTTGAACCTGTTGTGATGCTTCCATCTTTCTGGATTGTGTGCAATCTACCACCAAGTCCTACTTAGCTCTGAAATAAGCACTTTCAGTACCTCATGTGTTCCCTCATATTTATTGTCCCTTCCAATCAGTACTGTCCACATTATAGCAAAAGTGTTGCTCTCAAAAGGTACTTATTTATGTGCGGCTTAATATCACAGCCTGTGTCTTGTGGTTATGATGGCTAATAGGTAAAGTCACAGCTGTTCTCAGGTTCTCCAACAACTTTTATAATCACGTCTTGACTTTTCCCTAACATTGCGCTTTCAGTCATCATTCACTTCACTTCAACCTTCATTACAGCCTTGCTTTTGTCCTGTCAGGGTTCCAGCTGGCCTGCCACCTCAACTCTTTGCCTGCGTTGTACTGTTTGCTGGCCATGCTTTTAGACTGTGCCACTCCTCAACATCAAGAATACAAATGAGGGCTGGAGGGATGGCTTAGCAGTTAAAGCATTTGCCTGCAAAGCCAAAGGACCTCAGTTCAATTCCCCAGGATGCACATAAGCCAGATGCACACTACAGATGCATGCGTCTGTAGTTAGTTTGTAGTGGCTGGAGGCCGTGGCATGAGAGCTAGAGAGATAGGTTAGAGGTTAAGGCGCTAGCCTGCAAAGCCCAAGGTTGGACTCTCCAGATTCAGATGAGGCAAGAGCAAGGCTGCACGTATCCACTAGGTGGCGCAAGCATATGGAATTGGATTACTGTGGGTGAGGCCCCGGCACAACAATTCTCTCTCTCTGTCTCTGTCTCTCTCTAAAATAATAATAATAAAAAAAGATACAAATGACTCCTTATGACGTTTCATGGCTAGAAATGTGGTCGTGGTGGTTCACAGGTACTTCCACCATCTTATATGGAAAGATGTGTCATCTGCCTATCCTTGCTAG
Organism: Jaculus jaculus; assembly: GCF_020740685.1. Lineage (NCBI taxonomy): Eukaryota > Metazoa > Chordata > Mammalia > Rodentia > Dipodidae > Jaculus > Jaculus jaculus. The sequence goes on along the minus strand of NC_059109.1, from coordinate 31,795,946 downwards.
GAGAGTCAGACGCTCTGGGATAAAGGGTCAGAATGACCAAGCGGTTGTAGTGAAGGTGGGAGGACTACCCTCCGCGGACACAGAGGGAATACGATGTTCCTCCCTAAGGTCCAAGTTCTTGTTTTCTCTTAATGACACTGGCACAATGTCCACACAAGAGGAGCCCTGCTTCCCCATCCCTCCTTCACTCCCAAGTCACTCACTTAACACCATTCCAGAATGAGTCACCTTGGTTCCAGGCTCAGTATAACTAATTGGTGCTCTTTTGTGTTCTAATGGAGCCAAGCCACCTCTCTTCCTAGTGCCTTTAGTTGTTATTGACTAGTGTGTAAAGAAAATACTCATAAATTTGTTTTCCCTGTTTCCTGTCCTAATTCAGGCCAAGAGTGTACATTGCTGTTCCTTGTCTCAGAAGTCTCATATTATTTTGACAAATGTAAAGCTAGACTAGAAATAAAAGAGCGATAGAGATTGTGTCACTCCTTCCTGTGCTAGATACCCGAGAGCTGGAAGAACTCAGGGATCTCTGAGACCTCGAGGAGCATGACCCCATGGCACACGGAGCACAGGGCCCTCCCAGAGCAGGGGAGTCTGTGCTGGAGCCTTCCATGTTCTTGAGCAGTTCTGGAGGAGTGAGCATCAAGGCTCACAGGACCGGGTGGGCAGATGTAGCTAGAAGTGACCATTGATAAGGGATGACTACTGAAAGAAGTCTCACTGATGTTGACAGTGGAATTGGTACAGAGCTTGAACATGTCCTCAGAGGAAGCTCAAAGAACTTCACTATTTAGAGTTGACATTAAGCTTTTAGTGGAATTACAGTGAATTACAAAAAAATCAATGCATGCAATTGCACGCTGGAGTGGAGTGTATGGTTAGAGCCTGTATCAGACCTGGCTCTGTTGCCTGCTGGCTGTGAGACTTGGATAACTGAGTCAACTTGGTCAACGATGGAAATAATTCTGTGACAGCTGTCTCATAAGTACAATGAGATACTTGTAGCATATTTACCTCACATGTTTGTTGTGACAATAAAAATATTCGGTCTCCATAGTGCTGGGTAAGAGTTAGCATTCTATGTACTAATTGTTGTTAACATCATCTCTTTATGGAAAACATACTTTTATTGGTTGGCTACATTCAAGTTCATAGATTTTTAAAAAAATATTGGGCTGGAGAAATGGCTTAGCGGTTAAGCGCTTGCCTGTGAAGCCTAAGGACCCTGGTTCGAGGCTCGATTCCCCAGGACCCACGTTAGCCAGATGCACAGGGGGGCGCACGTGTCTGGAGTTTGTTCACAGTGGCTAGAGGCCCTGGTGCGCCCATTCTCTCTCTCTTTCTATCTGCCTCTTTCTCTTTCTGTCTGGCACTCTCAAATAAATAAATAAAAATAAATAAAAACTAAAAAAAATATTTAGTTATGAGAGAGAGAGAGAGAGAGAGAGAGAAAGGCAGATTGAATAGGCATGCCAGGGCCACTAGCCACTGCAAGTGAACTCCAGACACATGTGCCCCCTTGTGCATCTGGTTTACATGAGGACTGGGGAATCAAACTGGGGTCCTTAGGCTTCACAGGCAAATGCCTTAACTGCTAAGCCATTTCCCCAGCCCTTCAAGTTTATAGATTTTTAGTAAATATGAGAAGAAAATGTTTTGGAAAATAAATTTAAAGCTATGGTCTTAGGAAGCAGCGACCACTGGAAAACAATAAAAAGTAAAGGTAACAATACAATCTTGGAGGTGATTAACAAACACACCCAAAGAAGGGCCAAGTACTATACATACTGGTCTGTCTGTCTTCTGCACATCAATTCAACCTTCCAATTTCATGGCTAGTGGCCAATGGCTTGAGGGGTTTTTAAGCAGAACTTGATGCTTGTGTTTGGCTAGTATGTAACAAACCCTCAAAGATTGATTGATCATTCCTAAGACCTCTATGTAATCAGGAGAACAGTTCAATCATGCTCTGCATTTTGGTCCAATGCCTGCTGAGCTGAGTTCATGACCTGTGAGCCCTTGTTTCTTGTTTGCGTTCTTAGTGCAATGCATTAGTGCAAAGCATATGAGAAATTTAGAACACATGTGAACCCCGAGACTTTATCTAAACGCTGCTTCTGATTCAGCCATGCCTGGGGTGAGGCCTGAGATTATGCATTAGTGACAAGTTTGCAGGCCATGGGCTATACTTTGAGTAGCCAGGGTCTAGTTTCTGGCAGAAAATATACAAATGGCAGTGCTATAAGGGCTGGGACAGGTTACCAAGGAAACTTGACTGTGTTTTCCTGGAGAATTTATGAATTAGATATGTAATTTTAAAAAGTATTTTTATGTATTTATTTGCAAACATAGAGAGAGAGAGGGAGAGAGAGAGGGAGAGTGTCTGCGTGTACCAGGGCCTCTAGCCAATGTAAACGAACTTCAGATGCATGCACCACTTTGAGTATCTGGCTTTAATGTGGGTAGTGGGAAATGAGACCCAGGTTGTTAGGCTTTGTAGGCAAATACCTTAACTGTTGAGTCATCTCTCCAGCCCTGGGTATATAATTTTTCAGTTGCAGCTTTCTCTGGAGGCTAGAATGAATTCTGGGAGTTTATTACTGTGTCATTTGGTGATTAGATTGTAAATCACTGTGTGGAGTGATGTTCAGTCCCATAAACTTTCACATGCCCACATGGTACCCAGCAGTCTATCATATTGTTGCATAAATTTTAATGCAACAATAGATTTCCAATTTTCTATTTTTTTTTGCCTATTAGTTCATTATGATATTAACTGGCTCAGTGGAGATAAAAATACAATGATATTTTCCTTGGTGGTTTTATTTAATAATAAAATTTAATTGACATTAAAATTTTTACTCTACATTATTAAGTATGGTTTTAGATGTGCAGTACCTGTGCCACATAAAAATATTGATGCATGTCTATTGTTAGTGTTATAATTGACACAGAGGTAAGGTGTTTGAAAGATGCAGTCATGACAATATCGAACCAAAAATAACATAAAGTGTACAAGTATATCATAGAATTGATACTAGAGTGATATACACCTGCTCTTTAGAAAGCTACTTCTCTTAGCGCCTACCCCAAATATGTATTTTTATATCATCAACCTCATGTATCCAGCATCTGCTAAGATCTGAAAAAGAATTCAAATTGAGTTTTCACAATTAAAGGATAGTATTGAAGAGTATTGGGGGATAGAAAGACAGGTACTGAGGATAAATTATTTACTTATTTAGGAGTTGCAAGTAATGCTGGATGGAAGAGATGCATAAATGAATTTAGGATGCTGAGCACAGCTATTTTCAAACTTTGGTCTTGACAGAATCACCCAAGGAATGACAAAGACCTGTAAGGCTTCTAGTTAGGAGCCCACTGACAGACCATGAAGCCCTGGTGGAGGAAGAGCTTGGATACATAATCACAGGGCCACTGAATTCCAGAGGAGCCTCAGGCTGGGCCAATGGAGTTAGTTTCCTTGAGAAGATGTGGGTTAAGTAGCTTTTCAGTGCATGTGAAGTGGGAGAGTGGAGGCATTGTCATTAAGTAAGAGTTGATGGAATTATAGGGGTCAGGTAAATGAGAAGACAGAGTGAGGTAAGGTATACCCCTCAGGAAAAATATTCACAAGCCGGGCATGGTGGCGCACGCCTTTAATCCCAGCACTCGGGAGGCAAAGGTAGGAGGATCACCGAGAGTTTGAGGCCACCCTGAGACTACATAGTGAATTCCAGGTCAGCCTGAGCCAGAGTGAGACCCTACCTCGAAAAACCAAAAAAAAAAAAAAAAAAAGAAAAAAAAGAAAAATATTCACATAAGGCACGAAAGAAAGAAGATCCCAACTAGTTGGAAAAGAAAAATCCAAGTAACCACAGCAAAGCACACAATGAGGCTGGGGAAGAGAGTGGGTATGAGAGATAGAGAGGGGTCAGAGCACGAAGAGCTCGGAAGCTTGGAATTCATCCAGAGTGGAGGTGAGGATTCCTTTGTGCAGAAGAGTGGTATTCTGTAATCCACTGTTGCTTGCCTCTATTTTTTTTTTTAAGGTAGGGTCTCACTCTGCCCCAGGATGACCTGTAATTCACTATGTAGTCTCAGTGTAGCCTTGAACTCATGGCAATCCTCCTACCTCTGCCTCCCAAGTGCTGGGATTAAAGGCATGTGCCACCACACCCAGATCTTTTTTGGCTCTATTTTTTTTTTTTTTTATCACCCAGGTTCTAAGATTTCTAAATATTGCCTGTTTATAATTACTTTTGTTTATTTTCCACACCTAAGGCTATTTTGTTTAGGAGCCTATAAATTCACAAGTGGGCCTCTAGAATTAGTGGCCTTGTTGAAGTTAGCTTGAATGCCAAGAATTTGGCTTTTGATGATGATCGCATTTTCCATTGGAGAATCTGATATTTCTTTTTCAGAAGGCAGGGATAACCGAGGACAACCAAAATCAATCAACAACACAAGTAAAGACAGAGATGAACCACCCCTCACATATCAACTAGGGACAAGGTGAAATCACAGAGAAATTGGTGAGATGAGCAAGAATGTTGCTTCCGCTGTGAGCCTGATAACCTACACCAAGGTGGTGGAGACAGAAAATTCTCAAAATGCAACTAAGCAGAAATCCAGAATCTGCTAGGAGCTCACCACTAAAGTAGTCTTAATATACACCCACCAAGGTTGAAGGGATTTTGTGGAAGAGGAGGCAGAAAGAATGTAAGAGCCACAGGCTGTGGGAAATATCCAGAATCCTATCCCCCCACCCCACCCAGTGACTGACTGTTGCTCTCATTACTCATAACAAACAAACACCGATGGTGATTTCCAGGAATCACATGAGGAGGGCCCTCTGTGGAATGAGGGCAGGGAGGAGGGAAATGATGGTACCAACATATGATGTATCCATACAAAGTTTCTACTTAATTAAAAGATATGACTTTCATCCCAATTGTTCTGTGAGGTCAGGGCGCATGCTGAGATGTCAGCCTCCACTACTGGTCAGTCTGTGAAGTTGGCCTGGAATTGGGGCTCCCTCAACTGTCACACAGGGAGCACAGTGTATGACAGACTTCAGTTCTACCCAGAGACCAGTTGTCAGCTAGCCATGCTGATTTAGCCTGAGTAACCCCACCTGGGAATCAACATTGACTGTCTCCATGGCTGCCCTTCACACAGGAGTGGCTCTGGGAATCTCAGAGAAGCTTTGCCTATTGAAAGTCAAACAGGCAGTACAGACTCCATCAGGGCCATAGCCTTTGTTGGTATGAGTGGTTGTTTGTTTTCTGGTAAGTTGAATGGTTGCTCTGTATGTATTTTTTTCATTCTATGTTTTTTTTTTCATTTTTGTTTCACCATTGTATTATTGTCTATTTTACTTACTTATTTATTATTTATGAGAGAGGCAGGCAGAGAGAGAGAGAGAGAGAGAGGAAGAGAGAGGGGGAGAGGGAGTAAGAATGGGTGTGCCAGGGCCTCCTGCCACTGCAAACAAACTCTAGACACATGAGACACTGTGTTCATTTGGCTTTTTGTGTGTCCTGGGGAACTGTACCCAAGTTGTGAGACTTTGCAAGCAAAATGCTTCAAACTGTTGAGCCATCTTTCCAGCCCTGTTTTTGAATATCACATTTTTGTTTTTTTGAGGTAGGGTCTCACTCTAGTCCAGGCTGACCTGGAATTCACTATGTAGTCCCAGGGTGGCCTCAAACTCTGCTTCCTGAGTGCTGGGATTAGAGGCGTGTGTCACCACGCCTGGAGAATGTCATACTTTAATTCATCTTTCTATGTGTTTTTATAACTATTTTCAAGTGTGTGCATTGTTAACCCACTCTACTTAAACTCATGACTTACCAGAATACTTTTAAGTCTGTCCCTCACTTTTCTACGCTTAGAAAAATCTCTTTTTACTCCTATATCCAAAATAGTACCTTAACTACCTCTCATACCTACAGTCCATGTACTATTTTACTCATTTACATTTTACTCCTCTTTTCCTCCATTGTCCATTCTTTCTCCACTTCACTACTTAAAAACTGATACCATTTGATTTGTAAAAGGTTATAAAACATGACTTCTCCAACTAGAACCCAGTGCAGCTGTCTTTGCACCATGTGAGGGATATGTATAACGAAATAGCATCTACTACATCTAGACAAAACCAGGACTGCTGGTGAATAACTGAGGACACCACCATATCTCCCCTGAAAAGCTGAAGGAAATGTGGTTTCTGGCAAAGACTACTCCCTGGGAGGACTCCCAACAAAACGTAACAACCACGTAGAGTTGGAAAAAGGGAAAGTTAAAACTGGAAGACATGGCCATTCCAATATAAGTGAAGAACACTGCACTGTAACTCAGTGAATAAGAGAGAGCCACCCACTGTGGCCCATTTCTAAAATTCCAGCTCCCTCTAATGGAGACCAAGGTAGTTGAAATGTCTGAAGAAGAATTCAAAATCCTTCCTCAAAAATGGATCAGTGACCATGTTGAAGACTCAAATATGCAGAAGAATGAAGCGAGAAAATCACTAATAGTAAATCAGAGGAGAATGTTAAAAAAAAAAAGAGCAGGGGTGGGGAAATTAAGCAAGGAAGTTGAAACACTTGGAAAAAAAAAGTCTAGAAATGCTGGAAATAATAGAAAAAAATCAGTGAAATTAAAGCCACACTAGAGAGCATCACCAATAGACAAGAACATGCAGGGTGAGTTTCAGGGATGGGGAACAGTGTCAAAACAACAATATATAACAATTTACTCAGACACATGTAAAAAAAGACCATCAGAAATATTTCCAAGAAAGCTGGGATACATTAAAAGGACTAAACCTAAGAATTCACAGAACGGGGCAGGAGAGATGGTTTAGTGGTTAAGGCACTTGCTTGTGAAACTTAAGGACCCATGTTTGACTCTCCAGGTCCCACATAAGCCAGATGCACAAGGTGAGACAAGTGCAAGGTCACACATACCCATAGGTGATGCGAGCATCTGGCATTCAATCGCAGTGGTGGAGGCCCCTAGTGAGCCAGTTCTTTCTAGCTCTCTGTCAATCTCTCTAAAATAAATAAATAAATAAAAGAAAATGGAATACTACAAAAAAATAAAAAAATAATTCACAGAATGAAAGAAAGAGATGAGATAAATTAAACGAAATATACAGGGCTGGAGAGATTGCTTAGTGGTTAAGCTCTTGCCTGTGAAGCCTAAGGACCCCGGTTCAAGGCTCAACTCCCCAGGACCCATGTTACCCAAATGCACAAGGGGGTGCATGCATCTGGAGTTCATTTGCAGTGGCTGGAAGCCCTGACAAACCCATTCTCTCTCTATCTCCCTCTTTCTCTCTCTGTCTGTCACTCTCAAATAAATAAAAATAAACAAAAAATAAACTAAAAAAAAAAGGAAAATACAGACTATTTAATCAAATCGTAACAAAAAATTTCCCAAACCTAAGAAAAGAAGTCAGTATCTAAATACAAAAGACATTCAGAAACCCAGACATTATCTCCACATCATAGTCAACATGACAACAAATACTAAGTAAAGAAACAACACTAAAAGCTACAATAGAAAAACCTGTGAAAACATGTGAACTCACATGCAAAAGGAACATCAGAATAACTTCAGATCTTTCAATAGAAATCCTAAAAATCAGAAAAGCATTGGCCAATACATTTCAAGCCCTGAAAGAAAAAAAAAAAAAAAACAAAAAAACAAAAAAACCTGCCAACTAAGAGTGCAATTCCAAGCAAATTTATCTTTCAAAAGTGATAGAGAAATAAGGATTTTTGGACCAAAGGAAACTATGGAAACTCATGACAATAAAATGAGCACTGTGGAGGAAAAACAAAAGCACTGTTACATGTCAGCACACAGGAAAGAGCCTAGGCCATGGAAAGGCCAGATTAGTAAGAAGATCTGGGCAGGAATTAAGCATGACCAACACAGGAAACCAGCGAACCCCAAAAGCAACAGGAGAGGAGGAAAAGAAATCCCATAATCCAGCCAACTAGACCATCACCTAACAAAATGTATAAAAGACCCTCTCAATGGTAACTTTAAATGCAAATGACCTCAACTCACCAATAATAAGATGCACATTAACTGTCTGAATTAAAAAAAAACAACAAGAACCAACTGTATGTTGTCTCCAAGAAACATACCTAGCTTGCAAAGCTGCCCAGAAACTGAGTGTCAAAAGATAGAAATCAACCTGTCAAACAACAGAAGCTGTTGTTAACTATTCATGTATCTGATAAAATGGACTTCAGAGTAAAACCAGTGAGAAGAGATAAAAAAGGGACACTGTGTATTCATACAGAGGGAAATTCCTCAAGAAGGTAAAGCAACTGTAGACACTTATGAGCCAAGTATTGGGACTCCTAATTTCATGAAACAATAACTGCAAGGCATGAAATGTCATGTAAGTCTCAATACATTAATACTGGGGGATGTAAATACCCTACTCTCACATTTAAATAGATCCTCCAAACTAAAAATCAGCAAACATACTTAGATTATACCACAGACCAACTCAATTTAACAAGTCTCTATAGAATATTCTACCCAACACAGAGGGATACACATTCTTCCTGGCTGTCCATGGAGTCTTCCAGAAAATGATCATACCATAGGCCATGAAACAAACCTTAACAAATATGAAAATTTCATTGTATCTGATAAGAAGAGAAGTTCATTGTATCCAACAACAGTGGACTAAAACTTGAAATTAATAAAATAAAATCTTCAGAAACTACACAAATACTGAGAGACTAACCAATGTGCTTTTAAATGAGTATCAGAGAAATCATCATCAGAGAAATCAAGGAGGAAATTTAAAAATTCCCCTGAACAAGTGAAAATGATAGTACACCCCAATAGTTCCTTTAAGATATAGTCAGGGAATACTAAGAGAAGAGTATATAGATGTAACTGTTGACACACAAAAAAATCAGAGAGATATTAAATAAATAACCTAATGTTATAGCTTAAGGTTCTAGAAAAACAACCCAAACCCATTAGATGACACCAAAAATTCTGCCAATCAATAACTGGGCTATTGAAATATATAGATAGTTCTCAAAAGAAGGAACACAAATGGCTAATAGAATATATTTTTTAAATGTTCTATATGTTTCTCCATTAGGGAAATGCAAATTAAATAAATGAGCCTATGGGACACCCAAGTCAGAATAGCTAAGATTAAGAGAACAAGCACTGGAGAGGATGTAGGGAAAGATGAACCTTTATTCACTGCTGTGGAAATGTAAACTATCACAGCTATTATGGAAGTCAGTATGGAGGTTTTTCAAAAAAAACCCTTAAAATGAAATCACCATATGACTTAACAATACCAGTTAATTTCTGGGTATTAACGTGACAGGATTTAGAATCACAGTGGAAACAAAACTATGGGCATGTTAGTGAGAGATTTTCTATATTAGATTGGGAGGCCCACCTTAGCTGTAGGCAGCACCGTTCCATAGGTGGGGGTATCCAGGCTGTTGCAGTCAGCTTTGCATTGCTGGTAGGAAACACCTGACCAAGAGCAGCTTGTGGGAGGAAAGTGTTTATTTTGGCTTACAGACTTGAGGGGAAGCTCCATGATGGCAGGGGAAAATGATGGCATGAGCTGAGGGTGCACATTACCTCCTTGTTGACATCAGGTGGACAACAGCACCAGGAGAGTGTGCCAGACACTGGCAAGAGGAAGCTGGCTGTAACACCCATAAGCCTGCCCCCAGCAATACACTGCCTCTAGGAGGCTTCAATTCCCAAATTGCCACCAGCTGGGGACCTAGCATTCAGAACACAAGCTTATGGAGGACACCTTAATCCAACCACCACACAGGCTGAATGAGAAGGGGAAGCAAGCTGAGTGGTGGCATTCATCCCTGTTTCCTCACTGTGGATCAGAAGTCTCAAGTTCTGCCATCATGCCTGACCAACCATGATTGACTGTAAACCTCAAGCTATAAGCCAAAACAAAACCTTCCATCTTAGGTCACTTCCTGCCATGTACTTGGCCACAGCAATGAGAAAGTAAATGCATCAAAATCTGGTACACAGAGTGGGGTTGTTGCTATTATAAATCAGACCACGTGTCTTTGGAACTGGTTTGTAAGGAGGGATGTGGAAGAGTTTGGAACTTTGGGTCAGAAAAGTCCTTAAATACTATAAGTGGAGTTTTAATGGGCCATTCTTGTGGGAACTTGGAAGACAAGAATTTTGAGAGAATGAGCATGGAGGCCTGGCTCATGACTGTTGTAGCAGTCAGCCTCATGTCACTGGGATGAACTTCTAAACCAGGCACAGTATATGGGAAGAATGACATTTATTTGAAGCTTACAGATACAAGGGAAGTTCCATAATGGTGAAAAGAGAAAACCCACAATCAAAAGTAAGCAAAAAATTGGCAGCCCAGCCACAGGGAACCCATGCAAAACTCAAGCACTTTGCATATCTTATGCTAAAATCCAGAAATCTATCCCCCAGTGACACCTCCTCCACCCAGGTATCTGGAAATCCAAGAAGCTTCAATAAAACTCCTGAATCTATTAGGGGACATCCAAACACTTAAACCATTACAAGTGTCCAAGGGGAATAAAAGCTCCATCAAGAATTTATCTAGGAAGAGTTAATATTATTTACTGTCAAATAAATTGGCTATATCCTACCTGTGTCCTAAGAATTTGAGTGGTACAGAATTATAAAGTAATGGACAGACTTGTTTGTCAGATTTCTTCTGTTAAGCAAATTAGAGTAAGTATTCAGTCTGGTGCTGAGAAAGCAACTATAATTTTTAAAACATCGGAACCATAAAAAATAAACCTCCTATTTTGTACTGTGCCAATAGGAAAAATGTTCCAAGGGAAAAATATACCCATTGAAGCCACTATCTTCTAAAAATACAAATCCATTTGAAATAAGAGAGCCTGAACTGTTTGAACTGAAAATGACATTGAAAGGGTGCCTTTCTAATTATATATATCTTCTACCTAAGCAGACAGAGTAACCACAAGTGCTTTTGAGATGGGACCAGCTGTATCTTGAACTGGTGACAGAAGTCCGCAATGATGATCCTGTTTTGAAGGCATGAGAGATTCAAGATTGAAGGGAACAAGGAATATCATGTCTTGTTTCTAGATTGCTGCTGAGCCAGGCAAATGTGACAGGGTTGGAGTCACTGCAGGACGTCTTGAGAAGCTACTATGTGAAGCTATGAAGGTGAGCCCTAGGTTTCAATGGAGACCCCAAGATGTTAGAGATTCTGAAATTTGGGGAATTTGTTGAGGAAAATGGCACATAAGTATTGGAATGTGTGTGTGTGTGTGTGTGTGTGTGTGTGTGTGAGAGAGAGTGAGAGAGAGAGAGAGAGAGAGAGAGAGAGAGAGAGAGAGAGAGAGAGAGGGTGAGTTACTTAAGTTTCTGGAACTCATATGATTCTTCTTAGGAGTCCCTGATGCTGGACATGGAGCTACAAGATTTGAAGTTTGCTGGGTTTGGGGCTTGCTTTGGTCCATTCTTTCCTATGTCCCTATTCCTCATTTTTGGAATTGGAATGTTTATCCTGTGCCGTCCAATGTTAAATACCTTGTTTTATTGATGTTATAGGTGATCACAGTTGAGAGGTTGCCTGAGACTCAGAAGTCTCTCTACTTTTCAATTTTGTAACTATTAAAAATTATGGGGACTTTTGAAGTGAAATTGGATGCATTTTGCATTTTGAGACAGTATGAACCTGTGGAACAAGAAGAGCTGTGAAGTTGAACTGGTTTGAATGTATGGTCACACAGACTCAGGCTTGAATCTTGAGTCTCCAGTGGCAGAGCACTGGAGGGGAAGAGGTATGTCACTGGGAGCAGATCTTGGGGTCCAACCCCAAGGTGTGTGGAAAGCAACTGGAGCTCTGGCTGGCCGTTCTTGCTGGTGTTTGTGTTTGCTGACTGTTGGTAGTCTCTCAATTTGGGTCTAAAAATGGGAGCCAGTTTCTTCTGCCATGGATGGTGTTGCCCCTAGACTCCATAAGCATGAAATATACTCCTTTCCCCTATAAGCTGATTTTGGCCAGGCATATGCCCATCAATAAAGAGCTGACTGCAACAGAGGTTATGTCTTAAAAGTGTTATGAAACATCAAGTTGACAAGGGTGGACTTAGCATGGTTATTCTCATGTTGTCAACTTGACAGGATTTAAAATCATTATGGAAGGAATTTCTGGGACTATCAATGAGATAGATTAGCTTAATTGAGATGGGAGCACTCACCCTGTGGGCAGCACATTCCATGGGCTGGGACTTAATTCCCAGAAAGGACCAACTGAGCTGAGCAGCTGTGTACATCTCTCTGTATCCCATTTCACTGGGGACTGAATGTGACCCAACCTCAAACTCCCGCCACCAAGCCTTACCTGCCGTGATGAACCCGCAAGCTCAGAAAGTAGTCTTTCCCTCCTTCAGTTGCTGCTTGTCAGGTATTTGGTCACAGCAATGTGGAAGTAATGAATACATCACTCCTTACTATATTCCCAAAGGACTCCTATATCCTTCCATGGACATACTCTGGCACCAGTAAACATGGATGCTCTCTTCTCAATAGCAAGGGGATAGAACCAGCCCCAGTGCTCAGCAATAAAAGAAATGATAATGAAAATGTGGCATATATACACAACAAAATTAAAAAAAAAATTTTTTTTTGTTTATTTTTATGCATTTATTTGATAGCGACAGACAGATAGAGAAAGAGGCAGAGAGAGAGAGAGAGAATGGGCGCGCCAGGGCCTCCAGCCACTGCAAACGAACTCCAGATGTGTGCACCCCCTTGTGCATCTGGCTAACGTGGGTCCTGGGGAATCAAGCCTCGAACCGGGGTCCTTAGGCTTCACAGGCAAGTGCTTAACCGCTAAGCCATCTCTCCAGCCCACAACATAATTTTACTTAATGGTGAAAAAAGTGAAATTATGTACTTTGTGGCTAGGCTTTCTGTTTCAAATCTATACTCAGGTCTTCTAAATTTTACAAGATTAGCCTATTAATATTTACCCTTATTAGTGGTCTTTGTTGTATTATGATGTTCATTTCTGCTTCGTGCACATTCTACTGTATCCATCACTTTTCCTTATTATATTGCTTTTCTTTTAGCATTTTGAAAATTGGTTTACATCTCTTTCAGTAGTTGCCCTTATGATTGCAGCATGCCCATCTTAATGGAATGAAATAAAAACATAGTAAGTGTTTTTCTACTCTTCCTAAAACATAACAGAACACAAAATGTTTAGTTCTTAATTCTCTCTTAAATTTTATTTATTTTACTTATTTACTTATTTAAGAGCTACACAGGAAGAGAGAGAGAGAAGGGAGAATGGCACCAGGGCCTCTAGCCACTGCAAATGAACTCCAGATACATGCATCAACTTGTGCATCTGGCTTATGTGAGTCCTAGGGACCCAAGCCTCAGGCTGGGGTCCTTAGGCTTCATAGGCAAATGCTCAACTGCTAAGTCATCTCTCCAGCCCTCTCTTCAATTTTATATACATTACTATTTTTAGGACTTTATTGTAATTTTTCTTTCTTTTTTTTTAAGAAAGAATACAGTCTTTTATTTTTATTTTTATTTATTTATTTGAGAGCAACAGACAGAAAGAGGCAGAAAGAGAGAGAGAATGGGCATGCCAGGGCCTTCAGCCACTGTAAATGAACTCCAGATGCATGTGCCCCTTGTGCATCTGGCTAATGTGGGTCCTAGGGAATCAAATGGAAGTCCCTTGGCTTTTCAGGCAAGTACTTAATTGCTAAGCCATCTCTCCAGCCCTGTAATTTTTCATAACAGCAATTTTCACTTATTCACAAAAGCTTAGAAACCATAATGTAAACTCCATGCACTCTTCACTCAGTTTAAATAATTACCAGTATATTTTCACCTTGTCTCCTGTCTACCTATTCATTTTGCTTTACTGGCTGTTTGATGGTGTCTCTCTGCTTGAATCTATGAATGAGGTTACTACTCCTTTGACTTATCACTGGATATTTCGGAGCAAACACCACATACTATGCCATCTTATGGATAAATAATTGTATATGCTATGAGGGAAATGACTCACAATTTTAGTTCCAACTTGTTTGTTTCTCCTCAGGTTGGTTAGTTTTGTTTTCTATAGTGGTATGTGTAGCAGACAGCTTAAGTTCACTGAGATGAACTTCCAGACCAGGCACAGTTATGGAGGAAGGGATATTTATTGAAGCTTACAGATCCAGGGGAAGTTCCATAAATGGCAGAAGAAGCTGGCCTGCCTTCACAGATCCAAGGAGTGAGAGAGCGAGAGAGAGAGAGAGAAAGAGAGAGAGAGAGAGAGAGAGAGAGAGAGAGAGAGAGAGAGAGACAGAGAGGCAGAGATGCACAATCAAAAAGCCAAAAGCCATACAGCACAGGACAGCACACTTCAGGAACTTCTGCTAGGCACACTTTGCATATCTTCAGATTGAAATCTGAAACCCACCACCACACCTTAAGATCCACCCAGGGACACTGCCTCCAGCCAGGTGGCTAAAGATGCAAACTACAAACAATAAAAAACTGAATCTATTGGGGGACATCTATTCAAACCACCACAGTATGTATTTACATAGATCTTTTTTTGTTATTAAGAATATACTTTGTATGGATACATCATGATTGATACCATCTTTTCCCTCCTCCCTGCCCCAACCCCTCAGTGGGGTTTCTGGTATTCCCCATGGGTTTGTGGGTTATGTGTTGTGAGAGCAGCAGTCAGTTATTGGGGGCGGGCAAAGCCTCTGGATATGATGTCCCAACCTGCGGCTCTTAGAATCTTTCCACCTCCTCTTCTGAAAAATTTCCCAATCCATAATGAGTGTATTTTAAATCTACTTCAGTGATGAGCTCTTATGAGCCTCTAGATCTCTGCTTTGGTATGGATTGAGTATACTCATCCTCAGTGTCTGTCTCCTTCACTCTGACACTGATTGTCAGGCTCACCATGGAAGCAGCACTTTTGTTTATCATATGAGATCCTCTGTGGTTTCACCTGGGCCTTGGCTGAAGTGTGAGGAGGGGTGGTTTATCTCCTTGGGTCTGGCTACCTTTCCAAACAAATAAAAAAACAAATGATTCTTCAATGGAGAATGAAGTCAGCATAGGTTACAAGGAATAAGCATTGTCAATTTAGGGAGATTTTGATGGATGTAGCCCCTCTTTAAGCCAAATACTAGTGGGAGCTTGTCGTTGAAGACCATCTTTGTCTCCACAGGATTCTGACCTGGTTCCCAGTTCCAGATATGCATTCCTTTCCACTGAGCAAATCTCTTAGCTAATCAGAAAGCCATTAGTTACCCACCAAGGCTGTGTGCCACCATTGCATTGGTGTGTGCTTCTTATCAGGGTGGTTGCTTCTGAGTACCTTAGACCCCTGCTTGCTCACACTGTTGTTGGCCACTTTCCCCCAGAAACTCATGTAGCACTTTTTGGCATTAAACATGCTAACCATCTCGAGATTGGCTTCCTTCTGGATTCCAGCCTGGTCTCTTTATTTTTTGTGTGAGCAGCATATGGTGTCTTCCTCAAAAGGGTCTTACCTTTTACCTCAGGAAGGTCGTCAAGTGCTTTGACAGAAGCCTGTGTTATTTTGGGGACCTTGTAAGTCTCTCTGATCAACAGCTCAATGTGGGTAGCAACTGATATCTGGTACTGGGAGTCACAGGCCAGAGACAAATGTTTTAAGGTTAGGCTTCATCCCATCCTCTCCAGCACCCTTCTTTCCAGGTGCTCCCCCCATACTCGTGCAGAGGGTTAAATCTTAAATCTATCCTTGAGGAGGAAGGTTTCTATGATACTTCTTCATTTTGGGTTTAGTTTTATTTCTGCCAAGTCTTCCCTTCCCCTTCCCTCAAAACCTTCCATCCCTATTTTCTGAGCCTCAAGTTGCCTGTCAAGTATGCCAGAAAACCACTTCATGCTCATCTTTGCATTTACATCACATTTTCATATTTGTTTATTTTTACTTTAGTTCCCTTCCTCCTAAACTACATTTTTAGTATTACTTTTAGCAAAAGTAAATGTGATTTTTATTCATGTATTTGAGGCCTTCAATAGGACATTTCATGATAGGTGAAACCAAAGATTAAATTATATTTGTTTATTTTCTTTTTATTAAGTAATAATTTTGTATGGACACATGTGTTGGTAACATCATTTCCCTTGTCCCTGCCCCCATTTCACTGGGGGTTCCTTACATGTGTGCATTCTTTGAGTATTTTTCTCAGCCTTTATTTTTCAATTATATTTTTATTTATTTGCCAGAAGAGAGAGATAGAAGAGAGACAGACAGAGAGAAAGGGTGTGCCAGGGCCTCCAACCTCTGCAAATGGACTCCAGATGCATGTACCACTTTGTGCATCTGGCTTTACATGGGTACTGGGGAATTGAACTCAGGTTGAATGTGAAATATTCCTCCATCGTCTGTGTGTTTGAATACTTGGTTCCCAGCTGATGGTGATGCTTAGGAAATTTATGGAACCCTTAGAAGTTTGAAACTTGTTTGGCCTGTAGCCATTGCATACAAACGCCACCTGTTGCCTGTGCCACCTTGTGCATCTGGCTGCATGTGGGTATTGGGGAATTGAACCTGGGTCCTTAGGCTTTGCAAGCAAGTGCCTTAACTGCTGAGCAATCTATTCAGCCCCACACATGGAATATTTTGACCAATGTTTAGCTCTCAATGGATAAGTAAAAGTCAGGCATTACTCAATCAGACTGTAGTGTTAAAACGATTGCTTCTTAGTGCCTAGATCTTTAGGGAATTATAACTCCTTCTTCAGACAAGCTGGGCGCTGTATGGTGCACTGATGCAATAGTGACTCGTCTCCTGAGAGCACTAGTAAATGTGCATTACAGAGGGTGTGCAAGCCAAAACTTCCAGCTGTCATGCAGTTTGTCTTTATGAGAAAGTCACTTCACTGGGCTGGCCCTGGACAATGCTGGCAAACACCGAAGGTTCCGGTGTTGCTCTCCACATTGCTCAGCGCCATGCACAGTCACTCCAGGCAGACACAGTAGATACACCAGCTCATAAGAACTTCCTCTGCACCGTAGCTTAAAAAAAATCAGTAGTAGTAGGCACATTGCTTTTTAAATGTATTATTTATTTTTTGTGAGGGGAGAGAGAATGAAAGAGAGTGAGAGTGTGTGTATGGGCATACTAGGGCCGCTTACCACTGCAAAGGAACTCGAGATGCAGGTGCCACTTTGTGCATCTGGCTTCATGTAGCTATTGGGAAATTGAACCTAGATTCAAAGGCTTTGCAAGCAAGTGCCTTTGACCCCCAATCTTTCTTTCTAGCCCAGTAGGTACATTGTTTTTTTTTTGAGGTAGGGTCTCATTCTATCCAGGCTGACCTGTAGTCTTGGGCTGGCCTTGAACTCCCATCAATCCTCCTGCCTCCCCAGTGCTGGGTACATTTCCTTATTTCAGAGACAGAGAGAAAAAGTCAGAAAGAGAGTAAGTATGGTCATGCCAGGGCTGCAAATGAACTCCAGATCCGTGTGCCACTTTGTGCATCTGGGGACTGTAGACTCCGCAAACAAGTGCCTTTACCCATCTCCCCAGCATGCTGCAGGTCCATCTGAACGAGAGTCTTCTAAAAGACAAGAAGGGGCAGCTCAGAAATCAAAGGCTGAGCTTTGTGGGGGTTCCAGGTAATGCCAGTAAGGGCAGAGCAACCTCTCTGGCCCCTCCTCTATGCAAGCTGTTGCTTTGTCATGAAGTTTACTTGGCTCATGAGATTCATGAAGAAATTCTGAGAATCCCTTTGAAGTATAGGTGCTTGCAAGTACTATATTTGTATTTTAAGCTACTTAGCAATTTCCCTATCAGGGATTCCAGACTTGTTAGTTTCACACACTTCAGTACTTTAGCAAACACTCATATTTATCCTCTGCCTTAGGCAATCTCATTTACTGGTGGTGTGGGAGGAGACTGTCTCAAAGTATCATAAAAATTAGGGATGAATACATTTTCGTGCCACCTGTACAAGATGAGTTGCCAAGTATATTCTCCTACTGGCTCTAAAACAATTACCAGTATCTGTGGTAGTGTGTAGTGAGCCAGGAAGTGATAACTTCTGTATCCTTGTGTTGGCCTCAGGGTAAGGAAGAAATTACTATAGCTCATGTCATGTGTTTCCTGTCTTTATTGGTATTACTGTTAGTCTAGTTCTGCAAGAATGGGTTATAAATCTTTGTGTGTGTGTGTGTGCACGTGTGTGTGTGTGTAACTACATGCATGTATATGTATGGACATATGTGTTCATGTGTATGAGTTTTTTAAATTAAGCTAGTATTTCAGAATCCTTGCCATTGAATAAATGTCCCTTTGCTTGTCCCAAGTGACTTGAGAAATGGTCAGCATTGCCTAATTGCCCCAGCACCTGTCCACCTTATTTACCTTCTGAGAACACTGGCACTGGCAAACACCCACTGCTTTCCCTTCTCCTTAATGAAGGTCACTGGGATTTGTACAAGTTTGATAGCATTTGAAGAGACTGGTAGACAGACACTTTAGGACTAATTTTCTGCTTGCTACATATGACCTTGTGCTTTGGCAAAATAAGAGCTTTTTAGATGCAGGATGGGGCTCAGATTCTGCCACAAACTGACAAGGTGACCTTTTTCAATGTCATCTATGAACTTGGGACTACGATCTCTATCTCTGTATTATTGGAAAATTGGTAGTAGTGTGCTTAAAGCACTGAAAACCATTCTTGGCACATAGTGAGACTTTAAACAAAAAAAAATACCTGTTCGCATCTTCATCTTATACATAAAATATTATTTATTGAAGGCAGTGGGCATTGACCACCAAAGATTCAGTGCTCTGTAATCACTTGTGTGGCCACAGGCAGAATGCTTTTTAATTTGCTGCATTTATTTGCTATGTACCCACTCATAGTATACAACACACAGCTGTGAGTAGTCGTCGTTAAATGGGAGAACTCACAGCGCTCCATTAACACCAACTGCGGCTTCCAGAATTTGTCGGCAATGCCACAGAAGTCTTCCAACTGAAAACTACATGTACTACCTGCAAGGAGAAGACATTTGTGTCAGCGTTCACGAATATGCTTTAATATTTTGCAAATTGGAGTTGTATTTTAAAAACGAGTTTCTTGGGCTGGGGAGCTGGCTTGGTGGTTAAAGGCAGTTGCTTGCAAAGCCTACTGACCTGGGTTCAGTTCTCCAGTACCATGTCAAGCCAGGTGCACAAAGTGGTGCATGCATGTGGAGTTCATTTACAGCAACAAGAGGCCCTGGAGCACTCTCATCCTCTCTGTCTCTCCTTACAAACAAATAAATAAAAACATTTTTAGAAAAGAGATTCTTAAATTTCTGAAAAATTATATGTCATAACTTTCTATCTTGGAACTTTTGGCTAACGTTTCCAAAGTTGTGTACAAAATGATCTACAGGGGTAAAATTCATTTTCCTTTTTCTGAGTTTAGGATGGGCTGCTTCCACATCGTAAGTGAAGCACAATCTTGACTGACACGTCTGTTTCAAAGATCAGGCCAAGGCCTTCTGACACTGCCCTGAGCACTAAGGGAAACAGACTGTCCTGAGAAAACATTGAGATGGCAGGTGTCTCCCTTCTCATGGGAAAAGTACAGCCGGTTTCTCTTTATTATCTCAATATCTGAACACTCATCCGGCAGATAGAACAAAAGTTCTTCAGATGCTTGAGGTCCACCCTTGCAGGAGGAAAAGAGCATTCTGAGCTCAGAGCTAACGTGTAGGCGAAGAGAATGACATGCATTCCTGATTTCCATAGGTCATTTTTATAGCTCAGGACCATAGGGCAGAATACATAATAGGGACAGAATGCCTAGAATAGCTGTCCTTAAAATACCATCCTAAATGTTCTGAAGGGAAAACTCTGTTTATGATAGAAGGGACACTTAGCAATGCTTACAAATATTACCATTCAAAATGGCATCCAGATAGCACCAAATCATCTGCTATAGTGTGGTCTGCAGTAAGCAGCGAGACCAAGGAGAGTTATGCTGGGTTATGAAGGGCTTTGGGAATACAAAATGGCACACTGCTTTCTGGTCACATTTTGGGGTCCTTCAGGGCCAGAGGCACATGTTGTTTACCTTATACCACTTGTAGCAGCTCTGAGAAGGTACTCTTTCAGTGTCTGGCCCTCAATAACAAATGTTGGGAGGTCGAGGAGACAACATTGACTATGCTCACAAGCGGCAGCCTTCAGGATCATTAATTAGGATTGTCAAATGTGTCAGGTGGAGTTGTCCACAGGTCATAAACCTCTCCCTCTTTACTCCTGAGAACAAAGCTGGCTCGTGGCCAGCAGATGTCAATGAGCTGTTATATCACATTGAATTGAGTGAAGCTGCAAAAAGTATATGCCCACATGTCAATGTGTGTTTTTCCAGAAAATTGAGTGCACTATAATATTTATAAATTGCAAATGTATCTACATTGTTCTTATCTGGATGCCTTGGGATGAAATTTCCTTGAAAATAACCTTCATGTCTTGCTCTATTATGTCGACACATAGTGCTGTACAATGGATGAAAAGGGGACTGTGAGTCACAATGCTTTGTCAATTACCTGTGACTTGGGAAAGTTACAAAACCTCTGGAGTCCAGTGTCCTGTCTGAAAGACGGGTTAGCAGTTTATGGTGAGGATTAAGGTTATTCATACGCTTTACAATAGAATGGGATAACAAAGACTCCTGCTTAATAAGCATCCACACTGCGCCTGTTGCCTCACATTTCTTATTTATTATGAAATAAAGTTTTGTGATGCACAGATGTTTTTTCTATTCAGAATTTAGGAACTATAATGCTAAAACACTTGTCTTAGTTTTCAAATCCTGTTGTAACAAATCACTTCAAATTTAATGGTTTAAAAGAACAGAAATTTATCCTCTCAAAGTCCTGTGGGCAAGAAGTCTGACATTAGTTTCACTGAGCTAACGACAAGGTGTTGGTAGGCCCTGACCCTTCTGGATGGTCTAGACAGGACTCCTTGACACTTTCAGTTTCCAGGGGCTGTCAATATCCTTTTATTTTTTATTTATTTTGTTTTTTTGAGGTAAAGTTTTGTTCTAGTCCAGGCTGACCTGGAATTCACTATGTAGTCTTAGGGTGGCTTTGAACTCATGACTAGCCCCCTACCTCTGCCTCCCAAGTACTGGGATTAGAGGTGTACACCACTAAGCCCAGCTTCTAGGGGCTGTCAATATTCTATGGCTATAACTGTCTCAGTCCTAGCTCTGTATCTGAGCATAGTGCTTTCTCTTGGGTGTGTATAGACCCTCTCCTTCTTATAACAATACTTGTGATTACATTTAGGACCAAGCTCAGTAACCCCAGAAAAGTTTCCCATCTCAATATCTTTGATTTAGTCTTTAGTAATACTTTCAAAGACTATTTGTTTTGTGTGTGTGTGAGGTAGGGTCTCTAGCCCAGGCTGACTTGGTACTCACTCTGTAGTCCCAGGCTGGATTTGAAGTCACACCTAACTCTGTCTTCTGAGTGCTGGGATTAAAGGCATGCTCCACCATGCTCAGTGAAGACTAGGTTTTTTTTTTTTTTCTAAACATTTTATTTACTGTCAAGCAGAGATAGAGAGGAGAGAAACAGACACACAGAGAGAATGGGCACAGCAGGAACTTCAGCCACACTATACAGGAGGTCCAGATGCACACACTTCTTTGTGCATCTGGCTTTATATTTATACTGGGGAACCGAACACTGTCATTAGGCTTTTCAGGCAAGAGCCTTAACCACTAAGCAGTCTCTCCAGTCCCTGAAGACTAGTTTTGATCACAGAAGGTAGCATTCCAAAGTTCTAGGTAGTAGGACATGGAGATCTTTTGGAAAGTCACTTCTCAGTTTATCATAGTACCTCTTAAGAATATTCTTTTCAAGAATATGTTTTGGAATTTTAATAAAATGTCTGATTTTGTCACTAAAAATCATTTTGTCATTGTAGAATGGAAATAATTTTAAAATTAATTTCTTTAACATACAAAATAGATATCCCTGTGACATTTTCCACACATGTATATCATATAATTTGTCTTCATTTACTCCCCTCACTGCCCTCCACTACTTCTCTCTCCCTTTTGCTGGTTCCCTTCCTCCCTACAAAATAATTCCCCATTCTTTCATTGCATATATATCCTATTACCTTCACTTGTTCATCTTTCCTCTTCCCTCCTTTTATACCTCTTCTATTCTTAATTTACTTTTATTTATTTATTAGAAAGAGTGAGAGAGAGAGAGAGAGAGGGAGAGAATGGGCACACCAAGGCCTCTAGCTACTACAAATGAACTTGTGGAACCTGGAGAATTGAACCTGGGTCCTTAGGCTTCACAGGCAAGCGCCTGAACCACTAAACCATTTCTACAGCCCATGTGTAGCCTAGGCTGCCCTCAAACTCCTGATCCTCCTGCCTCCACCTCTTTAGCAATATCCTACTGGCATGCGCCACCACAACTGGCCTCTTCTGCTCCTGTCTGTCCTGTCCCTTTTCTACTTCATGTCTCACTATAAATACACACACACACATGCTTACATACTTGTATAAATTTGAACCTAGATTCTGAACATGAGAAAAAAATTCAGTACTCATCTTTCTGAGTCTGGCTTATTTTACTTAACATAATAATTTCCTGTGACTGTAAATGAACTCCAGACTCATGTGCCACCTTGTTCATCTGGCTTATGTGGGTCCTGGGGAATTGAACCTGGGTCCTTTGGCTTTGCAGGCAAATGCCCTAACTGATAAGCCATCTCTTCAGTCCTCTGCCTATTTTTATACAAGTGTCATATCTATTTTCTTTAAGGCTAAATAAAATCCCACTCTGTATATGTACCACATTTTCTTTATCTATGTGTTGACAGAAATTTTGGCTATAGTGAATAGCAGCATTGGACATTGATATGAAAGTCTCTGTGGGTTGAGAACTTGTAGTCCTTCAGGTGTCTACATATAGCTAGCTTCGGTTGTAGTTCTACCTTTTGCTTCTTAAGGAATTATTTCTTCACTGGCTATACTAGCTTATACCCCTCAACCATTTGTTGTAATTGTTGTCAGTTTTTAATGATGAACATTCTGACTGATGTGAGGTGAAATCTCAAGGCAGTTTTAATTTACATTTTTTATGATGGCTAAAAATGTTGAACATTTAAAAATATTTAAATATTTGCTTGTACTTGTTCCTTTGAGGACTGTCTACTATTTATTGATTGGGTGGTTTGGGTTTTAGGTATTTAATTTTTGGAGGGTTTTAGTAGATTCTGGATATTACACCCTGTCAAATGTGAAGTTGGCAGAGGTGGCTTCCTGTTCTTAGGATGTCTCTCTTTTTTCTTTTAAGAAAAAATTATTTATTTACTTTTTAAATTTTTGTTATTTATTTATTTGAGAGAGAAGGAAGGAGAAAGAGGCAGATATAGAGAGAATGGGCATGCCAAGGTCTCCAGCCACTGCAAACAAACTCCAGATGCATGTGCCACCTTGTACATCTGGTTTACATGGGTCCTTGGGAGTTGAGCCTTGCTCCTTTGGCTTTGCAGGCAAGCCCTGAACCACTGAGCCATCTCTCCAGCCCCAAATTATTTATTTATTGAAGCAGAGTGAGTCAGTATGGGCACATGAAAATGAACTCCAGATGCATGTGCTACTTTGTGCATCTGGTTCTATGTGGCCTCTGAGGAATCAAACCTAGGTCAGAAGGCTTTGCAAGCAGGTGCTTTAGCCACTGAGCAATCTCTCCAATCCTTAAGCTGTCTCTTGACTCTAGATTGTTTCCTTTCCCGTGCAGAAGTTTTTGTTTCCTTCAATCTCAATGGTCAATTTTGGGGATTATTTCTAATGTTATTAGAGCTCTTTTCAGAAAGTCTTTACCTATCCTCATATCTTGAAGTCTTTTCCCTATTTTCTTCCAGCAATTTCAGTCAGAGATATAGATCCATTGTCCTCAGCACCACTTATTGGACAAGCTTTTTTTCAATGCATGTTTTTGACACTTTTCTTAAAGACTAGGTGGCTATAGGTATATGTTTTTATATCTGGGACCTCTATTCAATTTAATTCCATTGGTGGATATGTACATGTTTTCCACTAGGAAATCTCATGCACAGATCCAAAGACTTTATCATAAGTATCAGAATACTTTTTAAACCATTCTTAAAATGAGTAGTAATTTAATTTGTCTAAATAATGATGTATGTCAACTTTGAGTATTAGGTTATTATCAGTAACATTATAAAAATTGCTTGTATATTACGCTTTACTAACCTCTCTATCCATGAGAGAGGATGAGGGAGGGTCAAGTAATGACTTACCGTTTTACATTGATTTAAAAAACTGTAATGTGAAGGCATACGTGAATCTAATAGAATTGCTATAAAAAATACCAAACACTTCAAGATGTTCAGCCTATTTACCATTACACAAGAGAAATGGAATTTCCTTCAGATATATTTTTAAATATTTTATTTTTATTTATTTATGAGAGGGGGGATGGGCATGTCAGGGCTTCCAACCACTGCAAAAGAACTCCAGACGCATGTGCCACCTTGTGCATCTGGCTTACATGGGTCCTAGGAAATCAAACCTGGGTCCTTTGGCTTCGCAGACAAGTGCCTTAAACACTAAGCTATCTCTCCAGCCCTCCTTCAGATATTTTGAAGACATAAAGTCATGTTGACAAAGAACAATAAAATGAGGCAAAACAGTAAAATAATTGGGTATCCTGATTATGCATTGACTAGTAAGTGAGTTCCTATTCTAAACTGTGAGAACCAAAAAAGAACTAAAGGAACTAAAAAAACTAAAATCTATCTGAGGACCCAAAAGAACCAAAAATAGCATTGAAGTCTCTGGTAAGAAGGGTTATAAGGATGTAGAGAATAAATATTGTAAATACTTTAAATGTTTCTTAAAATAAAGACACCTCTATGTCAACTGAAGATTTTCTCTCAAGAGTGTCATAAACATATTACATAGAACAAATGTGATTCAAATATGATTAAAATGCACCATTTATAAAATGAGTCAGACATTACTTCCATAGATACTATAATTTTTGTTATAACACATAAACATATAAATAATCTGCTACCACTTTACCTCTAATTTTATTATCATGTCTATCATATTTCCATCCATCTGTCCATCCATCCATCCATCCATCCATCCATCCATCCATCCATCCATGCATGCATGCATGCATCCATCCCTCCCTCTTAGTAGATTTGTGGAAAGCTCAGCATCTGAGCACACTGCCTGAGAACCTCAGTAATCCTGCACTATCAAATGCAATGGAAAACCCAAAGTTTCATAAAAGCGCCTGAAGTTAAAGAAAATATTGACAGGTAAATTTCACTAGTTACTGTGTCAGCCCAAACTTTTGAATTTATCAGCTTTTGTAATATTTAAAAACATAAACTTCAGTAGCTCAAAAACATTATTTTTAGATTTCTTTTTAAATAATTTTATACAGGTATGCAATACATTTTGATCATACTCACCCCCATGTCCTTCTCTTGTCCCCCTCCCTTCCCACTGAACCTCTTCTCAGCTGTCATTTGGAGGGTTTTTTTTTACATGCATGTGTATAGTATGTGGTGTGTGTGTGTGTGTGTGTGTGTGTGTGTGTGTGTGGTGTATGCACAGGTATGTGCTGATGTGGAGGCTAGAGGAGAATGTCAGGTGCCCCTCCACCCCTCCTCCACCTGTTTTCCCTCGAGACGGAGTCTCTTTCTGACTCCAGAGCTTGGCTTTTTTTTTCACAAGCCCCAGCGATTCTCCAGCGTGTTTCCCCACAGACCTGGGGTTGCAGACAAATGTGGCCATGCTCTGTGTACATGAGTGCTAGAAGAATCAAACTTGGGTGGTCTCAGGTCTCTTCAGACCCTCATGCTTGAATGGAAAGCACATTTAATTGCTGAGCCATCTCTCCAGTCCCACAGCCATCTTTCTGCGGATGACCCACTGAGTTTAACTGGTGTTGTTTATCTGAGCATGGGTGGGAAGTCATTTACTGGAGCTCAGGCAACTTGCCAGCATCTAAACCACTGAGGAAAATCTCTCCCCTTTCCCCAACAACCATTGTCCTCCAATAACTCTTCAGGGGGAGCACCCCTTCCCATGTTCTGGCTTTTACATTCTTTCCACCTCATCTTCCACAATGTTTCTTGAGCCTTGGAAGGGGTGATATGAATGTCCCATTTAGTAAGGAACTCCCAGCAGTCACTCATTCTCATTCCACTGCAAAAAGAAACCTTTCTAACCAAAAGTGAGAGCAGCATCAATCTGTAGCTATGGACATAAATGTTTAGAGGGCAGTCTGATAGGCAAAAGGGAACCCATTTAGCCAAACAATAGTAGTAGCTTCCCTCTGAGGACCTAGGACCTTCCCTGCCTAGCTTTACAGTAGCAGCCAGGAATTCCCTGCCATGGAGCAGACACCAAATCCATGCAGAGAGCAGTTGGTTACCCTCAAGCAATCATTCCACTATTGCATCAGTGGGTACATCTTGGCTAGTTGGCCCACTGTGTAATATACAGCTGTCTTTTCTCCAGTGAATATTTTTGTCACAAATCAGATAACTATAGCTGTATGGGTTTATGATGTTCTTTTACATTGAAATGCACGTCTGCTTTTGTGCCAGAATCATGCCGTTTTTATTGAAATGGATCTGTTATTACCTTTAAATCAAGGAGATAATACCTCTAGCTTTATTTATTTATTTACTCAGGAGTGGTTTGACTATCCAAGATCTCTTGTTCTTACAAATGAGTTTCCTTCCTTCCTTCTTTTCTTGTTTTTTTTTGAGGCAGGGTCTCACTGTAGCCTAATTTTCATGGAACTTACTCTGTAGCGCCAGGCTGGCCTTGAACATCCCAACATCCCAAGTACTAGGACTAAAGGCATGTGCCACCCCAAATGAATTTTAAGATTGATTTTTCTTCTGTGCAAATGGTGTTGGAGTTTTGGTGGGGATTGTATTAAATTTATAGATTTGCTTTTGGTAAGATGGTCATATTCACAATATTTATTTTTCTAATCCATGAGTATGGGGGTGTGGTAGTTTTAATGTATGTCCCCCATTGACTCAGGTTTTAAAATTAAATTTTTAACTTGGATTTCCAACTGTGTGGCTGGAGGTCATATCACTGGGAGTGAATCTGAATTCCATCTCTAAGGTGTCACTGGAGGTGGATCTGAATTCCAGCCCAGAGGTACATAGAGAGGTTTGAGCTCTGGCAAGGTCTTGCTTTCTGCAGGTTTGTGCTTTCTGCTTTTTGGTGTTTGCTGGCTGCTGGTGGTTTTTCTCTCTCTGCTTGGATTTATGAATGGGAATCAGTGATGGAACTTCCCCTGGATCTGTAAGCTTACAATAAATCCCTTCTGTGATAGTTAAGGTGTTGTCAACTGGATCTGTTTAGTAATCCCCAGGTTGCTTCTAGGAAGGAACAACTAAAGGAGGAAGTCTTTCCTCCAGGGTGAGCCCTTCCCCCAGAGTGGGCAGCCCTGCTCAGAGGGGGACTTGATATAAGGAAGCTCTGTGTAAAAAGAGTTCCTTCCTTCCTCCCCTCCACTTGGTTGCTGGAGTTGCTCGCTACCTTTCAGCATGGATTGAAGACCAGTGTGGACTGAAGACCAGCATCAACTGAAGATCCATGTGGATAGAAATCCAGCGGCTCCTCAGGAAGCCTCCAGGCATTCCGGCACCATCTGCAGTGCCGGGTTGGGACTGCTGAGGCATCTGGCCACATGTACTGAGCAGCTACCAGGTTTGTGATTCATGGGCCTGCAACTGCTATTGGACTACTATAAACTGATCCAATAAATCCCCTTTTTAACATAATTCATTCTAGCAGTCTGTTCCTCTAGAGAATCCCGACTTATATACCTTCCTCCCATAAAACTGAGTTTGGTTGAATGTTTGTCTCAGCAACATGAAGCTTTTTACTAAGGAGGTATCTTTCCATTTCTTAGTGTCTTCTTCAATTTCTCTCAAGCATTTTGATGTTTTTATTGTAAAGGCTTTTAACTTCCTTGGTATTTTCAAATAGCATTATTTTTTATTCTTGGCTGTGGCATGTGTGGGTGGCAGGAGGAATGTCCATGTGTCTCTACCCTCTTAGTTGAATCATGGGGGCTAAAAAGAACAAATTCAATCATGAGAGTGTATTAAAATTTTATAATTGTATCTAATCTATAAGGAGAATGGAAATAAGTGTCCAAAATTAGTTACATGACCTGGCTCAAGATATATGAGATAAAGGTGAATTGAACTGTGCAACAGAGGGTAGTAGACTATATATTTCTGAATAATAACCTAAAATTATTGCAAATATAAAAAAAATTACTCTTGGGCTGGAGAGATGACTCAGTCACTTAGGCTATTGCCTGCAAAGCCTAATGACCTGAGTTTGATTCCCCAGTACCCATGTAAAGCCCAATGCACAGATGGTTCATGTATGTGTAGTTCATTTACAGTGGCTGGAGACCATGGCATGCCCATTCTCTCTATCTCTCACTTTCTCCTCTATCTCTCTCTCTGCTTGCAAATAAATACATAAATAGAACATAAAATATTTGCTGTCATGTTGCACATAACAGCATTGGAAAATACAGCACCAACCATATTGAAACAGAGTGTTAGGGGTTCAGGAAGGTCCTCAAACCCTAAACCCTGGGTTCACGTTTGTATTTAACCAAAGAATTAGACAAGCCAAACTGAGAAGGATAATTATTAAATTGCTATAATTATTGGGGGAACTATAGAACCAAGGGAAGGAAAATGAATATACCCACATGGCCGGAGAGCCTGTGTGGTGAGCCTGGAAAACCTATGGAGAGGACAGAAAAGAAAGTACAAAGAGCTCCTGCCATGTGGAGGGCAGGAGGGGTAGAGAGACATGTGGAAAGCAGGGGAGAGGGGGTCTCCTCTTGTTTCAGCACAGCTGGGCCAAGGTGAGGGGAAACTCACCAGAACCTAGAAGTTCACGAGTGGTCAGGCAGCTCTGACAGAGCTTGTTCTCCTCCCACAAACTTTTTTATTTTGTTTTGGTTTTTTCATGGTAGGAACTGGCTCTAGCCCAGGCTGACCTGGAATTATGTAGTCTCAGGGTGGTCTCGAACTCCCAGCAATCCTCATACCTCTGCCTCCTGAGTGCTTTTCCCAGAAACATATTTATAACCTTAAGTGGTGGGGCCTACCTTCAGGCTTAGGTGAGCCAGAAAGACAGCTGGTTGCTCTGGGGTAGAGGCTGTCTCAGGAAGAGGCTAGCCATGACCTGGGGGATGAACTTGACTGATCACAATGTTAGGACTAAATCTTAGGAAGTAAGGCCTCCCTCCCAGGAGGGGCCTAGGTTGTTTGTGGAAGAGCAGATCTAGGGAAGCAGTAATCTGTTAAAGCAGCAGCCACATCTCAGAATTCTTTGCCTCATGTGTCACCTTTCTGCTGGGCCTAGGGAAGGGCACCACAAGGTGTAATCCACGTGCTGCAGTGTGCAGTGAAAGAGCTTTGGCTAGGCTGTTAGAGAAACATGGGCTAAATTCCATGTGTGACAAGTGCCACCTCTGTGTCCTTGAACAAGATTATTACTTCTGAGTTTCATTTTCCTAAATACAAACAGAATATCTCCATCCCAATATTGTTAGGAGAACAAAACTGTGTCATGAATATTATGCCTATTGTGGTGTCTGGCCCCAAGCAGATGCACAATAAATAAAGATTCTTTTGTCTTCTAAGTGTTCAGAGGAGTAGTAGAATGAAAGCTATCAAGCTCTGTGACACACCATTTATCTTCCTTTTATTGCCTCAAATGACACTTGCAACTGATATTTTAATATGTATACACCTCTGTTTCTGCAATTTCATTAAAAGATTTTTGGAAGGCAGGTTGTAGTGTGTGCTCTGTGCCTCACACACTAGACAGTACTATGAGATTATCATTCTTCTGAGGCAATGGCTGGAGAGGAAAAAAGTTTGCTTTTGAAATTAAGAGATCTCTGTGCTAGTTTTGAACTGCCATCTTAAGCTTATAATTCATTCTTTAGTTCTTTCCTCTAGCCCCTGAAACTGTAACTGGCATATAATAAATGCTTAATGCAAATGGTTTGGGTGAATGAATACTCCCTATTTAAGATTTCATTTGCTCTCAAATTCTATAATAAAGTTGACTTGAGGAATGAATGTGAGTGACTGAAAAAATTTTAACCAAAATGAATTAAACATTATTTCTCACAGCATATTATCAGAGTTCATACTCCTCCTTCTCATAAAAATAATAATTTGAAGCAAATGAAATTCTGGGAAAAAAAAGCATTTGCATTGTGAAAAGGTAACTGCAAGCATGCTTTCTTTTTGATGTGACTTGTGATTTCTACTTAACTACAAAACCAAATTCTATTCAGGCAGCATTTTGTAAGTTCAGCACATTGACCAAAACCCAAACTATCTTATAGAAATAACTCTGTTCAATTTAGTTTGAGTTTACCTATATGAACCAAAAATTAATTTGCTATCACAACATAAGAATGTTCTTTTGGAGTAGGCCAGACCCCTATTTCCTGGCTCCTCCCAGCACTCTGGTCTGGGTTTCCTGTGCTGGTCTGTGTGTGGGCAGGCTCAGTGGTATGGCATGAGTTAGGCCAGACCCAGAGTATTTCTCAGATCCTCCCAGTTCCCTGATCTGGGTTTCCTGAGCAGACAGTGTGTGGACAGGCACCATAGTGTGGAATGAGTAGGCCAAACCCTGGTTTTACTGGCTCCTCAGAATTCCTTGGTCCAGGTTTCTTGGGCCAGACTGTATGCAAGCGGGCGCTGCAGGAGTGAGTAGGCCAGATCCCTGTTCCCTGGCTCCTCCCAGTCCCCTTCTCAGCAGCCCATGGAACCTTCTCCAGATTGTCCATATTTTGGGCTATAAAGTGTGTTTTTATAAAGCCAAGAAAATTGAAGTAACTTCATGCATCATGTGAGATCACAATGCTTTAAAGCTGGAAATTAACAAGAGACATATCAAGAAATCCACCAGTGCCTGGAGACTGAACTACACACTTTTAAACAATGAATGAGTCATGGAAGAAATAAAAAAAATTGTAAAATTCCTAGAATTGAATAATAATTAAAACACAACCTACCAAAACTTATAAGATAGCCATATCTTAAGGCAGCCATAAGGGGAAAATTCATACCCCTAAATGCCTTCATTACAAGGACAGAAAGATCCCAAATCAATAACCTGACTGTCTACCTAAAAGCTCTAGAAAAACAAGAAGAATCCAACCAAAGAACTGTAGATGGAAAGAAGTAATCAAGATTAGAGTAGAAATTAATGAATTGGAAACAAAGAAAACAATTTTTAAAAATCCAGGAAACAAAGAGCTATTTCTTTGGAAAAAATAACCAAGATTGAGAAACTCCTGGCCAAATTGATACAGCAAAAACAAACAAGCAAAAAAAAAACAAAACAAAACAAAAAAAAACAAACCCCCATACATCTCAAATTAACAAAATGAGAAATGAAAAAAACAGGGCATACTTCCAAAACCTCTACTCCACAAAATTAAATAATCTGGAAGAAATGGATGAATTCCTAGACACCTACCACCTACCAAAACTAAACTCTGAGCAGATTAATCTCCAAAACCAACCTATCACATCAATGGAGATTGAAAAGTAATCAAACGTCACTCCAGAAAGAAAAGTCCAAGACAAGATGGCTTCTCAGCTGAATTTTATCATTGAAAAACTGAAACAAATTTTTCTCAAAGTGTTTCACATTATCAGAGGTGAGGAAATCCTCCCAGACTCCTTTTATGAAGCTAGCCTCACCCTAATACCAAAACCAGACAGAGATGCAACAAGGAAAGGAAAATATGGGCCTGTATCCCTAATGAATTTAGATGCAAAAGTCCTCAACAAAACCCATGCAAGCCAAATTCAACAACACATCAAAATCATTATTCACCTTGGTCAAGTAGGCTTCACTTTAGGGATACAGGAATGGTTCAACATATGGATATCGGTCAATGTAATGCACAACATAAATAAACTTAACCATAAGAACCACATGGTCATATTAATTGATGCAAAGAAGGCCTTTGACAAAATACAGCATCACTTCATGATCAAAACACTGGAAAGAATAGGCACGGAGGGTTTATATCTCAATATAATAAAGGCTATATATAAAGCTCTTAAAACCCAAATAATACCTAATGGGGAAAAACTCAAGGTGTTCTCACTGAGATCAGGAACAAGACATGGATGCTCCCTGTTACCACTGCTCTTTAATATAGTACTAGATGTACTAACCCAAGTAATAACTCAGGAGAAAGAAAGAAAAGAGATTCAAATTTGAAAGGAAGAAGTCAAATTAGCCCTATTTGCAAATGATATGATCCTATATATATAAATGACCCAAAAGTCTCCATCCCAAAACTTCTACAGGTGATAAATTCCTTCAGCAAAGTGTCAGGATACAAAATCAATGCACAAGAATCAATAGCTTTTCTACATGCAAATATACAAATATACAGAGACAGAAATCAGTGAGGCTGTCCCATTTTCAACAGCAATAAATAAATACCATGGAATGACACTCACCAAGGATTTGAAAGACTTATATAATAAAAACCTAAAAATACTCAAGAAAGAAATGGAGGAGGACTTGAGAAGATGGAAAGACCTCCCATGTTCCTGAATAGGTAGAATTAATATTGTGAAATGGCAATTCTCCCAAAAGCAATATACAGATTTAATGCAGAGCCAATTGATTGTTCACTGAATGAAAAAAAAATCTTTGCCAGCTATATCACTCACAGAAGCCTAATATATAGAATCTACAAAGAACTCAAAATCTAAACAATAAAAAAATCAAACAATCTACCCTAAAAGTGAGGCAGGGAACTAAACTAAACTAAATAGGTAGTTCTCAGAGGAAGAATTACAAATGGCTAACACACACTTAAAAAGATGTTCAACATCTAACCATTAGGGAAATGCAAATTCAAACAACTATTAGATTCCACCTTACCCCAGTAAAGATAGCAAACATTAAAAAATCAAATGAAAACAAATGTTGGCAAGGATATGGAGAAAGAGGAACACTCATTCACTGTTGGTGGGAATGTAAGCTGATACAACCACTATGGAAATCAATTTGGAGACTCCTAAAACGTATGAATATAGTGTTCCCAACCCTGTCATTCCCTTACTAGGCATTTACCCTAAAAGCTCCACATCTCAGTTCACAAATATTTGCTCAACCATGTTTATAGCTGCTCAATTTATAATAGCTAAAACCTGAAACCAACCCAGGTGCCCATCATTGGATGATTGGATAGCCAAGATGTGGTATATCTCCATGATGTAATTCTACACAGCAGTAAGAAATAATGGCACAATAAAATTTGGAGAAAAATGTTCAGACTTGGAACAGATCATTCTAAGTGAGCTCATAAAATCATAGGCAAAACCACTGTTACATGGTCTCACTCATCTGCAGTTACTAACCTGTATCGGCCTGAGTTGCTGACATACCTGTATGGCATCTCAAGGCTTGGACAATAAGGAGGGTAGGGCTTCGGGGGTGGGGAATGCTGATGGTGGTGGGACACAAGACTGAACCCAAATTGAACTGGTACCATAGAATCCTATATCCTGGAAGTTAAACTAAAAGGTGGACCCTCAAGAGGACCTTAGGGGGAGCACTTGAATTGAAGGGCCCAGGAGAGGGTGAGACAAAGCCTAACCTTAATTTTCTCTTGTTTCTCTTTCTTCTTTTTCTTTTTTGGTTCCCTTTGGTGCTGGAATATAATTCCCTGTACCAGGATGTGGATAGCAGTTGATCAGAAAGACCTACTAGATCTCCCCTAACAAACAAGACAGCCTTCTGTCAGAGCACATGATTACCCACCAGAGGTTAATGGTAAGACCCTACTGCTGAAGACACCATACTCTGTCTTCTCAGACCATGAAGAGACCAGGTTGGAATCCAGAAGAGAGCCAGTCCCCAGACAATTAGCCCATCTAGTACTGGAAGGTGCTACATGAACTATTGGGGAATGTAGCCAACATCTGTCTGAGCAACTCAAAGTCTAAGCGACTCAGAAGCTAACAACCTGATGTGATACTCACACAAGGGCAATCGTGGCACCTAGCCATGGTGGGTAACCAGCTACTCTTAGATTGGCTAACAGATCTGCTCAGTGGAAAGGACACCATATCAGCAACTGGGAAACAAGTCAGAATCACATCCAGGTTCTACTTTCCATTGCCAAGCTCCCACTAATCTTGGATTACAAGAGGGTCTACACCCTTTAAATTCTCTCTAAATTAACAACAGTTATCTCATTTAATTGTTGCTGACTTCACTCTCTGTTGGAGAATCTGCTTCTTTTTTTCAGAGGGGACCTGGGCCTGAAGAGATAAATAACCCAGTACTCCAACCCAGCCCCGAGCTGAAGCCATAGGAATTGTGGAAATGAGCTTTCTCAGTGACTCTGATATCAGCACAAGGGTGAAGGAGATGGACACTGAGGACACTCAGTACTCAACAAACCAGAGATCCAGAGGTTCTTGAGTGCTCATCACTGAAGTAGACTTATAATGCACCTAAGATGCCTCAGGGAGTTTTGTGGAAGTGGGGGCAGAAAGATTGTTAGAGCCACAACTTGGGACATTTTGCACAAAGACATTGCCTCTCCCCCATAACTGACTGCTGCCCACATAATGCACAACCCACAATCCCCATGGGCATCCAATCCTCTTCAGAAAAGGGGCAGGGAGGAGGGAAAGGATGGAACCAACATGTGTTGTTTACATACTAAATATGTCCATATCTAATAAAAACAAATTTAAAAACACACAGAAAAAAATTTAAAAAGAATGTTCTTTTGTATCTTTCCCCCAAATATAAATGGTTTTGCCTTGAAAGCTTGAAAGAAATATATGGAAAAACCTAGGTGTATTGAAGTAGCAAGAAGGATGGTGGAAACCAGACTACTGTTATTATTTTTTTGTGGAATCCTCAGAGGATAATTTATGAACCTTAAGACAGTATTGCTATTGTTTTTTCTACTTTTAAGGAATAAAGAAGACTTTTGAAGAGAAGAAAGTTTAGAGTCCTCTCTGTCTCTCCCTGCTCTCTCTTTCTATACTGTCCCAAGAAAACAGTTCTGTGATTTCTTCCTTCTTGATCTATAGGACATTTTAGTTTCATAAGCTGGATGTTTTGGGCATTGTTGTATGGTGATTAAAATTTGGAACAAGGCTGCTTGTGTTGACATCCCAGCTTTACTTCTTTTCCCATCGACTTAACCTTTCTGCTGTTGTTTTCCCACTTATAGATGCAAGTTATGATTCCTGCTGTTGGGAAGATTAAATTAATTATAATATTTGGCAGGATAGAAAGACAGAGAAAATTATGAGACCACGTGAAGAAATAGTGATATAATATTTTGGGTCCAAGAAGAGATTCCCTAAATATGCAGGAGATTCCAGGCTTAGAAACCCCAACTTTTGGGTCCTTATTCAATTTTGCAAATAATTGAGAAAACTAGACTTTGAGAAGGGTAAGTTATGAACTATGAGATTTGTTTAGGGAGAATTAGGATCCAGGGAGAAGACTATCAGAAAGACTCAAGCCAGAAGGGAATCCTTTCCATTTGCCTAGATGGAAAGGGTGAGGAGAGATGGAGAGAAGCCTTTTGAGAGGGCACGGACATGCACACTGGGTCTGAGATCACAAGATTGGATAATAAAGGGCTCAGAGCTTAACAGGATCACACATGTAACAAAGTGAGAAAGCACCAGAGATTAAAATACATGTATAAAACAAGCATGAAAATACTCAAAAAGGCAAAAGATAGTGATCCCTTCCAGGAAAAGACACACTCATGTTTAGGCAGAACCACAGGATAAAGGTAGCTAAGACAACGACAAAGAAACAGATCATTCATTTAACAAAGTGCAAAAACATGGTGGGGACAAGAAGGAATCCCCTTTCCTCCCAGTCAGGATAGGGAGGGAGAGAGCTTACCAAAGCAAGAGCCAGTGCCAAAAGATGGTTAGGCACATGTACCAACCAGACCCACTTACACAGGTGAGACATCCAATTAGGACGAGCCTTGTCCAGAGACTTAATGTGTGACGGAGAGACCTGATTGGTTGGCGGACTCAAGAGGCTGCCTCAGGAGGAGTCAACCCACCCAGGGGTGCTGAGCTGAGACAGAAGCAAGGAGCTGTTGCTAGAGAATGCTGCTTGCTGCCATCTTGGATGAGACTGGATTAGATAGAGGTTCTAGTCCTATTAGGGCAGGCAAGGTGGAATCCATATTTTTCTTGAGCCTTCGGTCCCTGGCTGGCTTCTGGTAAAAAACCATCTTCTATTTTGCCTTCAAAAGGACTTTTTCCCCACCACACATACCTTTTCAGAGTCATGAGCAGAGAAGTCAGAACTTTAACACAATTGACAACTGCTTAAGATCTTTCCCTTTTACCACCTGTAAACTTGCAATTTTCTAGGAATCTTATCAAAACCCCACGTCACAGGGCAAGGACATGCACTAAACCGTCTGCGCCATCTTCATGGCTTCTGGTTTTACCTTATCAGATTATAATCCCATCCACTGCATCTCCAGAGCCTTGAACTCTCATTTGGCATAAAAAGAGAGAGAAAGGGGAAAAAGATTTCTTAGCAACCTTTTGGGAGTCATTAAAATGGTATATATGGTAAATGTTAAACACTGTAATTCTATTTTTTTTTTTTTAGAGAGGTTCAATGCATGCTGCTGTGTGTGCTCTTGTTTTGTGTCTGACCACCTTTCTTTCCTGTGACCCTCATGCTTAAGCCTGAATTAAAAATACTTTAATAGAATCTCCAAGTTGGCTTCATCCTGGCTCCTCTTAAAATTCTTTTTAGTATGAAAACTATGAATCTTGGGCTTAGCCAGAGTTGATATTCCTAAAAGTCTAGGGGGCACTCCTCAGGCTGTCAAGGATGAAAGTTTGCAGTCATGTCTCAGTCCCCTCCCTGCTGACATAATAATATACTAGAATTTTGCAGTAATACATGACATGTAGTCCCATGTAATCATTTATTCTCATTATTTTACCAACAATATGTATCATAATTTATTATTCTGTTCGTTGTTGGAGTCTAGATGCTCTGTCATGCAAGTTTATCACCCTCTTTCCTTTTGCCTTTTACTGACTCATTCCATTTTTTTTATCCATTTAAATTTGGGGACAGACTGTAGTGACCTCCAATAATAGTAGTTTATCAGGCAGGGAGGAATTTGTAAAACTATTTTGAGATGTTACTGTCTTTTTCTAGCTTTGTGTGTTTTATATTTTCCTCTGGGCAGTAAACTCATTTTGAAAATGTAAAAAGAGTTTGAAGCTGTGGTCTTGCATTAAAACGATTTTGGATGTATCCAATTTGCATGTTAAAAGTTATCTTTCCAGAAACACAAAGCCATCAGTTGGGAGAAATAATCATTCCTCCAATTCAGAGTTAGTAAAGAATTTCCTGCAGCAGGAATGATAGCAAGTTTAGAGTATACATCTGAATGGAAACTAAAAACGATCAGACTTTATTTAGATGTAATTCACAATGCATTAGGATCCTTTGAGGCATCACCATGTTATGTATATTTAGTTTCTTGAGTGTTCTGCTGTCCTTCATTAAGATGTCTCATCTTTCTCTTTCTGTAGAATCAAAACAAAAATATAAATTTCCAGGGCATATCAGTAAGCCACCTGTTGTAGAGTTGCTTCATTTTGTTGCTGTAAGTGCAGATGTGAGAGGAGGAGGAAGGGACAGATGGGGGGAGGGGGGAAAAGGGAGGGAGAGATTTTTAGAATTTGAGTTACTACAAAACTTTGGTCATTTATCTTAAAAGTTAAGATTTTAGAATTCAGTGACTTGTTTGAAAGCATCCTGGATGGCTTATTCAAATAAATACAGATTGCTTGGACATATTGTTAAAGAAAATCTCTTGCTTTCCTTTCTGAAAAGTCATGTTGGATTAAATTAATGTATCTCTATAATACTAATTAGGAGGCATCCAGTAATCTTTGATGATACGTGGCAGAAATTCTTAATGTCTCCAAAGATATTCCGGTTTGTCTGTGTTTTAAAACAAAGGCAAAATGGGAATGTTAGAGCTGCTGTAGATCCAGGGCAGCTGGCCTAATTTGTAGGACATTGCATTTTTAAAAGATTAAAGTAATTCATTTTGGAAATGAAACAAAACCACAAATATTATCCCCAGGAGCCATGAGTATGATAGGATTCAGAATTGCCTTTGTTCTTATTTTCACTTATCTCTTTATATTCAGGATGGAAGCAGGCAGACGGAGATTGAAAGGTTGGCGTTAAGAGGACATTGAGGCAAATTGTTTCTTGAGGCCACGAGATTTGCTTACTGTCAGGCAAGAGAGTGGTAGGATTGCAAGCGAACGGAAAGCTTCAGGATGCTCAGTCAGGGACGGTGGGCCTAAGGAGGCTTTGGGGGGAGAGGAAGGGATATCTTGCCTTATGACTGAGAGACCTTGCATGGGCTGGGTGAGGTGTGAGGAGGAAGTTGGACACCTGTGACCCCTATCTATGTAGTGGCCCAGTTATCTGGAGGGCCTGGTAAACTCCTTCAGGGAAATGAAGCTTGAAATGTCTCCACTCAGGACCACAGGCAGAAGCATGGATCTTGTCTCTTTGACTGGGAGGTGGTAGCACCCCTTCCAAAATTCTTCATATGGTCACCCTGAAGAAGTGGGGTTTAGTGGATTTCCATAATAGGGAGAATTATAAAGTCACTGACTTGGGCATATTTGGGTGCTGTCACAGCAAGGAGAGGGAAAGAGATGCAATATATCTAAAATCTAACAGAGCAACTGTATAGTCTTTTTGCTATTACTATTGGGAATGAAAGGCACAAGTTGAGAAAACAAGTTTCATGTAATCACATTTAAAAATAACCTGCCTTTCCATGCCAGCCAGGACCCTTTCTCAAAAATCAAATCAAAGTCAACACAAAACAAATAAAAATTGTCTGCCACTTTCCCCCTTTTTCATAGTCAGATCCTAATCAGTGTTTTTCTTGGGGCCAGGGGAAGCTCCCATGTCAACCTTCTTGCCTGTTCTGAACAGTAAAAAATGATTGCTCTCGAAAGTGTCATTTGAAGGTGCCATTCCTTTTTTTATCTGTGTTTGGAATTGTCTCTCAATTGCTTTTTTTTTTTCCCCCCCAGCCAAGACAAAACCCTTCAGGCTCACTTTCTAACTTAGAAAATTCAATAAATTTGAAAAAAATGTCAAACTTAAATTATCAACAATCTTTAACATGTTCCTAATATGTGTGTGTGTGTCCAATTTCTTATAATGCAATGCACCCACACTTAGTGGCATTAAATGAGCAAGCACTTTACAATACCTTATTTAGACTGTTTAGGAATGGCAGGGCCCCTAGAAAGGAAAAGTGGGGGCTGCCCCTGAGCCTGTAGGTGAGGAAGTTAGTTCTTTCTTATCTTTTTCTACCTGAAGGAGTTCTTGCAGCTTCCACTTGGCTAGCCACCAGAAATGTCAGGAGGGTCTGGTCTTTACTTATCTCTTCTTCCTTACAGGAGTAGTCTTTGGAAGAGATAATCACCTCTTTCAAGAAGAATAATTTCCTTTCCTAGAGTTTCTTTCCTTTCGTGAAAACCTCACTATGCTAGGACACTAAGATGAGGGCTAGACTGACTACCTCTGCTCTTCTCTGGTAAAATCCCAATCTGGGTCTCTAGGTGGACTTTTCTCTTTCAGAAACCCTGTCTTGGATCTACCTTCTTTTGGCTCTATCTCTGCACATTTTATAATAAAAATATTTGTAAACTTAACCCTCTGTCGTCTGTGAATGTCATTTATGGAAATTCATAATAGAAAAGGCTGCAGGCTGCAGACTCAGGGAAGGGTTTGTGCGACTGAGAGTGGCTAGCACCCTAACTCAAATTAAGGAAGCCCTGACTGACTCTTAGAACACAGTGGTCATCTTAAAAGGCCCTGGTGGGTTGAAAAGATGGCTTAGCGGTTAAGCACTTGCCTGTGAAGCTTAAGGACCCCGGTTCGAGGCTCAATTCTCCAGGACCCACGTTAGCCAGATGCACAAGGGGGCACACATGTCTGGAGTTCGTTTGCAGTGGCTGGAAGTCCTGGCACACCCATTCTCTCTCTCTCTCTCTCTCCCTATCTGCCTCTTTCTCTCTCTGTCACTTTAAAATAAGTAAATAAAAATGATCAACAACAACAACAAAACAACAACAACAAAAAAGGCCTTGGTGCCTGTAGGGTTCAGGAGTGACCAAGACCACACAAACCAATGTGAGGCAAAGATGAAAGCTTTAATTTGGGAAAAACACGAGCTGCCAGGGCTGGCTCACAAGAGAGGAGCACAGGCAACCTGAGTTTCCAGATAGTGGGCTTTATAGGGCTTTTCAGCTGGGGGAAGATGAGGAAGGGAAAAGAACAATTAGCTTAGGGGGTGAGACCAGAACAGTGAGTAAAGGGGGCAGGAAACCATGACCTGGGGCCATTGTTAGGCAAGGAATGGATAATGGCTGGTCGATTTCTTGAGGAATGTGAATAAGTCTCTGTCCTTGGTGACTCCCTTTTGGGAGACTGTCTGGACCTAACAGTGCCTAGGGTCCAAGACCAGGCAAGCAAGCAAAGCTCCCTGCTTCCCAGGCACCAAGCAACCACCTCATGCCTGTGTGACTCAGCACATAACGTTGAGGAAGGCTGCTTTCAGGCAGTTTAGAACCTTTCCCATATATATATATATATATATATATATATATATATATATATATATAGTATATATATATATACTAGCAATTCCTTTTGGCTTTTAGAAAAACAAGCCCTCCTCTTTCTGGCTTCAGTGACCCCTTCATGCTCATCTATGGCATACTAGCCTCCCCCATAATATATCCCTTTCTTCCAAAAGAAATCTCTCTCAGCATTGTCTCTACTGAACTGACCTCTAAGAATCTATCTTTTATTAATTTTACATGGACTTCTTCATGTTTTCTCTAAATGTTCTTTAGTCTTTTGACTAATCTTTTCTAGTGTGTAGACATAAGCATCTAAAAGCAACTTGGTACTTTCTACATGATAGTTTCTCTAGCACAACCCATGAGACTGTTGAGTACTCTACTTTCCATATGATATTTGACATTGGAATTAAGGGCTATGTTTTGAAAGTAACAGAGCCTTCTTTGTTCTTAATTGGACTGTAACTGGTGATTTGTGACACTGGAAAAGTCAACCAGTGGTCATAACAAAAGTTCTACTGGCCTCTGGATTACTTTCTTATGAATTCAAACAATTGGAATCTGGGAGAGATGGCTCAGGGGTTAAGGCTGCTTGCTTACAAAGCCAGACACCCTAGGTTCAATTCCCCATCCCCTGAGTTCAATTTACCCATGTAAAGCCTAATACAAAGTGGCCCATGTATCTTGAATTTGTATGCAGTGACAAGAGGCCCTGGAACACCATATTCTCATTCTTTTTCTCTCTCTCTCTCTTTCTCACTGCAGTTAAATAAACAAAAATATTTTTTAAATGAATTGAAATCTATAGTCCAAGCAGGTAGTTTACAGGTTTTATTAGATTATAGATAAAACTTAAGAGAAGGAAGGAAGGCACAGCTCTTGCCCCAAGAAGCAAGAGAGTGTTTCTTGAAATGGAGAAGCCCACCCTGAGACCTTTGGGAGTGTCTGTTATGTGAGCAACACCCCCCCGCCCCTGATGGGTGGATGGACTGGTCAGTTTGCTCCAGATGCCAGGTGTTTGGAGTTACCTCATAAGAAGGAGAACTGAGACAATTTAGGGGTGACTAGCCACTAAAAATAAAATAAAAAAACAAGGAATGTCTTAAAGCCTGTAGGGGAAGAATCTAGGTCATTCCATTTTGCTACAGGTATGAGTAGCATCAGAAAAGGGGAATCTGGCTTTTTCTTATCTCACCAGAGGTGAATAAGTGACTGTTTTTTTTTGGGGGGGGGAATTTTTTCTTATATCTTCCTTTTTTGGGAGAGGAAGAAGCAGAGAGCAATAATCCAGAAATTTGCTTCTAAAACTTCACTAAATATGTTCACTAAATGTCACATGGTGTCTGACATGGTCTAAACCTGTGTTTTACATCTTGTTTAGCAGATAAAACATTAGCAGAATTATCAGGAATGAGTACATATATCCACATAGATCTATATATACATACATACACACACATATGACATTTAATTTTGAAAATGTCACAGATGGTACTCTCAGTCATTGTGAGCCTATCTAAAGTCACACTGTCTTATATTGTTATTCTCTTTATCATTTGACCTTTGGAATTAAGAAGGGTAATTTCCTGGGCTGTATGGTGTAAGGCTTTTTAAGGTATACTTCCTTTTTCTTTTCACTTTTTAAAAAATTGTAACTTATCTGTTTGGTGCTTA
The DNA here is from genome assembly GCF_020740685.1 of Jaculus jaculus. NCBI lineage: Eukaryota > Metazoa > Chordata > Mammalia > Rodentia > Dipodidae > Jaculus > Jaculus jaculus. The sequence goes on along the minus strand of NC_059109.1, from coordinate 31,753,390 downwards.
AGACAAAGTAGGTAACTGAAGTTTATTTTTTTGTTTATTTATTTATTTATTTGAGAGTGACAGACACAGATAGAAAGACAGATAGAGGGAGAGAGAGAGAATGGGCGCGCCAGGGCTTCCAGCCTCTGCAAACGAACTCCAGACGCGTGCGCCCCCTTGTGCATCTGGCTAACGTGGGACCTGGGGAACCGAGCCTCGAACTGGGGTCCTTAGGCTTCACAGGCAAGCGCTTAACCGCTAAGCCATCTCTCCAGCCCAAGTTTATTTTTATATACTGTATTTTGAAAGTAAGTCGTGGTTCTTCAGGACCAGCTCTTATGGAACTAGAAGGAGCTCCATGACTCAGCATTTGTGTCATCTGCTGGCATGAGTCAGGGCCTTGCTGACCTTGTGCTTCCTATGGAAGCATTGAGGATCTTCATCTGTTCTGACCTCCTTATACAGACTATACATTGTTTGATTCAACCACTGGGCCTCCATACTTTCTCTGATCAAGAGAATGGTGGCTTACCAGAGCTGTAGAACCCTCTTGAGGTGTTCCCTCTTCTGGGCCTCCTTGACCTGTGGTCCAGGACCAAAAAAATATTGGTTTCCCTTTTAAGCCTTGATTTTCTCATGGGTTTTGGCTGCTGCCAGGAGAAACATGGGAATATAAGGGCCTATCTGTACCTTCTGTCTTTAGCAAAACAGATCTAGTTAAAAGATGGTATAAAATCTTAACACTACAGTGTAACATCTAACTTAAAAAATTGTCTGGTGATGTGGCAAGCCATGTCTTAAAAATAGAAAACATATTGATCTTATTTAACATTTGTATGTACAGACAAAATGTAATAACAGTTTTTAATTATATTTTTATTATTTATTTGAGACAGAGAGGGAAAGAGAGAGAGAGAGAGAAAAAATGGGCACGCTGGGGTCTTCAGTTGCTACAAACCAACTCCAGACCTGAGTTCTCCCTTGTGCACATGTGCAACTTTGCCTGCTTGCATCACTGTGCATCTGGCTTAGTGGGACCTGGAGATCCAAAGAGGAGTTCTTAGGCTTTGCAAGCAAGTGCTTTAACCAGTAAGCCATCCTCCAGCCCCATGATAACGGTTTTTTTTTTTTTTTCTTTTTTGAGTTAGGGTTTCACTGTAGCCCAGGCTGACCTGGAATTCACTATGTAGTCACAGGGTGGTCTTGAACTCATAGTGATACTCCTACCTCTTCCTCCTGAGTGCTGGAATTAAAGGCATGTGCCAGCATGCCCAGCTTGGAAAACAGTTTTTTACGACATTGTTTTATTAATAACATTCTGGGTTGCTGATACTGTTTTGTCTCAGTAAGTTTTGGTGAACTGAATTCATTGCTATAGCTCTTAGGTTAATAATTCTTGGGCAGGTGATAGCATGCAATTTAGAGAGAAACAAAGAGAAAGAGAAGCAGAAGGGATATATATTTCTAAAAATCATTTGGAACCTGAAAACTGTTTTTGGTTTTGTTTTGTTTTTGTTCTTTTGCAGGACGATGGATTGAATCCAGCCCTTTAAGTATGATAGAAAAGTGCTCTACCATTGAGCTACTTTCTGAGACAGAGTCTTGTAGCCCAGGCTGGCTTTGAACTCACCATGATCTTCACATTCCAAGGGCTTGGATTATAGACATGAGCCACCTCACCTGGCAGGGTTTATTTTTAGATTATTTATTCTTAGGCACAGACTTCTTATCATGGACTATGGTTCTCCTAAATTTTGTCTTTAGTTCTGTTTCATCAGATAATCCCACTTGCTTTACATATAGTTTTTGCAGTTTATAGCTGCTTAAGGGTTTTTTTTTTTTTTTAATCATAAGAGCTTTCTAGTACAGAGCTTTGAACAAGTTACTTCTTTAAGTTTTGAATTCAGGAATAGGGTGCTGAGCTGGGCTGTGTCTTCAGCCCAGTGTTTTATTTAATGCCAGGTGAAAGAGTGGCAGGATCTGAAGTCACAGGGAAAAGAATTCAGAACACACAGAAAGGGGATGGTAGAGGTTTTAGGGCATTTCAAAGAGAGGAGGGGGACTGCTGAACTGAGGGAAATGCCTTGCATGGGACAATGGGAGGAGATGTGAAAGGAAGTTAAGACCCTGTGACCCAATCCTACATGATCTGGTGAGGCTTGGAAAGTTGTTTCTAGCCAAGGTCACAGGTACTAGATGGAAGAATGCCACATTCCTCCCCCAAGCCCTGGGCAGTAAGACTGAGTCAGTTTCCATAGCTGTATGGATTCCAGAACCACGTGCCGGAGCACTTTGGGCACTGCGTGTCACAGCTGTGCTGATGGAGAGGTGGGCGCAGCACTCTTGAAATCTAACAACTTGTACTTCCTTAAAGGTTTTATTTCATGCCAGCTTTTTTCCTTCACCTTACAGAGAAATTTCAGTACTTTAATGGATGTGAGGTGCTGGAATCTCTAAAAAGCCTTGAGAGTCTTTCAGAACCTTTGAAAAGCTTTCCCGTAGAAGCGGCATTACCGGTGTTGTCTGTGCACTTGAATCAGGGAACATAATTTACAATGAAACTATCAGTTCTGTGGCAGGAGGATAGGGACTGTAGAAAGTGCATCAAAATTACCATAAGAAAGAAACCGGTTGTCAGAGGAGCTACGTTCGGAAAACAGAAGAAAAGCTGTGATCTACAAGTGTGCAAGATATGCAGGTGTCACGTAAGTGACCTCCTGTGAGGAGCTGTGAGCCTCATCACCCAGCGCTTTGTGAGCTTGTTTCTTTACCAGTTTGCTAGCTCACGCCCATTTTTTTTTTTTAATTTAAAACAATTTATTTACCTAATTATTTGAGAGAAAGAGAGGGGGAGGGAAAGGGAGAGAATGAATGCCCTAGGGCCTCTAGCCATTGCAAACGAACTCCAGTTGCATGTACCACAATGTGTGTCTGGCTTAAGTGGGTTTTGGGGAATCAAACCCTTGTCCTTTGGCTTCACAGGCAAGCACCATAACCGCTAAGCCATCTCACCATGCCTTACTCCCATTCTTTTTTTAAAATTTAATTTATTAGTTTTCTTTTCAATAAATACAGGCAGTTTGGTACCATTAATTAGGCTCATCTGTGATCTACCCCCTCCCATTAGACCCTCCTTGTTAATGAAAATGGGTCGTGCATTGTGGAGTTAGCCCCCAGTTATTGGTATGATAAATGTCTCTGCAAATCATGACCCAACATGTGACTCTGACATTCTTTCCGCCCCCTCTTCTGCAAGATTTCCCTGAGCCATGTTGGGTTCATTTATGGTCTGCTTCAGTGCTGAGGTGTTGGGGGCCTCTGAGGCTCTGGCTCTCTGATTTGGTAGGCGTTGATTTTTCTCTGCGTTGGTCTCCTTCCCCTTTGTGCTGGTGTCTGGTTCACAGGAAAACATCACCCTTGCTTATTTCGCCAGTTGACCTTAGTTTCAGTTGGGCCCCTTTTGAGGTATGTTGGGGCAGCTCTCTTCTTAGGATTTGCCTACTCCCATTCTTAAGAGTGTCTTTCTCTTTCTTAATAAACTTAATAAAATAAAATATTCCTATTAATAGCTATGTGTCCTTGCTATTATTCTTTGCTTGCTGGGATAAAAGAACCTGAAGGCATTAGTGTGTTCTCTCACTCAAAACAGCAGCTATAACATTACACTTTAAGCTTCACACTAAATGTGAGTGGCCACCTACTTTGCACTTACGTGAGGCTAGTATTAAATACTACTAAGGCAGTATTCAAAATCTAGTTGGTCACTGATATCTCCTTCCTCATAAAGAAGGTTAAGTTGGAATTTTGAAGATGATTTTTTTTTAGGGGGCCTTTGAATCAAAATGATGTGAGATTTTGGGTCCAGGGGGAGATTAGATTCCATAAAAATGGAGGAGGTCAGGCTGGAGAGATGGCTTAGTGGTTAAGCGCTTGCCTGTGAAGCCTAAGGACCCCGGTTCGAGGCTCGGTTCTCCAGGTCCCATGTTAGCCAGATGCACAAGGGGGTGCACGTGTCTAGAGTTCGTTTGCAGAGGCTGGAAGCCCTGGCACGACCATTCTCTCTCTCTCCCTCTATCTGTCTTTCTATCTGTGTCTGTCGCTCTCAAATAAATAAATAAATAAATAACATAAAAATAAATGGAGGAGGTCCCAGACCAATGGACCCCAACTTTGGGTCCTTGTTGAAGTTAACAAAGAATTGAAAATATGGACTCAGAGGAGGGTAAATTATAAATTGTAAGATTTATTATAGGGACAGTTAGGATCCAGAGGGAAGGCAAGCAGTGAGACCCAAGCCAAAACATGTTCTCCCCTCCCGCCTCTAGGGTACATGCACACATGAGAGGCAGAGCAGAAGAGCCCCAGCCACATGATCCCCCTCACATAGTGGGTCAAAGACGATTTAGAGAAAAGGGCTCAGGGATTAACAAGAGCTTACACATATAGCAAAGCAGAAAAGCACTCAAAGACAGGGCAGGAAAGCACATAGACAAAAAGAAATCCTCCCCCTTCACAGCAGGCCTGGAAGGGGGACAGTTCACCAAAGCGGCCAGTTAGCAAGAGCCAGGAGAGTCAGGGGCCAAAAGAGATTTACAAACATGTGCGAGGCCCATTTAAAGATCAAACATCCAATCAGGATGAGCCTCATCACCAGACTCAGGTGGTTGGTGGACTCAAGAGGCTGACTCAGGAGGGGCCAGCCATAGGTGTGCTAAGCCAGGAAAACTTGAAGAAGAGGCAGGAAGTTGTCACTGGAGTTGTTACTCACAGCCATCTTGAATGAGACTAGGTAAGACATGGGTTCTAGTTCTGCCATGGCAGGCAAGGTAACACTTCCTGAGCCTCTGACCCTGGATAACTGCCTATACAAAGAGCTACCTTGCTTCTAGTTCTGTATTATCACCGGTATTGTGGGGCAAAGTTAAGAGGAAGCCTTTATTCTCTCTTCAAGTTTAGGGAAATAGGCCCTTGGGGAAGCTAGACTTCTTTTATAGTTTTTTATGTGACTTATTTCTGAAACATCTGCTTGACTGAAGAGCACAGCCATTCAGCTGTGACTGGAGAAAAGGGAACAGCAGCAACCTTTCAAATATTGGGATTTTGGTGCTTTTGGACTAGACATTGGTTTGTCTAGCTAAGTGTCCATTGAGGGTTTACTCTGAGTTGGATGAGGTCACACATCAGGTCACGCATGAGTCAGGAGAAGATTGTCTTTGGATCTGTCTCACCAGTGGAATACCAGAACGTTGGGATGTTGCAGGAACCACAAATGAGAAATTCAGTGATGGAGTTTTATAGTAAAGAGCTTCAGCGAATCCACCAATGTGTTACGCAATAAAACACTACACGAGAAAACCCCGGCTTTAAACTTAGGACCAAAATTGAACTACCACAGTAGTACTCGGAAAGGTGAGGTCTCTCTTGGTCTTTATCTCCTTTACCTCCTCATCCTCAGGAGGAGGCAGAGGCAGCCTAGAGTGTGACTGGAGAAGAGGAGACAGGTGTGGAAAAATAAGATGGCAGCCGTCCCGCCCGCCCCTTTCCAGCACAGGCCAGTACCCCAAAGCAGAAAGAACTCATAGGTCAGACGAACAGAGGAGAAAAATTTGAACTCTTACTAAATACACAGTTTTTCTCTTATTATCTGGGCATATTTATATATGTTTATCCCAGGAGAGTAAATAGAAAAGTCATGAGGGTGCTCCAAGTGTTCAGGAAAGAAAATAAAAGAACCAGCCCTTAAGCAGCGGCAGAGAAAGAAAGAGAGAAATGCTCTTGCTCAATGGATGGATTGCAGCCTTGACCTAGAGGAGAAGGTTACAGGCCTCATTAAAGAACAATATTGGTAACCCCAAGATTTGTCCAAAAGTTTTTTTTTTTTTTCTTTTTTACTAATGCTTAAGAGTTTTGCTCTTTCTCCCCTTTTTTTTTTTGGCTATGGTTCATGTTATCTTCTGGTTGCACCTTTAGAAATGCCCTATCAATTTTAGTAACTTGAAGTGTTTCTCTAGTTTTCAAAAATGTAAGCAAAAATTGTGAGCTCTATCTCATTTTGAGAGAAACTACCAATTCTTTGGGAGAGAAATGAGGGCAGCATCTCTCCCTAGGCTGTGGAGTACATTTTCGTTTCTAGAGAGTATGGGATGAAACTTCAGCCGCAGTGTGTGAGCAGCCACACCGCTGGGGTCGGTGCCAGGCCGAGGGTCCCGCACTCTTTGGAGGCAGCAATGACTCACTGAGAGCGCGGAGAGCTCTGGCCGGAGCCACGCAGCCCTCCTGCTTTGTGAGGCTCTTCCGCGTTACTATTCCCAGAGACCAAGGGCCGCAGAGCGTTTCCAGCCTAACTCAGCTGACTACTTGCTGAAAGGAAAGAAAAAGAAAAAGTCATAGGGTAGAAAGAGAGACGCAGAGTTCTGTTCTGTTCTTTTCTTTTCGGGGGTAGGGGCGAAGATTGTTCTGAGCATTTTGGAAATGGTCTTGGTGCTTTTCCTTATGAAGTATACACTAGCTTTCTTCAAACAAAGGAAAAGTTGTGCTGATGTTAAAAAAAAACAAAAAAAAAACTGAGTATGTATACCACTTTCCCTGTAGCCTTTTTAGCCCCTGGTATTGCAGTTTATGATTTGACTTTTTTTCTTTTAAAGGAGGAGCTGCAAGCAGGCAGGTTTTATCCCTTAGCTTTCAAAAAATGTTGTCTTAGTTTTTTTTTTTTTTTGCAAATATAAACATAAATTTGACCTATTCGCTAACTTTATAGTCATTTAATAAAAGGTACACTCTAGCAGACCAATTTTTAGGACTCAGCCCACAATCTCTCTCCCGTGGAAGTGTGCCATCACAGTCCACCCACATGACAATGGTATCTGTCCATGACTTACTCATTGGCCACAGCAGACTAGGCTATGGTCAAACTTCTAACTGAATAGGTCAATTTAATCTTTTGCCAGCAGTTGGGAATCAGGATTCCAAAATGCTAGTTGCTTCGGTTTCTTTGTGGAGGTAACACAAATTCTAAACCAGAGGTGGTGGTTGTATGGTGGTCATTTTGTGTGATTTTGGTTTTCAGAGCAAGAGAAAAATAAAGTCCCTATGCTGAAAGATAATGAAGCCACTATACTGAGAGGTAGAAGATGTGACCATATAAGGTGAGGAGAGAGCAAGGAAGCGTGAAAGAGGAGCAGAGCGATGCATTGTTCTTTGGTTTGGTTCCCCGAATATTCTAATTCTCAGTGATGTCAGCGGCAGGCCGTTGGTCTCATGATATATGTGTGTCTTCACATCACTTTATTTGCTTGGGTTTTTGTCCTCTTTGGATTAAATTTGCTTCTGTTACTTTTTCTATATTTCTATATTTCTGTTGTTTTCTGTTATTTGCAGCCTGTGAGCTATCTATATGTTTGAAAAACCAAATATTAATAGCTCTACAAATTATTGGACTCCCATTGCCATTGAATGGTCCCTTAAAAATGTAGTTCTGATGTAATCTCAGAGAACATTCTCGGAGCAGAGGGAGTTGAGGAGTGGCTCAGTAAGGCTCTTGATGTGCAAGCATGAGGACCCGAGTTTGAGCCTCAGAACGCATGTAACAAAGCTTGGTGTTTTTGGTTTGTGCCGGTAATCCCAGTGCAGGAGAGAGACAAGAAGATCCTGGGAAGTTTTCTGGCCAGCTTGCTGTGGTGGGTGGAATCAGATATCCCCCAGAAACTCAGTGTTTTTTGAATGTTTGGTCTCCAGCTGATGGCAACTTTGGAGGTAGACCCTTGTTTGAGCAGGCGTGTTGGGGGGATGGACCTTGAGGTTTATTAGGTCTACCTTGCCAGTGTTGACTCACTCTCCTGCTACTATTTTCCACTTGCTGTGGCCTCTGCTCATGCAATCTTATCCTCTGTCATCATGACATTTCCCCTTGAGACTATAAGGCAAAGTAAACATGTTCCTCCCACCAGTTGCTTTGGTCAGATGCTTCCCAGCAATGAGAAGGTAACTACAGCAGAAAATTGGTATCAGAGGAGTTGGGCTGTTGTAGCCATAAACCTGACTCTGTGGCTTTCAGCCTTTGAGAACTGATTTGTGGGAGGGATGTGGAAGGACTTGAAACTTTGGCCTAAGAGATGCCTTATAGTGCTGAAGGCAGAGTTTGATGGACCATTTTGGTTAGTGCTGAAAAACTTAAGTGTAGTAAGAATTGTGAACTGTGAGGCTTGGATTGTGAAAGGAAAAAAGAGCTTTGTCTGTACTGGGCGGTAGCAATTTGCATGAGAGGCTGGATGTGCTCTACCTACGTCCTGACAGCTGAAGCAAAACTAAACTTAAAAGTAATGGCAAAACATACAGCAGAAGGATATGGCACAGAAAGAAATGAAAGTCCTGGGCAGGAGAATGTAACTACAGTTGTTGGAGAGGTCACCAGCATTGAGACTGGGCCAACTGTTCTGCACTGGGACAGCAGGAAGAATGATCTTTGGAAAGTAAGGGGCCCAAATACTAAAGGTGCTTTCCATTCCTCAAAGTCAGCTTTATTCCCCCTTGTATTAGCAAATTTGGTAGTAGCCCACCTGTTACTATGGAAGTATAGAAAATTCAGGAAAAAGGAATCAGTGAATTGGAAGTGAGTTTTTTGTTTGTTTGTTTGTTGTTTTTCTTTTTTTTTTTTTTTAGAAATGGCCACTGAGCAATGTGAGGCAGTCCCTGTGTAGAGTCACTATGTGAAGGCTCTTTGGAGACACGAGGTTGAGCTGTGAGCTGCAGTGGAGACTTCAGGATTTTAGAGATACTAGGACGGTGGAACAGCTTTCAAGGAGAGCTGAGGGCTCTCCATGGAGTTTTTTCTGGGCTTGGGCAGCCCAGCTGAAGGGACATAATTGGAACCCCAGAGACTTTGTTGTGAGTCTTAAGTGACAGACATGGAGCTGCAGAATATGCCATTTGCCCTGCATGTTTGAGATCTTGCATTGCTTCATTCTTTCCTTTCTAGGCCCAATGCCATCTTTGCAATATGAATGTTGACTCTATGCCATTATGTGTTTTTGGTCTTACATTTCACAGTTAAGACATCTTGGACTATGGGGATTCTTGAACAGTGTCTGGGTTGATTAAAAACTATGAGGACTTTTAAAGTTGGACTGAATGCATTGCATTTTACATAATGGATTATCAGTTTATGGGGTTCAAGGGTAAAATGTGGTGGCTTGAGACAGATATTCCCCATAAAATTTTGTATTTTGAATTCTTGTCTCCAGCTGATGACACCTTGGGAGATAGAACCTGGCTGAAGGAGATGCCTCACTGAGGTTGGACCTTGAGGTTTATTAGCCCTTAGCTTGCCAGTGTTAGTTGGCTCACTCTCCTGCTGCCCTTTTATATATGTTGTGGTTAAAGTGATGTTCAGCTCCTGCCATCTTTCCCCCTGAAATCATGACATTTATCCTTGAGACTATAAGCTAAAAATGAACTTTCCTTTTATCAGCTACTTTTGGTCAAGTGCTTTACCTCAGGAATGAGAAGCTAGCGGCTACATTTGTCTAGTTGAATCAGTAAGTCTAGGTTCAGTGAGAGACCCTGTCCCTACAAAAGGTATAGCTCAATAGAGGAAGATATAGTCATAACCTTCGGCTTTCTCATGCTAACACACATGTGCATAGGCACTTGCACATACATGTGCCCACACTTGTGCAAACATGCATACATGCACATGCATAACGTGCACACATGTAATAAACATTTTATTTGTATACTCTGATTTTACATTGCTATTTATATCTTTGACTTGGCTCCTTTGTAAAGCACATTTACCTATTATATTTCATTATTAAAAAACTAAGCTTTCTCAAGAAGGCAGTGTTAGCCAGTACTAATGTCCATCACTGGAACCAGGGCTCCCTCAGACTATACTTTTGCTATTACCACAGAAGTGCAAAGGCTGATGCAATTCATATTTCACCTGGCTGAATGGCTTGTGGTAAATCACTTATCTCTAAACAGTCAATCTATGTGTAAGTCAAATGGGAATGAGAGGTTATCATTAATGGTAAATTACTCAGATTTGGAAAGAAAAGTCCTGTTTCCATCAAAACAACTCTGGATTATGTTACCTGATTTGCAGACTGAGGCAGAAACTATTGATAGAGCACTAACATGCCTTTTCTCCTTCTTTCCAAAGACAAGAACTGTTTTGCCATCATCAGTGTGCTGGGCACCACAGTGCCCAGGCTTGTGGCTTAGTAATATTCCTGTTATACAGTCCATGCTATGAATTAGGCACAATTTCAATGCCATGACATATGGACCATTGTTATCTTCATTTTAGCACGTTAATCTATTTAATAATCATTACCAATGGTGATAAGTGCTATTCAAAGAACAAACAGGGTGAGAATATGAAAGATATGGAAGATAACAGAGGAAATCCAGTTATTCTAATAGCCATGGAAGGCTTCCCAGTAGAAGTGATATTTCAGCCATGGTGGGGAAGGCTGAAGAAAGAAGAAAAATATGCCAGCTTCTGGACAAAGAAGTAGGAGGTTTATGGCTTGATTTAATGGTGGAGGGAGTAAATTTTGCTTGTTTAGGAACGTTGAGTTGAGAAAACACTTGGAATTATTAACAGAAGTTTTCAGGGGAAAAATGCACTTATATTAAACTTTCTACATGGTTAATTAACTAATTAGAGTTTTAATAATTATGGAAAGTTGAAATGTTGTATGTCCAAAGCCAAATTATTTGGGCTATTTTAGCCCCCCAAATGTCCATTTATTGTCTTCTTCTGTGTTTGACCTAACATCCTTGTGACTATGCAGTAAATCCTTTTGCAATGTACAATTATCCACCAATAACCCAAAGGCTACGAATGTCTCAAGATGGGACTTGAGACCTGTAGCTTGTCTCACTTCACTGTAACCCACCTATCTGTCTTGATTCATGATTTTATGTTTTATGTTACTATAAAAAGTTCATGAAATATTAATTCATTGGAACATGGTAGTTTTGTTAAGATAAATCCATGTCCTTGGGCCATGGCCACTAATGTCTGGTTCCACACTGAACTGTTCCTTATTCCCTTTGAGGTGAGAGGTATGTTTTTTTGTATCATAGTATATTAGGATAGTACGAGGACAATGTGGAATTCCTTCATAAAAAAAATCCCTTATCAGAGCCGGTGTGGTTGTGCACACCTTTAATCCCAGCACTCTGGGAGGCAGAGGTAGGAGGATTATTGTTAAGTTTGGGGCCACCCTGAGAGTACATAGTGAATTCCAGGTCAGCCTGGGCTAGAGCAAAACCCTTCCTCAAAAAAAAAAAAAAAAAAAAAAATCCCTTATCAGTACGCATTTAATTGTCCTGAAGCAAAATTCACATGTAGTCAATATGCTGCCCTAACTAGACTGTAAAAGAGAAGCAAAAATGAGAGAGATTGTCAATTCATAAGAATTTTGGTCAGAAATAGTCTAGAAGAAATAATAAAGGTGTCAGATGGCTATAAGCCAACATCAGAGCAGAATCAGAGTGTGACAGAGATGCACATCAATTCCATTGTGTTGGTTGGTGCTGCATATTTCGTGAGCTGAATCACTATTGATATGATGTTTCCATATAGTGAGCAACTGTTGATAAAACAAATAATGAAACTGGGCAAAATAATTTGCCATAATATATTAAACAGAATTAGGTTGGGGTATTGATAATGTCACAAGAATGTGATAGCATGCATGACTATCTGAACATTCTAATTGTACAGTATATAGAAGCTTTCTCCACTTTTCTGCGTTCACCTGCTAAATGTCAAAAGTGGCCTCTATTCATTGTAACAAAAATTCATGTGCTTCACCCTTGGGATCAAGCTCAATGTGAAGCTTGAAGGCTGGGCCAACCAGCAAGAAAACAACCTGTGGGTGTTCAAAGGGCCATGGGTTCCTCCCTCAAGACCTCCTCAGTCTTTGCATAAAAATTTAGCATTAATGTTTTCATCTTCTGACTTTGTTATATCACTGTGATAAGTAGGCCTTTTTTTTCTAATTTGTATCCAGGGCCACATTATTACCTATGACTTGGGTTTCTAGACTGAGAAGCGCTGGTGTAAACACAAAGTTAGACCAGTGTAGCAGACAGTGGAAGCTTAACATGCTTGACAAACAATAGAAACTTAGTGTGCTTGAGAGATGAATTAACTACTTGGAAATTATACTTCATGCTTTCAATTTTATATGTAACTATTTTTATGTTTTCCTAAACCATTCATTAACATTTTTCATCATTGTCAAAATCAGAATATAATTGTTAATTTTAAAACTTCTTAATTTAAGAGGATTCCCTCACCACTTCTCAGTTTTTATTAATAAGATCTAGTGGTTTAGATATGCATTTTTACTGACAGATTTTCAATAAGAAACATTTTCCTTTCTTTCTTTTTTTCATGGGAGGAAAGTATTTATTTCTGTTTACAGTCTTGAGGGGAAGCTCCATGATGGAAGAGGAAAGTATGGCAGCAGTAGAGACTGGACATCACGTCTGCCAGAGCAGGTGGATAATAGCAGCAGGAGAGTGAGCTGAGCTCTAACAAGGGGGAGCTGGCGATAGTACCTGAAAGTCTATCCTCAACAACACAACTCCTTCAGAAAGGCTCCACCTCCCAAATTACCATCAGCTGAGGACCAATAATTCAAAACACAAGATCTTGAGTGGATATCCTATTCAAGCCACCATACAGAGACATTTAACATTTATGTCACAACATCAGCCAAAGTCCCTTAGAGAACAGAATGCCAAACTAGAAAGCTCAATCTATGCCAGGGTGTAGTTCAATTGGTAGAGTGCTTGTCTAGCATGCATGAAGTCCCATGTTCAGTCTTGAGCACTGCATAAAACTGGCACGATAACACATGTTTGAGACCCAAGCACTAGAAGTAGATGCAGGAGGATCAGAAGTTCAAGGTCATCCTCAACTACACACTGAGTTGGAGCCTAGCTTTGGCTACAGAGACCCTGTTGGAAGAGACAGAGAATGGGGGGGGGGGAACCTGAGGCAAAGCAAACATAGGTAGGTACCAATGTATGTTCTTGAGAATTTAGGAACCCTATCTTCATAGCCCCCAAAATATTATGAAATATAAGAAGAGCTTAGAAAAAATATGCCAGAGAGGCATATTAAAAATTCATCTGGAATTGAGAAAACAGAAAATTTGTGATGAATTTCTATAGCAGAATAAATGAATAAATAAATCCCCAAACCCACATTCACCCATAACATTAGAATATGACCTTATTTGGAGGTATGTGCTTTGAAGATATAATTAGTTAACATGAGATTGTGTTGGGCTAGGTTGGTCTCAAATTCAATGATTGGTATCCTGGTATGAAGACACATAGAGATAGAGATGCTCACATATACCCAAGGAGTGTGTGGAATGAAGCAGGCATGGAGATGCTCAGATACCCATGGAATGAAGGAACAGTTAAGAGTGGTTGTAGGCCAAGGAATGCTCAGGAGTGCTAACAACTAACAGAAGTTGGAAACAAAAAAATATGTTTCTATATAGCCCTCATGTGTATGATCCACAGATGTCATGGTGTCACACTTCTGGCCTCCAGAACTAGGAAAAAATAAATTTGAAGAAAATTTCTTTTTGATATTTATCTTTAGTTTCACAACCAGATTTACAGTTATCTGGACTTCTCATTATTATTTGTCTCTGTGTCATAGTCTGTTATTTTATGATACCCTTCCTGTTTATTTCAGCAGTGGATTCTTTTTTTTTTTTTTTTGGTATTCAAATAAAATGTTCAAGAAGGGTAAAAGGGCATACAGTTCTAGATTCCTTTGTTGGGCCACTATCAATAAGATGTCAGTGTAGGCCAACCTTACTTGAAGCTTCCTCACCTGTGAATTCAACCATTAATCAAAAGAATTGTTTCTGTGTATACTGAACCTGGGAAGACTTTTTTGTATCTTTATTCTCTATGGACCAGGCTGGTCTTGAACTCTGGGCAATCCTCCTACTTCAGTCTTCTGAGTGCTGGGATTAAAGGTGTGAGCCACTATGTCTAGCCTATGTCCTTATTCTCTAATAATAATTATTTATATAACATTTACTCTGTATCAAATATTAAAATAATCTAGACATTATATGAAGTCTATAGGAGAATATATACAGGTTATATTCAAATACTATACTATTTTATATTGATAACTTAAGCATTTGTGGACTTTTGTACCCATAGGATTCCTGGGCCAGTACCCTATAGATATTGAAGTACTACTATATGAAATTATTTTGAATTGTTGGGTTTTAACCCTTGAATAATTAGCATATGAGAGCATTGATTTGAATAATGCAGCATTTTAAAGAACACCATTTCCAAGAACTCCAACATTTGTATTATTACAAAATATGAATTTAAAATAGTTCATTTTATTTCTAATCATGAGGTGCCCATTCCCAGGCATTACTTAGAAGAGCAAATGCAGGGCTGGGATGAAGATCAGGTGGTGGAGTGCTTACCTGGCACCAGAAGCCTGAAGCTTGACTTCTCAGTACTACAAAAAAAAGGAAAGAAAAAGCATGAAAAGGTACAGTAGATAGATTGGAGAGTCTTTACATTTATTCACCAAGAGTACAAAGGACGTGATTTATCTAACCTTTATTGAGCAGTTGTAAGTTTTTAACTTAGAAATACCAATCAAGAGAATAGTATGTCCTGACCTTTGGGGAACTCACTGTCTGGTTGGAGAGGCAAAGAACATGCTGAAATGACCGAGGACACAGAACAGCCCACTCTGTGATCTACACTGTGGGAAGGACGTTGATCCAGCAATAAGGTAGGTGTTCTGTGCCACAAGTACAAACAGTATTTTATTACAAAGAAATATGGATGCATTTGCTATGTTGATTTACTGTTTGCCCAGCTCTATTTAGGATACTGGAAATCTAATGGTGATTAAAATTGAATAAGGCACTTAAGAAGCATGGAGAAGGGCTAAGAGGAGAATCACTCTTCGGGAAGGGCAAAGTAAAGGAAAGTCTTAGCTGGAGGGAATTGGCAGCATAGACTTCCTGAGAGAGGCGTTGAGCCCATTGAGTATATAGAGTTGGGGCAGAGTTTTAAAACCAGAGGAAGTACTGGTGCTTAGTACTTCCTTTTATATATTTGGCACTCAAAATTATTGCTTGATTTGGTTTTAATCCAGTCCAAAGCTTAGATTTACATACATACAGAGAATCATGTCTAATACAGATTTTGGTACTAAGAATGATCGAAAGGAATAGAATCATGAGTTTTCTCAGTTGGTTCTGTGGTCTCTGGAATTAGTTCTATAATCTAATTATACTTAGTGATACTGACTGTTTCCAGTACTAAATAAAGTATTGACAGTCTACAGCATAACCTGGAAGTAGAACTATGCCAAATGACTCCATTTTTTAAAAAATTATTTATTTATTTATTTGAGAGCGACAGACACAGAGAGAAAGAGATAAAGGGAGAGAGAGAGAATGGGCACGCCAGGGCTTCCAGCCTCTGCAAACGAACTCCAGACACGTGCACCCCCTTGTGCATCTGGCTAACGTGGGACCTGGGGAACTGAGCCTCGAACTGGGGTCCTTAGGCTTCACAGGCAAGCACTTAACCGCTAAGCCATCTCTCCAGCCCAAATGACTCCATTTGTATATGCTTTGCTTACCATGTATAAGGAGCAAAGGCATGGGAGACATGTATATGATTTTTCTTGCATGCTTTGATGAACATCAGGACTTAGTGAGACTGGCTGGGTTGTTCCTATTGCCACTTGCAAAGCCAGAAGAAGAAAGGATGAGCTTAAGGATTCAAATTTGATAAAGATCAGGGTCCTAGATGCAAAGGATGGATTGTAGGTCCCTCATAGCCTACTACCTGAAGGGGTGTTTCTACTATATGTGAACTGACTCAAATTGCTACAATAATGGGAAAAATAAACACATAGGACCATATTGGAAAATATTTAAGGGTAGGGACAAGCTCTTCTCACACTTAAAAATCTCTCTCTCACACACAAAAATAATCTCACAAAAAAAACTTGGTTTCATTTTATTGGTACTCAGGAAACATTTAAATTGGGCCATGTTCTTAGTAATGGGATATTTCTGTCCCAGTTAAGACTTTTCAGTGGCAATAGAATTGATAAATAGCTGGTGAGTGAGTGCTGTGGCACAACATTCTGGCCAACTACTAAAGTAAGCTGATTTATACAATTTTCTTTCTCCAGAATAAGCACTTCTTGGGTGAAATTTTTTATTTATTTTGTAATTATTTTTATAGGTGGCTTGACTAACAGTAAGAAACTTAAGTCATAGGAATTCTAACTTGGTAGTACTTTTCAGGATGTACTACTTATCCTGTTTTTTTTTTCTTCCTTTTCAATTAAGGAAGATAACCATATTAATCCAATAATCATCTGGCTGTTATGAAAAATATTTTAATAAAAAAGATCCTTATCCCAAAGCATCCCTTGTTCGATGAGTAAAAAGTTGGTATAATGTGGTGGTAATCTCCAGCTCAGTAGGAAAGAGAGAACTCCAATAAGAATCACAGAGTTGGGCTGGAGAGATGGCTTAGCGGTTAAGCGCTTGCCTGTGAAGCCTAAGGACCCCGGTTCGAGGCTCGGTTCCCCAGGTCCCACGTTAGCCAGATGCACAAGGGGGCGCACGCGTCTGGAGTTCATTTGCAGAGGCTGGAAGCCCTGGCGCGCCCATTCTCTCTCTCTCCCTCTATCTGTCTTTCTCTCTGTGTCTGTCGCTCTCAAACAAATAAAAAAATAAAAAAATAAAAAAAAAAAAGAATCACAGAATTTTTGCAGCCTCACCTGGGGACAATTATAAGAATAATCAAAATAACAATAGCAGCAAAGAATCCAGCAGCACTTTCCATTGCCTCTACCAGAGCTGAGTTCTCCAGCTGCTTGGAGAGGTGAAGCCAGGCTTGTTTTGAGGTTGCTCCGAATAGCAGCATGCCCTAGAGTCAGAAGATAGCTGCTAGGATATAAGCACGGGGACAGGCAGACTGTGGAGGTGAGGGATGATGGTCGGGGAGCACCTTGTCAAACTGGTTTGTTCCTTCTTCTTGCTCATTGCAAACTACTTCTTGAGGAGATGCGCAGTGTTTGGGCTTTCAGCACTTGTCCAGCATAGCTAGTGCAGACATCTTAGATCAGTCTTTGCACAAAAAGAAGTGTTGCTCTTTAATTTCTGTTTCACGCCATTCTCTTACTGGACGGCATCAATTGTGTGAGAAGAAAATTAAATGCCCCTGGAAATCCTCCCTGGAGGTCCTGAACACACTTCACATCCCATGTCAAGTTGTCTGGAATCAAGTGACAGATGGTTGAATAACAAAAGGTTAGAATGCTTCCATCTATATAAAAGTTCAAAGTTTGTTACAAATTGGTACTTAGGACAAGGGACAATAAATAGTCTTGGATCTGGAAAAGTGTGTCCCTTTTGTCCAAAGCATGACATTAAAGATAGCCTTTTCCTAGAATTTCCTAAATAGTTTCTAAACACCTAAAATTGTCATTCCTGAAAATAAAAGGGTATCTATTCACGAATGAACTCAGAGTTTTCATGCCTATATCTAAATATTTTCATAAAAAGTCAGTAACACCTTCAATTCATGTGCTACTACTGTCTTTGAACCAGTCATCTGCTAAGGTTCTCTTGATTGGTGATTAGAACTGGAATAACCATTTGAATTTCATCCTTCACATTATGAATGTGATCCTTTGCAGGGTATTTAAACCATTTCCTGGGGCACATACTCCAAATTGAGCTTTACATATGAAACATGCACATTCATTTTTGAATTCTTGAGTTTTGCCTAGGGCATCCTCCTTAATTAATCATCCCTCAGGTTTATAAAATGTCTGCCCAGTCCTTTTGTATTTGTTAAGGAAAGACAGAAGGTTTGAGTCTAAAAAAGTCTGTATCTGAAAATATAGATTTTACTTTTTTTTGAGGCAAACCCAACAGACTATACCCCCACAACCACTTTTTTATGAAAGGGAGCAAGACCAAGAGTGAGAGCGAGAGCGAGAGCGAGAGAGAGAGAGAGAGAGAGAGAAAGAGAGAGAGAGAGCTGGCGTGCCAGGGCTTCCAGCCATTGTAATTGAACTCCAGATGCATGCGCCTCCTTATGTGCTTGTGTCACCTTATCTGGCGTATGTGGGACCCAGAGAGTTAAATATGGGTTCCCAGGCTTTGCAGGCAAGTCCCTTAACTGCTGAGCCTCTCCAGCCCAGATTTTACTTTTAAAATGCATTTTCTTTTAAAAGTCAGGTAACTTTCCCAAACAAGAAAGATGAGAACTTTGCATAAACCTACCATACATCAACTCTGGCAGATGGGAAACAATACTATAAAGGAAGGGAGTAGCTACTTAATAGTTCATTTGCTTTCCATTCTGATCACATACACTTCTATTGAAAGAGGCCTCACAGCATGGAGTCTGATATAGCAGTGTTTTAGGAGGCAATAATTGAATACTCCTCATTAAGAAGGTTCATAAAAGAATCCGATTAAAACCAATACAAATAATAAGACCTTGAACATGCTGGTTTGAATTCTAAGGGGGTGGAGAAGACAAGCTTCAGTAACAGTTTTCCTGCTCATAGGGTAAATCTGAAAGTCTTGTGGGCTGAATTTTTCTAAGCTGAGTACGCATCTCACTCTGACTGGGAGACTGGGGAATATTTCAAACCCACTCAGATCAAGCCAATGCTTTCTGTGGTCAGGCTTCTGCAATAATTTATCCCAAATCCTGACAGGACACCGAACAGGAAAACTAATTACCCTGAATCACTTAATTAATAGGTAATTTTACAAAGAGTCTAACCACCTGAACCCTCCAAGTCCTCTTTGCATGGCTAACTGGTTCCGTACATTGATTTCACTCAGTGGGAATTTGGCCAAACTGTATATAGCCACCAGTAACAGTAAGTGCATCTAACACAAAAGCAGTAATGGAGGTTATTATTTGCTCCCTTTTTCATCACAGAGGAGGCCATGGAAGGCCTTGCATGCACAGGACTGATGGCTCACGCCACTGCAGCAGATGGTGCTGCTGGCCCAGCCTCGGCCTGGCCTCTGCTTTCTCCCCAGCCTTCTGGCCATTCTGCTGTTTGATTCTGGTCTTTCTTGCAATATCCTTTTTTTTTTTTTTCTGTTATGTCTTTGTGCTTTCTCTTCTTGAGGGTCTCCCCCACCCCCCGCCCTTCTTTCTCATTAGCCTGCTCATGGCCTGACCACTGAAGGAGATCAAAACTTACATGGAGAGTCACTGGAGTCTCACCCGTGGCTTACGGATGATATAGCTTAAGTTGTTATATGCTCAGGTTCAGTAGTTTCTCAGCTTTTCCTGATCTGAAAAATATGAGGACTTCTCCTTTTACTTTATTTTTAAATATTTATTTACTGTTTTTTTAATAAAATGGTTGTACTCTTATAACCCCCCCGCCCCCCCCCCCCACCGCCGCAGCTCTGCTGACTGTCCTCTTTGGTGGGGGTATTGGTATTCATTGTTCATTTTATTTTATCCTCTGTTTCATGCAGTGATTATTAACACCTGTGTGATGACCACTTAAGAAAAACCCTAAATGCATCATTTTTTTCTCATTATTTATGAGTATTGCCATTTTGTACCCCTCACTGTCACTATGGTCTCTAAATCAGTGGTTGTCAAATTGTGACTGAACAAAACACAGGAAGCTTTCACACTGGAGTGTTGGACCCTCTACACTTTCTGATTTGTTAGGTCTGGGTGGCCCAGGGAGCTTTCATGCCCAAGAGTCAGCTCCACACTGTCACCTTCAGCATAAAGAGTTCCCTTAATAGTTTAGGGACCTCCACACAGGCAAACCAAGAATTCATGCAGAATTCTAAGACTAACCAATAGAAATCTAGTTAAGGTTCTGCTTAAAAGTGGAAAGAAAGTCACTCTAGAATAAAAGCACATGGTGTTGTCGGCTTCTCAAATCATTCAAGAAAACACTAAGACATACCTACTATGGGTATGGGCTTTTGGGGCTTCTAAAGGGAGAGCTGCAGTTTATTAAGACTTTTCTGGGGGCGGGTTGTTTGTGAGGTAGGCATCTTACTCTAGCCCAGGCTGACCTGGCACTCATTCTGTTCTGTAGACCCAGGCTGGCCTTGGACTCACATTGATCCACCTACCTCTGCTTCTGCTTATAAGACATTTATGTTTTTAAAAACAGATTGCAGATGCCTGCACCACTTTGTGAATCTGGCTTTATGTGGGTACTGGGTTATCAAACTCAGGTTGTTGGGCTTTTCAGGCAAGCACCTAGACCTTTAAGTGATCTCCCCAGCCCCTAAAAGACATTTTTAAATACATATCATAAACATGGGAGTTGGGAGAAAAGGAAACACTCGGGGAAAGACTAAGACATACCAAATATGGGTGTGGGCCTCTTAAAGGAGAATCACAGATAAGTGCCCCAGCATTAGCCATAGATAACATTTTGGTGACTCTCAAGTTATGTCTTACAGGGGTGCTTAGCAACCTTTCCCCTCCTTCTTTCTTTCTTTTCTTTTCTTTTAAATTAATTATTTTTATTGACAACTTTCATAATTGTAGACAATGACCCATGGTAATTCCCTCCCTCCCCCTACTTTCCCCTTTGAAACTCCACTCTCCATCATACCCCTCCCCCTCTCAATCAGTCTCTCTTTATTTTGATGTCATGATCTTTTCCTCCTATTATACTGATCTTGTGAAGGTAGTGTCAGGCAATGTGAGGTCATGGATATCCAGGCCATTTTGTGTCTGGAGGAGCACGTTGTAAGGAATCCTACCCTTCCTTTGACTCTTACATTCTTTCTGCCACCTCTTCTACAATGGTCCCTGAGCCTTGAAAGATGTGATAGAGATGTTTCAGTGCTGAGCACTCCTGTCACTTCTTCTCAGCACCATGATGTCTTCTGAGTCATCCCAAGGTCATTGCCATCAGAGAAACTTCTGTAGCCACAAGTGAGAGTAGCGTTAATATATGGGTATGAACATTAAGAGAAGTGCTTACAGGGCAGTTTGGTGAGTCTAGTACGTACATTTAGTCAGACACCAGCAGACATTACACCCCTAGAGCTCATGACAACCCCTGTTGTAAGTTTTTAATATCGGGGATGTATTTCCTCCCATAGAGTGGGTAGAGAGTGTTTAGTTTCTCACATAACAGATATGCCATTACTGCACCCGTTGGCTCATTTGGCCTGGCTGGCCAAGTTTAAGGCTTACAGTGCCCACTATTGAGTATCTCCACTGGTGATTTCTCTCTCTCCCATTGAATAGTATAGTTTTTTTCTAGCTTTCTGTAAGATGGTCTACATGGAGGAGGCTTTCAGCTCAGCTCCAGCAGGAATTTTTAGTGACCTTGCAGCCAAAGTATGTGGAATCTTCAGCAGTAGGATCTTACCATCTATTCCTGGTTGGAAACCAAGAGTCTCAGCAATGGCCTGTAATGTTTTGAGGTATCAGGGAACTTCCTGGCCAACAACTCACTGGAAGGTATCCCACCCCGCCACTGAAAATTTTTTTAGTAACAATCTATGGCTTCTGAGTGTTCTATTGTCCAAAAAAGTAAAGTACCATATGAATTATTTATATATTCTTAGATTTTGATTAGCCCTCCCTCCACCTTACCTTTACTCAATCTTTTCCCTTGACCTCATTTAAGCCTTTTTACCCCCATTAATCTGCTCTTCTACTTACATATATACAATATAATCCTCTTAGGTCCCCTTCCATCCCTTTCTATTCCTTTTATATCCCCTTTCTGGCTTACTGGCCTCTGCCACTGGATTTTATTCCTACTCACATAGAAGTCCAATTATTCATAGCTAGGATCCACATATGAGAGAGAACATCTGACATTTCATTTTCTGGGCCTGGGTTACCTCACTAAGCATAAGTGAGATTATATGGTGGCTCTGGAGGCAATTTAAATGGGATTCTAATCTGGTATTTAAAACCAGGAACCATTAGGATTGTACAAAAAGATACCCTTTTACTATGCGAAGCAAATTAAGGTGAGATTCCTAGAAAGTTACAGGTTTACAGCTGGGAAGGGAAAAATGTCAATTTTGCCAGAATGCTTGCTCCTCAGTTGGTGAGATTTCAACCCTGTCCTGTTCTCCTGTGCCCCAAGTTCAGGTACTACAGCATCAAGGACAGTGGCTTGAAGGGTGTTAAGAGCTTTACACCCAAGCCCTGAAAGCCGCCTCAACTTCAGTTTGTTCACTGTCAAGATGAGCTTAACAAAACACCCCTAGAAGGGTTATTAAAAGCAAGAAATGAGAAAAGATTTGTCAAGTGTTTGAAAGAAAAGTAATCGTGGTGGAAATTTTTGTTGTTATTATTTTTTATTTCTTCCCTTGACCTCAAGTCCTCAATTGAGTCATAAAGGATCTTTCAGTCAATTTGATTAAGGAAAGAATGTTTCTGTTTGGAAAATAAAATTCCTGTGCAAGGATTTTTTTTTTTAAATTTTTTTATTTTTATTTTTATTTATTTGTTTATTTGAGACCGACAGACACAGAGAGAAAGACAGATAATGGGAGAGAGAGAGAAGGGGCGCGCCAGGGCTTCCAGCCTCTGCAAACGAACTCCAGACGCGTGTGCCCCCTTGTGCATCTGGCTAACGTGGGACCTGGGGGACCGAGCTTCGAACCGGGGTCCTTAGGCTTCACAGGCAAGCGCATAACTGCTAAGCCATCTCTCCAGCCCTGTGCAAGGATTTTGACAAAATAATGATTCAAAAATTTGTTTGGAGGTATACACTAATAGCCAAAAGTGTTTTGAAAACAGGCTTCTATTTTGTGAATTTTATAAGAAATGAAAATATATTTTAAAGTTGCAGTAATCAAAACAGCATGCAATTGATTTAGGAAAAGGTAAATAGATTAGACAAATAGATTGAAAAATATTTGTAACATGTTGCTACATATAAGCACACACATATATTTAGTAAAGAGGCACACAAGTAAATAAATGCAAAAATAATTTCAGGTCAATGAGAAATATAGGCTATGAAGTGATGTTGAGAAATTAGCTGTTAACTTAAAAGAGCTTTCATATGTGCTTTACATCACACACAAAAAAATCTGGGTGAGGTTTTGAAATCTAAAATGTCCTTAAAAGAAAAAAACTGCAACATATCTCTATGAGAATAAAATGAAATAAAGGCAAAAATGTCATATTGGAATTGTCAGAAATTTATAACTTATTCATGAAAAACGTGTTCATTGTTAGTAAAATTGGAAGCCCAAATAACCTCATTAGATAACTAGACTCTAGATGCACTGTCATTCAGAACCCTTCCAAGTCGAAGACAGTGAAGTGTGCCTAGATGTGAGGCAGCTCATTTGAAGCACCCTTAGCTTTTGCTATGGATGAGCTGTACATAGCGAATTGTATTACTTTCTCATATATTGTTGAATTTATTTCATAGTAACTCTAGGATATATTAATTTATATGTATAATAAAATGAGTATAGACCAGAAAAAGAATTTCTCCATTTGATAACAAAAGGTGAATATAGTTTAATGTACAAGTCAATAAATTTCATTCTATTTTTAATGATCTTTGGTCTATATTTAATTGAAAATTTCTGTCATTAAAAGAATATGATGAGGGGCTGGAGAGATGGTTAAGGTGCTTACCTGAAAAGCCCAAGGACTCAAGTTAGACTCTCCAGGTCCCGTGTAAGCCGGATGCATAGGGAGGTTGCATGCACACAATAGGTGGCACATGTGTCTAGAGTTTGACAGCAGTGGCTGGCGGCCCTGCTGTGGCAATTCTCTGTCTCTCATTCACACTCTTGCTCTCTTACATAAAGAAAAAGGCCAATATATTAGGCTTGCCTCAAAAAAATATATATGATTAAAAGCACACGACCAGGCTGAATGCAGCTGTTCCAGGAGCAATGGAGCAGAAACCACAGGCCACCAAAGCATTAGTTTGCCACAGCTCAGCTCTAGGTGCCAACATGGCTACAGAAGCTGTTCCAGTTACCAAAGCCCTGTGTATCTCCATTGCTCTGGTAGCTCCAAGTCCCGTCTATGCATTTATGGTCATTATTTCACACTGTTCTTTCTGCATGAGTTTTTATTTGTGTACATTTAGTTGGCATAACTTACAGACCATTTGTCTTCTCACTAGCAGTAAGAAGGTATGGGAAATACGGTATTTAGAAAGATGAAAGATGATTTAGGGAGGTGGGACATGCAGTGTGTGAAACTATCAAGATACTTGAGACATATTTTAAAAAATTATTTATTTATTTATTTAATTGAGAGAGAGAGAGAGAGAGAGAGAGAGAGAGAGAGAGACAGAGTGTAGAAAAAGAGAGGGAGAGAGAGAATGGGCATGCCAGGGCCTCCAGCCACTGCAAATGAACTCCAGACACATGTGCCCCCTTGTGCATCTGGCTTATGTGAGGTCCTGGAGAATCAAACCAGGGTCCTTTGGCTTTGCAGGCAAATGCCTTAACCACTAAGCCATCTCTCCAGCCTACTTGAGACATATTTTTTTTTTTTTAATTTTTATTAACATTTTCCATGATTATAAAATATATCCCATGGTAATTCCCTCCCTCCCCACCCCCACACTTTCCCGTTTGAAATTCCATTCTCCATCATATTACCTCCCCATTACAATCATTGTAATTACATATATACAATATCAACCTATTAAGTATCCTCTTCCCTTCCTTTCTCCACCCTTTATGTCTCCTTTTCAACTTACTGGCCTCTGCTACTAAGTATTTTCATTCTCACACAGAAGCCCAGTCATCTGTAGCTAGGATCCCCATATGAGGGAGAACATGTGGCGCTTGGCTTTCTGGGCCTGGGTTACCTGACTTAGTATAATACTTTCCAGGTCCATCCATTTTTCTGCAAATTTCATAACTTCATTTTTCTTTACCGCTGAGTAGAACTCCATTGTATAAATGTACCACATCTTCATTATCCACTCATCTGTTGAGGGACATCTAGGCTGGTTCCATTTCCCAGCTATTATAAATTGAGCAGCAATAAACATGGTTGAGCATGTACTTCTAAGGAAATGAGATGAGTCCTTTGGATATATGCCTAGGAGTGCTATAGCTGGGTCATATGGTAGATCAATCTCTAGCTGCTTTAGGAACCTCCACACTGTTTTCCACAATGGCTGGACCAGATTGCATTCCCACCAGCAGTGCAGAAGGGTTCCTTTTTTTCCACATCCCCGCCAACATTTATGATCATTTGTTTTCATGATGGTGGCCAATCTGACAGGAGTGAGATGGAATCTCAATGTAGTTTTAATCTGCATTTCCCTGATGACTAGTGACGTGGAACATTTTTTTAGGTGCTTATATGCCATTCGTATTTCTTCCTTTGAGAACTCTCTATTTAGCTCCTTAGCCCATTTTTTGATTGGCCTGTTTGATTCCTTATTAGTTAACTTTTTGAGTTCTTTGTATATCCTAGATATTAATCCTTTATCAGATATATAGCTGGCGAAGATTTTTTCCCATTCTGTAGGTTGCCTCTTTGCTTTTTTCACTGTGTTCTTTGCGGTGCAAAATCTTTGTAATTTCATTAGGTCCCAGTGGTTAATCTGTGGTTTTATTGCCTGAGCAATTGGGGTTGTATTTAGAAAGTCTTTGCCAAGACCAATATGTTGGAGGGTTTCCCCTACTTTTTCCTCTAGCAGTTTCAAAGTTTCCGGTCTGATGTTAAGGTCTTTAATCCATTTGGACTTAATTCTTGTGCATGGCGAGAGAGAAGAATCTATTTTCATCCTTCTGCAGATATTTATCCAGTTTTCAAAACACCATTTGCTGAAGAGGCTGTCTCTTCTCCATTGAGTATTTTTGGCATTTTTATCGAATATCAGGTGGCTATAGCTACTTGGGCTTACATCTGGGTCCTCTATTCTGTTCCACTGATCTACATGTCTGTTTTTGTGCCAGTACCATGCTGTTTTTGTTACTATGGCTCTGTAGTATAGGTTAAAATCAGGTATGGTGATACCACCAGCCTCTTTTTTGTTGCTCAGTATTATTTTAGATATTCGAGGTTTTTTATGATTCCAAATGAATTTTTGGATTGTTTTTTCTATTTCCATGAAGAAAGCCTTTGGAATTTTGATAGGGATTGCATTAAATGTGTAGATTGCTTTAGGTAAGATTGCCATTTTCACGATATTGATTCTTCCAAGCCAGGAACAAGGGATGTTTCTCCACTTTCTTGTGTCTTCTGCAATTTCTCGCTTGAGTGTCTTAAAGTTCTCATTGTATAGATTCTTTACTTCCTTAGTTAGGTTTATTCCAAGGTATTTTATTTTTTTTGATGCAATTGTGAATGGGAGTGATTCTCTGATTTCATCCTCTGTGTGTTTGTTGTTAGCATATATGAAGGCTACTGATTTCTGTGTATTTATTTTGTATCCTGCTACATTGCTGTAGGTTTTGATTAGCTCTAACAGCTTGCTAGTAGAGTCTTTAGGGTCCTTTATGTATAGAATCATGTCATCTGCAAATAGTGATAACTTGATTTCTTCCTTTCCAATTTGTATCCCTTTTATGTGTCTCTCTTGCCTTATTGCTATGGCTAAGACTTCCAAAACTATATTAAATAGAAGTGGAGACAGTGGACACCCTTGTCTTGTTCCTGATTTTAGTGGAAAAGCTTCCAGTTTTTCCCCATTTAGTAATATGTTGGCTGTAGGCTTGTCATAAATAGCCTTTATTATATTGAGATATGTTCCTTCTATTCCCAGTCTCTGTAGGACTTTTATCATGAAGGGATGTTGGATTTTGTCAAATGCTTTCTCTGCATCTAATGAGATGATCATGTGGTTTTTGTCCTTCAACCCATTTATGTAATGTATTACATTTATAGATTTGCGTATGTTGAACCATCCCTGCATCTCTGGGATAAAGCCTACTTGGTCAGGGTGAATGATCTTTTTGATATACTCTTGTATTCTGTTTGCCAATATTTTGTTGAGAATTTTTGCATCTATGTTCATGAGGGAGATTGGTCTGTAATTTTCTTTTTTTGTTCTATCTTTGCCTGGTTTTGGTATCAGGGTGATGCTGGCCTCATAGAAGGAGTTTGGTAGGATTCCTTCTTTTTCTATTTCCTGGAAAAGCTTAAGAAGCAATGGTGTTAGCTCTTCCTTAAAAGTCTGGTAAAATTCAGCAGTGAATCCATCCGGGCCTGGGCTTTTTTTAGTTGGGAGATTATTGATAACTGCTCGGATCTCCATGTTTGTTATAGGTCTATTTAAGTGATTAATCTCATTTTGATTTAATTTAGGTAGGTCATATAGATCAAGGAAATCATCCATTTCTTTCAGATTTTCATACTTTGTGGAGTATATGCTTTTATAGTATGTCCCTATAATTTTTTGAATTTCTCTGGAATCTGTTGTGATGTTACCTTGTTCATCTCTGATTTTATTAATTTGTGTCTCTTCTCTCTTTCTTTTGGTCAGATTTGCTAAGGGTTTATCAATCTTGTTTATCCTTTCAAAGAACCAACTCTTTGTTTCATTAATTCTTTGGATTGTTCTTTTTGTTTCTATTTCATTAATTTCTGCCCTAATCTTTATTATTTCTTCCCGTCTACTACTTTTTGGTTTGCCTTGTTCTTCTTTTTCCAAGGCTTTAAGGCGAAGCATTAGGTCGTTTACTTGCGACCTTTCTAATTTCTTAATATAGGCACTTAAGGCTATAAATTTACCTCTTAGAACTGCCTTCATTGTGTCCCAGAGATTTTGGTATGTTGTGTTCTCATTATCATTTGACTCTATAAATTTTTTGATTTCCTTTTTGATTTCTTCATTGACCCACTCATCATTTAGTAGTGTATTGTTTAGCTTCCATGATTTTGTGTATGCTCTGTAGCCTTTCTTGCTACTGATTTGTAGTTTAATTCCATTGTGGTCAGATAGAATGCAAGGAATTATTTCAATTTTCCTGAATTTGTTAAGATTTGCTTTGTGTCCTAATATATGGTCTATTTTAGAGAATGTTCCATGTGCTGCTGAAAAGAATGTATATTCTGCAGCCTTTGGATGAAATGTCCTGTATATATCTGTTAGGTCCATATCTTCTATGACCTCATTTAGTCCAGATGCCTCTCTGTTTATTCTTTCCCTGGATGACCTGTCAATTGATGAGAGTGGGGTGTTAAAGTCACCCACCACCACCGTGTTTGGTGTTATCTGTGACCTTAGTTCTAATAGTGTTTGTTTGACGAATTTGGGAGCCCCCATGTTAGGTGCATATATGTTTAGGATTGTAATGTCCTCCTGTTGGAGTGTGCCCTTAATCAATATAAAGTGACCTTCCTTATCTTTTTTGACTAACTTTGGACTAAAGTCCACCCTGTCTGATATTAGGATAGCAACCCCTGCTTGTTTTCTAGGCCCATTTGCTTGAAACACCGTCTTCCAACCTTTCACCCTAAGATAATGTCTATCCTTTGTAGAAAGGTGAGTTTCTTGAAGACAACAAATTGTAGGATCCTGCTTTTTAACCCAGTCTGCAAATCTATGTCTTTTCGTTGGGGCATTGAGACCGTTGATATTAAGAGATATTATTGAAAGGTGTGTATTTATGTTTGCCATTTGTGTGTGTGTGTGTGTGTTACTTGTTCTACCTGTGCTCTCTTCTGTTAACTGGTATTTGAGTATGGCTGGTTTTTTCTAGGTTCCTTATATGTGTGCTTTTCCTTTTGTTCAGCATGGAGGATTCTATCAAGTATTTTCTGTAGAGCTGGTTTTGTCTTCAGATATTCCTTTAACCTGCTTTTGTCATGGAATGTCTTTATTTCTCCATCTATTTGGATGGATAACTTTGCAGGATAAAGTAACCTTGGTTGACAGTTGTTATCTTTCAGAACTTGGAATATATCACTCCAGGCCCTTCTGGCTTTAAAAGTTTGTGTTGAATAATCTGCTGTAATCCTGATGGGCTTGCTTTTGTAGGTAACTTGATTTTTCTCTCTAACTGCTTTCAATATTTTTTCTTTGGTTTGTGTGTTTGGAAGTTTGAGTATAATGTGGCGAGGAGAGTTTCTTTCTGGGTTTTGTCTGGCTGGGGTTCTAAAGGCTTCCTGTATCTGTATTGGCACCTCTTTCCCAATTTGGGGAAAATTTTCCTCTATGATTTTGTTGAAGATGCCTACTATGCCTCTGGAGTGGAATTCTTCTCCTTCTACTATGCCCTGAATTCTTATATTGGATCTTTTCATAGTGTCCCGAATATCTTGAAATTCCCACTCATACTTTTGTATAAGTTTGTCTTTCTCTTTGTTGGACTGCATTAGGTCTGCCACCTGATCTTCTAGCTTAGATATTCTGTCTTCTCCCTCATCCATCCTACTGGTGAGATTTTCTACAGAGTTTTTTATTTCATTAACTGTGTTCTTCATTGCTAGTAATTCTGACTGGTTTTTCTTTATTATTTCTATTTCTCTATTTATGTCTTGTATTGCCTTCTTTATTTCATTAAATTGGTGTCCTGCCTCTTCTTTGATTCCTTTGATTTCCTCTTTGATTTCCTCTTTGATTTCTTCTTTGATTGTTTTCATGTGTTCTTTGACCTCTTTGAACATATTTATAATTATTCTTTTGAACTCTTTCTCAGGCATTTCCTCTAACTCTTTCTCATTGGAGGACATTTCTGATGCATTAATACTTTTAGGTGGATTTATATCGTCTTGCTTTTTAGTGTTTCTTGTGTTATAATGTATATATTTTTGCATCTTGGATTAAGTTAATGCTTGGATTTTCTAGCTAGCTGTGTATTCTTAGCTGTATCAATTGATTTGGTGTAATATATTTTCAGGGTAGGACCTTAAGGTATTAGGTGTGGCTCTTAAGACTTTCAGAGTATCTACAAAGATGTTCTTAGGGGTTGAGTTTCCCTGCTATAGGAGTATTCAAGCAGGCTGAGTGGAATAATATACTGGTAGATTCTAAAATTTAGCTAAACACTGTACCCATTCCATCAAAAACAGCCCCGAGTATGTATGCAAGAGTAGTTATTATAATGACCAGATCCTCTATCAACAAAGAGGTTTAGATTTCTGGTCTGTTGAGGTATCCAAGTCAGCTTGTGACCAAGTGAGACCCTTCCCTGGTGCAATCCCAGTTACCTTGGGTGATTGTGGTCTCAGTCAAGTTGCTGCCTGGGTCGTCGGGCTGCTGTTCTGATTTCTGGAGCTGGGCACTTGCTTTTCCTACGGGGCAAACTGAGCTGCTGCCGCCGCCTCTGCAGCTGTTGTAGGCGCCACCCCCGGAGCCCCCACCGCTGCTGAAGCTGCCGTTGCCGTGTCCCCGAAGCCGCTGCTGCGGGATATGTCACCGCTGCCGCTCCTGGGTCCGCTGCTGCTGGGGCCACTGGTACCGGTGCTGGAGCCGCTGAAGTTGCTGCCAAATTCTGCTCCTGCTTGGGTCCCGCCGTCAGCCCAAGTTGGCGTGGCCGGGTCCCGGGCCGCTGCTGTGTTCGCTGGAGCTGGGTTCAGGCGGCAGGGGAGGGGAGGGAGCCGCGCTGTTCTGGTTGTATCGTTTCTCCACGTGTGCTTTTACTTCGCGGTCTGCTCCTCCCTCCGTTGCTCGCTGCCGCTCTCCCCTCACGTTTCCCGAGTTGCGGAGAGCGCGGTGTGAGGGGAAAATCCCGCACCTGGCTTGTCCTGCGGCTCGAGCCGAGAGACCGGCGGTTTTTCTGCCGCTCCGCGGTTGCGGCGGGTAGCCGAGCAGCCCGGAGCCACTGTTCCCGCCTGTGCAGGCTCTGGATGCTCTGGAACTCTTCTACTTCTGCGCTGCCGCCTCAACTTCCTATACACCTCACTTTTTAGTAAAAGTGTGTATTTTGCTGAGTTTTTTTTTGGTCTTCCCCCCCCAGGCTGTTTTGGCGTGGTACCTACGCCGCCATCTTAACCGGAAGTCCGAGACATATTTTTAAAATACTGATCAATCAAGAATTCAGATGTCCACTTCTTTTCTGATACAGAAAATGACATACACACACACACACACACACACACACACACACACACACACACACATATATATATATATATAAAGTTGTGTGTATATATATGTTATATACATACATATATACATGTGACATCCAAAAGGGATGGAAAACCTAGAACTGAAAGATGAGAGAATTCTAAAGCTAGGACAGTGGCCCTCAAGCTTAGATGTGCATCAAATCTACCCAGCAGGGCCTGCTTAAGCACAGATTAGTTTTTTAATATTTTATTTATTAATTTATTTTGGAAAGAGAGAGAGAAAGTGAGAGGGAGGGAGAGAGACAGGCAGATAGAGAAAATGAGCATGCCAGGGCCTCCAGCCACTGTAAACGAACTCCAGATGCATGTACAGCTTTGTGCATCTGGCTTGATGTGGGTCCTGGGGAATCAAACATGGGTCCTTAGGCTTCATAGTCAAGTGCCACCTCTGCATCCCCCCTTTTTAAAAAAATTATTTATTTATTTATTGGGGAAACAGAGACAGAGAGAGAAAGAAAGAGAGAGAGAGAGAGTGGGAGAGGGTTTGTTTTTGATTCAGAAGTTCTGCTGTAGGAAAGAGATTCTACCCTTTTAACAAATTCTCAGGCAATTTTAATGAGCAACCCAGGACAACTTCTTGAGAGCCAATAACTTTCTAGGCCATAAACTTTCTCTCAATAGTGACTGATTTAATTTCCACAAATCCAGTGTGGAAGTTGGATTGAAAGCAGAAAACACTTTGGAAAAAGGGAAACTAGGGACTCTGTCTTTGTGGGCCTGATGTGGTGTGGTATTTCCAATGTGCACCCGCTCTCACAGACTCACAGCTTGTTTTCAGCATCAGGAGGTGGTAGTTCTGATGTGGAGCCTGCCACCCATAGATGCATGCACTTGGGTGCTTGTTCCCCAGTTGTCAGCATTGTTTGGCTCACTTGTGGAGGTGAATCCCTGCTGGAGGAAGTGTGTCACTGGGCGAGGGCCTTGAGCTGTCATTGTCCTCTGTTGGGCCCTGAAAGGCCCAGGCATGAGGCCTAGTGGAACTTCCTGAGCCTAGGTAAAATTTGGCGACCTGTGTCAGGCCAGCTACGACTCAGCAAGATGCCTAAGGGCTTCTGGCCTGCCGCGTGGCAATTGTAATTACCATTTCAATAGTTAAAGTTTACTATTGGCTCTTACCTCTTCCCCATCCTAAAATCCCCGCCTTCGTCCCCAACATGATATAGGCAACTGATCAGAGTAATAAAGCGAATTGTTTGTGTGAGTTCCTGCATTGAAAAGACTCCCGACTCAGTGTGGTTTTTCTCCGGTGGCCAGGAGAGGAACCAGCAGGCCTGGTCCTTCCCTCGGCACTACCTACCCGGGAGCAGCCCCGCAGTCCTCCTCCTGTTGGGCCTGTGGTGCACTTTTCTTCCTTCCTTCCTGATCATGTGACATCTGTCTCTTCCTGCCATGTTTCCCCCACCATGATGAAACTTCCCCTCAAAAGTGTAAGCTTAAATGTCAACCCTTTTTTACTTGTTTCTGGTCAGGTGTTTTGTCCCAGCAGTGATAAATTCCAGAAAGATAATCTATTTAAGTGAGCTCAAGATTTTAGTAGGTTATACCTAAGGCTGTCTTCTAGCACATGCACTTGTACACATATGCACCTACATGCACACACACACACACATTATACACACACGTATATACACACAATCACACATACACAGTACAAAAAAATGGTACTTGTAGATTCCATGCAGCAAAGTAGATATTACAAAATGACAAGGACACTTGGACTAATGCAGATATCAGAACATTTCATAAGATGACTCATCCAGACTCTTCAGAATTGTGAACATCATGAAATAAAAAACCAAAATTCAGGGTATTGTCTAAGTTAAACAGGACTAAAGAAATATATATTAAAAAAAAAACAAATGTGTAATCATTGATGAAAACTTAGATTTTACAAACACAGCTAAATAATATGTCTTTGTAGATAATAAAACACATTTCAGTATGAATTCTGGGTTAGACAATATTGGCTCAATGCTAAATGTCTTGAGCTTGATAATAATAAGAGAAAGTT
This sequence comes from Jaculus jaculus, assembly GCF_020740685.1. NCBI lineage: Eukaryota > Metazoa > Chordata > Mammalia > Rodentia > Dipodidae > Jaculus > Jaculus jaculus. The sequence goes on along the minus strand of NC_059109.1, from coordinate 31,720,287 downwards.
TTTGTTCTTAAACACATGGAATCCAATTAGGGATGGAGTGTCATGATATCTTTTTTGTTTGTTTGTTTGTTTGTTTTTATTTATTTGAGAGTGACAGACAGAAAGAGAAAGAGGCAGAGAGAGAGAGAGAGAGAATGGGCATGCCAGGGCCTCCAGCTACTACAAATGAACTCCAAATGCGTGCACCCCCTTGTGCATCTGGCTAACATGGGTTCTGGGGAATCGAGCCTTGAACCAGGGTCCTTAGGCTTCACAGGCAAGCGCTTAATTGCTAAGCCATCTCTCTAGCCCATGTCATGATATCTTTAACTTACTTTCACATGGCTTTATCATAAAATATGCATGTATGTCCTTGTGTGAGCACATATGTGTGTGTGAGACAGAGAAAGAGAGAGAGAGAGACAGGGAGAGAGAAAACAAATTTAAGGAGACAGGAGGTTAATCTGGATAAAGGATATTTGTGGTATGGAGCCACTTCTATTTCCTATAGCTGTACAGTTTCTTAAAAGTAGAGGAATGAAAGAAATGTGATTTTAAAATAGCCTTTAAATAATTAAACTATCACTTAGGTATGTAAGGAACACATTGTCATGTGATTTTGTCAAACACTTTATAAATTAAGGCAAGTATGGGAAGTAACTATGCAAAAGGATAAATAAGTAGAAACCATTTGTTCCTTACTTGATAGATGCAGGTACAAATGCATGCATTAAATACAAAATATACTTATATGCATATATGGTTATACATATGTATATATATGTATGTATAAATGTAAATATGCATTTGGTATTCAATATACATAGATATATGGAATCCTTTGATGAGTACTTGAAATTTTTATTTTTCATCCAGGTTGTTGGCTTGAGGAAGCTCATTGTATTGCACTTTACTAGACCTTTTAAGGGCTTTGTTTCTCTTTTTATATCTGCTATTTTTCTCTCACATTTCACTGAGGGTTGAAATATCAGCACAGATGCATTGCTTTCTTAATGTAGTTTTTTTTATCAACTGAGGAAAAAATTAAAGTCCGTTAGTTCTGTTGAATAAGGACAGAGATGCTGAAATGAACAATAAAGTAAGCATGTTAAAACAGATCCTAGCCAAAACTTAATATTTTGAAAATGTGCATAATTTTTTCCTTCCTCGTTAGTGGTTTACAAGTTTATTCTCTCTTTTTTTTTTTTTTTTTTTTTTTTGAGGTAGGGTCTCACTCTAGCTCTGGTTGACCTGGAATTCACTATGGAGTCACAGGGTGGCCTCGAACTCACAGTGATCCTCCTACTTCTGCCTCCCGTGTGCTGGGATTAAAGGCGAGCGCTACCACGCCCGGCCAAGTTTATTCTCAATATCATCATGGCATACTGTTTCTTAACTTTCTGAAAAAATATGAACATTTATGATTATGAAAAATGTACCCTGATAGGCATTTCTTGTCTTGAAAACTATCTCAAATTCAACTGTAATGAGAGCAAAGCCTCCATATTTGTGGCTCATCACTAATCAGGAAGACCATGAGGGAAAAGGTGAGGCAGTTTTGGTGAAAGAGCATGTGAGTTTATGGATAAACTTTGGCCACATCAAAATCAGTGCAGGACAGGGATTGGTCTATATTCCCATGGACTTGGCTTGTTGAAATGCAAGCATGTATCAGGCATAACATTCCACGGTCCAAGGTTGTAACACTTTTGTGTTTTCTAGTGCCGATGACTGAACCCAAGGCCTTGTGAATGCTAGGTAAGCACTTAGTGGGGGACCAGTCCTATTCTGCAAGCAGTGAATCAGGAACAGAAGGCTGCACAAGGCTGCTTCATACCACAGTGTACCCGTGGACAGGCACGGCCTAGTGGGTTGAAGTTAGAGGCAAATGAAGGGACACATAAAAGTGGGGCTCAGTTGGCCAGGGGGCAGTTGGTTGTCACTTAGTTTATTAAGTAACCTAAATGGCAGGGCATTCTAGTAGTGAATTCTTATAACAATGTAACAGTGATGAAACTTAAATCCTCGTCACAATTCTTACAAGGCTCCTGGAAAAATTCTAAAGGAGAAGCCTTGACCTAGATCGTTAGTATTGGGGCCCAGGAGGGCATCTGAGCAAAGGACCTTCTCTCCAGCCTTCTTATTTCTACCTTATGTCATCTTTTCAATGTCTCCTTTCTAAGTTGCCATGGAGAGATCCAAGGTCTTATCTTTCAGTCGTTCTATGTGGATTTTGGCCACATCACCTTACTGGCCTAACTTACATCTGACACTATGCTTAGTATTATACATGCCTCCAAAATTACTAGAGAATTACAGTGTGGAACACCTAGTGATTAGGTCTTGAAGTCTAGAAGGAAATTTGTTGACAGTTTGGGGAAAAAATGTATGATGGGTTCAGGAAAATGTAATAGTTGAGGGTTTGTTACTAGCTAGGTATTTTTGTTTGCAGTAAGCCACTGGAAAATCACATGGTTGAGTTGCTTGAAGTTGCCAAGCAGATGAAAATAAGCTCCCAGGCACAAGTTCCTAATGAATATGGAAACTTGCTGGAAGCAAACTGCCTCAGTGGAAATTTTGGACCTCTGAGAGAAACTAAGGAAACCTGTATCTTGGTTTGTATCCTAGCCTGAGAAGGTATTTGCATGCAAATGTATAAGGGGAGTTACAGAAATGAAGTTAAAATTTATTTTTATCTGAGCAAAATATCCCCGAAATGCAAAGGTCTATTTATCTGAATCTATTTGTAATGCATTGCTAGAAACTTCTATTTCTACATCAGTGAATACTTATGAAGGTATATCTTTATAAAAAAGAATAAAAGTAAGTATCAGTGGCATTTCCTGATTGTCTTCTGGTGTGTGCATGTACTTGCCTTCTCTAGAGATCCTCTAGAGAGGAAGAAATATTATACTTGTTCCTCAGAGGGAACGATGAAAGCAAATGGAAAATTAAAGTGTGGTTCAATTTTCTTATTTTATTATTTACCTTCCTATATGAGTGTCACAGGAAATAGAATAGACATTTTTTAAAGAGAGGCATAAAGTAGAGCCAATGATGACTTAACTCACTAAAAATTTAGGAATACAGAATAAATTGTACACAGAACATGGGTATTTTAATTTTTGTTGTTTACAATGGGATAATTCCCTCCCTGTTGTTGCTGTCTCAGAAGGGAACTAAATGAAGTGGGGAACTTTGAGTGAGCAGCTGCAAGCTGGGATAGCCCACTTTACGTGCCGGTATTTTATGACTAAACAGATGCGGATGCAAATCACACGTGTTCTAATTCCAGGAGCTTTGCTGCTTCAGCCGCACTCTCTAAAATAACTTCTGTCTCGAAGTCATAAAATGAACTAAAGAATGTTGAAGGCAGGACAACAAAATGTCAGCTTCTGCCTACCAAGGTCACAGCTGAAACCTGGTCACATTTCCGATGCTTTCATGGTTCTCTGGGGAGCACTCAATGACCAATCAATGAGGACTTCTGAGATGGGAAAATGAAAGCCCAGAAAATGTGCTGGGGCAAGATGATGCATTCTGCGCTGTCAAGTCAGAGAAATCTGGAGTGGTAACAACGGTGTGTGTGATGCAGTAACAGCAGGTAAATCGTATTTTTGAAGTCAACACTGTTCTCTGAGAAGAGGAAGGTAACATAATTTGCATCAACTGTTTTGACTCCTCTTACATTTCACTTTTGGTTTGTCATAAACTTTGTGTCATAACCCAGAAGAGCAGACTAACATTTTTTTTATAATAATTTAGTAATAAGGTTAAGAATCATCTTGTTTTTATTATTATATATTCCACGACCTTAAATACCACTGGTTGAGTTGAAATTGAGTACTAAAATATTCTGAAGAGATTTTTTTTTTTTTCACGGAACAGTAAGTTGATGTTCGCTTGATGATGGGCATGGTGTATGTGGTGCTGTGACAGGTGCTACGCTTTTCTCCTCACGTGCCCCATGTTAGTCCTGCTTGGTGAAATAAGACTGCGTGGTACATGGCGAGAATTGACTGTGCTGTGTTTCAAATGGCGTGATTATTTTTCATCACATTCTTTGTAGACATGTAACATTTGTTACTGGTGAGAACAACTGTCTTTGTTGAACCTGATCTTTATGGTTTTTATAATCTGATCTTTATAATGCCACAGTCATGGCAGCCCCTTCACTCACCCAGATGATTATCCCTCAAGGAATCCCAGTCCTTTGACACTGAGTTTCACATGCTTTTTATATTAAATTGTCATTTCCTTAGCACTCTTTGATATAAACTGACATTGGGCTTTGATCTCTTTAAAATTGTTTTGTTTCTTTTCTTTTCAGTGACTCATGACACACATAAAGGGAAGTGAACATATAAGTTTGAAGATTCTGTAAAATTCATATAAACACATCCAGTAAATGGGAACTATATAGGAAAATGGATCTTCCTGTAACTCATCCAAATTCTACCTGCAACTTCATATATGACTGCAATCTTGATTTCAAAAAGCTTGTATTAATAGAGCACATACTACAGATTTTTATTTCTTTGATGTGGGAGGTGGCAAAAAGAATGAGTATGGGCACGCTAGGATCTCCTGCCAGTGCAAATGAACTCCAGATGCATGGACCACTTTGTGCATCTGACTTTACATGGGTATTGGGAAATTGAATCTAGGCCACAAGGCTTTGCAAGTGAGTGCCTTTTGGATCCTTAACTATTTGTTGGCAGGCCATTCACCTCCCATCACTGTCTCCTCTCTCTGCTCTTCACATGCAAATCCCAAGTTGCTCTATTTTTACATAATAACACAATAAAATAAAAATACAGTGGCAATTTCAGCTCATATTATTGGGAAATAATGCTCATTACCTGTACAAGTTGATAGCAATACATACCATTCATGATTCATTGATTTTTTTTTCCCTGACATATGAAAAGGATTTGGGATTAGACATGTATTAATCCCTAACACGTTCTTGGCTAGATTCTCTGGTTATTTTTGAGTTCCCAAACACAGATGGAGAGGACCCAGTTTAGAAAACATCCCAGACTGGTTTGGGTGGTTTTTTTTTCAGTGTGTGTGGGGGGGCATGAAGTGACTGAAAGAAGATGAGAATGTTTTATGATTACAAAAAGCCCTGGACAAAAACACTCTTGTGATGATATGGAAGGGTAGGGCATATGCAAGGCAGCTGTTTTGAGTCTGCTCCTACTGATCGGGAGTACTCAGTAGGGATGCTTTGTTTGCTAAAACACCCAAGAAGATTAACATACACATAGCAAGAGCATTAAAATATTAAGAGCTTACCTCCAAATACCTTTCTCCTGAGACAAACTAGATATAACTCAAAACATTATAAAGAATAATACAGGGCATAGAGCTACTGCAAACTATAACAAATACTTTTGGAAAATGACTTCCAAGCTACCGTCTTCAATATCCTCTCTGTGTTTTACACCTGACTTACAGGCGTCTTCCTTTATCGCATCTCCATGCTATTTTTATGAGACAGGGTAGTTCACTGAACCCAGAGCTCCCCTCTTTGGCTAGACTAGCCAGCCCACAAGTCCTTTGCATTCTCCTGTCTCTGTCTCTCCAGCATTGAGATGAGAGGTGTGTGAGATCTGGGGGTTGGAACTCAGGTCTTCATGCTGTATGGGAAACACTTCACCCCCTGAGCCATCTCCCCAGACCACACTGTATTTGTTTTGATTTGTTGTGCTGTTTGCTTTTTGGCTTCAATTTGTTTTTGTTTTTAAGCCTTTTGCTCTCTGACACTTTCTATTAAAACTGGAACGTGACACCTGGGTTTTTTTTTTCTTTTCCTACAAGAGTGGCAATACAAATTCTCAAAAATTTGAATGAGCTGGCGTGGTGGTGCATGCCTTTAATTCCAGCACTCAGGAGGAAGAGACAGGAGGATTGCTTGAGTTCAAGGCTACCCTGAGACTACATAGTGAATTCAAGGTCAGCCTGAGCTAGAATGAGACCTACCTTAAAAAAAAAAAAATTGACATGATACTGCAGATCTGTGACATTCAGCCTCTTCTGGTGACATAGACGAAGATATGTTATTTGAACTCTTCTTTGCAAAAACTATTCTTTTCCCCTGGCTAACGATTTTTATTGGAAAATTCAGGAGCATTCTTGTAACATATGCAACATATTTTTATCTGTAATTTTACCAAGACATTTAGATTTTTACAACTCCTAGAAATATTTTAAACCCAATAACTGGTTCAAATTTTATTTATTTAATTATTTTCAGAGAGAAAGAGAGAGAGAGAGAGAGAGAGAGAGAGAGAGAGAGAGAGTCCTAGAGTGTCAGAGTCTCCTGCCACTTCAAGTGAACTCCAGATACATGCACCACCCTGTGCATCTGGCTTTATTTACGTACTCAAAAATTGAACCCAGGCTCAAAGGCTTTTAACTTCTGAGCTATCTCCCCAGCTCCAGAGAAATCTTTTTTTACCTCAGTCATATTTGTCTAACATTAGCCATATTGTATGGTACCTGGCCTAGGAAAGTGAGCCTGCATGTATAAGGTAACAAAGTTTGAAAAGTACAAAGATTTAGTGAGAAGTGAATCTACTCAATATCCTAGCCACCAAGTACTACCCAACACTGCTGAATCATTTTCTTTCTTACATTTAAACATACATAAATATATATTATATCCTGCACCTATTTACCTTACCGATCCAATTGTTTATAATTATTAAGAACAAACTAAATACATTATGCATATTTATTTACTTGTTTAATTATTATTTATCGAGTCATATATGTTTTTGATACTACTGAGGATTAACCTGGAGTCCTGTGCATGCTAGACAAGTGCTTTACCATGAACTACATTCCAGTCCTTTTCTAAATTTTATTTTCAGACAACGTCTCAGAAGGCTGCTTACCCTGCCTAAAATTGGAGATCCTTCTGTCTCAGCCTCTTAAGTAGCTGGGACTGTGGGTGTGTGCCACCATGCAGGGATGTGATGTGCACTTTACACTGTTCTTGTAGACATTTGCATAGCCAGTTGTCTCATTTCCTTCAAGTTTCTTCCTACCTTCCACGAATAGCCTCCTCTCTCTTTACTCCCCACTCCTCCCACCTGACTTCATTGTTCTTCATTCATTTGCCACCAGTTGAATGCACTTGTTTCTTTGCCCCTGTCCAATAACTACAAGCTCCCTCCATAAGATTTTCTACTGCATTTTCTGCTCTATCTATCCCCAGTCTAGCATAGAGGCAGATGTGCACACAGTGGTTGCTAAGTAGGTATTAAAGGGGTAGGTCATTTTGCAGTTTTGTAAGCAGATTTCCAGGAGAAATTCTTGAGCTGGAATTGCCATATCAAAGAGTGTGAGCACTTGTAATTTCAACATATGTTGCCAAATTACTTTCCCTAGAAGTTGTGGAAATTTATACTTCTGTTGACAATGTGCCCATACATTAATACCAACCTTTTAGGTTTTTAATATTTTATTTTATTTTTTAGAGACAGTGTGAGAGAGAGACAGGGAGAGAGGAGAGAAAGTGAATTAGCATGCCAAGGCTTTGGCCACTGCAATTGAACGCCAGACACTTCCGCCACCTGGCAGGCATATGTGACCTTGTGCTTGCCTCACCTTTGTACATCTGGGGCTAATCTGGGATCTGGAGAGTAGAACACAGCTCCTTAGGCTTTATAGCCAAGCACCTCAACTGCTAAGCCATCTCTTCAGCCCTTAAATAGTTTTTAAATTGACAAAAGCTATTCTTTATTTTGAGTAACTCTATCATGAGTGACTGGCATTATACATCTTAGCTGCTTACAATGATTAAACGTGTATGAAGTATTTTCAGCCTTTCTGAAACCCCCAAAGATGTTCCCAACATTCAAGCTCTGACACCACAAGTCTTCTCTTCAGCTCTCAGCTATATCTTTTATCATTTACTTTGAAATCAATAATCTAATGATTCTGAACACTGAATAATAAATTAGTGGTAGAAACATGAATTAGTAATTCAAAGTATTTCCTCAAGTTATAACTTTCTTATTAAGATGACCATTTTCCAAGATAGTTTCTGTCTGTCTATAATTGCCAAGTAATACAAACATTTCTAGCACCTGGAGGAAGATTGCTCTATACAGACAATTCTTACAATTCTTTTTCTATAAAGTGTTTCACAAACCACTGTTGTCAACCAGCTTGACAAACAAGCTTATAGATACATCTTCACTGTTGATTTTAACTTTTAGCTTTCCTATGTAATTTTATTTTAACTTTCGCTACTTAATGCTCTACATGTGGTATATTCTATCCAAAATATTAACATCAATCAGTACACAAGACACAGTAAAAACGCCATCCTTTCATATATGATTGGGCATAATTTTAAAAAGTGGAATGAACATTTAACACTGTTTTTATTTAATTATAATCTAAACTTATAAAAGCCTTTTTATTTATTTATTTTTATTAATTAGAAACTTTGTTGTATGGGCAAGTCATGTGTTGGTCCCAGTCCTCTTCCCCACCTCATTCCATTGAGAACCTTCCTCAGTGCGGTTATTCACCATGGGGCTATGTGTTGTTATGAGTGGTGAGAGCAGCAGTCAGTCGTTTTGGTTGAGGGCAATGCTTCTGGATACTCCTTCCCACCCTGTGGCTCTTACAATCATTCCATTCCCCTTCTTCACTGTTCCCTGAATTTTGGAAGGTGTGTTATAAATCTGCATTAGTGTTAAGTTCTCAACAACTTCTGGATTTCTTCTTTGATACATTTTGAGTGTCCTTAGTGTCTATCATCATCTCTCTAAATTTCTTTCGACTCTGTCCTATAAATGTTTATATACATGAAACTCATATATTTGGATCACCATGGTTTTACTGAAAATCAAAATAGTTTCCTGTTGGAGTTTGTGTGTTTTCTTATCAGAGGAGTAGGAACTGCATGAAGCAGAATCATCACAACAAGATAAAATAATGTCACTCGGAGGATTTTCAGCTCTGACATCTCTACCCGCTGCAGCCCTTCTCTGCACGAGCACTCTGCTAGAACTCATTTCCCCATTTGGACCACACAGTCGCCATAACCCTAAAGTGTGAATTTTAGATTTAAAAAAGCTCCTATGATCTGTCTGAATTAGTTACTTGCTTATTGCTGTGATCAGATACCTGAGTGGAAAGAACTTTGGGGGAAGAGTTTACTTTGCTTGCAGTTCAGGGTTCCAGTCCGTCATGGGGAGGAGGCGTGGCAGCGGAGCAGGAGCCCGAGGAACTTGGTCGGCTGTGTCTGCAGCCAGGAAGCTGTGAACCGCGAATGCAGCTGCTCGGCTCGCTCTTCTCTCCCCTCAGTCTGGGACTCGAACCGGCAGAGGAGTGCCATCTACCCTTTATTTATTGATAAAACCAATATCTTATTTCAAACAATTAGTCTTTCTTCACAAGGTTTTGAATCTATATATTTCACCCATCAACTATAGTAGCATTTTTTACTCTAGGTAACAAAAAGACCACAAACATCCAGGGTTGTGTGACGAGTTAAGAATGTGTCCACTCTCTGTAAGAGTACTCAGAAAAAAAGCAATTCCTTATCAAAATTAAGTACACTTAACAACTTCCTTCTCAATGATCTGAAACCAAATCTTTCTGGCTCCCTCTATTTGTAAACATTAAAAATAATGTAAAAACAAAATTATGCACACACACACACACACGAGTATGCACTGCATATCCCACATATTCAGCTCTAAGCTAGAGACAAATAGACAAGGTACCACAAATTTCAAAAGGGAAAAATTCCAAGGGAGAAAAGGAAAAGATTTTGGGAACTTGGGGGTATGGTTCAGTGGTGAAGTGTGTGATTACCATGTTTGTGGCCCTGGGTTCACTTCCCCAACACCACCAAAAACCTCAAACAAAGCAGAAAAAATCAACTTCCTAAAAACAAACGACAACAAAAGAAAGCACAACACACACACACACACACACACACACACACACACACACACGCACACAACTGGTGCTTTGTAAAACCCTAAGCAAAGTTCAGCTGATGCTAAAACGTGTTTGCATGAAACTGGGTGTGCTCTCCTTAATAATATGTACATTAGTAACTATAGTAAATGTAATCTAAGATATATGCTAGGATACATAGTTCTGAGATTTGAATAGTAACTTGAATAGTGAGGAAAATAATACTGAGTGATCTCAAGAGAGGCAATGATCTGTAACCGTACAAAATGTCTTTGAATGGGACAGCAGAAATAGCAACTTAGTGAAAACAACATTCTAGCACTTGGCTTCTAATAAGAACCTCAGAAAAAGGCGCCAGGAGGCGTGAACAGACATAATGTAGTTAGAACAGCAAATATATTTTCAAAGTCTTATGCTTTAAATTTCTTAAATGTATAGCTATCTGGCATGCACACCAGGCAACCATTAGCTAGAGAAACACTTTAGTCAGCATTTCATAAGACCTCCAACTTTTAAGCAATGTTTTATTCATAAACGTTGCACTGACAATGTCTAACAACACATTAAAAATTACGAGGAAGCAAGATTAACTTTACATTTTAGAGTTGCCTCAAAAAAGTTCATTCTTCCTTTTCCCTTTAGCATGAAACTTTAAAAAGATGACTCAGTGTAATAGTTTAAAACACTTATGGCTCTGTAAATAACTTTATTTTTTATTGAGATTCGGGTCTCGTGTATCCACGGCTAGCCTTGAACTTACTGTATAGCTGAGGATGACTTTGAAGTTCTGATTCTCCGGCCTCCAACATCCCCAAGTGTTGGGATTATAAGTGTGCACCACCATGCTAGCTTACATGGTGTTGAAGACAGACCCCAGCATCTCATGCATGCTAAGTGCACACTCTACCAATCATGTCTATCTCCAAAAAATGTTGAAGGCTAAGCAATGAATATGTAATAATCTTCACGACATGGTCAAAAGCAAAAATTAAACCAAGCAACAAACAACTCAGCTCTTCCTCCTTCCCCACATCTCTTGGCAACTGCATGCCCCCAAAGCATGCAATATGTTAAATTTGTCCAGTACTAAGTTAAAGGAACACTAAGGAAAACCTAGTTTGTCTCCACACAAATGCCCGTTGTCTGCTCTGAACACTCTTTATAGACTGTAGGCCTGTAGACTATTTCCCAAGGTCATGAATGGTTCCACTGGGCTTTAGCCCATGGTCAGCATAGACCTGCTATCTCTGTGGGGTCTCCCCCTGGGTTTCTCTCTTCTGGAGGTTCTGCCTTGGTGACGTCTTTCCACCAACTCTGCACTGCTCTCCAACTCTTTGCTTCCTTTTCTTGCTTGCCAACTTCCCATTCTTTTGCCGTAAGGTGGTAACTGATGCCCACACCAGTCATGAAAAGGTAGATGTCTGTAATAATTCAAATTATCCCCCATGCCCACCATGTATATTCATAGCCAGCACGAATCTCACTGAGACAACCTGAAAGTGGTGGTCCCAAGAAGACAGGGCAGCATTCCACTGTGTTTACCCATCCTACTACCGAGAAGAGCTTCTGGGATCCGTGCATGTCTTACGTGATACAGAACTGAGCCACTGACACGCAATAGAGTCCTGTACAGACAGAGAGCCTCGTGTAGCTGTGCAGAAGGGGCTGTCCTAAGGCATGCTTATTTGCAACGAAGAAGTACCAAAGACACATGCATCCCAGGTCTCTCCACTTTGTACTGGCCTCGAGTCTCACGGTAGGTTTGGCTATTGTCAGCAAAAACCAAAGTAGAAAGAATGTCATGTTCTCTTAGAACAATGCCACACAGCGAGAAAAGGCCAAAAAGCATGACCAACTTTCCAGAGAGGTATAGGAAAAGGCTTGTGTTGGGTTGCAGTAGGAGAATAAAGACCAAGGCAGGGAGCTCACAGAAAAACAACTGTATTAGCGTCTGACTCATGCGGAGAACCCTCCCAAGGATGGAGAGCCAATCCCAGGTTTTTCATGCTCTTCACAGTACAGAACAACATTCGGTCATGTTGAGCATAGTTGGTGAAACATGATTGTTTACTTCTATCTCTAGGCAGAGCAGGGTTACAAGGAGATGTGGGAAGCCGGGGTCGGGGGCTGGGGCGGGGGGAGTTAGGTAGGCGCAAGGATGCCCACCAGCCTGCTGTACGTGTTCCTTGTTTTTACCTTCTCTAATTCCCCTTCGTCACCGCCCACTGAGCTTCAAGGGTGTTCCTGTACGTCAGGCATGTGGCTGTCCTCTCTGCTGGGAGGGACCTTACCACCCGCCCCACTTACCGCAGGGCAAGTAGGGACAGGTGAAGCAGGATTAGTTGTTTGTAAGACTGATCCCTCTTCTTGGGGTTTTCTCCAATAAATCCATCTGCATTTCCTATATCTTTTCTTGTTTCTGAATTTCTAGCTTCCTGAAGAGCTTTTTTCAGGATTTACTTTTCCTTTTTGGCGAGGGCCCGGCTAGTTGTACCAGGGTTCCAGCCGCAAAGAGGCCTTCAAGAACTGGAAGGCTTCCTCTGCAGCCGAAGACAAGAAAGAATCCTGACTGATGTGGGGTGGGGATGGGGACAGTGGAGAAACCAAGGCTGCTTGACACAGCCAATCTATCAGTGGTGGTGTCTCACTGAAACACTTACCATTTATGGTCAGAGTCACCTAGTGGGCATGTGCGTGCGACCTTGCATACATACATATATTGCATTTTGATCACATGTGCCTCACATTACCCTCCTTCATCTCTTTAGTCTCACTCTACTGCACTAGCTCATCAGGGAAGGGAGAGGCCAGATCCATAAGCGCACACTGCCTGGTGTGTGTTACCCACACTGCAGTGCCTGGGAATTCATGGATGCATTGGTTTTGTCATGTCTGGCTGACCGAGTTCCACAGGGCTGCTCCCCATCCTCCAGCATTGATGTTCTTTCCATTTCATCTTCCACAATACTCTCAGATCCCTGGAGGGGGTAATGTATATGTCTTATATAAGGGCAAGTCTTATAGTCATTAGTGACTTATTTTCAACACCCCTGACCAGTTTTGAGTCTCTGCATTAACTCCCTTCCACTGCTGAGAAAAGAAAAAAACAAAACAAAACAAAACAAAACAAAACAAAACAAAACAAAACAAAACAAACAAACAAACTTCTCTGACCAGGGCTGAGATCAGAGCTGATTTGGGGGGAATAAGGAAAAATATCTAGAAGGCAGTTTGATAGCATATCAGCTTAGCCATAAAACAATGGTAGTTTCTTCCCTAGCCACAGGCTTTTCACTGGTTTTCAGCACCAGGCAGGAGTTCTGTCTTGTGGAGAATATTTCAAATCTCATCACAGAGCTGGTGGTTATCCTTGAAGCAGTCATGCCAATATCACCCATGAGAGCATGCCTTGCCTAGTGGGTCCATTCACAATAGGAACAAAAAATTCATCAGTGACATCACCCAGAGGTGAATCCTACATTCTTCAATATGGACCCACTAGGTCCATAAGATTTGGAGCTCACTCTGCTGGGCTTAAGTTTTTCAGTTTCTTTCTTTTGTTCTTTTCTTCATGTTATTCTATGTTGAAAGTATGTAACCTGTTTTCTAATGTTATAGAAATTCAGTCAATGGCTGGAGGAATGGCTTAGTGGTTATGGTGCTTGCTTGCAAAGCCAAAGGACCCAGGTTTGATTCTCCAGGACCCATGTGAGCCCGTGTGATGCACAAGGTGGCACATGCGTTTTGAGTTCATTTGCAGTGGCTGGAGGCCCTGGCACAACCATTCTCTCTCAATCTCTCTCTCTCTGTCTCTCTTTGTCAAATAAGTAAAAATAAAATATATCTTTAAAAAAAAATTCAGTTTGAGTTTTCCTGAATCTCTACACTTACACTTTTGAGGTCAGAATGAATGAATCTTGCATTATGAGATGGCTGTGAACCTATGTGGACAAGGGTTGGAAAGTTATGACATGAAAGTGGCATGTTTGCATGTCAAGTTGACAAGGAGAAGATTTGTGATAGTTTATGTTGATTGTCAACTCGCAGACTTAGTATATCACACAGGAAATGGGGGATTGTTTCGATTAGGTTAGCCTCTGCACATTCCTGTAAGGAAGCATCTTGATTATGTTCACTGAGGTATGAAGAGCCACCTTAGCCATGGACAGCACCATTCCATGGGCTGAGGAGAAGTGTAGTTGAACACTAATTTTCATTGTTCTCTGCTTCAACACTGAATATGACCAGCTGCATCAAGTTCTTGCTGCAATCCCTTCCCTTCAATTATGACTTTAACCTTGAATTGTTAGCAGAAATAAACCCTTCCTTTCTTAAGTTGCTTCTTGTTAGGTATTTGGTGACATCAAGTAGAAAATAGTTACATATTTTAAAGTCTCACTTGCCATATCTTTGCATTAACTGATCTTTACTTTTGCAATGTTGAATCTACTTTAATCCCTCTCATACAGTATATTTTTCATCTCCAGCATTATGGTTTTAATCTCCATAGGCTTTGTTTGGATCTCATTTTGCATGTTCAATACAATCAAATTTTAGAATATATGGAATATGATTGCAGTTTTTATTTCATAGTCCTTGTTTAATAATTCTGACATCTATGTCAATTTTTTTAAACTAAATACCTTTGGTTGAATTAATGTCAATATTAATTATCAATTGAAAACTATATTTACAATCTATATATTGTATTTATGTATAAACCTTCATTTTTTTTTTATTAAGTAGAAACTTTGTATGGACCCATCATGTGTTGGCACCATCATTTGCGTCCTCCCTGACCCCACTCCACTGAGGACTCTCTTAAGTGGGATTGCTGGCATTCACCATGGAGTTGTGGGTTATGGGTTGTGAGAGCAGCAGTCATTGGGGCTAGGCTATGTCTCTGGGTGTTCCTTCCCACCCTGTGGCTCTTACATTCTTTTCACCTCCTCTTCTGCCGATTTTCCTGAGCCGTGGTGGGTGTCCTTTGATTCTGCTTTAGTGTTGAGTTCTCAGCACCTTCTGGATTTCTGCATCTATGCCAGTCCTAACTGATCAATTGATTGTCATTGTCATTGGCTACAATTTGCTTCTTTAGCTGATTGATAAACTTGAATTGGATGCCAGATTCTGAATTTTATCTTGTTATACAATAAATATTTTTGTGCTTCTATAAGTGTCTAGCTTTGTTCTGAGATAGAGTTGATTTATTTATGGACAGTTGTATCCTTTTGAATGTTTTTATGACTAGTTAGGTAGACATGGATTAACCTTCAGTCCAGGGCTAATTATTCCCACCACCGAGGCAAGAACTTTCTCAATATTTTAACCAATGGTCCACGCATTATGCATCTGGCTTTTGTGAACAACAGCCTTAGCCCTGTATGAGCACCTGGCCCTGTTCCTTCTAATTATTTGAAATTACTATTTTTCTGGCCTTTGGTAGTTTTTTCCATATACCAGCTCTGAGCAGTGTTTAGTTGAATATTCCAGGGGACCCCACACAGATGTCTGTCTCTCTTTGCAATTCTTTCGTATCTTGCATTCTGTCTTAGGAACTCTAGCCTCTGGTTTCCCTGAGCTCTCAGGCATGTTTCTTATGCTTAGAGTTCTTTAGGCTCTTCCATGTAGAGACCAGGGAATTATTTCAGTTACCAAGCTAGAACAATTGTAAGGCTGGCTTCCTTTATTTCCTGTCTCTCAGGGATCACTGTCTGTCATTTTCTCATGTCCAGTGTCTTGAAATGTTGTTTCATTATTTTTTTGCTTGGATTTATTACTATTATTGGGTGGATTCAGGCAAAGCATCACCTCATCTTTGGAGAAGTAGAGGTCGCCAAATACCAATTTTCTAAGCTGCCACTTTTAAAAGAGAAGAATAAGTAACATTTTAAGATGTGAATAAGAAGAAAGATGAATGCAACAGTTATGTTTATGCAGAGAATTTATCCTGTGGTACAGTGTTAATAGTTTGAGTTTTCCTTTAATTTGTTCTGATATTGAAATGATTATTATTTAACAAATTTTAAGCTTTCTGAATATGGATATCATAGTTCCATTGTAATTAATCAAATCTCTGCCCAAGGAACTTGAAAAGATACATAGTATTGGAATTCAAATATAAAACTAAAATAAAAGTAAGCTTTGGTAAGTAGTGTAAAAATGCACTAGACTGACACTTTAATCTTACCTCTTTTTGTGTTTGTATGCGCAGTGATATGTGTGTGTGTGTTGGTGCATGTGTGCATAAGTAGAGGTCAGAGATTAATATCAAGTGTGCCACAGCTCTCTACCCATCATTCCCTTTCTCTCCTACCAATTGGCCTTGCTAAGCCTAGAACTTGAGGACTGACTTCTGCTGTGGTGATTGAAAATACTTCTGGACTAAGAAAGTGAAGGCCACTTTTCCCCTGCCCCACATGTCTACACACCAATCAAGTCCCTTCCTGCAGGGAAGCTTCTCTCCCTGGCCCTCATTCTCTTTTGGACTCTTGATTCAGGTGCCTGCAACCCCGCCTTTTCTCCTCCCTTTTATCCCTCCCCTCTCTTGCATGTTTCCTTTCTCTCTTTCTCCCTTTTCTCCATTATAATAAGTCTTAGACCCAAGAAATTGTCCGTCTTGGTTCTCCATTGTGAACCCTGAAAGCTAACATATGGTGTCAAAACCCAGGTCAGGTGCTCGGAGTGGGGTCCCTCTGGTGACCCAGGGAGCAATGGGCAGTGAAAGCTCATTCTGGGTTATCCTCTGGATCCTGAGGCATCTTTGGCTCCTACCCTGTCCTTCCCACCTCCTTTCAAACTTGCTCTATCATATGGTATGGTGTCTGGGACTGGAGGTAACACCAAGACTGCTTTGGTGGATTCCACCCTTTGCTGTGACCAAGTTTCCTTAACCCGTTTTTGCTCAAAGTGCAGTTTTTAAGGACAAAATAAAAATACAAAATTTAAATCCTGCTTTTGAAAATTGACTTATAGATTCAATTAAATGGCCACAATCACATATGGTTTCTAAATTATTACCACTGAAATATTTTAAAAAATTATTAATTTGAGTTTACTAGCAAAGCAAATGACTACTGATATGTACTGCGTGGATTTATAATTGTTAAAAACAATAGCCATGCTTTCTGTCAAGTACAGCTTCCTGGGTTTCCATTTAAGAATAATTTCAAAACTTTATGATGACAACAACAATGATAATAATGAGAAAAATAATACAGAAAGGTACATTTAGTTACATAAGATTACTTAATAAAGTTAAAAGAAACAAGCCATTAAGTAAAAAGAGCTATAAATTATAAGCACAAAGTGTGGTGTCAGTTAAGGCAGATAAAGAAAAGGACCTATTTTTAGATCAAAAGGACTTTGTAAGGTAACAGATTGTTTTGAATGGAAATAGAGATAAAGAAATAAAAGGTTAAGGCATATTATAAAAAAGATGCCTGTGGTAAGAAGGGTTAGTGTAACAAGAATTTGGGTTTCTGTAATTTCTTCTTGTTTGCAAGATAGACCATTTTCCATGATCTTTGGTAGCATTCTGAACCTTATAAAGTCTTGCTAGGATGAAATTCAGACTCAACTCTTCTTGTCAAGTTGGTAAATTTGCCTGTTTCCATTTTCATGATATCAAGATTAAAATTCAAATATACTTACTTACTATGTTTATAAGACTTTTAATTACAAGGAAAAATAAATCTTAATGAAATCAAGATTTATTTAAACCAATTGAGGTTTTGTTGGTTTAAACTTTTTAAAAATTTTATGTGAAAGCCAAAAAGCAAGACTAATGTAAGGGACCTTCTGGGTATTCAACAAGAACATGGGATACCTTTCCAGGGTCCTACAGTTCTATTAATTCATCTCAGGTGGTCCTGCTGTATTCTAACTCCATGTTTCTGGATCCCCTTTGATTGTCCTCCAAGACCTATAGTCAAGAAGAGTAGAGGGCTGGAGAGATGGCTTAGCGGTTAAGCGCTTGCCTATGAAGCCTATGGACCCCGGTTCGAGGCTCGGTTCCCCAGGTCCCACGTTAGCCAGATGCACAAGGGGGTGCACGCGTCTGGAGTTCGTTTGCAGAGGCTGGAAGCCCTGACGAGCCCATTCTCTCTCTCCCCTTCTATCTGTCTTTCTCTCTGTGTCTGTTGCTCTCAAATAAATAAATAAAAAATGAACAAAAAAAAATTTATAAAAAAAAAAAAAAAAGAAGAGTAGAGACCCTAGGACCGCTCCTTGTCCAACCCTAGCCTGAAGTAGCTAGATAAGTCAATGCCCATCTCTGATATAAATTTAGAATTTTGACTCTAAAGAGGTGACTGATAGGCAAATATTAGGCTTGGAGGTCATTAAAGGATGGACTCAATTTCCTTATTCCATGGTAATATTAGAAAGAGAAGAGCTACTCCCTCTTACCCAAAGGACTGGGCCTGGATGGAAGTATAAAAAATAAAATATGTACTTGTATATTAAAGTGTTAAATAAAAGGTTTAGATTAAATTTCTGGTTGAGGTATATGTGAGGACTAAACTGAAAAAGATTACATGATTATATCATGAAAAGGTTATTAAATTTCTAAGGTCTAGAATTCAAGTTTTCTAGGTATGATGGTGCATGCCTTTAATCCCAGTACTTGGGAGGCAGAGGTTGAAGAATTGCCTTGAGTTTGAGGCCACCCTGAGACTACAAAGTGAATTCCAGGTTAGCCTAGGCTAGAGTGAAACCCTACCTCAACACCCCCACCACCAAAAAAAAAAAACAAACACCAAAAAAACAGAATTCAAGTTTTCTTAAATATAGTTCTGCACATAGTAATGTTTATGTCTAATACTCTGTTTGCAACAACAGGGTTTCTTAAATATTGTTCTCTTCTTTCATTTATTCTATTGAGTAAAACATTTTTTTTTCTTAATAGAGGACTTATCCTAATAGGTAGAAATTGAGCCTAATTATACATAATTTTATTGTGCCCATGAAATAAATGAACAACTGACAATGGTAAATTGTGAAGATCAATCAAATTTTTTTTTCCTCAAGTAGGGTCTCACTCTAGCCTGGGCTGACCTGGAATTCACTATGTAGTCTCAGGGTGGCCTCAAACTCAAGGTAACCCTCCTACCTCTGCCTCACAAGTGCTGGGATTAAAGGTGTGCACCACGATGCCTGGCTTTATAAAAGTTTTAATGTTTTAAGCTTGACACAGTTACATTAGTTCTTCTAAATCAAAGACTTCTTTTGATCTCTGTACCAAATAAGTAAAAACTATAAGCCCTCTATATTAAGGTTTACTACAAAACTTTTAAACCTAACTAAAAGCTTCAAAATCAGTCAGTTTCTTAAATTCTTTCATGTTTACATAATTTAAAATTGTCCACAATATTTCAAATGCTGCATGATATACAAAATGAGGCTATTTTAATTATAATTTAATAGTAATATTAGCTTCTTATACTACTTTAAGCTAAGTCTTCATATTTACAAAAATTTTAATTAGCTCTTCTTGTTTAAAGAATACTTTCTTTATTACTTCTAAAGACAGCAGCACTCCCTGTTCTCTTACCTATTGCCAAATACATATATTCTCTCTTTCTGTCTCTAATGCATGACCTCCTTTCTCTCCTCTCTCACTCAATCTCTGCACCTTTTCTCCCTCTCCCCTGTTAAAATGAAGCTGTAGGTTCAAGAAATTGTGGATCTTGGCCTCCATTGCAAATGCTGAAACATAACAGTGTCTTCTCTAATGGCTCTCCTCTTTTACTTACTGAGGCACCGTCTCTTACTTGAGCCCAGAAATTTCCAATTCAGGTAATCTAGATAGCTATCTTGCTCTAGGTACTCTTTGTCTTTGCCTTCCTAGCGCTGGGATTACAGGCATTTGCACCACATCTAGTATTTATGTGGGTGCTGGGGATCTGAACTCTGACCTTAACACCTTGAGCCATTTCCTCAGACCTTGAAACTGTATAAATGAGAAAAATCAAGCTACAGCATTGTAATGAAATGAATGATTATTGAGAGCAATAAGAAGAGGTAAATTATTTAAACTTCTATAATTAAAATGCTATAGAATGATCACATAGAAATAAAAAAGAATGTGAAATACCATGTACCAACTTCCTGAAATAGTCAGGTAAATATTATTTCAATTTAAAAATGGGAACAGTAAAGTATTATGAAAAATAAAGTATTCTTCAAATACTTATCTTCTCTGACAGCTCAAATGGAGCAGACCAAACCTTCCCTGGCACTCCCTAACTGATCCTTTCTCATTGTAACTAGGAGGCCACACTGAACCCAAACAATTACTTAACATGAGTACCTTCCTTGCTGTAGTATATGCAGATTTATTATGTTTGTAAGATACAGTTTGATCTGGTTATGGTAGATATCTCTGTTGAAATCACATGATTTTATGTCTGTATCAGTCAGAGTTCTCTAGAGCAACAGAACCAATAGAATGAATATTATTAAAAAATAAATTTATTGTAATAGCAGTCTACAGGTTTGATTGCCAAGGAACTGGGTAGCTGCTCAATCCACATGGTTGGGGCCTCAGCAGTTCCAATCTAGCTCTGAAGGCCTGAAACTTTCATGAGAGGGGATGTCTTTACTCCACACTAGAAGGCTGAAGAAACTTGGTTCCAGTGCCAAAGCAGGATAGCCAAACACACGCATGTGCAAGTGAAGGCACTCACCAACCAGCAGCACCGGGACCCAGGAAGGAGGAAGGAAGTATTTCTTCTCAGGGTTTTCTTACATAAATCTCCCCACCAGGAGAGCCACCTACTCATGGGAAAGGGCTCACTCTGGAGGAAAGACTTTGTCCTTCAGTTAAGCTTTCTTGTAGGCAACCTCAGACATCTGCCGAAGAGGAGATTCCTAACCAGATCAAATTGACAAGAGAACTTCACCATCACAATGTATTTTTTACTCTTGAACAGTGTAATGATTTTTGGTTTTGACAGTATTGCAAAACTGTGCTGTGTCCACTCTAACTTTGAATTTGTTTGCTTAGCACAGCATTATAAAATAGTATAAGTGATTGGCAAGTAACTGTGGAAAAAAATAATGAAAGGGTACTTTGAATTTTAGAAGAATTAGAACAAAGATTGTTGTTTTTCTTAGTGGTGATTTCCTATTATTTGAATGGTAATAGAGGCGATGTATAGAAAGAAAGCCAAGATTCACAATGATATCTCTAATCCAATGTTGGGCCTTAAGAGGCCCGGACGTGGGGCCTAGTGGAACTTCCTGAGCCTAGCTAAAGTTTGGTGACCTGTCTCTGGGCAGCTATGACTCAGCAAGACACCTAATGGCTTCTTGCCTGCTACTTCTGTGTAGGAGCTGGCATTCCCGCGTGTGCACTTGGGACCAATCATCTCAAAAGTCCCATTTACTATTGGCCCTCACCTCTCCCCGCATCCTAGAATCCCCGCCTTTGTTCCCCACATTATATAGGCAACTGCCTGTAACAATAAAGCAAATTCCTGCTTTGACAAGACTCCCGACTCTGTGGTTTTTCTCCAGTAACTAGGAGAGGTTCTGAGTCATCTGACTTTCACCCTCTTCCTCAACCCCTTGGGAGGAACCAGCGGGCCTGGTCCTTCCTCAGCACTACCTGCTGGGGGGAGCCCGGCATCTGGCGCCTAACGTGGAGCTCTGGGAACCAGGCAGACTAGTGTCCCATGTGAGGCATTCTCATTGAGGAGGTCAATCAGTGTACATGTGCGGGTGAGTGTACCCTCATAAGTTATGAGGCGGTCTTCATATTTAATGTGCTAAACTTTGTTTCCATAACTTGTACTTGCTTGTCAACATCTCTTTGTTCCCTTTCTCTTCCCTTTCAGTTTTGGTTCGCCGGCAAGCTGCATCTGTGGCTTTTGTATTTCTGAACGGGTCATATGTCCCTAGTGGACACACTGTGTGGCTTTTGACCTTTAGGCTTGTGCTTCTCTCTCTCTCTCTCTCTCTCTCTCTCTCTCTCTCTCTCTCTCTCTCTCTCTCTCTCTGCTTGGGCCTTTGAAGGCAGGCCAGCTGTTTTTGCCATTATGGAACTTCCTCTGGATCTGTAGGCTTCAATAAATATCCCTTCCTCCATATCTGTACCTGGTCTGGAAGTTTATCTCAGTGACCCTGAAGCTGTCCGATACAGAACTTTGTACCGAAGATTGGACTGAGATGAACCTGACCATGTGGATGTTGATCTTTTGGAACCTTTGTTTTGGAGGAATAGGCATGGACTTGGTGCTTGCAACTGAAGGTGTCTTCTGGAGTGGTAAGCCAAATTTTATGGACTATTCTGATGAGAATCTGAGAATGCTAAGTGCAGACAACATTGAACTTTGAGGCTTGGCTTATGAGCTTTCTAAAGTGAAGGAAAGACTGCAAAGGACTTTGTTGGAACTGGGTTACTGGCATAAGGGCTGGCTGCATCCTGCTGCCTAGGCCCAGAGAGTTTGATCAAGGTTAAATTTGTAATGGACTGATGTGCGTATCTAGGAAAGAATTTTCAGGCTAAACCTAAATGCCATGCCTAAAGTTAGAGATTTTTCAACTGTTTACAGACTCATAAGGATACTCTAAAAGTTTTATAGAGGGACATAGTCTTAATCTAAATTCATCTTACATTAGACACAGGTGATGTCTATGCTAGGTGGGTCACAAAGTCATAAGTACAGATGTAATTGGAGGTTTAACCAGGTTAAACATAGGCAAGAGTCTATCACCTTGTGTTTTGCAAATGGGTAAATTTGCTATGTAAAAACAAACAACTTCATAATAGGATAAGAAATGTCAGGATGCTTATCTCTCTGCTTTCTAATTTCATATTGCTCTTGCTTTCCAACATATGCTACTTAAATTCGTGGAAAGCTGGACTCTGAAAAAATGGATAAACCCCCCTTTATCTCAGACCCCATACAAGTTTAAGCCATGTGTCCCCCAGACTCTGACTAGAGACAAAATGGCCAATTGTCTCTGACAAAGAAAAAAAAAAGTACAACATATAACTGTAGTTCTCTTTAGTTCTTCTCTTTTAAACATCTAAAGTCATCACATCTGTTAGATAAAATTTCTCACTAGACAAAATGTTAAATAGGTCAACTGAGTCAAGGTATTTGATCAGGTTACAAACTCCTTACATAAGATAAGCATCAGACTTACTAATGTGTATATCAGGGGAAGGGTCCCTTAATTGAAACATTTAATTGTATTAAATATAATGTTTACCTGATGCCAAGGTTTTAATCAGTGGAGAAACTGAGTCTTATGATAAGACCTCACTCATTAACAGGTCACTGATGCTAATTTGTTATGATTTAAGGGTTATAAAACTGGCTTTAAGTCTCTCTCAGTAAAGTAAATTAGGTTCCTCTTTTCATCAAGGTTTTAACTATTAAGATAAAGGCTCACATAGAAGTGGTTATTTTCCAAAGGTGAAGTACTCATACCTAAAGACATTGTAACTTTAAAGATAGCTTCTGTCTCATTTATGCTAATTCTATTGAATGGCCATAACTAGGTTTAATTACTTAGGCTTACGTGATTTAATTTCAGTAATGATAACTTTCATCTTCCTGGGATATGTTAGGATAGCTTGCTTTAGCTTTATCAAATATAAGTCATGAGTAAAACATAAAATTGTTTTATGTTAATAAAAGTTTCTGTGGTACATAAAATCAATAACTATCAAGCTTAAGCCAAAGTCATGGGTTGTCAAATAATGTTTTTTCTTTTAAAAAGATTTATCAAGGATTATATTAAAATTTAACTAGCTGTTTTGGTTTAAAAATTTATTAAACTCTATGGTTCTGTTTCCAATGTTCTCTGGGTAATTTCTACCAACACAGGTATCTAAACTAATCAGAGATGTTTTCAAACACAGGTGCTAAAAATTTCTAGGTTAAATGAGTTAGTCTATAAATTAATTGGTATTGTTTTCAAGACTGGTGATAGGTTCTGCCTGTGTTTATAAATGTTAAATATTTAAAATGTGAGATATTTATAAGTATTAGTTATTTAAAATATGAGATATATCTACTTTCTATACCTCACATATAAGGCTTATACTACCATAGCACAACTAAAATTTTAAAGATAAGATAATCAGACTCTCAAGTCTCAATTACAAAAAGAGGGAATCCTTACCCCCACATGACCAACTAAAAAGGCATTATTTACCCTATTTCAAATTTTTCTAACGAAGATAAACAATTATCCCCTTTCCAAAAACATTGGTCCTCATCTGTTACCTACAGTTCTATCTGGGTCAGATGGAGAGACCCATTAACTGGGGCCTGGAGAGGACCAGACCCACTCCTCACAGCGGTGAGAGGGTTTGGATGTGTCTTCCCTCAAGAAGAAAAAAGACCCATTTGGGTACCAGTGAGAGACCTAAAATATTTGTCCCAACAAGGGGACACTGACAATCACTTCTCCAGGGAGTGTCGCACCCCTAAGGACTGTTCCTAAAATGGTCTTCACCCTGCTAAACCAAACAATTCCCTCTCTTGCAGAGGATTGCTGGCTTTGCCTACAATCTGGGCCTCCCCGGCTGCTTGCAGTACAGTTGCCCATACAACCTTAAAAAATTGCTCAGCCACCTTCCCCATCCCCATCCAGCTTTTCCCAATGTTTCCTCTGGAACTTGCATTTGGGACCCGCCTTCCCCTAATAATTCCAGTAGAGATGTGGGATACATTCATCCTTCCTTCTGTACTTTTAATACAACCAAGCCCAGTGCTCAATGCTGTCCACCTTCTGGAATGGTTTATGTTTGTGGAGGCGGGATGGCCTATGACTTTCTGCCCACCAATTGGATGGGTCTTTGTGCCCCAGCCACGTTAATCCCAGATGTAGATATCATTCCTAGAAATGAGGCCCTCCCTATGCCCTCTTTTGATTATATCGGAGGGAGATCTATCTCCAACAACAGCTAGATTTCCTGGCTGAGGTAGTCCTACAAAACAGGAGGGGACTAGACCTACTAATGGCCGAAAAGGGAGGCATATGCTTGTTTTTACAGGAAAAATGCTGCTTGTATGCCAATAAATCAGGAATCATCCAGGACAAGATTATGAGGCTCCAGGAAGACTTGGAGAGGAGGTGGTGGGACCTCCATGACAACCTGCTGCGGATGGACTTACATGACTTCTTACACCACTTTCTCCCTCTACTTGGGCCCCTTCTTCTCCTCACTGTTGGGCCTTGTGTAATTAATAAGATTACACAATTTGTTCACCAACAGCTAGAGGCAATAAAGCATCATCAGGTTGAAATATGTTATCATAGGCTTGCTACTCAGGAGTCAGGCTCCTCAGATGACTGGCTATCCTCATATGAGCGTCTCTCCTCCACCCTCCATCTGACCAATGATGGGTAAGATCTCAGACAGGCTGGGACAATCTAAGACAGGTCAGGGAGTGGATTCTCAATGAGCTGGATACATGTTACCTAGTGACGGGTAAGATTCCCCAGAGTGGGACAACCTAAGACAGGGACCATGTTTTCCACTGTGCTTACAAAAACAAAAGGGGGAGATATTGGGCCTTGAGAGGCCAGACATGAGGCCTAGTGGAACTTCCTTAGTCTAACTAAAGTTTGGTGACCTGTCTCTGGCCAGCTAGGACTCAGCAAGATGCTTAATGGCTTCTTGCCTGCTACTTCCGTGTAGAAGTTGGAATTATCATTTCAATAGTCACAGGTTACTATTGGCCCTTACCTCTCCCCCTGTCCTAAAATCCCCGCCTTCATCCCCAACATTATATAGGCAACCGCCTGTAACAATTAAGTGAGTTTCTGCTTTGACAAGACTCCCGATTGAATGTGGTTTTTCTCCGGTGACTGGGAGATGTTCTGAGTTGCCCAATGTTCACTTTCTTCCTCAACTCCTTGCGAGAAACCAGCAGGCCTGGTCCTTCCTCAGCACTACCCACTGGGGGGAGCCCAGAAGTCCAACAAATATATAGAGCTCCCTCACAATGGATTCCCCTGAAGCCCCATACACATTTGAATATTTAACTTGTAGGCTTGTTGGTTAAAGAATCAAATATGCTGACTTGTAAGGACACAGTTTTTGGAAATCAAGATGGTTAACATTCATTCTGCAATAGGGGTGTTCACTTTTGAGGGGATCCTTTCTGTGTCTCATGACTATCTTGGGAAACTGCCATTCCTGTCCAAATCATGAGTTACTGCTTAGTGTCTGTATTGGTACGATGAGCACATTGCTATACATTCTTTCTCCTTTAGTGTGTCTGTCTTCTTCAGTGCGTCTCCCCTCCAGACAGCATTTTCTAGCTTGAGTGAGCCTCTTCAGGGATGTAACACCCAACCTTCCCTCCAAGGTCAATTGCAGTTCAGTTGACAGGGACAGAGCTATTACAGCTATGTTGCACAATTTGTGCTTGCCTCTGATCCATTAATATGGGCATTGCTATGCTGTTAGAATGAGGAGGCTACATTCAGGGATAATGACATGAAAAATGACCTGGGGAGAAATGGGATTTTTCTAACAAAGAGATATATCAATGTAACAACTTATTAAAAACATACCATTTATAGTGCAAAAATTTTAGTCATTGCCATGGCCATCATTGTTATTCTGAACCACTTCTCCGGACATTCAGAGCAGGCCAATGTCCTCAGACAGTCGCTTTTGTCAATGATGGATTTTCCTTTTTATGTTGCAATACTATAGGATTTGTTCCTCTGCTTAGATCAAAAGGCTACACTTCTGTTCATCCCTGCTTGCACCAATTTCCTTTCCATCTTGTCTCTTCTCACCCGGTTATTTGAGTAAAATTTCTCACTTCCAAAAATAGGACATATAAGCCAGGGGTGGTGCTACATGTATTCATTCCCAGGACTCAGGAGGCAGAGGTACAAGGATTGTGATGAGTTCAAGACCACCCTGAAACTACATAGTGAATTCCAGGTCAGTCTGAGCTAAGTGAGAATCTACCTATAAAACAAAACAAACAAGCAAAAAGACAAATGGAAATTGTCTTTCTGTTTCAGGGACTGAAACTTCCAGAAAAATATTAACAAAAATATGGTGCCTATAAATCTGTGTAGCAATCAGTTCTGTTTCCTGTCAGAATACATTACCCATGCGTTTTAATGACTGAGTGTACTGTGCGAGGACACTTCCTTGTGTTTTAATGACCGAGTGTGCTATGCAGGGACACTTCACCTTGTGTTTAATGACCGAGTGTGCTATGCAGGGACACTTCACCTTGTGTTTAATGACCGAGTGTGCTACGCAGGGACACTTCACCTTGTGTTTAATGACCGAGTGTGCTACGCAGGGACACTTCACCTTGTGTTTAATGACCGAGTGTGCTACGCAGGGACACTTCACCTTGTGTTTAATGACCGAGTGTGCTACGCAGGGACACTTCACCTTGTGTTTAATGACCGAGTGTGCTACGCAGGGACACTTCACCTTGTGTTTAATGACCGAGTGTGCTACGCAGGGACACTTCACCTTGTGTTTAATGACCGAGTGTGCTACGCAGGGACACTTCACCTTGTGTTTAATGACCGAGTGTGCTACGCAGGGACACTTCACCTTGTGTTTAATGACCGAGTGTGCTACGCAGGGACACTTCACCTTGTGTTTAATGACCGAGTGTGCTACGCAGGGACACTTCACCTTGTGTTTATTGACCGAGTGTGCTACGCAGGGACACTTCACCTTGTGTTTTAGTGACTTGAGTACACAGTGCAAGGGGACTTCACCCTTGGGTTTTGATGTGTGTGTGTAATCTGCATTGGTGTGATATACAAGAATATGACACATTTTCTCTCATTGGGCTTCTATACCTGTGTGCAGGCTTTGGTAGATATTTGTCTTCTCTTTTTCAAGGTAGAAATAGCCATTGAGATATTTAATCCACTTAAGCAACATGCTGCTTGTTGTGACCAAATAGCTCTAAGCAGTCTGCTGGTTTTTGGATTCTGAAGTGGAGCTATTTTATTGGAAGGAAGCATCTGTAATTGGCTGTGTGCCAGGCCTGGAAAACAAGAGTGAATCGAAGGAAGATAGCATGTGGTATGAAAAAAGAAAAAAAACTAGGCAAAGTTCCTTCATTTTTAACTTTTGAAAATTAGGATACAAAATTATAGATATCCCTATGCCATTTTCTCATCTTTGTAAAATTTTTAATTTAAAAACATTTTCTTACAGATATATATAGTATGTTGAGCTTACATATTCCCATCTCATTCTCCCAATCCTCTGCTTTCTTGCCCCTATCCCTGTTCTGTTAACCTACTTTTTTCCTTAGAAAATGTCACTTCTAGTTTTGTTTTTTTTTTTTTTTATTTTGGATGTGGTAGTGTTTGAGGTATGGCCTTGCTCTAGCACAAGATGACCTTGAATTCAATATGTAATTTCAGGATGCTCCTGAACTCACTGTGATTCTCCTTCCTCTGCCTTCCATGTGCTGGAAGTAAAGGCCTGCACCACCATACCTTATCACTTCTACTTTTTTTTTTTTTTTTTCTGAGGTAGGGCTTCACTCTAGCTCAGGCTGACCTAGAATTCACTATACAGTCTCTGGGTGGCCTTGAACTCATGGCGATCCTCCTATCTCGGCTTCCCGAGTGCTGGTATTAGAGGCATGTGCCACCACACCAGGCTACTTCCACTTTTTTATGGAAAAATTTTACATAGGTATATAATATGTATTTTGCAATCATAATCCATTACCTTCTCTTGACTGTCTTCCCTATACCCCGTCCAATGAACCTCTTCTTCTTCCCAACCAGGCCCTCTTTTACTTTGATGACTTCTGTCCTCATGTAGAATGTGACCCACTGAGTTCAATTAGGGCTGACTGCATGAGCATAGGGTGGGATAGTTACTTACCAGAGCCTCTAGATTCTACCACTGGCTATACCACTACAGAAAATGTCTCTTGTTTCCACAGCAACCACTAACTGACAACTGCTTCAGGGGGAGACGGGGGCCTTATGCACGCTTCTGTCATCTAAGATGGATGGTTGATGGGCTTAACATTGTACAGAACTTGTACATGTAATAATAGTGGCTGTGAAGACATGAATGTAAGGGCCATGTCATGTCCAGTAGTCAACATTCCATAGCACTCCTCCCTATCCTCTATCTTTTGGGGCTCCTCATTCCCCATGTTCTCTGAACCTTGGAGGGGTGAGGTAGATGTCCCATTTAGTATTGAACACACACAAGTGTCAACTATTCTCCGCACTTTGATGAGATCTGAGTCTCCTCAGTAGTCATCAATGTCTGCAAAAATAAGCTTTTCTAATGAAAGGTGAGAGCAGCCCTACTCTATGTGCATAAATACATAAATTTAGATGGAAATCTGATAGGCACAACATATCCATCTAGCCATAAAATAGTACTAGCTTCCCTTCTAGGGCTTGCGATCTTCCAAACTATAGGCCTTTGACTAGGTTTTCAGTGTTAGACATGAATTCTCTTCCATGGGATGGGCCACAAATCCAGCCGGAGAGCAGCTGGTTATCATCATAAAAGTCATGCCACTATTGCACCAGAGGGTGCACCTTGTCTGGCTTGGTGGTTGTATGGCATACAGGGTCCACTTCTATACAAAACCATTGACGATATTTCTCCCTCAGCAGACTGCATTGCAATTTTCATTTAATTTTGCTATGTGGATGAATAAAATTCCATGGTGATTAAGTATCACATCTTCATTATCCATTCGTAAGTTCATGAATATCTAGGCTGATTCCATTTCCCAAGTATTGTAAGGAGCTTATCAATAAACACGGATGAGCAAGTATCTCTAAAGCAGCATATAGGGTCCTAAGTGTATGATGGGGAGTGGTATAGCGAGGTCATATGGTACTAATATTTTTAACTTTTTAAGAAAGCTTCACGCTGATGTCCATAATGGCTCGACCAGTTTGCATTTCTTCCAACAGTGAATAAGAGTTCTTTCCCAACAGCCACTCTAGCATTTATTGTCATTTGTTTTCTTAATGAGAGTCATTCTGACCAAAATGAGATGGAACCACAGAGTAATTTTAATTTGCATTTCCTTGATGGCTACGGATATTGAACACCTTTTAAGTTATTTATTGGCTATTTGTATTTCTTCTCTTTAGAACTCTTTGTTAAGTTCCACAGCCTACTTTGTGACACACTGATTTAAATTAAGGTTGCTTGCATGGATTTAAGTAGGAGGTTATTTACTGGAAAGTGGGCAACCTACCAGTGTCTACTCCATGGAAGAATATAACTCACCCTTTCCCAGGAACGATTAGCTACCAACAGCTCCTTTGGAAGGAGTGTGGTCTCATGAGATCATTCCCCATCCATGATGGAAAGTTGACCAGCTCAATTTTGTGCAGAAAACCACAGCTGCTGTGAGTTCATGAGTGTAATGGACAGTTGTATCCAGAAAACTGCCTTGCACAGCACTCCTCCCTGTCCTCTGATTTTTAAATGCTTTCTGCCCCATTTTCTGTGGTGTTCTCTGAGCCTTAGAGGGAGTGATGTAGATGTTTCATTTAGGGCTGAGCATACAATAGTCACTTCTTGTTAGCACTTTTGCCAGCTCCATATCTCTGCAATAACCTCTATCTACTGCAAAAACAAACTGCTGTGGTCAAGGCCAAGAGCAATGCTGACCTGATTACTGGTTCTCACCTGGACTGTCTCCCGTTCCTCCTCCAGCTCCTGGAATGCTGTCTTCTCCACTGGTACTTCGACTGAGATGGGTGGTTTTCATTCTCCTTTCTGAATCCCTTTTGGGTCACTGTACTGTCAGTGCTGTCCAGGTCTGTGAGATGTGCTTCCGGGGTGGGTGCACACATCTGCTCCTTCTCTGTGAACTTCTCCAGGGCTCTGGCTGGCTCTGACCCCATGCAGGTCTTTCCAGTGTCCTGACGATTGTTTGGAGTCTGTGTGGAGGTATACAGGTTTTCAGCTCACCAAATGCTGTACAGGTCTCATTCAAAGTTCCTTTCCCACGGGCTTGCAGTAGCCCATCAGGTTCCAGTGTGTGATCTTGGGACACTTGATCTGAGTTCACAGAGGGTTTCAGGCCACTGAGCTCCTGCTGCAGTGGAAGTCATTTTAAAATGACATCTCAGGTCTGCATTGTAGATTGTCAAAGCCAAGCACCCAGAAACCGGGGGAAAGGCTATTTTCCTGGCTTCTCTTTCTGATATTTCTACTACTTTGTGGGTGTGGCCTTGCTCCTAGCAATGTAGAATGTACATTGATTTTATAACATCTGTTTTTCAATTTTCCCTAGAATATTCCATGGAGACTAAGACTTACCATGCCTGGGTGTCACTTACATATTGTATCTGCTTGATGTGTTCTTGAATTCAGTTTGCAAGTATTATCTTGGTAACTTTTGTATTGATGTTTTTCAAGATTGGTCTATAATCCTCTCATGTGTGTGTGTTTGTGTGTGTGCGTGCATGTGCATGTGCATGGGCATGCATGCATCAGGCTTTGGTATCAGGGTAATACTGGCTTTGTAAAAACAGCTTGTAGGGCTCCTCACTTTCCTGTTTCCTGACATAGTTTGAGAAGTATTGGTGTTAATTCTTCTTTAAAGGTCTGGGAGAATTCAGCAGTGAATCCACCTGGGCCTGCCCTTTTTATTCTAGGATTGTTGATTACAGCTCCCATCTCATTACCTGAAGTACCTCTGCTTAAATTATTTGTTTTCATCTTGGTAGGATATGTGCTTCTAGAAATTCACCCTTTCTTTTAGATTTTCCAATTTAGTGAAATATGGCTCTTTAAGAGATAGCCTAATAATTTTCTAACTTTTACTGTATCTCTTACTGTATCACTGTTCATCTCAGAAAAACTAATTTGGCTCCTGTCTCTCTTTTGGTTTGTTTAGCTATGTGTTTGTCCAACCTGTTTCTCTCTTCAAAGAACCCAAAGAACTGTTTTTATTTCCATTTCACTATTTCTACACTGATCTTATTTCTTTCCATCACCAATTTTGAGTTTGAATTGGTTTTCCTCCTAAGACTGAAATCTACTCATTAATTATTTATTTTGAGATACATATCTAATTTTTTAATGTAGGCTCTTATGAGCTTAAATTGCCCTCTTAAGAGAAACATGTACAATCAAATGACACATGTCATTCTGAGCTCTCAGGAGGCAGAGATACGGCAGTTCCCATAAACCAAGACAGCCTATGTTCTTTAGTAGAGGCAAATAGAAAAGAGAGATAAGGGAGGAAGAGAGAAAGAGAGAGAGAGAGAGAGAGAGAGACCCCTACAGGCTACAGGGTATGGCCTTGTTTTTGATATGCTGAATCTTATCTTCTATCTTTATTTATTTGAGAGAAAGGGGTTGGGGAGAGAGAGAGAGAGAGAGAGAGAGAGAGAGAGAGAGAGAGAGAGAGAGAGAGAGAGAGGGAGAGAGAGAGAGAGAGAGAGAGGAGAGAGAATGGTCACATTAGGACCTCCAGCCACTGCAGAGGAACTCCAGACATATGCACCACCTTGTACATCTGGCTTCCATGGGTCCTGGGGACTCGAACCTGGGTCCTTGGCTTTGCAGGCAAGTGCCTTAACTGCTAAGCTATTTCTCCAGCCCCTGTCTTGTATCTTTAATCTGAGTCTCTTGGAATTCCCTTCTTTGCCCTCAGAAGTCTGTCTTTTAATAAGATAAGATTATCTTATTCTCACCTCTGAGTCTTTTTCTGGGGAGGTTGTGTCACAGATGTGGTGGAGTATTTCTAGCACCCGGTTGCCAGTACTGGCCCTTTTTCTGCACAGCACTTTTGTTGCTGCTTGGAAGTAGCTTAAGTTCTCCTACTCTGGCTCTCACCCAGTGTCCACCTTGCTGATTGCTGACTCAACGACCTTCCTTCTCCTGCAGTCTGAAAGTCTGACAGAATTCTGCAGGTCCAGAGATAGAACGCAAGCCCACTCATGTATTCTGAGTTTCCTGAGAGTGGCGCCAACACAGCAGGTGTCTTTTTTGGCATGATGCCCTGAGCTGTTCCCAGCAAGCCTGCCTGGTGTTAGGCAGCTCTGCACAGTCTGCCATGCCAGTGCCACCCTGCCTGTGCTGTGTGCCCTACATTGTGGAATGTCCACACTGGGAGATGGCTACACACCGAGTCCACGCTGCCATGTCCTCACGATGTCATTTCCTACTAGATTTTCTGCTTCCTCCACTCCAGCCTGTCTATACCATGCACTTTTGTGAGCAGCTTCTATATCCCCTCCCCTGCCTCCCAGTCCTGCAGCTGCAGATGTTTGGATTCTCTGTGTTTGCCTTTCTTTGGCTGAGGATGTTAAATACTTTTTAAATGCTTATTGACTGTATTTCTTCTTTTGAGAACTGTCCAGTTGGCTCATTTACTGATCTACAGTTTTGTATCTTGGAGTTTAATTGTTACTGTTATTTATATATGCTAGAACTTTATCCCCTGTCTGCAGTATAGCTGGGTAAAGGTTTTTCTCTCATTCTACACAGTTTGTTTTGGTTGATCCTCCTCCCCCATCTCTATGCTCTTGCCCCAATTTAGAACTTTCCACCCTCTGTATTCTGTCTTGAAAACTCATGTTAGGTGTGTTTTATTCCCCTCCCAACTTCCTTCCTTAGAACCTTCACTCTAGTGGCTCCATTTCTAATTTTATAATCTGTACCACATAACTGCATGGTACATACATAAAAATTAGAAGCTAGAATTGCACAGGAGAGACAGCATGCAGTATTTGTCTTTCAGAGTCTGGGTTCTTTGTCTAATATATTTTCTAGCTCTATCTGTTTTCCTGCAAATTTCACTTTGCCTTATGGCTGAATAAAATTTCATTGGGTATATGCACCACATTTTCATTATTCATTAATCTGTTGATAGGCATCTAGACTGATTTCTTTTCCTTGCTATTAAGAATAGAACAGCAATAAGCATGAATGTTCAAGCATCTCTGTGGTAGGATATAGAGTTCTTTGAATATATGCTGAGGAGAGGTATAACTGATATGGTAGTTCTACTGTTGTTTTTTTTTTTTTTTTTAGAAACATCCATACTGATTTCCATAATGGCTGCACCAGTTTACATTCCAGGATCATTAGTGTTAGCACTTGTCATTTGTTTCTTTGGTGATAGTAAATTTGACTGAGCTGAGAAAGAGTCTTAAAGTGATTTTAATTTGCATTTTCCTAGTGGCTAATATGTAGAACACTTTTTAAAATGTTTATTGGTCATTTATGATTCTTCCTTTGCTGATTCTCTGTTCATCTCATTGACCCACTTATTGACTGAAGGTTTTGTTTTTCTACTATTTAATGTTTGAAGTTCTTTACATATTCTAGATGTTCTCCCTGTCTGTAGCACTACTGGGGAAGATTCCTTCCACCCTATGGCTTGTGTGTTTACTCTGCTGATTGTCTCCTTGACTGTGCAGATGTTTTCAATTTCATACAGTTTGATTTATCAATTCTTCAGGCTATATTCCATGCTATTGTGGTTTTGTTTGCAGAGTTCTTACTATACCTTGAGTGTTTTTCCCTAGAAGTCTCACTGTTTAAGGCTTGGAATTAAGGTCTTTGATCCATGTTAAATTGTTTTGCTTGTTTTTTTTCTTTGAGGGAAGGTCTCGCTCTAGCCCAGGCTGACCTGAACTTCACTATGCAATCTCAGGTTGGCTTCAATTCACAGTGATCCTCCTACCTCTGCCTCCCAAGTACTGGAATTGAAGGCATGGGCCACCACACCCAGCTGAACTGATTTTGCACAGCATAGGAGATATAGACCTAATTTCATTTAACTGCATATGGATAGCCAATTTTGCCAGTATCATTTGTTGAATAGGTAGTCTATATTCCAGTGTGCTCTTGACACCTTTGTCAAAAATTAGGAGGCCATAGCTGTATGGGTTTAATTCTGGGTCCTCTATTATGTTCCATTAATCTATATGCCTGATTTTGTGATACTATTATGGTGTCTCTTGTATTTTTAAAACATATTTTTTATTCATTTGCAAGGATGGAGTGGAGGGAGAAGAGGGAGAGAATGGGCATGCCAGGGTCTCTAGCCATGGTAAATGAACTCCAGACACATGCATCACTTTGTGCATCTGGCTTACCTGGGTAGTGGGGTATTGAACCCAGGCCACCATTAGGCCTTGCAGGCAAGCACTTTAACTACTGAGAAATCTCTCCAGCCCAAAGTTGTCTTGTAGATCGAGGTTACATACTATGATACCTCAAGAAGTATCCCTTCTACATAGGATTGTTTTTTCTATTCATGGCCTTTTGTGTTCCCATATGAATTTTAGGAATTTTTTTTTCTATTTCTGTGAAGAGTTTCATTGAAATTTAAATGTGGATTTTATTGAATCTGTAGATAAGTTTTTGTAGCATATCCATCGTCACAATGTTATTTCTGCTAATACAGAAGAATGAGAGGTCTCATGTATATGTGCTCATGTTGGGCTCTGTATGATCTCTGGTTATGCCCAATGGGCTTTCCTATGGTGGCCAGAAAAGATCACTGAGTGCCTTTCTCCATCACTTATCCACCTATTTTTCCTTGTGATGGGGTATCTTACTGATTCCAAAGCTTGCTGTTAATAAGCCCCAGTGTCCACTCTACCTCAGGACTGGAATTACCTATGTGTGTGGCCATGCCCTACTGCTTGCATGGGTTCTGGAGATTTGAAGTTGGATGGTCTCAGGCTCCCTCATGTCCTTATTCTAGTGACATAAGCACATTTAACTGCTGAGCCATCTCTCTAGCCCTATTTTATTTATTTCAAAGTAATTTTGTATGGGATATTGTTTTTCTGATTTTTTTCTCAACAACTTTTTTGTAAGTATAATGAAAGATTTTGATTTTTTCATATTAATTTTGTATTCTGCAACTTTACTGAATGTGTTTATCAGATCTAAAAGTTTTCTAGTGGAATAAATAGGGCATTTTAAGTATAGAATCATGTTGTCATCAAATAGGGATAGATTGACTTCTTCCTTTCCAATTTTTATAAGTTCCTTTTGTTTTATTACTTTAGCTAAAACCTTTTTCACTCTAGTAAGAAATATATGTGAGAGTAAGAAACTGATTTTAGATAAAATTTTAGAGGAAAAGTTCTTATTTTAAATATTTTTTATTTATTTATTTGACTGAGAAAGAGGGAGAGAGAAAGAGAGAGAGAGAGAGAGAGAATGTGTGTGCCAGGGCTTCCAGTCACTGTAAATGAACTCCAGATACTTGCACCCCCTTGTGTATCTGTGAGAATGTGGGTCCTGGGGAATTGAACCTGGGTCCTTTGGCTTTGCAGGTAAATTCTTTAATTGCTAAGTCATCCCTCCAACCCCTAAGTTCTTATTTTACTCTATTTAGTATGATGTATGCTATAGGTTTGTTGTATATAACCTTTATTTTGTGAGACATGAGCCTATTCCTAATTTCTCCAGGAAATGATCATGAAGACATGTTGAACTATGTCAAATACTTTTTATTCATCAGTTGATATGATCATGTGTTTTGTGTCGTTGTCTATTTATATGGTGTATTACATTTACTGAGATGTGTGTGACGAACCAACCTTGCATTCCCATAATGAAACCAACTTGGACATTATTGTAGTTACCTTCTCATTGTTGGGGAAAAGCACCTGACGAAAATCAGATGATGTTTAATTTTTTTTTGACTTACAGTCTGGAGGGGAGTTCCATGATGGCAGGGGAAAGATGGCATGAACAGAGGCTGCATATCACCTCCTTGTTACAATAGGTGGCAAACAGCAGGAGGACAGTGTGTCAAAGACTGGCAATGGAAGGCTGTCTATAACACCCCTAAACCTGCCTCCAATAACACATCTCCTCCAGCATGACTCCAATCCTAAAATTTCCACCAGCTAGAGATCTAACATTCAGAACACATAAATGAGGGACATCTGATTCTCACCACAGAGATGGTGTGTGATCTTAATGGTCTGTTGAATTGTTTGTTCTTGTTGAGAAGAGTTTACTATTATTGATGATTGTGTTGGAATTTTGTTGACTTTGTTGGAGATTGTTCTGATTGGCTGGTTTATAGGTAGTTCTTTTCTTATTGTCCTGATAGCTTTGGAAGTATGCTGTTTTGCTGTGGTGGTCATGAGTGATTACTTCCCATGTCTCCTGTGTTCATCTGCTTCTCTCATAAGATGCTTTCTTCTTGTGTTCTTGTGAATGAAACTTTCTTTCCCTGTATATAATTGTCCTTTAATTTTTGTAGTGATGACTTGACTATCCTGGACTGTCTTAGATTGTACTTGTCTTAAAATATTTTTATTTATTTTAAAATATCTTATTTATTTATGAGAGAGAGAGATAGAGAGAGAGAGGGAGAGAGAGAGAGAGAGAGAGAGAGAGAGAGAGAGAGAGAGAGAGAGAGAGAGGGGATGGATATGCCAGGGCCCCTAGACACAGCAAATGAACTCCAGACACATGCACCACCTTGTGTACCTGTCTTATGTGGTACTGTGGAATTGAACCTGAATCCTTAGGCTTCATAGGCAAGAGCCTTAGCCACTATGCCATCTTTTAAGACCCAATATTTTTTATTTATTCATCAATTATAAGATATAACACTGCTGGCTATAGCAATCTTGGCTGACATTTACTCTCAGTGCTTTCCTGGATTTTAGAGTTACTGATGAAACATCTCATATTATTGTGATATTTCTGCTACTGTTTGTGATTTGCTGTTTTTCTCTTCTACCAAAAATGCAAAAAATAAAATAAATAAACTTTGTTGATTTTCTTATCTAGGCTCTGAATTGATTTTCTTACCTAGATGGGTATCTTAATGTGGCTGTGAACCCTTTTTAGAAGTAGGACTGTGAAGTTGTTTCCTACCATTTCTGTTACCGAGTCATCTTTATCTTCTGGTGTTGGGAAGCTGTTAGATTGTGGGGATCTTAGAGCAGAATGCAGTCTCATGTTTTTTTTTTTTCTTTTTGTTCCTTTTTGTGTTTTGCACATATTTTGGGATGTATGTGTTTTCTAATTTTTATCCTCACTTTCAGAGTGTCTTTTTTGGCATATTTTATTTTCTGTATTACTACTGAAGCATCTTTTCTTGGATTTATTTTCAGGGTTAAATTCAATTATAGCACAATTATGGTGGTCTGTGCATTTCATGTGTGTCCTCTGGAATGTGCACAGAGCAATATGCTAGGGCGGGGAAAGTGTAATTTTAAAGTGTTTTTGTTTTCTTTTTTCTTTTTTGGCGCTAAGTTTATTGAGTACCAAAGTGAGGAGGGAATGGGAAAAGAAAAAGAAGAGTAAAGTAAGACTGGGAGAAAGTTTATGTTACAGGTATGAAAAACAGTAAAAAAAATTACATATTAGGTTTATAAAAAGAAATGGCTTTTAAAATGAGATAGACATTACAGTTTAGCAACTGAGCACTTTAAGTACGAAATTTAAATCCTAATGTTTTTAAAAATAAAAATAGGTAAATAGAGATATAGAAGTGCACTAAAAATGGGCAATAAGAGGAAATAAATGGAATTATAGTTTCAGTCAGGGATTCTTCCTGGTTCCTCGGCTGTCTGTGTTGCTGTCAGGCTGTCGTAGCAAGTGCTGCCGCCGCCATCCTGGGTTCTGTGCGGCTCCTCCCCCTGCGATGGCTACAGTGGGAGGCGCTGGGAGCTCAGCCGCAGACCTCCTTATCTACTTCTGCATGGTGTCTGTTATTCCCACCGGGATACTCACCACGTTCCACATCGCCCTGCCTGCTCCCCCATTGCCCTGTACCTCACTTGTCTCAATGGAGGGGGCTGGTAAACACTGCAGACTGCGAGGTTCTGTTCTATGTTTCCCTCTAGTTACTGGGCATGCCCAGGAAGTAGGGTAGTAGCACTTCCAGGGAAGAATATGGAAGCTTAAACCACGCATAAGTATTAGGCATTATCTGCAGATTTGCAATTATTAAAAGTTTTGTTCCTAATATTTAAATTTTAAAAATCATAACCACCAAGTTGATCAACTCAGAAGATGGGTTTTGTTTGTTAGTGACTGTCTAAAAGGCAGGGTGCCTGTGAATGGGACCAGTGATCATTTTAAAGAGGCCAAGAGGACTCATTTACACTTTCTTCAGTGAGGGGGACATAGGTAGCCATTTAAATATGATTATAAGTACCATGGAAGCAGCCATCGCTAGACACCAAAGCTTCTGGCTCCTTGATTACAAACTTCCCAACCTCCAGAATTAGAGCAAATAAATTTCTATACTTCCTAGGATGCCACAGCAAGTCACTTCATTAAGCAACACAAACAGATGATATGCATGCGAGTTAACCAAGGTACTATTACAATAAATAGTAAATCAAACACTCAGAGAGTCCCTCTCCTCATAAATTTACTGTAATTTAGCCTATATTATATACATTTTTTAAAAACAGTTTTTATTTATTTATTTGAGACAGAGGGAAAGAGAAAGAGAGTGAGTATAGGTGTGCCAGGGTCTCCTGTCACTGCAAACAAACTCCAGGTGCATGCACAACTTTGTGCACGTGGCTATATGTAGGTACTGGGGAATTAAACCTGGGCCATCAGGAATTGTGAGCAAGAACCTTAACCACTGAGCCCTCTCACCAGCCCTACACATATATTTTGTTGAAGTCCCTTCTCTTCCTTATAAATTTACTATAATTTAGCCTATATTCGATATAGATTTTTTTTTTCTTTTATGAGGTAGGGTCTCTCTGTAGCTCAGGCTGACTGGAATTCACTATGTAGTCAGTCTCAGGGTGGCCTCGAACTCATGGCAATCCTCTTACCTCTGCCTCCCGAGTGCTGAGATTAAAGGCATGTGCTACCACGCCTGGCCTCTCAATATAGTTTTTTAAAGCTCGTTAAAAACAGGTACTTAATTTTGGTTAACACCCCCTCTCATCTGTCTCAACTCGCTGCACCTTCCCCACTGCTTTCACCACGCTTTTCAGACATTCCCCCTTAAGCCCATATCACCTAAGATCTGATACCCTTTCCTTCTTGAAGCCCCATTTCTCCCCCCTTTTTAATTCTCTGACATAAACATACTTTCCCACAATATATGAAAGTTGTAAGCTAAGATCCACTTATGAGAAAGAACATGCTCTGCTTGTCTTTCTATACTTAGTTACCTCAAAATATATTTTCCATTTCCACATATTTGCAAAAAGATTCATCATTTCATTTTTCTTTATGGCTAAATAAAATCCCACTCTATATATGCACTACACTATTACTATGTGTTCCTCAGTTGATGAGCTTCTCAGCTGATCCCATTTCCTTGCTTGTGAGGAGTGAGGCAATAAACACTGATGAATACATGTCTCTGTAATGGAGTGCAGAGTTAGCTTGCACATGTAATCCTGTGTGTGAATTATGTTTTTCAAATTCAACATTAAAAAATTCTCTTTTATTTCTGAGAACTCATTATTCAGGTTTTCATGAATTTTTGAAGTTTCTCTTTGAAATACAAATTAAAGGTTGGTAAGATCTCTTTCCTCAGACTTAATTAAAGCAACATAAAGCTTTACTTTGCTAGTACTTTAAGTCTCAGACATTTTCTTCTGGAATGACGTTCTATTTCTTGTCAAGTGGGTATTTTTTAACACATTTTTAAAGAAGTAAAACACACATTTACAAACCAGAATAGTTTACCATCAGTCTGGCAATATTCTAAAAAGCCATGCATTTTTATTGGCTAGTCAAGTCTTCAAAATGGTTAAATACCCAGGTATGCAGACATTTGATTCACGTCCTATTTATCTTTCCGTTTCTTTTTCAATTCATTTGTTTTCCACATATGTATTATTTACCACATGACAAGATTATGCTTGGTATTCACTTCTGTCTTTCCACTTTCCAACTCCTTCAGTCTCATTTCTGTCTCATTGGATTGAATAGGAAGAATGGGAGCAAAAATGTGAATAAACTAAGATTTTGATTTTCAAGGAGTTCATGAATATACATTTTACATATGTACTTATATAGTTGCATGTGAGATTTCTTTGTCATTATGTGCAGTGTATTATTTTAAAAATTGGAACGACCATTTATAATGAAATTAAAAAGGATATTGATGTAAGAATATGTTAAATATTGTCCTATTTTAATTGGCAAAGCCATATTTTATTTTGCTTAGTACTTACTCAAGAAAGCAAATTCTCTGAATTATAAATGAATTTCAAAATGAGGAAATTTAATTTAAAATATTTCTTTGAATATAGTTTGTATATTCAAAATACTATTGGAAATTTTGAGTCTAAATTCAGTCTCTTGCAATACTGAGGTAGAGATACTCTTATCAACCACCTTTGTAGGTAGTAGAGCCCAGTGAGGTAATGCTATATGAGTAAATGCTATATGCATGTACGATCAGCAGATATTCTTTCATTCACTCCTCTAACTTTTACTTCTCAAAATCCTACTATGCACTTATGTGCTAGAGCAGGGATTCTTAAATTTTTCACTTGCAATCCCTTTGTAGCCATGAAATTTATACATGACACTAGCTACATAGGTATATAAAATACATTTTAAAATGAAACATTTAGCAATAATAAACCATAAGTAAATTTATTCTAAAACATCTCTTTGGTATACATGTGGTTTTACCATCTTTTAAAGATGGAAATAAGTGGGCTGGAGAGATGGCTTAGCGGTTAAGCGCTTGCCTGTGAAGCCTAAGGACCCCGGTTCGAGGCTCGGTTCCCCAGGTCCCACGTTAGCCAGATGCACAAGGGGGCGCACGCGTCTGGAGTTCGTTTGCAGAGGCTGGAAGCCCTGGCGCGCCCATTCTCTCTCTCTCCCTCTATCTGTCTTTCTCTCTGTGCCTGTCGCTCTCAAATAAATAAATAAATAATTAAAAAAATGTTTAAAAAAAAAAGATGGAAATAAGTTTTCATGTCAGTAAGATGGTTGTACTTGCATATTTCTATGTGAAGAATTAAATCTTGACTGAATATTTGATAGTAAGGATATAAAATATCAGTAGTGTTTTTCAGAATTCTTTTCTTTTGTGTTTTTTGAGGTAGGGTCTCACTAGCCCAAGCTGACATGCAATTCACTATGTGACCCCAGGCTGGGCTAGAACTCACTACAATCCTCCTACCTCTGCCTCCCAAGTGCTGGGATTAAAGGCAGGGGCCACCACGTCCAGAGATACTTTCATTTTTATAAATCAAATGGAGGAAGTATACCTAGAGACATTTCATGAATTTCTGGATATCTATTCTAATTCCAAGCCCAAATTCATTTAGCACTTATCAGTGAAACTAGTTAACAACTCAAACTTCAGATTTTTTAAATCAAACCTTCTAACAATACAATCCAAAGATGAATTAAGTTGATACCTACATTTTGAGGAATAACAATAGGAAAATATTGTGTTTGTTTTCTATAATCAAACTGTTATGTTTCTATAGGAGCAGAAAACTTTGTAGGTTCAACAAAAATACTGCAACTCATAGCAACAACAGCCTCACATCTGAGCAGAGGTTTGTCCAGAGGCACATTTTGGGTTGCATGGCATGATGTCAGGCACAGCAGGAACTGTGCTGGGTGCTCAGAACCTAGACCAAGGCTGCAGTGAAGTCCTGTGATGCGACACAGACACACACCGCCAGGAACACCTGAGTCACTATGCATTGGATTTTGAATAAATCTTTGATTGTCGCAAGTTCAGAAACTTTTCCTGGTTGCCAAGTTTTTCATGACTCCCCAGATTCAGTTCTGGGGACTCAGATGAGGTCACAGCCCACAGTTTAAGAAGCTGAACCCTCAACATTTTAGCAGGCAGTAAGATAAATTTCCCCATGATGCTTGTGTTTTAGAAGCATGATTTAAGAAAGATGATGTTTTATATACAGACATAGGAGTTTATCTCAGTATGGAATTCATGCTTCCAGTGTTTAAGCATAAAATATTGAGATACATAGCAAATAGATCCCTTTTACGTAAAATAAAAATCAGTGTGTTTATGTTTTTGTAAAAGGGAAGTAATTCTTAGCCCGGAATAAGACAAACACTGAGCCACTGGGAGCTCTTGAAACTGAAAAACCATTGCACAGCCAGGCGAACCACCAACCGAGTCAATGGACAAAACCTACAGAATCAAAGAAAATCTCCAGCTATGCATTTGACAGTATTTTAACATCTAGCATGTACAAAGAAATATACAAAAAAAACCTGAACAATAAAAAAAAATCAATTAACCCCAAAAATGGGGACAGGGAAATGAGCAGAGTTCTTTTTTTTTTTTTTTTTACTAAAACATATACACAACACAAACTATTCCGTGTTAGAACCTGCATGAGACAAAACATGCAGCACCTGTCCATCCATTTTCCTGCAAGTTTCATAATTTCATTTTTTCTTACTGCTGGGTAGAATTCCATTGTGTATATGTTCCAAATCTTTATTATCCATTCTTTAGTCAGTGGGCATCTGGGCTGATTCCATTTCCTAGCTATTGTGCATAGAGCAGTAGCAAACATGTTTGAGCAAGTATCTACATAGTAAAGAGTAGAGAGTCATTAAGGCATATGGCCAGGAGTAGTATAGCTGGGTCAAAGTTTAGATCTATTTTTAGACTTTTGAGAACCCTCCATACAGAATTCTACACTCGTTGTACAAGACTGTACTCCTACCAACAGTAGATGAGGATCCCTCCTTTACCATACCCCACCAACATTTTTTGTCACTTTATTTTTTGATGACAGCCATGAAATCTCCTCTTTTCATTTTAGTTGTTGTGTGTGTGTGATGTGTATCTGTGTGTAGCATATGTGTGTTTTATGTGTGTGACTGGATGTGCACATCCATGCATGTCAAAGGAAAGCCTCAAGTGTCATTCCTTACCACCCACCTTGTTGGAGGCAGCATCTCTCATTCTTCTCCTCTACTTATGCCATCCTAGTTCACCCATGTGCTTTTGGATATTCTCTTATCTCCACCCCACTTATCACCATGAGTACACTGAGATTACAGGTGTGTGCTACAACGTCCACCTTCCTCCCAGTTCTGGGGATCCAAACCCAAGTCCTCATGCTTACGCAGTAGATGTGTGATCCACTGACCCATTTCCCCAGATCCAGCTAACAATTCTTTTAAAAATAATTGTTTTTTCTTATGAGAGTCAGAGAATGGAGAAATGACAGAGAGAGTGGGCACACCAGGGCCTCACCCATGCACTACTTCGTGCATCTGGCTTTACATGGGTATTGGGGAAACGAACCTGGGTCATTAGGCTTTGCAGGCAAGCGCCTTAACTGATGAGCCATCTTTCCAGCCCTGATAGTTATATTTTAAAAATATTTTTATTTATTTATTTGCAAGAAGAGAGAGACAGAGGAAGAGAAACAGAGAGAGAATGGGTACCCCAAGGCCTGTAGCCACCGCAAGTGAACTCCAGATGTAGGTCCTGGGGAATTGAATACTGATTGTTAGGTTTTGCAGGCAAGCACCTCAACTGCTGAGTCATTTCTCCAACCCCCAGCTGATAATTCTTATTATAAATGTATCTTGACAGCAATATCAGTAAG
Source organism: Jaculus jaculus (assembly GCF_020740685.1). Classification (NCBI taxonomy): domain Eukaryota; kingdom Metazoa; phylum Chordata; class Mammalia; order Rodentia; family Dipodidae; genus Jaculus; species Jaculus jaculus. The sequence continues at coordinate 31,675,833 of NC_059109.1, read as the reverse complement.
GGAGACCAGACCTAGAAAAACTTGAGAGGAAGGTTTACTAAAAACAGGAACAGGTAGTGTTGTGTGAACTACTCTATAGTATAAAAAACATGTAAGACTTTTTATTCTGCAAGATTTGTATATAAATAACAAAATACAAAGACTAAAACAAAAATGGAGAGTTAACAGGCCCATTTTATTTCTGAACATATGGCAAATATATTAATTAATTATAAGAAACAATGCCCATCAGTTATATTTAAAACTGAAATTTGCTGTCAGGCATGGTGGTGCATGCCTTTAATCACAGCACTTGGGAGGCTGAGGTAGGAGGATCACCATGAGTTTAAGGCCACCCTGAGACTACACAGTGAATACTAGGTTAGCCTGAGCTAGAGTGAGATCCTACCTCAATAAACCAAAAAATGAAAAAAACAAAACAAAACAAAACTGAAATTTAATGAGCACTGTCATTAAAAGTATTGCACAACCATGGTGCGTTACTAACTGCTCTTGGATTGGCTAACAGATCTGCTCAATGGAAAGGAAACCATATCTGGAACTGGATAACAAGTCAATCATATCCTGATAAGGATTTTGCTTTCCAATATCAAGCTTCCACTAATCTTGGGTGGTAAAAGGTCTACACCCATTAAATTCTCTATAAATTAATAATGGTTATCCCATTTAACCTGTGCTGACTTCACTCTCCATTAGAGAATCTGCTTCTCTTTTTCAGACAGGAATGGGACCTGAGGATATAAACAACCCATTGCTCTTCAGCTGTACCCCAGCTGAAACCACAGAGGAATTGGAAAGATGAGCAAGAATGCTGCTTTCTTGGTTAACCTGATATCAGCACAAAGGTGAAGGAGATAGACACTGAGAACACTCAACACCTACCAAAGCAAAGGTCCAGAGGTTCCTAGGAGCCCATCACTGAAGTTGACTTAAACTACACTCAACATGGCTCAGGGAATTTTGTGGAAGAGGGGCAGAAAGATTGTTAGAGCCACAAATTGGGACATTATGCACAGAGACATTGCCTCACCACCATAACTGACTGCTGCCTCCACATTACATAACCCACAATCCCCATAGGTTGACCTATATCCCCAAGGAGGAGGTTCCCTTTGAAAAAGGGGCAGGAATGAGGGAAAAAAGTATATTGTTTACATACTAAGTATGTCCATAACTAATAAAAATAAATAAAAAAGTATTATGCAGGTAAATCTAGCCAACATACAGAACAAGAAGCAATCAATAAATATACTAAAGACACAAAGAAACAATAAGCAGAATTAGGATGTGAATCATCATGAGCAACATAAGATATTGTGATTTTCTGTCAAAAACTTCAACCCCAAATCATTACTGTTTCTAAAAGAATGAAAAGCAGTGGTTTATTATTGTCAACTGTATCCCTGGAAGTCCTGTTAAATTCCAATCTCTGCTGTGATGGTGTTTGGCAGTGGGGCCTGTGGGATAGGCAGAGGACCTGAGGACTCTGCTACTAGGAATGGTGGTAGTGTGCTTATAAAAGTGACCTCAGAAAGCTCCCTTGCCCCTTGTATCATGTGAAGACATGAACATGGAAGTAGACCCTTGCCAGACATCAAATATGTTGGTGAACTGATTTTATACTTTATAGCCTCCATAAAAGTAAAAACTACATTTCTCTTGTTCATAGCCACCCAGGCTATGGTATTGTATGATAGCAATTCAAATGGACAAGATACTTACTGAATCAGCATACAAAGACCATTAGACTCCTAGGATACAATCATTTAGGAATGGAATTTAGAAATAGAATGGATAGCATTTAAAATAGCCAAAGATCTTTGAACATCTAAGAAAGAATTCATAAAAATGTTCAGCATCACTATATTGTTGTTCTATTGCTGTTACAACAAACTACCACCCACCTTATGTCTTAAGACAGTACAAACTTATTGTCTTGACAGTTCTGGACGTCACAAGTACAAGTGCTTATTATTAAACATGGGCATATTTTGTAGGTGAACATCACATGTTGGTACCATCCTTTCCCTCCTCCCTGCTCCTTTTGTGAAGAGGCCTTCCTAATTGGGGATGCAGGACAACACCATGGAGATTGTGGGTCATGCATTATGGGGGCAGCAGTCAGTTATGGGGGAGAGGCAATGTCTCTGTGCAAAATGTCCCAACTTGTGGCTCTAACAATCTTTCCACCCCCTCTTCTGAAAATTCCCTGAGCCATGCTGGGAGCATTTTAAGTCTTCTTCAGTGATGGGAACTTAGGAGCCTCTGGATCTCTGGTTTTGTAGGTGTGGAGTGTCTTCAGTATCTTTCTGCATCACCCTTGTGGTGATATCAGCTTAACTAAGTAAACAGCACTCTTGCTCATTTCCCCAATTTCTCTGTGGTTTCAGCTGGGGCTGGGGTGGAGTGTGCTGGGTCTTTTATCTCCTCAGGTCCAGCTACCATCTGACAAAGAGAAGCAGATTTTCCAACAGAGAGTGAAGTCAGAACCAATTAAATGGGATAACTATTATTAATTTAGAGGGAATTAAAAGGGTTTAGACACTCTTATAGTCTAAGATTAGTGGGAGCTTGGCAATGGGAAGCATAATCATTATCTGGATATGATTCTGACTTGTCTCCCAGTTCCAGATTTGGTTTCTTTTCCACTGAGTGGATCTGTTAGTCAATTTAAGAGCAGATGGTAACCCACAATGGCTATGTGCCACTATTGCATTTGTGTGAGCATCATGTCAAATTGTTTTCTTCTGAGTTGGTTAGACTTTGACTTGCTTGGGCAGATTTTGTCCACTTTACCCTCATAGCTCATATAGCACCTTCTAGCACTAGATGGGCTAATTTTCTGGGGAATGGTTCTCCTCCAGATTCTAACCAGGTCTCTCTATGGTCCATGCCAACAGCATTTGGTGTCTTGAACAGTAGGGTCTTACCTTTAACTTCTGGTGGGTAATCAAGTGCTCTGACAGAAGTCTGTCTTATTTGTTTTGGGAGATTTAGTAGGTTTTTCAGATAAACAGCTCATTGTGGATGTAGACCACATTCTGGTACAGGGAATTATGGGCCAGCAACAAGGGGAAAGATAAAAGAAAAAGCCAGAGAAGAAAGAGAAACAGGAGAAATTTGAGGTTAGGTATTGTCTCACTCTTTCCAGGGCCCTTCAATTCAGGTGCTCACGCTGGGGTTCACTTGTGGGTTGCACCTTTCAGTCTGACTTCCAAGATATAGTAGTCTATGGTACCAGCTCAATTTGGGTTCAGTTTTGGGTGTCCCCCACTGTTTTCCTTCCCCCAAGCCCTACTCTACCTATTGTCCAAGCCTTAAGATGCTATTAAGTTATATCAGCAACTTGGGCTGATTCAGGTTAGGAAATGAAGATGAGTGAGATCATGTGATGGTCATCTTTTTGTAATTATTTGAGTTCATTTAGAATGATCTGTTCCAATTTCAACCATTTCATTGTGTGTTACTGTTGAGTAGAATTCCATCGTGTAGATATACTATATCTTGGTTATTCATTCATCCAATGATGGGCACCTAGGTTGATTCTAGTTTTTTGCTATTTTGAATTGAGCAGCTATAAGCATGGTTGAGCAAATATTTCTGAACTGAGATGTGCAGCTTTTAGGGTAAATGCCCAGTAAGGGAATAAATAACAGGATCTGTTGGTACCCCTATATTCACCCTTTCCAGGAGTCTCCAAATTGACTTCCATAGTGGTTGTACCAGCTTACATTCCCACACAAATAGTGAATGATTTCTCCACAGCCTTGCCAACATTTGTTTTCATTTGATTTTTTAATGTATGCTATTCTAACTGGAATAACGTGGAATCTCATAGTTGTTTTAATTTGCATTTCCCTAATGGTTAGGCATGTTGAACATTTTCTTAAGTGTGTGTTAGCCATTTGTAATTCTTCCTCTGAGAAGTTCCTATTTAGTTCTCTGTCCCACTTTTGTAGTGGGTTGTTTGATATTTTTATTGTTTAGTTTTTTGAGTTCTTTGTAGAGTCTAGATATGAGGTTTCTGTCAGTGGTATGGCTGGCAAAGATTTTCTCCCATTCAGTGGGTAATCTATTGGCTCTCCTTATGGTTTATTTGCCTGTGCAAAAGCTTTTTAGCTTCATGAGATCTCATTGGTTGAATGCTTGTTAAATTTCCTTGGCTACTGGGCTTTTGTTCAGGACATATTTTCCCAGTCCTACATTGTGGAGAGTGCTTCCTATTTTTTCTTCCAGTAGTTGAAGTGTTTCAGGTCTTATATTGAGGTCTTTAATCCATTTGGATTTGATTTTGGTATATGGCAAAATGAGTGGGTCTTATTTCAGTTTTCTACATATGGTCATCCAATTTGTCCAACACCATTTGTTGAAGATGCTGTCTTTTCTCCAGTCTAGATTATTGGCACTTTTGTCAAAGATCAAGCAGCTGTAGTTGCTAGTTGCTTGCCTTAAGGTCTGGGTCTTAAATTCTGATCCATGGGATATGTCATTTGCATATAGAAAAGCTACTGCTTTTTGTGCATTAATTTGGTATCCTGCCACTTTGATGAAGGAATTTATCACCTTTAGAAGCTTTGGGATGGAGACTTTTGGGTCACTTATATATAAGATCATGTCATCTGCAAATAGGGCTAACATGACTTATTCCTTTTTAATTTGAATCCCTATTATTTCCTTCTCCTTTCTTATTGCTTGGGCTAGTACTTCTAGTACTATGTTAAAGAGCAATGAAGAAGGGGCACTCATGTCTTGTTCCTGATCTCAGTGGGAACACCTTGAGTTTTTACCCATTAAATATTATTTGGGCTTTAGGAGCTTTATATATAGCTTTTATTCTGTCAAGATATAAACCCTCCATGCCTATTCTTTTCAGCATTTTATTTATTTATTTATTTGAGAGAGGGAGAGAATGTACATTCTAGGGCCTCCAGCCACTGCAAACAAACTTCAGATGCATGTGCCCCCTTGTGCATCTGGCTTACATGGGACCTGGAGAGTCAAAGTAGGATCCTCTCGCTTTGCAGGCAAACACCTTAACTGCTAAGCCATCTTTCCAGTCCCTTTTCCAGCATTTTGATCATGAAGTGATATTGTGTTTTGTCAAAGGCTTTCTCTGCATCAACTGAGAAGATCATGTGATTCTTATGGTTCAGTTTATTTATGTGGTGTATTACGTAGACTGATTTCCATATGTTAGACCATCCCTGCATCCCTGGGATGAAGCCTACTTTATCAAGGTGGATAATACTTTTGATGTGTTGTTGAATTCATTTTGCAAGGATTTTGTTCAGGATCTTTGCATCTAAGTTCATTATGGATATAAGCCTATAATTTTATTTCTTTATTGCATCTCTGACTGGTTTTGCTATTAGGGTGATGCTAGCTTCATAAAAGGAGTCAGCGAGGATTCCCTGGTCTCCAATTATGCAGAACAATTTGAGAAAAATTGTTTCAGTTCTTCTATGAAGGTTTAATAGAAGTCAGCTGAGAAGCCACCCAGTCCTGGCCTTTTCTTTGGGGGAGGTTTTTGATTACCTTTTCAATCTATATGGTGTGATAGGTTGTTTAGGAGATTAATCTGCTCTGATTTTAGTTTGGGTAGGTGGTATGTATCTAGAAATTCATCCATTTCTTCCAGATTATTTAATTTTGTGGAGTAGAGGTTTTGGAAGTATGCCCTGATGATTCTTCCAATTTTATTGATGTCTGTAGTGACTTCTCCTTTTTCATTTCTGATTTTGTGAATTTGAGATTTCTCTCTCTCTCTCTCTTTTTTTTTTTTTTTTGCTTGATCAATTTGTCCAGTCTTTGTCAAATTATTTATTTTCTTCAATGAAGCAGCTCTTCATTTCATTGATTTCTAAAATTGGTTTCTTAGTTTCCAATTCATTAATTTCTGCTCTAATGTTGATGATTTCTTTCTGTCTGGAGCTCTTTGGGTTGGATTCTTCTTGTTTTTCCAGTGCCTTTAGGTGGACAGTCAGGTTACTGATTTGTGATGTGTCTTTGTAATGAGACATTTAAGCCCATGAATTTTCCTTATGACTGACTTCATTGAGTCCCATAAGTTTTGGTATGTTGTGTTTTCCTTATTTTTCAAATCTAGGAATTTTACAATGTCTTTTTTGATTTCTTCCATGACCCTTTAATTGTTTAAAAGTGTGTTGTTTAGTCTCCAGGAGTTGGTGGAGTCTTTATGTGACTCTTGTTAGTTTCTAACTTTAAAGCATTGTGTTCTGATATGATGCAGGAAGTTAATTCAGTTTTCCTGACTTTATAAAGGCATTCTTTATGGCCTAATATATGGTCAATTTTGGAGAAGGTTCCATGGAACGCTGAGAAGAATGTGTATTCTGTAGATTTGGGGTGGAAAATTCTGTAGATAGCTGGTAGGTCTAGTTGATTTGTGATGTTATTAAGCTCTATTATTTCTCTCTTGATTTTCTTCTTGGATGATCTGTCTATTGATGTTAGTGGAGTATTGAAGTCTCTGGCTATGATGATGGTGTTTATTTCTGTTTTATTATCTAGTAGGTTTTGTTTTATAAACTATGGTGCCCCTCTGTTTGCTACATATATATTTATGATTGTGATGTGCTCATGTTATATAATTCCCTTGATGAGTAAGAAGTAGCCTTCTTTGTCCTTTTTGATTACTTTTGGTTTGAAGTCCATTTTATCAGATATTAATATATCTATACCCACTTATTTTTTATTTCCATTTCCTTGGAATATCATTTTCCAACCTTTCACCCTGAGGAGGTGTCCATCTTTAGTGGTGAGGTGGGTTTCTTGAAGACAGCAGACAGAAGGATCCAGTTTTTTGATCCATCCTGATAACCCATTTCTTTTGATAGGTGAGTTAAGAACATTTATATAAAGTTATTACTGTGAGGTTTGAATTAATCCATGCCATGATGAGGTGTTTTATGGGGTTGTGTGCTTACTTTTGTTATGTACTGTTTTGAACTATGTATACTTTGGTTACTGTCATTGTCTCCTTGTTGGTTCTTGAGACTGTTTGACTGTTCTGTAAGGAGTACTACATCAAGTATTCCCTGTAGGTTTGGCTTTGTGTTCATATAATCATAGAGTTGACTTTTTTTTCATGGAAAGTTTTTCTTTTACCATTATTATTGGGATACTTTTGCTGGGTTAAGTCGCTTGGGTTGGAAGCCATAGTTTTTCAGATTTTGAAGTGTTCCATTCCAGGCCCTTCTGGATTTCAGGGTTTCCATTGAGAAGTCTGCTGTTATTCTACTGGGATTGCCTTTGTATGTGATGAATTGTTTCTCTCTTTCTGCTTTTAACGCTCTCTCTGTTTTCATTGTTAAGAGTTTTACCTATGACATGTCCTGGAGAGTTTCTTCTTTGGTCCTGCCTGTTTAGTGTTCTGTGGGCTTGTTGTATCTGGATGAGCCTCTCTTTTGTGAGATTCAGAAAATTTTCTTCTATAATTGTGTTGAGCAGGTTATATATGCCTCTGGTCTGGATTTCCTCTCCTTCTGCTATACCCATGATCGAGATGTTTGGTTGTTTTACAGCATCTCACAGTTCCCTTATATTCTGTTCACGTGATCTTTTGAATTTAGCAAAGATTTTGGCCTCCCAATCAATTTCTTCTGTCTTATCTTCCAGGTCAATGGTTCTGTCTTCCATGTGAGTAACTATGTTGGTGAATGGTTCTAGAGAGGTTTTTTTTTTTTTTTAATATAAATTCTATTTGATTTTTGTTTTCTGTTGTGTTATTTTATACCATGTCCATGTCTTTGTTGAGGTATGATTTCAATTCATGTTCTGATTTTCTTGATGCTTCCTGTAGTTCTTTCTTGCATTTGATCAAGTCTTCATTAAGCTTAATGAACTTGTTGCTGAGGTCTTCCATTTCTTGACTTACCTTCAATTTATTCATATCTCTTTGGAGGGTTTTAACATTTTCTTTAGTCAAGTTAAGCCTACTGTCAAAGGTTAACACTCTAGGAGATGATTTTTTTTCAATTTTACTGATATAATTGTTGGTTCTTTGATAGTTTGCTTCACATTCAGTGATTTTTGTTTTGTTTTGTTTTTTTTGAGGTAAGGTCTCACACTGGCCCAGAATAACCTGGAATTCACTATTTTGTACCAGGGTGGCCTCAGACTCACTGCAATCTTCCTACCTCTGCCTCCCAAGTGCTGGGATTAAAAGCATGTGCCACCATGCCTGGCTCAGTGATTTTTTTTTTTTTTAAATCAGGGTCTCATTGGTTGTTGTGCTTTCATTTTGGGAATGAACTTCTTATGATTTATGTATGATTTCATTGAATGCTTCTGTGGTAGGACAGGGCATCCTTGGTGGAGTTCTGTCAATTTTCTGACTGTTGGCTTTTTTTATCTGTGATCTACCCATTGTAGGAAGACTTTTTATTTTGTTGAAGAGGAAGCAAGTTTTTGTCCTTTGGTCTACTCACCCTCTGACTCAGGTGAATAGGGATGTTGGTACTTAGTGCCCAGTCAAGATATCAGAGTAGAAGACCTGATTCCACAGCTGACTCCTCTCTGAGCAAGGCACAGTGGGACCTGCTGGGACCATAGGCCTAGGAGGAGCAAGGGAACAGGGATCTGGAGTACTTCACACTATACCTTCTGGGGCACAGACTAGTGTGGGCAACCCAGACTGGGGAGGTGGGAGGAGATACAGTGATCTGACTTACTCACTCTAGACCACCATGCCTGTCCACACTCTGTTTGTGCAAGGAACTCTGTCCAGGGTTGTGGGAAGAGTCCAGTTTGAGTACAATGACTTAATGATTTTCAAATGCAGTCTCATTTTGCCTTGAGATCTTAATGGACATTTCATAATTCATTAATTGATCTTTTCTTTTGCCTTTTTGAGGACTTGATCCTCTCTCAAATTTGCCAAGTTGTATGTATAATGGATTTAGTATTTACTGCAGAGAGGATGAAAAGACAGAATCTGATAATGGTCAACTTCTCCTTTTTTGGTCAGTGTGTGTAGTATGTGCATGTATATTTTGTGGTGTATGTAGGTGGGCATGTAGATGCATATTCCCCATGAGCACACATGCAGAGGAAGTTCTTTGTTGTCTTTTCTGCCATATTTCCCTGCAACAGTTTCTGACTGAAGCTGGAGGTCTCCGTTTTTGGTTAGACTGTCTGACCAGGGAGCCCCAGGGATCTTCCCATGCCTGTGCCCTTAACACGGGGGGCTTCAGGTGAATGTGACCATGACCAAGCTTTCATGTGGGTGCAGGGATCAAATTCAACATCACTTTTACATGCTGGACCACCTCCCCAGCATCATGGTTAACTTAAAAAAATTTGTTTGTATTTATAAGAGAGAGAGAGAGAGAGAGAGAGAGAGAGAGAGAGAGAGAGAGAGAGAGAGAAAATGAGAATGGGCACACCAGGACCTCTTGTCACACTCTAGACACATATGCCACTTTGGACTTCTGACTTTATATGGGTATGGGAGAATTCAACACAGGAAGACAGGCAGGTTTTGCAAGCAAGCAACTTTAGTCACTGAGCCACCTCCCCAACCCCATAGTCAACAAGTAAAATGAGATTTTAAAAGTAAGTTTTGAGATCAAAATTTTATTAAAATATTTCTCTTGGTATAAAATATGTATAGTCAAGGGCTATAGATATGGCTTATTGGTTAAGACAATTGGCTGTGAAGTCTAAGGATCCAAGTTTTATTCCTCAGTACACACATAAGCCAGATGCACAGGGTGGTGCATACATCTTGGCTCAAGGCCCAGCCATGCCCACTATCTCCCTATCCCCACCTCTGTCTCTGTCTCAAATAAACAAATAAAAATTTAAAACAGTATATAGTCAAATATGAAATATCCATGTACACAGTTATTTCTCAGCTCAACAAGTGTCACAATTTTAAAAGCAGTGTAATTTTCTTTAAAGCAGTGTACTTTTAACAATGTTACTGTTTAATAGTTTCATCTGATAAGGAAGGCAAAAGCCTTGTTGTTTGGTGGTAGGAAGGTAAGGCTGGGAAATTCTTTTAAAAGTTGACATATTTGAAAGAGAACAGTGAAGGGAGGAATTGATCAGACAAATGTGTCAATCCCTCCAGGAGGGATTGGTTTCTGCTTGGACTGTATAAATTTTGATTTTTCAAGTTTCATTTTCATAATTTTCCCTTGGTCTAAATGTGGCATTATTGGCTATACAAGCAGCTGAGAAGCTATCTGGGAGACATACCATGGTAAGGAAGGTTACAGAGTAGATCATCTGAGCTGAAACCAAATGGGAGGAGTCTAGGCCACCAGTGCCAACTGACTGATGTGAGGTTGAGTCACCCAGGGAATGCCGCTATCCCTGTCCCATCAAGTAAAAAAGTAAAATTCAGGTGAAGTCTGCTATAGAATTTAGCTTTAAACAACAGAGGGGGCAATAATCTTTACACAGAAGAGGGATACACTCCTGGACAGCAGAACTATTACGACATCATGTACAAACACAGTATGCAATCAAGGACCACATCTAGCTCCAATGCCATGAGAGCCCACCTTACCCTCCACCACAGACAACACCCACCACTGGCAACTTAAGTAGAGAAGAGAGACAGGGAGGCCTCTGTGGAGCCTCCAGAGGCTGAGTAACACCTAAAGATAAACTTAAATCATAGAATCAGATTAGACATTTAGGTGATTTGTTTTTCATGCTAATCATTTTGGGAGGAAGGCTTAGTATAGACAAATCAAGAAGTTACATTTTATCAGCACATCTGAATTAATTAAATATTTGCTCTTCTCCCACAGTGGTTAAAAATGCACAAGTTAACAGGGTGTATTGTATTTCTTCAAGAAACCCACCTCACACCTAAAGACTGACACATTCTCAGAGTGAAAGGATGGAAAATGATTTTACAAGTAAACAAAACTAATAAACAAGAGGGTGTCACTATATTAATATCTTACTATATAGGCTTCAACCGAAAAGTAATCAAAAAAGACAAAGAAGGCCAATTCTTACTCATCAAGAGGATATCACAATCATAAATCTATCAAACACAGGTGCACCACAGTTTATAAAGCAAACCTACTTTACAACAAATTAGAAATAAATCCAAATACCATCATAGTAGGGGACTTCAGTACCCCATATTATCAAGCAGATCATCCAAGCAGAAAATTGACAGGAAAATAATAGAAATTTAAATTAAAGAAAAATTTAAAAGTAACTTATGAAAAAAATCTTGCTGTATTTCAAACTAGTAGTTAATTGGAAAATGCATAATTCAAACATATGTATTTACCTTTACCTATCCTAAAATAAACAATTATAATCAGTTAAGAAACACATTCTTTCAATATTTGGCAGAAATGAAAATTATAAGCTTTACACAGAAAGCTTCAGGGGCTGACTTTACACACACATAGTAGTATTGTTTACCTCAAAAAGCCCATGTCTTTAGATACATATTGTTGAAGGAAAGTTTCCTTTCTTATGCAGTTGGTAGCATGACAGGAAAATGCAGATCACTGAATATTTGCATGTTATTACCTTTTTACACCCATAGCTTTCTGCCTATTTCCCATGTTATTACTTTGTGTTCAAGATGGAAATTTATCAGAAATAAATTCAATACATATTAAAGACAGGAAGCATTCTCTCCAGGGGGGCCCTATTTTCCTCCCGTTTGCTTATAGAGGAATATTTTATTCATTTCTTGCGCTGCCTCTCCAGGGAAGGATGGAAACCGCGCTGGTCCAGTGTTTCTCTGTCCCTGTCTTCACGCATATGTTTTACTCCGATGCTTGAGCCTCTCTGTGCCATTTGGGAATACATGAAGCAAGCCAAGCCTCCCTAATGATGTTGGTCATTTCAGAGAGGAATCTCGTGCCTGGCTGGCTGCTAGAACTGCCGCTGGAGGCTGGGAAGCTTGCAAAGGCTGTACTATCAGCCTGGCATTTTTTCCCTCCTGCTTCCAACTGCAGTAGATTGTAATTCAATAGAATTCAAATCTTTAGCTGCCCAGCGCAACCAGGCAGTAAGCCCAGAGGCCCTTTCAAACCGTGGTTTTTACAATTATTTTAATCCATGGGAGATGGCAGCCTTTCTTTGCTTCACAAAGGCAGGCAAAGCTGTATAGAAATAGGCTGGCTAGATACAAAGTCTTGAGGAGGAAGCTGAGCCAGATTTTCTTATTGGGAAAAAAAAAATGTGAGCAAGTCAATACAGATTGTTCATTGTGCTAATCTACTGTTTTCCCTGCTTGGGGACAGGTTAGGTAGGAAATGATACAATAAATAAAAGGTGGGTAAAAATTCACACCAATGCTGTGCCACATATCCGCAGCCAGCACACTCAGTAAACCATGAGATGCTTAATCAACAGAGTAAATATTAGCACTGGATAAGGTTGAACCATTGATGGTGGCAGTGACTTAACTCTGGCCTCTGGGCCAGCTCAGGGCTAGCTATTCCACAAGATTAAGAACACCATAAACCACACAGCCAAGGAAGAGCCTTCTGGCTTGGTGACTGGGCTCCAAACCTGCTCTGGCACTTACTGCATGTGAAAGCTTGGGCACATGTACAACTTCTTTATGCTGCTGAGGTAGAAGAGAAGATGAGGGTAGGGCTGCCATGCAGACTAAATCAACAGGAAGAGCGCAAAGCAGTCCCCAGCATACAGATGCTTGTCACAGGGTGGCCCACACCAGCAGCCACATGGCCCAGGGGCTACCGGAGGTGCAGATTCCTCAGCTGTGTCACTGTGTCCCTGACTGAATGTATCAGCATCTGAATTTCAATGAAATCTCTGGTGACATTGAGTTCAGAAGTATGACTGCTACATAAATGTTGGTATTGGTGTCCAGGATGATGTTTCAGCTTACTGCTTAGTTCTCTTTCTCTCCCTTCCTCCCTCTCACCTTCCTTCCTCCCTTCCTCCATCCCTCCCTTCCTTCCTTCCTGGCTCTGAGCCTCCAGAAGAGGTTTTGCCCTCCCTGATCCTGCTCTGCGTTTTGGTTTCGTGGTGGCCAGTGGACTGTGCTCTACCTGTACTCCTATCCTAAAAGTTACTTTGTAGCCAGATCCTGATGTTTCCGAACACAGCAGTGTCATTTAACCCCAAGTCTCCATTAGTACCTTTGCTTGTCACTTTACTGGATGCCTTACATTATACAGGGCATCCTAATGCCACTGTATTGGCCACTAAGGAAAGCAGGCACCTACAGGGAGAAATTCCTCTATTAGCATACCTTCAAAATGTCCTTTTCTTTTGTTCTAGCCAAAACCCTTTGCAGAAAACAGCATGTCCAGAGACAGTCCTTTTTGCCATCTTTCTGAAACAAGCAAGCTGAGCACCCCTCGACATGCTTCTGTCTGCTGTTTTAATCTTTTGGACATTAGCTCCATAATTTTGAGCTAAGCATCCCAAATGTGTGTCTGCCATCTTTCCATCTTGAACAAGAGACTGAGCATGCTGAAGTGTGCCCTTATTAACTGGGCATGGTCAGGAATGTCCTGCCCCACTACAGTACTTGTTTTCTGTTTGAAGATGTACTGGCTATCCATATAAAAATCTCTTCCTTTGTCTCAGGAGGGACTTATTTTGGAAATAACTCCCATACTAGACTCTCCTTATTTTGATACAGATAATAAATCTCCACTCTCGGTTATGGCTTGGTACTGCCAAGATGTGAGCCTACTGCATTTATTATCTTTGCAGTTCAGCTGGAAAGTCCAGTGCTCAATTGCCCTTCCTGAACAAAACAAAAACAACTAGAAACACATTAAGAGACTTGAAAAAGTTAGAGTTATCTAATATTTCCCTCCTAGGTACCACACTGCACAGAAACATTTGATTTCTTTCGTTGTTTCCAAGAGATTTTACAGCAGCGTAGAGAGCTCAGCCTTTCAAAAAAGCAAAAGTCAACAAAGAATTCTCTATTTATGGTGTGTGAGTGGCATTTGGATCTCTTGCAGACAATGTCCTTTTGCATTTAGGAAAGAGTTCATCAGCACACCTGCTGGCTTTATGTCATATCACCTGGTTTTCAGTGAAGAGCTCAGGAACATAGAACTCTTGTAGGCTTTCATGCCAAGCTTATCACATGATGCTTGGCCAACAATGCAATGAGAATGGATGACACCAGGATGCTGGAGCTGGTGGTCTGTAGAGAAGTGCAGGGATGTGATTGTATAGACTGGATGGAAAAAGAACTTTAAGGGCACTCTGGGATCTAACACAGTAGAAAACAACCTGGCCCAAAGCCTGGAATATAAGGCATTTAAAAAGCCTGAGCAACTTGGAAAGGAAGAGAGGTTGGTCACTTGTAAAGAATGAGACCAATGTGACTCACAAATACTGGAAATCCTGGCTAGCCAAGCTATTTGGAAGGACTTTTCTCAACTATATATTGGTTCCTTTGTATGTGGTACTTTGCAGCTAGCATAAATCTAGAACATACACTGTGCACATCCACACATGAAAGGGGGTAAGTTATTAGGGGGTAAATTGAAGATTGTGAAAATGTAATGGACAAGAAGTTACATGTGTCCAGTCTAGGATAGTGTTAGTAATGTGTGGCTGTGTACACATTAATACTTTGCAGCATACTTATTATAGACCCTTACTGCCCCTTCCCTGACAGCAGGGTACTGCAGAGATAAAGTAAAGACACTAACAGCATGACATGCCCTGCCTGAAGGCATACATTTAGGAAATAAAGCTCAGAAGGTACTAGAACATTTTAGCTTAACCTTTCAGAATTCCCTAGACAGAAAGTCATTGATACTTTATGAAACTATATTCTCTCCTGTCTTTCCACCACTATTCTACTCTGTAAAATTTATATTATGCAAGAAATCAAGTAAACTCCACTTTCACTGTCATTTAATTTTCCTGTAGTTGTTTTGTGATGCCAGTGCATATGCATACTGAATGTATTTATATTTTCTTCATGTTAAACTGAATTCATGTGTTTGATACAGTATTATAAGGACATGAATATAAATTCAGGGTGAAAATTATATTGCTTAAATATTATCAACTCTTTCTCTGACTAGCAAGCTTATATTATCCTGATACTTCATTGTGGTTGTTATCTTGAGAGAGTTAAGATGGATGATTGTTGTCACTTCCTTGATGGCTAAGAATATTAAATGCTTTTAAATATTTTTTAGGCATTTTCTTTTCTTCTTTTGAGAACTTTTGATTCACTTCCTATGGTGGTTTGAATGTGGAGGGTCTTTCATGCCTGTGAATACTCAATCCCCAACTGCAGCAATTTGGGATGTGGAGCCTTGCTGGAGGAAGCTCACAGCTGGGAATGGGCTTTGGGGTGTTATAGCCCAGCTTCCCGCTTGAAAAGCTCAGCTCACTCTCTTATTGCTTTCTACCACCTGCTGTGGCAAGAAGTGATGCTCAACCTCTGTTCTACGACCCCTTCCCTACCATGCTGACGCTTCTCCTTGAGCCAGTAAGTCAAAATAAACCCTTTATTCCCATCAGCTACTTCTAATTTTGTGTTTTGTTCAAGCAGTGCAAAGGTAACTACAACAGAAATTGGTACCAGGAGAGTGGGGTTATTATTGCTAGAAACCTGACTATATGGCTTTTGGTCTTCTGGGACTGATTTTGGGGGGTATATGGAAAGATTTGAAACTTTGGATTAAAATACACTTTGCAGTGCTGTAATCAGCTTTATGTAAAATCTTTTTTTTTTTTTTTAATACAAAAACACTTTTTATTTATTTTCAAGGAGAGAGGAGGTAGGGCAAACATGGCCATGTCAGGGCCTCTTACCATTGTAAACAAGCAAACAAATTTTAGACACAGGTTCCACTTTGACTTTATGTGGCTTTACATATGCACTGGGATATTGAACCCGGGCTGGCAGGCTTTGCAGGCAAGCACCTTTAACATCATAGCCATTTCCCTATGTACCATTCTTACGAAAGTCTTAAGATAAATGCAGAGACAACTATGGACTGTGGAGGTTTGGCTTGTAAGGGGGGAAAAAGAACTTTTTTGGGACTGGGCTAGAGGCATCTTGTGGCCTGTGCTCTTCCCATATCCGAGAACACAAGCAAAGCTGAATTTAAAAGTAATGGACTGGTGTTTTGGTGGGGAAAGTAGCACAGAGAGGGGGCCAAGTAGAAGCAGAACTTGGAAGCATTGTCCACATGGCCAGTATTTTATGCCTCTAGACTTAAAAAAAATAATAATACATTTTGATGGAGTACTTACACCCATGGGCTGAGTTTCTGGACTGTATGAGAAGGAGAAAGCTAGCTCATCACTCTCTGCTTTGCCACTGCACACTGAGTATAACACGATGATTCAAACTCCTGCTGCCATGCCTTCCCGGTCATGACGGACTGGAACCTGGAACTATGAGTAGAAGCAAGCCCTTTGTGATGGCTAAGTTTTGTTGTCAAATTGATCAGATTAGAATCAAGTAAGAGGCCCACCTCTAGGGGGGTCTGTGAGGGCGTCTCCTAGAAGGATTGATAGAGGCAGGAAGTCCCTTCCCCAGAGTGGGCAGCACTTCCAATGGTTGACTATGTACAAAGAACCCCTAGAGAGCACAGTGCCTTTGGTGTGGTTGCTATGCTCTTCCTGGTGTGTGCATCTACTCTGTTGCTGCCATCCTTCATGGACATGGAGCTCAGTTTCGTCAGCCTCCTAAAGCAGACTTAAGACCAGAGGCTTTCCAAGAATCCTACAGGCCATCAGTGCATAATTAGGACTCGTGAGGCATCCGGCCTCATGGACTGAGCAGCTACTGATTCTCCATACTGTAGATAGCCACCGATGGGCTGCTGATCCTGTATCCTGTAAACTGATCCAATAAGCCCCCTTCCTCATGCATACTCATTCTATCTCTAGACATTCACTAAACTGTTTGTTTTATTTTATTTTATTTATTTTTTTGAGAAATCCAGAGAAAGGAAAATAGAGAATGGGCATGCCAGAGCCTCCAGCCATTGCAAACAAACTCTAGATGCATGCATCACCTTGTGCATCTGGTTTATGTCTGTACTAGGGGATCAAAAATGGGGTTCTTAGGCTTTGCAGGCAAGTGCCTTAGCCACTCAGCAATCTCTCCAGCCCCTAAACTGTTTTTTTTTTTTTTTTTTCCTGAGGTATCACTGTAGTCTAGGATGAGCTGGAACTCACTATGTAGTCTCAAAGTGGCCTCGAACTCATGGTGATCCTCCTATCTCTGCCTCCCAAGTGCTAGGATTAAAGGCGTGCACCACCATGCCCGGCTCTGTCTTTCTTTTTTAATCTGGCATTTTTGTCCTAGCAACTAGAAGGTAAGTGATATAGTGGGATTTAGGTGAAATAGTCTTTGATTTTAGTGAATAAAATACTGCATAGTGATATGTTGTCATCCTTCTCTCCACAAGGTTATCTGGAATATAAATGATAGGAAGATAAATATTTCATTCAATTTATTTTACTTTGTATCTATTCATAAGCTAGCAATGTATCTATTATCACCATTTTTCATAGTAGGATTATTAAATCTGGTCATTATGAAAAGTTTGGGATTTCCCTAACTTGTAGGTATTTTAGAATGATGTACTAGTAAGTTGATTATTGCCACAGAGTGCTTAGCAGTGCATTCCTATTAAACTGGTTGTCTCTACAGGCACATTTTACTGGTTACTTAATTCTTTTACAGCTTGGAATGAGCTAGAGAACAATAAAGATTTAGTGATGCTGTTGAAGTATTAGGCTGCACATGGATATTTTTCCAAGTTCCCCTTCAATTTAATGTTATGTTTTAAGAGAACTTTTTATTTTACAGTGATTTTTAGGTAAGGCTATTAAGAAGAATAGCAAATGAAGACTTAAGATTATTTCTGACTAAACATTTAAACAGAACCACTCCATGCACAGTAAAATACAACAATAAAATTGGAGAAAATTATAAACTGACTCAAAGCCGAAGTGTTTTTAGTAGATTGGGTGATGCAGACTGTTGTATTAAACCAGTACTATTAAGACAAAACAGATTTTTAGTACACTTTCCCCTAGTTGGGAGTATAGGCCTGTGGTACCAAGCTCAGATCAGAGGATGTTCATTATTTATCTCTGCCTAGCACCAAGCCATCAGACTTGTGGAGTGACTAAATGAAGCCAGCTATCTGGGACTGGAACTAGAATTTTTCCCTTATGTGCAGTGCTATTGGAAGTTTTTATTTTATTTTTATTTTTGAGAGAAAGAAAGAGAAAAAGGCAGAAAGAGAGAGAGAGAGAGAGAGAGAGAGAGAGAGAGAGAGAGAGATTGAAGAGAGAAAGAGTATGCCAGGGTCTTCAGCTGCTGTGAACAAACTCCAGATACATACACCCCCTTATGCACATTTGATATTGCACACTTGTGTCACTGTGTGTCTGGGTATGTGGAACCTGCTTTTGGTGTGGTTGCTATGCTCTTCCTGGTGTGTGCATCTACTCTGTTGCTGCCATCCTTCACTGGCAAGTGCCTTAACTACTAAACCATCTCTCCAGCCCAAAGGTTTTTATTTTGAAAAGCTAGGCCAAATATAATCACGTCTAAATTTTCTGGTTGCATTTGAGTCACTGACTTAAATTATCATGTTTAACTGTGACCTAAAACAAAAGTAGAATCTCTTGTTTCTTGGTTATTTAAGGGGTATAATTTCAAAATAGAAACCAGAGGTGAATTAAAACACGAGAGAAATTCATAAGTGTAAATTGCTTCACAGTGTAATCTCTTGAGTTCATATTTAATAAAGATAAGTTGATCAATCAACAATTATTCCATGTGTGAGGGTATCTGTACTTAAATCACATAGTTTGGCTTGGATCTAACATTGATAAATTTAATTGATCTCTGAAACTTTTGTGAAGATTCACAGACTGTGAAATTAAAGACAGGTGAATTGTCTAACTTTACTTTTTCCATCTAGCTGACACTTGCTTTCCCATGAGTGGAAACCTTGTGTTATATATATTATTGACCAGTCCATCAATTACCTCTTTCTGACAATAATTAGCATCATGTTACCTTCCAGTTTATATCAGGGAAGCCTACCAGAATTTTCTAAATAGATTTACTGCAAGGTAGAGTTTTCTCTAATACTCACCAATATTTCAAGTGGTCATTAAAGCAGTGTGTGATGATTTCTGCTTCGTGATTGGCTTCCCAAATAATCAGTGTATTGCACAGTGTTGAGGTGAGTGATAAGAGCTAGGACATGCCCAGTAAGCCACTTTTAGCATGATTCTCAATGTATAGTAAGCTTCCCATTCAACTTTGTGAGGACTGTTGCTGTACTTGGGAAAGGAATACTTGTGGTGAACTGGATGATATCCAGTGTCAATGCTGGTCATTAAAATCCTTGGGACAAATTTTGAGTCTCTTTGTATTTGTTTTAACCACTTACTTCAGTAGTTTTTGAGAGTATTTGTTCCCTATTGTTTGCATGAATGTGATCACAAGGGTGGAAGTATTTCTTACTGGCGGGATGGTTTCTGTGCATATTTAGGGCTCTGGGTTCAATCTCCAGCACACCAAATAAATAAGTAAACAAATAAATTTAGTGCCATCAACCAATACATTTTTACCAGCTTATTTCTGGAGATCATAAGCTCTAAATGGGTTCTACTAGGCTAAAGTACGGATGTTGATAAGATTCCTTCCTAAGAATGTAGGAAGAGATCCATTCCCTCTCCTCTCCCCTCCCCTCCCCTCCCCTCCCCTCCCCTCCCCTCCCCTCCCCTCCCCTCCCCTCCCCTCCCCTCCCCTTTCCTCCCCTCCTCTTCCCTCCCCTCTCCTCTCCTCTTCTCACTTCTCCTCTCCTCTCCTCTCTTCTTTAGATGTCCAAGTCTTCAAGAGTCTCCCTCCAGGAGAGAATATATCAATGCTCAGAAATAGCTGCATAACACCATTGCACTTTGGTATGCAACAGATCTTTTTGCATATTTTGTCATTTTTTTAATGGTAAACTGAACTGGTGCACCCATTCTCACTCTCTCCTTGAAAATAAATAAATAAATAAATAAATAAATAAATAAATATTTAAAAAAATAAACTGAAGGGTTGCAACTTAATAAAGGCATACTCACTACTGACTCATCAAGGATCCTCTTCAGTAAAACCTTATCCAACTCCCCTGCTTTGTCCCAAACCTCCCACATTGGTCACTGTGCTAAGGAAAAAGCCAATTATGACTCAAGCAGAGGTGTTAGAATTTTAGTGATCATTATATGAAATGTACAATATCAATTCAGTGAAGAAGGTTAACTTTCTTATTATTTTGAATTTATTTGACCTTCTGGTCCCTCAAAAAGGATCTTCCAGGTATGTAGACAACAATTTGAGAACTGCTACTCTAGGTGACAGAAAAACACATAAACTTGTAACAGAGTATGCATGCAGGTTTCCCTGACATTACCTTGTGACCAGGGGTCCTGACTTCTAGGATTGATAATCATCTCAACTGAGTTGGAAATTATTTGGTGTAGCTTTTACTATTTCTAATGAAGAGGACAACATTGGGAATTGCTAATTCATATTTCTTTGCTTTTCCCTGTCAGAGGATACAGTAACAGCAATCATTTCAACCTTCTGTTATCTTAGGTCCTAATATTGTTTTGTTGTTATCTTTTTCCTAGAATAGCGAGTACATAGCCAAGGAAGGGGAGATGGAGCCAAGACATTTGGGATAAATAACCTTCTGGAGTATATAAAGGTCACAAAACCCTTTTGCACAGATCTTTCCTGAGAAGCTTTCAGGATGACTTATGGTAACAGGTTGGAGATGGAATGAAACATATCCTGCCTGCTATACATCTGGGGATACCAAATTCTTGATTTGTGTTTAAAGATGGCATTTAGTGGCACAATTAGCTTATCACATGAATAATGCTTTCAGCTGTGACGTAAGGCAGGAACTGCCAAACTAGTCCATGATTTGACCTCTGGATTTTAGGTTGTACTACTATAATTTCTGAGAACACTGAAGGTTAATTTGTGGACTGCAGGTCAGGATTTCTCAGTGGATTAACACTACCTTTGTTTAGCTGTTTTATTAAACTTTTCTTTTAGCAACACTGAAATCCTTCTCTATGTTACAGATGATTTTACGGCACAGCCATATGGCATTTAAAGAGCCTAATGAGAAACAAAAAATCTATCTCCAAAGTGGCAATGTTGAGAGACACATGGTAGTCACCCTATCTTAAAGTGTCTGGGCTTAAAAACTCCGTTCTCTATTGCTGTCCAGTGTGATGGAGTCCCTTTTGCTTTCTTAGCTCCCACCTCACCCCAGCAGTACATGCTGTCTTCATCTGTTCAAGTGGGTGCTCTGGCATCAAAGAAGCTGCACTTTTACCTTCTTAATGCATCTCACTGTCATTGGCACACTTTTTGTTGATGGTGCCAGCACTCAGCTGTTACATGACAGGTTCTGATAGAGTGAGTCAGTTGTTTCACCTCTCCCCCACCTCCCGTCCTAAAGTACCTACCAGATCTTGTGATTCCTCCTTGAACAAAGGGAGGCTGTTTCATAACGGTTGCTATCAGGACTAAGAGAAATACAACACAAAAAGCTAATATTTTGTTCATATTGGATAAATTGTCAGAAGAACAAGTTTATTGTCCTTTCATAGTGTTCTTCTAGTTTGGAACAAATATAGATGCTTCAGAAACCTTGTTTTCTGAAAATATAGTGTTAAGAGTGGTGTAAATTGATCTTAGGTTTTTTTGTTTTTTTTTTAATCTCTTTAGAAAGACAGACAAAGGGCTATAGAAATTGCTTAGTGGTTAAGGAGCTTGCCTGCGAAGCCTAAGAACCCAGGTTTGATATCCTAGGACTCACAGAAGCTAGATGCTCAAGGTGGCACATATGTTTAGAGTTCATTTGCAGTGGCTGGAGGCCCAGGTGTGCCCATTCTTTTCTATCTCTCTCTCTGTCTCAAATAATCGAATAAAGAAATAAATAAAGAAGCAAGCAGTATTTTTTTCAAAACAAACAAACAAACTAACTAGCTAACTAAAGACAGACAGAGAGAGGCACTGGACAAGGAGGGAGGGAGAAGTAGACACAGACAGAATCTTTTCTAGCTCTCCTCTGTCCCGAGGGAAAGAAGCTTGCAATAAAACGTGTTGTGGGAATCCAAAAAACAACTTTTCACTTGAATGTAATCTATATTTTCTGTGGATTATGGATTTGAAACTTTGGGGTCAGGGGTGAGGATTTGTAATCTAAAGAGTCTTTGACCCTGCTTCTTATAACACTACAAATTATTATTGATAGAACTCACCAGAGGGTAACAACATACCTGCTTGGCATCCAGATGAAATTGGAGTAATAAATTTAGAAAGCTGAATATTTCTTGTTTCTGAATAATAAAGTTAAACTTTTCACACATGATAGTATTATTGAAAATATAAACCAAGTTGAAAACTATCACAGAAAATTCCAATTTTGTAAGGTTTTTAGAATATTTAAAAGGCTGAATCTAATTTATCACTAAAAAGTCCTTGGGGTAGAGAACTGAAGCACATATATTGCCTATACTGGTATGTGTTAAAAATTTTATTTATTTATTTGCAAACAGAGAGAGATAGACACAAAGAGGGATAGAGATAGACAGATAGATAGATAGATAGATAGATAGATACATACATACATACATACATACATAGATACATAGATACATAGATACATAGATAGATACATAGATAGGAGAGAGAGAGAACACAAGGGCCTCTAGCTGTTGCAAATGAACTCCAAATGCAAATGCATGCACCACTTTGTGTATCTGGCTTTATATGGGTACTAGTGTATCAGTCATAGGTCATTAGCCTTTGCAGGCAAGTACCTTAACTGTTGAGCCATCTCCCCAGCCCTATCTTGGTATTTTCACATTCAAGGAGCGAGTCTTCTGTAACAATGAGTAACAGGATGACATTGAAAACCACAGCCTCTGTGGGCAGTGACTCCTCTCTCAAGTTTACCAAATTCCCACAGTAGATATTGGCTAGTTTTACCAGGTATATAATCTTTGGCAAAGTCACTTTTCCATGCCTCAGCTTTCTGAACTGTGAAATTATGGTGACAGTGCTATCTCAAGACTGAATGAACAAATACAATAAACAGCACCAGCCCTATGCTGGAGACCAAATAATGCACCATGTAATTGTTGCTTGATGTTGGACTTGAGATGATGCTAGGTGTCAATAAAAAAAAAAAAGATAAGCAGAGAGTAAGCAGACAGAAGGATAGAGAAAGACAATAGTTGAGTGAAGATCTTCATGCTGATGAAGAGAAAGAGAGAGGTTAGTGGGCCATAGGAGGTGCTTCTCTGGCACTCGTTCTTGCAAACCACATCTGAGTGGGTGGAGAGTTTTCATGAGGAAGACTGCATGTTGATAGGGAAAGACTACATACTTAACACAAGGCTTCTTAGCCTTCCTGAAAACTCCAATTTCCCAACAGGAATCAGTAGAGCTCTGGACATGGAGATAATTTTGGCCAAGACCCTGAGAGTCCTGGCTGTGATTAGCAAAGATCAATGAGCTAGAACTGGGGATGAGAAGCCACCTACCCACTCTTAGAGGTGTAACACATGTAAACTCTAAACTCCATGTTAATGGGTAATAGAAGAAAGGTTCAGTAAGCTGGGTACTTAGAGCTCAATGGGAATTTCTTTAAAAATAATTGAGAAATTCAATGTGCTCTGTGCATAGGAATTGTGGTCTGGGACTATACCCACTGCTTTAATCAGCTCTTGGACTGCTATTAGGTATTTCACATACATATGACCTATTTTCCAAAATGCATCATTTAATTCCAGAGGCCTTTAAAATGCATACTATAATCCTCCATTCTCTCCATTCAGTGGGTATGTAGTGAATATTGCTTGTGGACCATGGCCTTCCCTCCTGATGTACTTTTTACCTAGCTTGCTGGGCACAGATGTGTGATCATACCACTTTACTAGGTCACATGGCACCAAACATTTCTTAAAGTGCAACAGTTTTGTCTTTGCTTCAACCAAATACTTTCAGCCACGACTCTGCAAAATGTGATACAGAGGACATGAATTTTTGTGATGCACTTTAGTTATGATATAACTGGCATCAATGAAAGGGCATTTGTGAATTAGATCGTGTGAGACTGTTATACCTTTAGAATAGCAGAAGCTAAGTTCAGACCAGTAGGCAGATAGATTCAAACAGTTTTGCAGTGCAAGGGACTGCAAGGGAAGCTATAAAGAAAACTATAGATGCTAAATTATGGTAACCATTCCAATCTTATTGTTTAGTGACAGATAGGAATGTGGTGTTTAAGTTTTCACGTATACTACAAAAATTTTAAAATACAAGTATGACAAATTCTGAAAAGTTGAGCCTTCCCATTTTGGAGATAATTATCATTTAAAAGAATAAAGTTTCCAGCTTTGGGGAGGCAGAGGCAAGGAGGATTCTGTGAGTTCAAGGCCAGCCTGAGACTACACAGTGAATTCCAGGTCAACCTGGGCCAGATGAGACCCTACCTTGAAAAACAAAAAAAAAAAAAAAAAGGAATAAAGTAAATGTTGCAGTTATCTTTTCATTGCTGGGAGAAACATCTGACCAGAAGCAGATTATGGGAGGAAATGGTTTATTTCAAGCTTATAATTGCTAGTAGAAGTTTCATCATGATGGAAAAAGCTGGCTCACTCCAGCAGGCATTGCAGAGCAGAGAGAAGGGGATGGGGGGAAGAGCCAGCAGCCAGGAAGCATGACAGCTAGAGCTCAAACTGGCTGTCTGGACAGCTGGTAGGGCAGGACTGAAGTTCTGCTCTCAGTGACACACCTCTTTCCCAGCTGGACTCTGCCTGGTGGAGACTTAAGTAGCCAGATCAATCTTAACCAACATCCCTGAGGCTATGGGAGTTATACATTTACATGCAAACCACCACTTGAGTATGAGGTTGCTGATTCTTTCAGTACCATCTTCTGTGGGAAAAGGGGGTGTCTCCTCTGAATCACCTAAGTTCCTTACTGGTCATTGACAAGTGGTCAAGGATACTTTTAAGGCCAAACAGATGTGTAAGCATCAGGAATGACTTCTGAAGTTGTAGGCTTAACTTGAAACATTCCCACAGACTTCTCCAGTAAGCAGTCAATGAGTCCATATGTAGTTTCCAAGTTTGTACAGGAGGGTGCTCAATGTTTTCATCAGATTCTCTTACCCTATAGGAGTGGTATGGGTGTGGGCACACAAGGTACCTGTCACAGATGAGGAAGCCCACATACAGAAAATGCTCAAGCCTGCATATGGCTGTGGACAAACCTGGCCCAACTTTGTCCCCAAGGAAGACATTCTTCTTTTTACCTTGAAAGGGAGTCCATAGGAAAGGCAGGGAAACCTTACTATCTTGCAACAAGTAAAAAAAAAAAAAAAAAAAAGATTTGAATTTATATTCTGCTATGGTCTAATGGGGTCATCATGGGTGAATTATTAACCTACCATTAAATAGGGGAATACATTTCCCTCTTCACTGAAATACTGAAAAAAGTAAAGTAGATAATGCATCTAAACTTACATAAATAATAACACATTATAAAAATCAAGAGTATTAAAAGTATTAGGAAAGTTGATCAGCAATAGATAACCTAAAGACCAAGAGGTCTGTGTTAGTTTTGCTGTGAACAAATACCTGTAAATAATCCGTTTAAGGAAAATAAAGGTTTATTCTGGATTACAGTCTCAAGAGGGCGCAGCCCATCATGGGCAGGTCCTAGGGAGGCATGGGAGCAGGAACTGGAGGTCAGAGCATCACACTGTAGCCCCAGTCAGAAAGGAGAGAATGAGCAGGTAGTGTAGCCAGGCTACAAAACTTCAAAGCCAGCCCCCAGTGACCCACTTCCCCCAGAAAGGCTCTTCCTCCTGAAGGTTCCATAACCTTCCCAAACGGCTCCAGAATGTCTCCTTAAGCTCTTCTTACAGCATTGTAAGGTGTTTGTATCCCAAAGTTCTAAAACCTTTCACATGCCTCATAAAAACCAGTTACAAAGGCCTGTGAACTACATGGTCAAGTTTATGAAAGTGAGTTCATGCTTGAGATTAGAGGACGCTGAGACTGTTTCCTGTAGCCGGTTGAGAATGGTGGGTGTTCCAGACATTTCACTAAGGGAAGGGTGGGAGTGTTCATGCATCTTATTGAAAGCAGGAGGGATCTTATACTATGAGGGCAAGTTGGGTGCCTGTGACCCAAACCTACATGAATGGTAGTTATTTTTTCTTTGAGTAAGTACTTTATGGTCACTTGTTAGGGACTGGTTATATGTAGCATCTGCTAAATTCCTTTGGGGGAAGGGCTTAAAATATTGTTTCTCCACCTAGGGCCAGAGGTGAAACATTAACTTTGTCCCTCTGACTGGGAGGAGGTAACTTACCTTTAACAATTGTGTCTGCCATACACTTCCACAATCCCTGTGCTCAAGCTGTTAGGGTTACAATATGGTGCTTCAGTGAGCAATCAAAATGTATCCTGGCAGCTACAGGCTATTTGCTGTAGGCTTTTTAATTAGCATTTATATGTAAATTTGAAAAGGTTAATTCTACTTGATCCAGTGGTCAAAGGATAGTTACACTCCTAACTTCCAGAGACCAGACACTCTGAATAGCATAATTCGGTAAAGTCAAATATGAGAAAGAATTTTTTTAATCATAGTTACTGGGTTTAGTAGAAAGGCTTATTCTGTCTACCATGACCTTGAATTACTTCATGTTCATCAGCAGGTCTGTGGAGCATCTCCAGCGAGTCGGTTCTTGGTATTTTGGCTTTAGCTTCATTTCCATCTTTGTCTTATCAAGATTTGGCCAGTGGATATCAAATCATTCTGTGCTGTTTAGCTTCTTGGATGTGAATTAAAGTTCAAAAATATATTTATTTCAGCTATTTTCTTTAAGTGTTACTAAAAAGTGTTTCTCATTCCTTAATAAAAACCCTAAATATAATTTATCTTAATTTGGAACCTTTGAGTACTGTACTAAACATGTCATTATGAAATTTTATAGCCACAGGTATTGATAAAAGAATAAATATCAACTGTTTTTTACTAGCTTCTTTCTCAGAGAAAGTTAATTGTAAGCCCTTTGAACCAGTGTTTTAGGTTCTTTCAAGTGTCCCCATCATCTTTAAAGAGGCTGTCAGTATCTCCAGAATTACCACTCTTGTGACTTTTCATCCCTGTTCAAGCCTCTATTTTTGATAACAAGCACCAACCTATGACTTTTTGCTATCTCTTCTCATTTGAATCAGTTTCATTAAGAAAGCAGAGTAGAGTCTCCTTTACCTTTTCAATGAAGGTTGAAAGAACTGTGGGTGGGTAACACTTTCTATAAAAGCAGAGGGAAAATATTTTAGTCTCTATGGGCCACATATAGCCTTTGTCAACATTTTCCCTTTATTCTCATTTTTGGCTGGCTTTGGGAGCTAGATTTGACCTACAAGTTGTACTTGACTCATACTTAGTACAGTTCCTCATCGTAAAGTCATAGTCATCAATAGTTACTGAAAGTGAAACCCTAATAATTAAAAAACATGTGAGTCTAGTCTATACATACATACATATTTATGTAATACTCACTTTTTTTTACCAAATTAATAATTAGTAATGTAAGTATACAAAATAGATAGTTTTAAGATATGAGATAGGATGACGATAAATAGAAGCTCTCAAAATACTTCATGTGCCTTAGGATGTAATTTGGCCTATTCTCAGGGAATCTGCATTTTATTGTACAGTTTTCTCAGAAGAACAAAAAGAAGGCATGGGACTGACTCATAACTTCCTAAATCTTACTGTCAGTTTTACCTTGAGTCTACTCAAACCTGAGTGAACTTGATTCATTGGATCCTGCCTATATAGAAGTTGAAAAACATTACAAAAGTGGGCTTTAAAATAAGATCAGTTCTCTAAAACTGTGTAGAGAATAGCCTATGGTCAAAAAGAAATTCCTTATAATTAGAAAATTGTACTTCAGGATTTTGATTTATTTATCATTATCATTTCTTGCTGGTGAATATGCAATCACTTTTATGTATTTGAGAGAGATAGATGTGAGAGAGAGAGAGACACGCACACACAGAGACACAGAGAGAGAATGAGTGGGAGCACCAGGGCCTCTAGCCACTGCAAACAAATTCCAGATGCTGCATGCACCACCATGTGCGTTTGGCTTATGTGGGTATTGGGGAACTGAACCCCTTGGCTTAGCAGACAAGTGCCTTAACAGTTAAGCCATCACTCCAGCCCCAATCTGCGATCTTTCAATGTGATTATTACCTGAAATGCTAAGGCCATCTTTCAGGAAAGAGCACACAACTGAGGTATTAGGAGCAATAGTCTGGAGCCCAGGTCACTTCCAAATTATTTTCTAAGCATCACTTTTGTACATATGCTTCATCAGATCCCAAGACTCTTAACCTTGGGTACGTGATAAGAGACATTTCAGGACAAATTTCAATGTGTAAACAAACACATTAAATTCTTTATATGGAGCATAAGAAATATGTATTTATTTTTAGTTATAACCATTTATTTAGGGAACAAAAATCAAAATAGCTATTTTGCTAAAGAGGATTTAACACAAAAAATTGGTAACTTATTTGGATATGAACAAGGTAACTGAAATGGCAAAAAGAATTGTGAGTGATTCCACAGTAGCCATTGTAGTCAGTAGATCCTACTTGGGGAAGGGTTGAGTTAGGCTCTGCGTATTTAAAATCAAACATCTTCTACTTTATTTACATTAAGATCCATGTCTATGATTCGTTTGAATACTTAACTTAATCCTATGAAAAACAGTCCAATCAGCGGTTTAAAATCAAGTGGACAAAAGTTATCAAATCTTTGGTATTTTTAAGTTTGTCTTCATGTACAACTATATGTGTGTATATTATCTTCATGTGCTTATTTTAATATTATTTACATGGTACCAAAATGGCTTATAAGTAAGCTCTCATGTAAATTGAAATTGTTAACTTAGACCAACTTCATTTTACTTCATTGTATAACTAGAGTTTGAAGGAAGAAAGTTCTAGCCACAGCAGCACAACAGTCTAAACTTGGTTGCTTGGACAGCTATGTCAATCAAGGAGACAGACATGGAAAAGATAAAGAGGAAGACTGAATCAGTGTGGTCCTGCTGGGTGAACACATAGTTGGGGTCCACTAACCCCAAGCCTGTCCCCAAGTTAAAGTCACGAGCATTGACTTTATATTAATAATTGAAATCAGGCACAAGGGATAAACATAATTTAAACAGATGTGGTCAAGATATGGTCTCTGTATCAGTTACTTTCTCATTACTGGGACAAAATGTGCAATCAGAAGCAACTTATGGGAGGATCCTTGCCCCCCGCCAGCTAGGTCCAAGGGGGATGTCATTGATTACGTTATCAGAGAGGCCATGGAGACACTAGAGGTTGGACTCTCACCAGTGTGCATTCTCTGGGAAGATGTTCGACACATAGGAAAATGGTGCAATGCCTCTGAGGGAAACCACATAGTCAACACACCTTGATCCATCCCAGCAGATGGCACACCTGGTAGAAGGAAAACTGAACAAGCTGTGGGGCTCATTTTAAGTGTTGTGCCAAGACCCCTGACCAGGAGCCAAGTCTCCTGGTCACCCAGGAGTCACCCAGAGAACGGCCACAGAAGCCGAGCCACTGGAATGTAAAAGCAACAGGTTTCTTTATGGCAAGCCTAGGCCTGGGCTCCATCCACACAGTCCGGCAAAGCAGTAGTGAGGGAGAGAATGCCTTTCTTTTGGGGGAAGGGGTTCATATAGGAATTCGAACAACCAAGTAGGGGATAGATACATGATTGGTTGATTTAAACAGTTCTGATTGGCTTGGGGTTTCAGCGGGCAAAGTTGGGGGCAGGAGCTAGAGGCACTCCAGGCAGATGAAGTCATCTCCATTGTCCTTGAAATGGAGATTCCTCAGTTGCTTATCTAAGCAGGTGGTCAGAGGTCAGAGGCCCCCTGCAGTGGAGTGTTTCTGCAATGTCCTTGAAGTGGAGATTCCTCAGAAACTTTAGGGGGAAAGGCAGCAATTGAGCGAGCAAGCAAAGTTTATAGAAGCAAAGGTCAGCACATTAGCAGCTAGTTCTCTATCTAAGTCAGTCCTGGGCCTTTTTACTTAAAATGGTTATATTTGGTCTCTCACTAAAACCATAAGACTGAGGAGTCTCAACTGGCATTAATAAGAAAAAAAAAAAAAAGAGGAAAATGCTTAAATTTTGGCAACTTACATGATCTTAAACACCCACCAGGAAAGCATAGACAAACAATAAAACAACTTGTAATCAGATAGAACAAGAAGACTTGACACGGCATTAAAAAGGGATGAACCATGATTCGGTTCTTACAGGTCCCCTGTTAAACTGGAGTGTGAGTCAGCGTGCAGTCCAATCAATCACATCCACCCCAACCATAATTGAAGGCAAATTCATAAATCTATCAGTGGCTATAACCTTACTTGTGTTTCAGTTTAGTGACAACCTCACACTATTGTGCTCTTAATCCATTCTGCCACTGGATTCTTTTCAAAACTTGCTCCCCCCCCACATTATCAATATATAACTGTCAATATATATGCATTTTTAACAATCCAAGGGGTCACACCTCCAAGAGGAAGCTTACAAGGATGGCCCTCCTGAGAGAAGTGTGGCCATGAATTTCCTGGATCTTGCTATTTCTGGAGCCACTCTTGCTTAGAAGTGTATTTTTTTTTGATATATGTTTTTTATTTTACTTATTTATTTGATAGAGAGAGAGAGAATGAGAGACAGAGAGACAGACAATGGGCATACTAGGGTCTCTAGCTACTGCAAATGAACTCCAGACACATACACCACCTTGTGCATCTGGCTTATGTGGGTTAGGGGAATCAAACCTGGGTCCTTTGGTTTTGTAGGCACTCGCTTTAACTGCTAAGCCATCTTTCCAGCACAAACATTGTAATTTTAATCTTGTAAACTTTGTGTATTCTAGGTTATGTGCCAATTTCAAACTAAATTCCCTGTTCTGTAGGGATTCCACTCAACTCTTACTGCAGGAAATTCAAAGCCTCCTCTCTAGCCAAGAAAGTAGGGGAAGAGTTCTGAGATGTCTCTCTTGTGGGTATTGCACCCCCTCACCTACAAAGAACGAGTTACAGGAGGTTGATATTTCATCACCTTCAGCTCCCCAGAAACCCTTCTGGAGTTACAGTAATCACAGGAGAGTTGTGGCAGCCAAATAAGGCTGAAAGAACGAGAAGTCAAGATTAATATATGAAGAAAAGCGTTGTGGGAGCTGGGGAGATGGTTCAGTGGTTTAAAGGTGTTCGTTTGCAAAGCCTGCCTGCCTGCGCTTAGTCCCCAGCCCCATGTAAGACCAGGCAGGCATTGGTTTACAGTCGCAAGAGACCATGGCCTGCAACTCCCTACCCCTCCACACACACACAAGTAAATAGATGATTTTTTTTTTTTAAGAAAAAAGTAACTAGGCAAGAAGTTTCAACGCGCCTCCCCATCTGTAGTAGACAGCTTCAGGTTGCTGGGACGAGCCTCCAGAGCAGACACAGTTATGGAGAACACGAGTTTATTTGAAGTTTACAGATCCAGTGGAAGTTCCATAATAGCAGAAGTCCTCTTTCACAGGACCAAGAAGAGAGAGAGAGAGAGAGAAAGGCCAAAAGCAACTGCCATGCACAGGCAGCCCATTTAGGCACTCCGGACAAAGCCCCAGCACTTTGCATATCTTTAAACTGGAATTTGGATCCACCCCCAGTGACGCTTCCTCCAGCCTGGCAGCTCGAAAACCTAGAAGCTTTACTCCTCAGTCTGTTGGGGGACACCTATTCAAAGTACCGCATCATCAAAGTCACATTTAAGGGACAGATCATGCACATGAAAAAACCCAGGAGCTCTCTCCAAGAGGGCAGGTGCTATGTAACAACGTATAAAGGGTCAAAATATGTATGTGTGTGTGTGTGTGTTTCTGCATGGAAGCCAGAGGTTGGCAGTGGTGTCTTCCCGAGTCATTCTGCGCTTTGTTCTTTTCAGAGTGTCTCTCACTTAACCTAGAGCTCACTAATTCAGATAGACAAGCCAGACAGCAAGCCTGAGGGATTTTACTGTCTCCGTTCCCCTGGATGAGATGCCACCATACGGGCATATATGTGAGTGCTGGGGTGCCAAACTCAGGCTCTGATGCATGGCAAACACTTTTCACCCACTGGGCTGGGCTGTCTCCCCAGTTACCTTTATTTCCTTTTAAATAAATTGTTTGTGTTTCTATTACTAACCATGTGTCCCTGGTCCTATTTATTTTTCTGGGACATGAGGACCTGGAAATCTCAGCCAGTGCCTCTCAACTGTGATCTGCCTCTGTAACACCGACAGTGCCCGGTCTGTAGTGAATGGATGTTTGCTCATGTGCCTCCAGGAAAATCACACAACAGTGAGCTGTGGGCTGCTGACAGCCAGTGAGAAGGAAGCTACTTTATGGTACTCAGAGAAGAGTGAGCGAGAAGAGTGAGGAAAATACACAGGGCGGCAGTCCTGCCGCTGTCCCATCCTGTTTCCAGTTGCCCTGAAGCAGTTGTATAACCTGTGTGAAGTTTGATGATATGAATGAGATCACTTACATTTCACCTTCATTTTTTTCCACCTCACTTTCTTTCTTTTTTAAAATTTATTTTATTTATTAGAGAAAGAAGGAGAGAGAGAGAGAGAGAGAGAGAGAGAGAGAGAGAGAGAGAGAGAGAGAGAAATAAAGAGAGAGAATGGTAATGCCAAGGCTTTCAGTCACTGCAAACAAACTCCAGACTATTGTGCCACCTTGAGCATCTGGCTTACATGGTCCTGGAGAATTGAACCTGAGTCCTTTGGCTTTTCAGGCAAGCACCTTAACTACTAAGCCACCTTTCCACATGATTTTCTATCATCAGAATTCCAGTGATGACCTATACCTCTGCTGTGCTGCCTGTCACGTATTATTTACACAGATACCCTAAACAGATGATGGGACTTACCTCACAAGATTGTTGGAAGGGAAAATGAGGAAATGTGTGTAAAGCACATAGCCTGGTGCCTGGACTATAATCAGAAGGTGGCTTGGGATCTAGGAACCAGTGTAAGAGGCACAAGATGACATGCTTACACCAACATCTTGATTTAGCCACTGTTGTTACAGCCTTGAGAAGATAAAAATATTTAGCTATGTAATTATTTTTAAATTATTATCAAGCCAAAGAACTCACAATTATGCAATTGTTGATATTTAAAATGAACAATTTAAAATTACTTTTGCATCGGAGAAATTATCTTTTCATAATTAATAAAAACAAATGGAAACATATTTGATCCCAAAAGAACTAAAAAAGAACAAAACAAAACCAGCA
Source organism: Jaculus jaculus (assembly GCF_020740685.1). Taxonomy (NCBI): domain Eukaryota; kingdom Metazoa; phylum Chordata; class Mammalia; order Rodentia; family Dipodidae; genus Jaculus; species Jaculus jaculus. The sequence continues at coordinate 31,642,422 of NC_059109.1, read as the reverse complement.
AAGCAACTGGGAGCAGTAATGTTTGGAATTTTTCCTGTGATAATTTATACAATTATTATTAAGGAATGTCATATCCTCTTCACCCAGCTTAGTCAACTGTAGCAAAATCAATTTGACACTTTCAACCACATAGGCTACTAATGTACCAGAAGCCCAAACTCACCTTCTTTGGTGAATGAAACAACTATGGTGATAGCTGAGCTATGCAGATAATGTAGAAACCACAGGGGGAAAAAAAAATTGTAGGTTGCATTAGTGCTGTGAGATGGTGGGTCATAATGGTAGTACACTCACATTTCTAGCTCATGTCCAAACAAACATTTCTTTTCCTTCTACACATAATACATCCACACACTCATTGGACAGTTCTCATGAATGATCAATGTTAACATACCTAAACCAGAAATTTCAACTTTTTCTGAAGCCTACTCATTTTCCTATCCTCTTATGCCAAATTTCTTTCCTTTTTAACATTTAAAAAATTTATTTATTTATTTATTTGAAAGTAACAGAGAGAGAGAGGGAGAGAGAGAGAGAGAGAGAGAGAGAGAGAGAGAGAGAGAGAGAGAGAGAGAATGGGTGCATCAGGGTTTCCAGCCACTACAAATGAATGCCAGATGTGTACACCCCATTGTGTATCTGGCCAATGCGGGTCCTGGGGAATTGAGCCTTGAACCGAAGTCCATAGGCTTCACAGGCAAGCACTTAACCTCTAAGCCATCTCTCCAGCCCACATTTCTTTCCTTTTGACCAAAAAGTTCTCAAGCCTGAATCCTAAGTTATTCTTGACTTGAGTTGTCTTTGTTGTTCACATCCCATAACCACTCTATCATCTGTGCCTTCAAAAGACCCAAGTTAAGTGGAACACAAACAGAGCAATATCCGAGCTAAACAATACCACCGATCAATTGGATTTAACAGACGTCAACAAAATATTCCACCCCAATTCTCCAGAATACACATTCTTCTCAGCAGCTGATGGACCCTTCTCCAAAACAGATCATTTCCTAAGACATAAAACATATCTCCACAAGTTCAGAAAAATTG